>NC_134713.1:150054163-150776663 GCF_049634645.1 Pelodiscus sinensis | reverse complement strand
ATGGCGCCGGCCGGCTTCATGCAAATGAGGCCCAGGAAATTCAAATCCCGGGCTTCATTTGCAAGTGCAGATGACTACATTACCCCCGCTAGTTCGAACTAGCGGGGTAGCGTAGACATACCCTTGTGGTGGTGTTTTGCAAAATGGCAGGCCTTGTCATACATACCAACTTCTAGGATTCTAGGATCCCACTTACACCTTTGCAAATTCTCAGGAACTCTACTGAAGTCAATGCTATTGCTCTAATTTCATGCTATAATTTGTGACTGGATCCTGGCCACTCGTTCCTGTTAAATGCTGCAGTTTTCATGGGAAATTCCACACTGTCTTCGAATTGGGTTGGGTTATGGGAAGGGAGAGATTTTTCACCTTTGCTAAAGTGGATTGGTGTCTTCCTACGTGGACAGGCCATTTTTGGTTCTGAACCTGTTCCTTCACTAAGTAGCATATCAGCTTTAGGGATGTGATATGGGTAACAACATTTAGAATCAAAACCTCTGAAACCACAAGATAAAAGCTTCTGTAGTGGCTTTCAGCACTGGTGCTTTAATTTTTCAGTTAGCTGTCTGGATTACCTCATTGCCTTTCAAATGATCCCATTGCATTAGTCACTTCAAAGCAGACTGGTTGGTTGCACAATTTAAGAATATTCTATAGGGAACAATCCTGTCCTGGCATGGGATTGTACTAGATTACATAGTAGGTCCTTTTTTATCTTTAATTACTATGTTCTGTGATTTCCAGTTCCTAACACACAGTTATACACTTGTAATTTTAAGAAAAAAATAGTCGAAATTCCAACTTCAGACCTGAGAAAACTGTGCTGACTTCTGTGCAGACTGCGTGAGCTATGTAAATCAGTGTGGAGTTTGGCTCAATATTGCCTTCTCATTGGAAATGGTGTGTATATATGGCAATTTATAAAGTTTCGGGTGATGGTAATTGAACACGTCATAGTAGTGTGTGTCCAAAAGTTGTTTTAAATCATGATGGTCTTTCCTCTCCTCTCCTTTTCTGAAGTGTGATTTTATTCAGTTCATTTGCATGACAAGGTATGCAGTGTTGCTAAAATGAATACAGTGAAACAAGCATACCATCTTGGCCTGATTCTGACCTCATACCTGTTTTCCACCAGTGTAATCATACTGACTTTTGAACAGTTACCATTGATTTATGCGGAGAGTGTAGAATTAGGACTTTAATCCTACTGAACATTGCTATTTACAAGTGTCTATCTAGTTTCTTTTCCAGATCCTTTAGTGCTGTGTGATGGAGGAAATGGGTTTTTTTACTACAGTGATAATAGGCAAAGGAAATCATCAAATATCTGCCTTGCAACCATTGTTGAAAAAGGAAGTTGATTAGTTCTTTGCAAAATTGTAGGTGCAGTTTTAGAGTGATAGTCATGTTTGTCTGTTTCATCTAAAACAATAAGGGATCCAGTGGCACATTAAAGACTAACAAATGTTTTAGGGTATTAGGGCATAAGCTTTCATGAGATATAACTCACTTCCTCAGATGCCTGAAGAAAAGAAAAAAAGGAAGGGATACAGAGATAGGAGCATTTCATCACTGCTAATCGTACTCCCATCGCTATATCCCTTCTTTTTTTCTTTTATTTTCTCTTTAAGCATCTGAGGAAGTGAGTTGTACCTCATGAAAGCTTATGCCCCAATAAGTGGTTCCCAAACTGGGGCCCTGGGGTTCCGCAAGAGTATTTCAGGAGGTCCGTGGAAAAAAATAAAAGATGATCATAGAAAATAAGTTTTAAATAAATTGCAAAGTTACAATACATTCTTTTGAAATTAAATATCTTCCAATAATCTTATTAATTGCTGACCAAAAATCTATGTTGTGGCACCTTTGTGTGATGAAACGATCACAACGGTTAGAAGCATACAAACATTAGCCATACATTCAACATGTATCTGTGGCTAAACTCAGGCTCATTGAAGAGAAAGGAGACTGATGAGCAGAGTGAAGCATGCACAAGTGGAACGTCTAATCAAACAGACATAAGTAGACTTAAAGTGTCTTAAACCTCTGCTGAATACTAGAATTGCGGCTAGAATTGGCTTTGATGGGTGTCTGTGAACAGTTTGGAGGGGTGATTGGGGGTCCATGAATGGTTTCGGGGGGCGATTGGGGGTTCACGCTAGTGAAAAGGTTGGGAACCACTGCCCTAATACATTTGTTAGTCTTTAAAGTGTCACCCGGCACCTTGTTGTACGTGCAGGGTTTCTGTGGGGTTTTTGCCGTGTGCATTGCAGTTATATAGGGAAAGCTCTCTAGGGTGGCATGTCTAGCAAGTGCTAATTAGGTCCCCTTCAGAGTAAAAACAACTGTGCTGCAGTGCTCACCTATGCAGAATTCTTCTTTTGTACTGCAAGCTGGCTTCCAACTTAGCTACTGCTTCTGCCTCTCCTGGAACTGAGTGACTTGTGCCATCCCCAGTGTAGGAACTTGAAACCCCATCCTTAGTTGCCCTGCTTCTGCCCTCGGTATCTGAAAGCTACAAGGGGCTTGACCATGCCTACCACATGGGCTGCTGTCACCAGCCATTTGCAGCATGGTAGCACTGTGTCTGCACTATGAGTTTAAAGTATAGCATCTGGGGAGCACTACGAGTTCAAAGCATAGCATCTGGGGAGCCTCAGCCTTAAAGGGAAGGCAAAAAACTGGGAGGTGACAGGGAGAGCGTGGTGCGAGTGGGCTGCCTGGTGTACAACTGCAGGGAATAGAGCAAGGAGGCAAAGAGAATATGGGGCTAAAGAATTAGTGTGTAGCAAAGATCTGGGGGCTCCTAAGGAAGAAAGAACTGGGTTCAAGGGGAAATTGGGGTGGCAGAAGGACAGAGAGAACTGGAGGAGGCAGAAGAAGAGCAGAGAGGATGGTGGTATAAAAGTAAGGGATGGGCTTAGGAGCAGAACAAAGAATTAGGGGCTTCCGAAAGAGGAAGATGAAAACTGGGGCCGGAGAAACGGCAGCCCTGGTAGAGGAAAGAGAAATGTATCAGGAAAGTGGATGAGGTCTGAGGGAATGTAAGGGATGTGGTGGGGTGAAGGAGGCAGAAGTTACGGAATTGGCTAGAAGGAAAAGAGAGAGAGGGGTCCTACTATATAAAAAGAGGCTAGTCAGACTGATGGTGGAGGGAGCAGAGCATGAGCAGGAGTGGGAAAGGCAGACGTATGGCTGGCTGACGAGACACAACTGGGGGAGGAACATACTTTACATATAAAGTGGTTTCAGGGGCCAAGGGGTGAATGTCACGTGTTAGACATATACCTGGAGAGACAACCTGCCACTATCATTTAACCCAATCTCTAGGTCAGTCTTGAAAGTTCTTTGTGGGTAAGAGCGATCATTTAGTTTTGTGCTTATACAATGTCTCACATCATGGGGACAATACAGGGAACAATAATTAATAATAGTCTCCAGCCTAAATAGCTAAAAACAGGACGAAGAGAGATATGCAGTATAAAAGCAGACTGTGTAGCTAAATTGGGCAAATGATGTGTAAATTAAGCTTTTTTTAAAACATATCTCCTAAATTGAAGGATTATGTGATGAAGTCATAGCTGGATGGGTTTCTAGTGGAATCGTAGCCAGAAAGCAACGGTGTTTTAAACATAGGGATAAGAATGAAAAAGTCTGGGACAATTAAAGTCTGTGAGAGATGAGCAGAGAATGATGTGCCCAGAGGTATTGTTGGGATTATTTTAATTAAAACCAATCAAACAAATTCACCAAGGGTCTGGAATGAGAGCCAAGATGTGCACAGGAGTTATCACTGTGTAGAGCCGTGGGCAGTGAGGTTGAAGCATCTGAATGTGCTGAAGAACAAGGCAGACAGGATCAAGAATGGCGAAACATGAGAAGTGGGGTGGTGGTGACATGCTTAGAGGAAGAGAACTTGAGCTGCGCCTTGGTAGACGGAATAGAGCAGTTAGAAGAAATGGCTGTGGAGTCTGAGGAAGTAGAGGCATTATTTTCTTGGTAAATACTTTATAACTGAATGTGTGCCCAAACACTGAGAGCCTCTCTGTTCATTTCGTCGCTGGACCACCCCCAAGACACTGGTTATGGATGGGTCTCACAAATGTATAGTAAAATGAGTGGAATTATTCACAGTTTCTCCCTCTCTCTGTGGAAAGATATTTTTGGGTCAGTGAGGATTAAATGTAAGAATACCAAATATTTCCAAACTACCATGAAATGCAGAGAAGTTTCCTTCCTCTACCTATCTTCTCTATCCATGTTCCGATTGTTCTGCAGCTGCTTCTGTTTCTAAAATCCCTGCTATTTCTTGTACAACACAAATGGGAAGATATGGAGACATGCTTTCAGTTGGCCACTTAAGAGGGTGTGACAGAGAGATAGATAGATAGATAGAGAGAGAGAGAGAGAGAGAGAGAGAGAGAGAGAGAGAGAGAGAGAGTTCAAAATTCATATTTTTGCATGTTTAGAGGTTTCGTGACAACGTGATAATGGATTTCTGGCCAAGCAAACACTTGTGTCAAGAGGTGTTAAATTTTCATAATGTGCCTTGTCTTCCTAGCACCAACTGTGTATGTTGGCTTTTATATGTCTGGAATCCATTTAATTCATTTCATTTTCTTCCTTACTAATCAGGGTGAGGAATTCCACAGATGGAAAAATATCATACTTTAGTCTATTTTAAAAATTGAGCTTTGGTATTTTTTAATCATAGAGGAGCAGGGGGGCACACAAATAATAAACAAAATGTTTAAACTTTTGGATAAGCATCCCAGTTTGAAAGTATTGTTCAATACAAACATATGTGCAAAGATACAGAGATAGATGTTCTAACATTTCAATGGAAATGGAATGTAGAGTATAAAATAGAAGAAGAACAAAATGGAAGATTTACCAGGGATTCTCAAGGCAGGCTCTAAGCAGTTCTTGCAGGTGGTCTGTTGGGAGTTGGCAGGTCACATGGTGCTGATGAAACTTCCTGTTTCCAGCTGTTAAGCTGCATGAAAAGACCAATAAAAGTACATTAAGGATTTTCTTAATGTGACTTTTCAAAGTAACCAAGCACTGTCGCTGATACAGCTTTCTGATTCTGATTATGAATGGGAGGAGAAATTCAGAGTTGAAAAAGAAAATGTTTGTGAGACAATCTCTCTAAGGGGATACAGTCTGGATTATGAAAAGATTCCTTTAGAATATTGTTTGTAGGGTATGGTTACTTATTGTGGCAATGGAGAATTAGTGTGTGCCTGGAAAGGGGAAAAGGAAATATCTGTAGTTTGGTTTGTTTTCTTGCATCTTTTTTTTTCCCTTAAGTATAAGTTATGTCTTAAAAAAGCGATAGATTCTGAGGAAGGCGATAGGTTTGGTTACTGTGTTCCTGTAATATTTTTTTTTTAAATGGGGAGTGCTTGAACTTTAGGAATGGTCAATAATATATCCCTCCCCCATAAAATCTTGAAAATCAGACTTCCTTTGTACTTCTGCATGTTGAAATGAGAGGGACAATGCCCGATGATAGGAAAGAACCATTGTACTTGAGGAGACTTATGGATTGGCTAGGTGCACAAGCTGAACTGTTTAAAATGTTATTTAGCTAAACCTGTGCAATGTCTGTGTGTAGATCTGGGTTCATCAGGTTTGCTGAAACTGAGAATATAGATGTGCTGATGTGAATGATTTAAGCCTAAAAGGGTAAGTGAAGGACTCCTTGATGCCTCCTGTGCCACAGATAACCCATGTGCAGGCCTTTTAAACTGGATTTTTGTCTGCCCATCTAGAGAACTGTAAAAAGAATGACAAATACAACCTAATAGAGTATATGAATGAGAATTGTTTCATAGCACAAAAGTGAATTTGAAATTTAGAGCAGACTGGATTTAAAGTCAGTTTTCTCTATCACAGAAACTGCCTTTACCAAAGGACTTGAAGTATTTTTCATAGTGCTCCAGAGATAAAGACTATATCAGGCTACAAAAAGTGATGATATCTAAGGCTATACATTTTTTTCAATCCCTTATCCAGACAGATCAGCTGAAACCATACCATGCATGTTTATCCTTCCCATTGATAGGCGTGATTCATGGTTTTGTTTTAACGGACCTATAATCCTTTTCCCTAAAAGGAGAATTTCCTGATATCTACCTTCCCCATCCCCCCTCCTCCAACCCCCCGCCAAAATCTGTCTATGACTAGTGCTTTGGAAAGAAAGCCATGATATGTGGATGCTCTTAGTTTCACATTCTATGGGCAGCCAAGAAAAACAGGATTTGTACTGAAATTTTATATATTTGTGTTATCTGTTTTATTTCATGGGAGTGTGTATCTTTTTACACAGCAGTCTGAAATGTAACTACACAGTGATTATTCAGCGTATTAGTAATTGTTTTACTTTAAACAGGTCTGCATCCTAAGATTTACCTCACTGGTGCAGTTAAGGTGGAAAGCCCCAGAGGAGTCATTTGAAACTTCCTGATCCTAGGACTGGTTCTTCATGAGTTCTAGCACTGACATACTTTGGAGTAATTTCAGGTCTCCTCTAATTCATGCTGACTTCTAGCAGCCTGTAATAGGCCATTATAATCCCAGGGATTGCTGGATTATAGCGCATTCTGACCACTTCCCAGCAATGGACATGGGATATGCTTGCCTATTGTCACCTGAAGATTTTGGGCCACCTGGCCTACAGTCTGTACACAACCAAGGTTGCCTTTCAGGTACATTGCTGGGATCATTTCAGAGTAATTCCATTGTCATCAGTTAAATTATTAATCTTTATATCGGTGTAGCTCAGAGCAGAATTTTGCGTTCGCTGTTCTGGAGAAGGAGAGAGATGTGCTCTTTTAAAAGTGCTTTCTAATGTATTTCATTTGGAAATATTTAATTAATGTATAAGTACTTGGTCTTGGTTGTGTGTCTGGGATTTTTAGAGGCCATCAGAAAGGAAAAGGATGATTTTTACTTATATTTCAATAAATTTAATCTGTATTGTTTCTTTGACACGCACAATAGGTCAAAAGATTCCATAAAGGCAAAAAGTAGTACCTTCATTCTTAAAGATCTGGGATACAGCCAACTTTGTTCCCAAATGAGTTGGGCTGTCTTAAAACTCAGACCTTACAGGATATATTAGTTTATGCCTCTGGGTCAGTGCTTACAGTTTCGACAAGTAAGCAATCTTTGCTCAAGTGAGGCAAAGAATCAAGGATGCATTTCCTAAGTGGAGCCAAACTGTACCTGGGGGCCCTATAAGTCTGATCCTGTTAAGTTCTGCAGTGACTTCAGCCTTCTTAAGATAAAAATTATATAGTGGAGGCTGATGTTTCAGAATCAGCCACAGATTAATTTAACTGTACACCTGAAGGAAGGTGGAGCCGTTGGTCAATGGGATGACAATATTATTTGTGGCGTGTGAATAAATAGGAGCTCACGTTCAGGAGTATTCACCCATCCTGTGTTGAATAGTAGGTAAAATATCCCTTGTTAGTGATGCACCTGGTAAAGGTTTTCACTCCCGTTGATGTTCTTGTAATGAAAAACGTATGGAGGGAGTCAAAAGCTCTGGACAAGATCTGTTCACTCTGATCATTATCTTGTTTTGTTCTCACATTGATGAAGGACCAAAACCTGCTCCTAGTTTAAACCAGACCAATTGCATGGTTATCAGTGAGGTATTCTTAATTTATGCTGCTGCAAGCAGAATCTGGCCTATTGTAAAAATTCTGTTGATACCCCAAACACAGAGGATTTTTTTATAATCTTATTCAGGAGTTGCTTGCCCTGCTGCTAACGATCTGCTCAAGAAACCTGTGAAATCTTTTCTGCTTTCTTTCTCAGACAGCATTATTCTTTGTTTATCCTTTTCTTCTGCATCAAGATTTAGGGACAACTTCACTGGTACTTTCCAGCTGCCTTGCATTATTCTGGAGACGCATAATACTCATAAGCCCATTTTTACCAGTTATATTGAGTTTATGGCTGTCTTATGTCACCAGAGAAGAACAAAACAGCTGGAGCATAATGGAAAACTGGCCCCTACTTGTCTGTCCTCTTTTTTTTAAGGCCCTACCCATCCTTCATTTCTGCTCTTTTTTTCTTCTTACTCACCTGATGTATTTTTTTCACATTTCTCATTTTTGTCTCCTAAAAAATTCTTCTATCCTGCTGCTCTTACACTTGAAACAATGTCTCTTTTTGTGGGTGTGCGCCAAACAACCAACTGTCCATTCCTACACCCCCTTGAAAAGTACTCCTTGCATAAGACCTGTTAATAGCCATCCACTAAAGAAATGAAAGGAGAGGAAAGTGAGGGGAAAACAGTAAGGTTAAACTGCTTTGAAATCAAATCTCCATCTTTCACTTGGAACTATATGGACTGTAATTTTGATACTTCCTGGGGCACATAGTATAGCTTTTGCTCTGTATAGAACAGAACCTATCACTGCTTTACAATAGCAACAATACTAGAATAACAAGAAAGTCATGCGAGAAGGATCCCTTTACTTACATGGGTTGTTTCTTTACTTCTCTGTTTCAAGGTGCAGATGCAACCCAAACTATGGTACTGAAATATCAGAAAAGCCAGACTTAGGTCAGTCTCTGATGCCTTGTGCAGCTGAGAGAGTTCATTTGTGTGAGTTAAGGATTTTTCAATTAGATTACACTGCCACATTACAATGTATCGAATGTACCTAGATTCTTATAAGCAATGCTTCATATGGGCATGATAAATTTAACACTGTCCTACTTCCCACAGAAAAATCTTAGTGTGCCCCACTGATTGTCTCCCCTCCCCTCAGCTCAAGTTCCTTTTATCACTGTCAGAAACCAGTGTCTTTTGTTATCTTGTTGTCATGTCATTACTGGCTATGCCTAGAAAGTTAAGTGTACAACTATGAATGTGTACAAGGTCTCCTAAATAACTCAGTGAACCTTATTGTAAATTTATATTGAACTATGCTTTGGGAGTTCAATATTTCACACAAAAAAGGCTTTTAAATTGAATCCGGTGTGATATCAATGTGTAATCCCATTACAGTATGTATTCACCTCCGTTCCTTGAACTTTCTTCAACAAGTTGAGAAAAGTGGCCAAATTCTACCTCTGCCATCACAGTTTCACTAGCATTCAGTCAGAGTTGCAAATGTGTAGCCCACTAAGAAAAAAAAGTATTTGCAGTATATGTACTTCTTTCATCATAGGATCTGATAACATTTCACAAATCTTATTTAATGCAGTCTTGCAACACCTCTGTGAAGCATGTAAATATTTTTCTCTCTCCTTTTACAAATAGACAACTTGAGCTATGGATAAGTTAAATGACTTGCCCAAGGTCAACAAATCAGTCACTTGCAGAATCAGGAAGGATACCAGGAGTTCTAATCTCCAGCTCCGGCTCTAACCTATTGATGATATTGCCTCATGGCTGCAAAAATAAAAATACCAGGAGATGGTGAATTACACTAATATTGCTGTAGAGTGAGTTCAGAATCAAAAAGAGGTGAATACTTTTCTCTCTCTTTTTTGATTTCCCAGATTATGACAGTTATGTTGAAAGAGGCATTGTGTGAAATCCTACCTCTGTTCGAATCACTAGCAAAACTTCTACCAACTTTAATGAGACCAGGATTATATCCTTTTAAAGCACAAGTATGTGAACATGTCATACAGGCTTTGTGTTGGAAATTCTAAGATGCTTGATGGTTGCTTATTAATTGAGGGGACTGCTTTGGGTTGCTTCCCACATTATTGCTGGGTCACGCTGATTCCTGCGGCTCCCCTGAGCTGCAAACAGCAAACCGCAGCCAATGGGAGCCGCAAGGCTCCTGCTGCAGAGCCAGGAAATAAACAAACTGGAGCAGCCTGGTAGCAGCTTTCTCAAGGGTTTTGACAGCTTTCTTTCAAATGTATGGACTTTACTCTTGCCCTCATCCTCTGCATATTTGTTTCTGAAACTCAGGATACAAGCTACAAATATCCAGCAATGGTAACTATTCTTATCCCCACCCACCAATTCACTTGTGCAAAACATCCTGGCAGCAACCTTGGGAACAAATTTAGAGAAAAGAGAGGAGGGAAGGCCCTAATATGGTTTCACTTGCTTTTCCTGCTCTAATATTAAGACTTACCTCAGTCCTTGCTTAGGTTAGCAATGGACTGGTGAGGACTCGTTATGGTATATGTTATGAAATGACAGATTTAGTAAATCATGCTAATTGTCAGGCTATGCAAAACAATTCTTCCTTTGCTGAGTTCTATGGCAGCTCTTCTTAATGGGGGAGACAAGAGTTTGGCTTTAAAATAGAAATTAGGACATGACTCGGTTTCGGTTCTATAATTGTCCCGCAATCTTAAAGCAGGGTCACATATGCACACTGTTTGGATTAAAGACCGATTAGGGTATCAATAAAGGCTCTGTTGACGCAGTGATGAAAAGTCACTTTTCCTTGCTGGAAGTCAAGTCCGTCAGTAGAAATTTGCCTAAGTAAGGATGGAATAGAACTTGGGCTAAGATCTCACAATTTGACCTGTGATTAAGATTGCCTAAGATTTCTGAATTTACCGGGAGTTTTACTAGTGCAGAAACTCAGAGTAGCACACTGGGGGAATGTGTTATTTCACACTGCTCATGGTTTCTGTTATGTCGTGCGGAGTTTCACAGCATAGGAAGAAATCAGTGGAAAGGCAGAGAGCTGGAGTAGGTGCAAGTGTCCATTTTATTGCATAGCACAGAACTCACCAGAACAAGCCCAGACTAGCTGGGCTGACCCCAGTGACCTACTCAGTTACCATAACAACAAGATCTATATCTACAACCCAATATAAAACATATTCCTCCCCCCTTAATAAAAACGTCCCTTTAAGAAAACAAAAACTAACTATGAAATGAGGGTAGAACGCCTCAAGTTCCCAGCTAACCCTGGGGATTATTTTGCCACATCTGTGAGTTAATCTCAACTAAAGGTCCAGCCGTTGAGGAGGCCTCCTTTCTCTAGGTGGATTACGGCGGACATCCGGCGTTCTCGCACCCGAAGATGTTATGGGTGCAGGCCTGACACTGGGCTGGGAACTTGAAGTGTGAACAGGTGAGGCTGTTGGATCAGCCTGCTCAGAGAGGAGGTTATTGTTCGCCGCTGGTGGTGATGGAGGAGGAGAGTCAGGAGCAGGTGATTCTTGACACGGTAGCTCACCAGCAGTGGGAAGGACGGGCAACTCAACTGGAGATGTGCCTTGGGGGCAGGAATAACCTGTCAATAACTGATCCACATGCCACCACCAGATGAGATCTTTCGCAGTCTGGACAGTATAGGAAACAGGTCCTGTTTGAGCAATAATAGTGGCAGGGACCCATTTAGCTCCAGGCACATAGTTCCGAGCCAAAACTGTCCAGGACTAAAGGTTCGGTCTTTTGCTCTGGATGCACGCCTGATGACTTGACCTTCCTGCTGACATTGCACAATTTGTCGTGGTTCTGAAGGTTTCAGCAAATCAAAGCACATGCGTAGCTGACGTCCCATCATTAGAAAAGCCGGGGACACTTTGGTTGTAGCGTGAGGAGTGTTTCTGTAGGATAGTAAGAAGGTGTCCAGATTCTTTTCTATGAGTGAATGTTCTCTAACCGATTTCAAAGCTTGTTTCATTGTCTGGACTAACCTTTCAGCCAATCCATTTGTGGCCTGGTGATACGGTGCTGAGTGATGTGATGGATCCCGTTTGCTTTCATAAAATTTCCAAACTCCTGAGACACAAACTGTGGACCGTTGTCACTCACAAGTTGTTCAGGAATATCCAAATGACAGAAGATTCCCCATAATTTTTGGATAGTACTCTCAGCAGTAGTAGAAGGCATTATACAGACTTCTGGCCATTTGGAATGAGCATCTACCACCACCAAGAACATGCTACCTTCAAATGGGTCAGCAAAATCAACATGGATACGTTGCCATGGTTTTTCAGGCCAGTCCCATGGGTGCAGAGGTGCCAATTGAGGTGCATTCCTTACACCCTGGTAAGAAATACAAGCTCTTGCCTTCTTTTCAATGTCACTGTTCAAACCAGGCCACCAAAAATAGCTTTATGCAATTTATTTCATGCGCACCATTCCACAGTGACCTGAATGCAGTTGCTCTAACATCTGTTGTCTCAGTATTTTTAGAATAATGACACGCATTCCCCACAACAAGCACCCCAAATGGGTTGATAACTCCCTTCTCCTGGACATGTAAGGCACAAGGTCAGATGAGACCTGAGAGTTCCGTAGAGATGTTCCACGCACCACTAGTTCTATTACTTGGGAGAGTACTGGGTCAACACGAGTTGCTCTCTTAACTTGTGCAGCAGTGATGGGCCTGTTCTCTACCTGCTCAAAGTAAAAGATTTCCTTCTGGCTACTATCTTGATGTTTGCCTGGCAAAGGCAGCCTAGAGAGACCATCTGCATTGCCATGTAGAGTGGCTTTCCGATATCTGATCTCATATGTGTGTCCTGAAAGCCACAATGCCCATCGTTGCATACGACTAGCAGCCATTGGTGGAATACCTGAGTGTGGACCAAAAATTGCCGTCAGAGGTCGATGGTCAGTGAGAAGTGTAAACTTCCGTCCAAACAGGAACTGGTAAAATTTCCAAATTCCAAAAACGATTCCCAATGCTTCACGTTCAATTTGGGCATAGTTAGTTTCAGCTGTGCTTAAGGTGCGTGAAGCAAAAGCAATTGGTTTCTCCTCTCCTGAGGGCATAACATGTGACAAGACCGCTCCCACTCCATATGGGGAGGCATCACAAGCCAACTGTAAAGGTAAGGATGGATCAAAATGCGTCAGGACCTCTGCATTTAGCAATGCACATTTAGCCTTGTTAAATGCAACATCACAGGCATCAGTCCACTTCCAGACCTTGTTCTGGCCAAGGAGCTCGTGAAGTGGTTTTAATATTGTGGCTAGCTGTGAAATAAACCTTCCATAATAGTTCAATAGTCCTAGAAATGAGCGAAGTTGACTAACATTTTGAGGGGGTGGAGCTTCCACAATAGTCTTAACTTTTGAAGGGGACTTATAAAGACCAGTAGCATCAATGATGTGTCCCAAATATTCAACAGAGTGCTGAAAGAATGCACACTTATCTTTACGGACTCGTAGGCCATACTCTTCCAGTCTTTGTAGGGTAGCCTCTAAGTTCTTAAGGTGATCCTCCTCATTCCCACCCGTGACCAGGATGTCATCAAGATAGCACTGAACTCCTGGCAAGCCGCACAAGATCTGGTCCATAGCTCTCTGGAACAAGGCTGGGGCAGAAGTTATTCCGAAGGGTAAGCGACAGTAACGATAAAGCCCTTTATGAGTCACAATAGTCAACAGCTCTTGGGATTCCTCCTCAACTTGCATCTGTAAATATGGTTGACTCAGATCAATCTTGCTGAACCTTTGTCCCCCAGCCAGGCCCGCAAAGATGTCATCGATGCGAGGAAGGGGGTACTGCTCTGCACATAAAACAGGGTTAACAGTGACTTTAAAATCCCCACAAATCCGAATAGAACCATCTTTCTTCAATATTGGAACTATTGGAGTTGACCATGGACTATGGGTAACTGGTATTAGGACTCCATTTTTGACTAGGTGCTCCAGGTCTGCTTCAACTTTTGGTCTGATAGCATATGGCACAGTTCTGGCCTTCAGATATTTTGGTTGGCTACCAGGTTTAATGTTCAGTTTCATGGTGATTCTCCTCATACTTCCCAGATCCTCTCCAAAAACAGCAGCATGTCTCTTTAATATATCAGTCAGACCTGTTTCTTCTTTAGTCATCCGGTGCACTTCTGCCCAGTCCAGTGGTATCTTCCTAAGCCATCTTCCTAAGGCTGGGTAATGGCCTTTCACCACAAACAGTGGTAATTCTGCAGTCCGTCCATTTAGTTCCACCTTAACATCAGTAGTGCCCAATAGGGGTACTGCTTCTCCTGTATATGTCTTCAGAATGATCTTTGTTGCCTTAAGTGGAAGATGCTTTAACTTTTCCTTATACACCGAGTCTGAGACCAATGAAACTGCTGCGCCAGTGTCCACTTCCATGCGTACCGGTTTGCCATCCAACAGTGGGATTACCCAGTATTCATGGGAGCCCCCTTTCAAAGACAAAACATAGCAGGGCACTTCTTCTTCAGACAAGGTGTCACTTTGATCATCAGGCATCTGCTCGATGGTATGCAGATTTTCCTTTTTGTTCCGCCAGGCCACAGGCCTCTTTTTCTTTTGTTTGCAGGCCCGCTCAATGTGTCCTTTTTTCCCACACTGTCGACACACTAGGTTCTTACACCAGCATTCTGCTGCATGGTGACCTGTCTTACCACAGCGGTAACATTCCTGGCTCCCCACTGTTTTGTGAGTAGGTTCTTGGGACATTTTATGCACCCCAGGGGGCGCACTAAGGTATTATGCCTCCTGTGTGGCCAGTTCCAGGGAGACCGCAATATCAATGGCCTTCTGTAGGGTGAGCTGAGCTTCTGTTAACAGACGCCTCCGTATAGCTTCACTGTGCAGGCCACACACTAACCTGTCACGTAAGGCATCATTTAACATCTCCTTAAATTCACAGTGTTCAGCAAGCTTTTTCAAATTGGCTACAAATTGTACAATGGTTTCACTTTCTTTTTGGTCTCTGCTATGGAACCTGTACCTTTCTGCAATTACCAGTGGTTTTGGAGCATAATGTGACCCCAGGATTTCCACAATGTCACTGTAAGATTTGGTGTCTGGCTTAACAGGGAGCAGCAAACTGTGTAGCAGAGAATAGGTCTTAGCCCCTACAACACTTAAAAATATTGGCACCTTCTTCTCTTCTTTAATGTCATTTGCAATAACAAAAAGTTCAAAACGCTCAGTATATACCTGCCATTGCTCTACAGTATCCTCAAAAGGTCCCAGTGGCCCTGTAAGTGTAGCCATGGCTGCTGCACTCCCCCCTTTTTTTTTTCTTTTCCAGTCTCTGGGCTCCTTGATCTTAGTTTCAGTTTGCACAGGGTAGCAGTCAGTTCTTACCCCCACCTTCCAGAACAGCCAGAAAGAGTTTGTTTTCTTACATTGACTTCTACTTCTTTTGTTGCTGGAGGCAGCACAAGTATCCCATCCTCGTCGCCACTTGTTATGTCGTGGGGAGTTTCACAGCATAGGAAGAAATCAGTGGAAAGGCAGAGAGCTGGAGTAGGTGCAAGTGTCCATTTTATTGCATAGCACAGAACTCACTAGAACAAGCCCAGACTAGCTGGGTTGACCCCAGTGACCTACTCAGTTACCATAACAACAAGATCTATATCTACAACCCAATATACAACAGTTTCCTCCCATCCAGTTCTCTGAACCAGGTGAGTCATTGGCATATGAAAGCCCTTTCATTGCCATGCTGATGGCCTTGATTCTGCAGCCATGAGGACAGTGGTAAAAAAGATTATTGTAGCAAATGGGCCAGTTCCTCAGCTGGTCCAAACTGGTGTAGCTTCATTGGCTTCAGTGAAGCTCTGCTGAAGGATCCAGCCCAGAGAATTTTCTTTAATACCATTCAAGTCAAAGAATTGGAGCCATCTGACCTTGCCTTGAAGTAGTTGTCTTCATTGCCAATGGGTGTGGAGAGGAGTGGTTGCAGGGTACAGGAATGAGATCATGCAGGTCTGCATTTGTGGAGGAGTTTGATATGTAAACCCGTTAACTGGGGAGGAGAGGGGGAAAGGGTAGTTGCCCAAGGGCCCTACTGTGGCAGTGGCTGAAGTCCCGGGCCCTTAAAATCACCCCTGGAACACCATACCAGGTGCTCTGTGGGGCTCGGAGGGCTGGGAGGGGATTTGCTGTGGTTCGAGTAGTGCTAAGGGCTGGCTGCCCCCTGCCTTGCCTTTTCCAGGGGCACAGAGCCAGGCCCCCCACACCTTGCCCTGGGCCCATGGTGACAGTCAGCCCTGCTGTTGATATGTGAGAGATGTCAGAAGACAGGAGCAGATCAGTTGAATGTGAATGGGGACATAGCAAGATATGGGGACAGAAAGGTAGTGATGAGTACAGAGGGACAGTGAGGAAACAAAAGGGAGTGAAGTGAATAAAGGGAGTGAAGTGGTTTGCACAGCAGATCGGAATCAGAGCAGGAACTCAAACCCAGCTCTTCTGTAGCCTATCCACTGAATCACATTGGTTCTCAGGGCCCAAAAGTATACTTACCATGATTCCTTAATGGATATTTGGCCGCACCCCAAAATGAGCATACTGTTTTGTGCCCTAGTTGCTGCAAGCTAGATTCTCCATCCGGTGTGTGCCTGGTGCAGGGTGCTTCCTACAGCAGATGGCAATAGCTGCACTAGCTGAGGAGTTGGAGGAGTGAACCAAGCTTCAAACCCACTCCTGACCATAGTACAGGAGTGGGAATCAGCAGTCACACAGAAGTGTCTTGCTTTGGGCTGCTGCCTGCTATTTGGATAGCTAATGCAAGAGAACTTATTATGCCACATCCTTTGTGTGGTCATGCAAGCTGGACCACATTGTGATCCAAATATGCAACTGAAATTTTATGTGAAGTTGTTTGAGGTCTGTCTCAAGAAGAAAGGTGTTACACCATTGAAAATATTGTTTCTTCTGCACCCTAAATCATACTATTGTATTTCTCAGTTTCTAATTTCTACTTTTTCTCTCAGTAAAAATATCTAGTACAGTCAGTCCCCGGGTTACGTACAAGATAGGGACTGTAGGTTTGTTCTTAAGTTGAATCTGTATGTAAGTCGGAACTGGCGTCCAGATTCAGCCGCTGCTGAAACTGATCAGTTTCAACAGCAGCTGAATCTGGATGCCAGTTCTGACTTACATACAGATTCAACTTAAGAACCCCAGGCATCCCCAAGTCAGCTGCTGCTGAAACTGATCAGCGGCTGATTCCAGGAAGCCCGGGGCAGGGGCTTCCTGTAGTCAGCCACTGGTCAGTTTCAGCAGCGGCTGACTTGGGGATGCCTGGGGCAGAGCAGCTGGGGTGCTGCTAGGTTGGTCCAGTAGCGCCGCCGCTCCTCGGCGCTACTGGACCAACCCAGCAGCACCCAAGCTGCTCTGCCCCAGGCGTTCTGATTCAGCCACTGCTGAAACTGACCAACAGTGGCTGAATCAGGACTGGGGCAGAGCAGCTGGGGTGCTGCCGGGTTGGTCCAGTAGCGCCCAGAGCAGCGCTACAGGACCAACCGGCAGCGCCCCAGCTGCTGTACCACAGGCGTCTGGAGCAAAGCCGCGGAGCACGGGGGCAGCGGGACAGCCCAGACGTGCTGTGGCTGTCCTGCTGCCCTCGGGCTCCGCGGCTTTGCTCTGCTTTGTTCCCCGTCCCCCTGGTCTGCAGACTAGGGAGACAGGGAGCAAAGCGGCGGAACACGTGGGCAGCAGACAGCCCAGACACGCGTCTGGGCTGTCAGCTGCCCGCGTGTTCAGCCGCTTTGCTCTGCTTTTCTCCCCGTCCCCCTGGTCTGCAGACCAGAAGGACGGGGAGCACAGCGGCTGAACACGCGGGCAGCAGACAGCCCAAATGCGCGTCTGGGCTGTCTGCTGCCCACGTGTTCCGCCGCTTTGCTCCCCGTCCTTCTGGTCTGCACACCAGGGGGACGGGGAGCAAAGCAGAGCAAAGCGACGGAACACGCAGGCAGCGGACAGCCCAGACGCCTCTGGGCTGTCCGCTGCCCGCGTGCTCCGCCGCTTTGCTTCCTCTCCCTGGTCTGCTGGAGACCAGGGAGAGGGCCCCGTTCGTAACTGCGGATCCGACATAAGTCGGATCCGCGTAACTCGGGGACTGCCTGTAGTATTATTTTATGCTGTTACCTTGGCTATGTCTACACAGCAGCGTTATTTCGGAATAAAAATAACATAGTCCGCGCCTACACACAAGCAGTTTTTTGTGTGAGCTGAAGGACTACTTGCTTTTACTCCTGCAACCCTCATTGTATGAAGGGTAAGGGAAGTTGAGGGAAGAGTGCTTTATTTCAAAATAACTGCTGTGTAGACAGTGCCAAATGTCGAAATAATAAGCTATTTCAACTTAAGCTACACAATTAGCTCAAGTTGCATAGCTTATTTTGAGTTTAGCCCTGCTGTGTAGATGTGCCCTTTGTGAATTATTCCATATAATTCCCACAATTCCAAGTCAATGTGGGTCTTCCCATTGAATTCTGTGTATTTGGCATGAGGCCCTTAACAGAATAGATAAATAAGAAAGGCTAAATTTCAGCTCTGAATAGGATAGATGTTTAATGAATGCTCTCCTCAACCTGAGAGATGACTGCTAATACAGAAGGTGAGATGAAAGTTAAGGTTTTGTGGGAAGGATACTCATTTTAACTACTTCCCCTTTCTCCCTTTTGCTTAAAGCAATGATATACACGAATACTCAGTTAGATATTCCTGTTCTGCATTAGAATAGCCATCAAAGTCAACCTCGACCATTTGGATCACATCACTTGTCTTAGAGTATGTAGCTGTTTTTAAAGAAAGAACATGTCATGTTCTATACAGGGATCTTTAATGCATGAAACTTGTTTAAAGCATTAATAAATCAAGTCCTTGCTGGTAAAACCTAAGTCTGATTTTCATTCATGACATTCTGGATCTTTGTGCATGAGAACTGAAAAAAAAATATATATATATATATATATATAACCAGGCTCAAAATGATAACAAATAGTTCTGTGAAGATTTAAAAATAATAATTAAATTTAAAAGCGCAGGAAAAAATACTGTTCTGCATCTGCTAGGATGTTTAATAATGGTGCTATTTTTGAACATCCATTGCCATAGGAGATTGTGAGCTGCATAGGTCTATTTTCATTATTTATGTTCTATTGAATAAGCTGTTTTTGCACACATTTCTTTCTGCAAAAAGGGGGGGGGGGATATTTAGGACTACATAAACACTATGGGCCTTGGTCTCTTCTCATTTATACTATTTTTACACCAACATCGCTCCATTGTTTTCAGTGGAGTTACTTGAGAGATCAGGAAACATCAGTCTTTTGTTTGGGGTAGTTTTTAAGGGAATGTCCACACAGCAGTGTTATTTCAGAATAACTGATGTTATTCTGAAATAATATAGTCAACATCTACACTACAAGCAATTATTTTGACATACGAACTGGAGGACTTCTTACTTTGATTCCTATAACCCTCATTTTACGAGGAGTAAGGAAATCAGAGGAAGAGTGTATCAAAGTAATATGCTATTGAAGTTATAAAAGTCACTTGTGAGAAGATTACCTGAGTGTGACTCTGGGAAAATGTTAGTAAATTCTGCAATATATTCCATAATCTTTAATACTCGTAACTACTGGTAGGTCAAGCATTGATGTTTGGATCCAAGTTTCAGTTAGATTTGTGGCCAAAAGAGGGCTAGGGTTCTTGGACTGATTCTCCGTTGCTTTGAACTATGCTGTTACTCTTTCCCCACTACAAAGATTCACGTCTCCTATTAGGACATTACATTAAAAATAGATAAACTGTCCTTTTTCTTATTTAAAAAAAGTCCTATAGTGGTGATGAAAGGTACTAAAATGGTAGTACCGGGAGTTGAAGTTCTATATGCAACAGATATGCTGCATGTAGAATCAGTGCATGCTCCTCATTCCACCTGCCACATTGCCTCAAACTTGCCTTGGAGTCCAGGGAGTTCCACCTCAGTGCCCGCTCAGTCCTTGGTTGAAATAGTGTGGGCTTTTTTTTAAGTATGTGTGTGGGCTCCAGTCCACTAGAGACTGCAGAGAGACCAAACATGCATTTTACATAGGCTGCAATTTGAACTGCAATCAGATGGTAATGACTTTGAATTGCATGTAGAATAACTTGATTTGAGTCAGTGACCTTGAGCTGAAAGACTTCGTAAGCCATTATCAATGACCTGAGCCCTTTTTTGTAGTTCAAAATGATTTTGGTTATGTAGATTGGTTTAGTTTTATTTAGTTTTTAATCTGGGCACAGCATAATAGAGGTAACAATCAGTTTATTATAAAAACAAATAAGCCAATGCATTTTCTTGTACCGTTCTGTTTGCTTTAGAAAGCTGAGTTAGCCACTGCATGTTGTGGTGTTCTACTTGCTAAGCTGCTTAAAAATCTCCATTTTCCACCAACTCAACTCTTTGCAGCAAACTTGAGCACGCAGCATAACACGCGAAGTGTTGTGATTAGTTGCCATGCTGACAGTGTCAACTTAACTACAGCTGACAAACAGTTTTTAAATAGAACATTTCAATTCATTATAGTATTCTGCATCTGTTTCCCCCCTCTCCCCACTCCACACTCTTGCAAAACATTTGAAAAATGTTACCACAATGGTTTAGTTTGCATATCCCGTCACTAACATAAAAGGTTTGCTAAGGACTGTATTTTAGGAATTCAGTAAAAATAATGATCTTCCACTTTTTAAAAAGGAAGCATTCTAATTAACTAACAAATACCAAATAGATCTGCTTACATTCATATAGTCAGTTTTCCAAACCATTTTTTGAGAGAAGAGGATATATATTTTTATCCCTTTTTATATTTATTTTTCTCTAGTTTTCATTGTCATCTATTTTGGTGGCATCTTGACTGCTTCTTTCCAAAATGGCTGCAAGCACAGTTCCTAGTGCAGTATCACTGAACAGAAGGGAGTATCATCTAGTGGTCAAATCAGACAACTGGAGAGCTGGACCTGGCACCCTTGGGACAGGACAGGTAAGGGAGGCTCAGAGTGTAGGGAGGTTAGGGGGTTCCTTCAGTGGCTCCTTCAGTGTGTGACCTCGAACGAGTCATGAAACCTTTGTGTATTCATGTGCAGAATATTATTGATTTACCTCAAGTAGAAGTTATGAAGCTTCATTTAGTGTCTGTAAAGTTCTTTGAAATACTGAGGTGGAAAATACTGAAGAAATATGAGGTATTGTATTGTATTGTACCTCACTGCACTATTTCCCACAAAACTGACACTAAAGCTATTGAATGGATTGGTGGCTGAGTGAACTCTGAATCCATCAATTCATCCATCTTTCTCTTGTAGACTGAACCCAGCTGACCATCATTGCCCATGAGAGACTTTTAATAAATTATATTTTCTGTTTTAATTGCATCTTAAAGAGCAATATGGGCTGTGCTTTTTAAATTTAAAATACTGTGTGGCAACATGCACATATATCCTACTACTCCAATCTTACTACTCCAATGGCACTGTTTTCCTGCAGCAGTGTTAGGTCATTGGCTTGAAGCTAGATTTGAATGTGTAAGAAAACTTCATCATTATGAAACGTAGTACTTCCGAACTCTGGCAGAAGGTTTCCTTGGTGCTTCTTTTTCCAGCTTTGGGCGTGAATGTTTGTACAATCCGCTCAAAGCATCTTCTCAAAAGGCACATTCTGAAAATATAATCACATCATTCACAACAATCCAAAGTGAAAATAGCTAAGAGCATTTGTTTAGTGACAGACACAGCAATGGCCATTTGAAAAAGAAATATGCCAAAATAATATAAAATCAGAACTCATGAATTATTCCATGTTCACTAGGGTGAGATTTTTATTTTTATTGTTAAATGATACTGGCCAAGAAAGCTTTTCCACAGACTAATAACATACAGAATAACAAACTGGAATGTTTTATTCTTAATCTGGGGCCAAAAGTAATAAAACTGTCTTATAAATCTCATTACAAGGAGTATATTCACTAAAAAATTGATAAGATAATCTCCTTTATATATAACTACCTTAGACATAGCAAAAGCAGGGAATTTTCAAGAAAATGGATGCTCTACATGGAAACCTGACTCCACTGAAATATATGAGAGTTTGCCATTGATATTAGTGGGGACAGGATCTCATCATATGACTTATTTGTTTTTAGACCATTGGGACGTAAGGTTTCATGGAGTTTTCCGTCTTCCTGAATTCAGAAGTTTGAACCAAAAGCTTGTATCAGGTGATAATGCAAAGTCACAATTCAGCTGTTTACATACCCACGCAGAGACACACTCACACCCACTCGTGATGTAACTCTGATTCTAGAAAACTTGTGTAATCAACTCTGAAGATAGGTCATTTGTATTACAAGAAGGAAAATTAACACAGAGGTATCTAATCAACAATTTCAGACTCTTTAAAAGAGATCAAAGAAGATGGAATATCCTTATATGAAAAGGAAAATATCCAAGTAACTGAGACAGTGTTGTGAAGAAATAATAGGAATCAAAAAGATTTATTAAAAGGACAAATTTAAGTAGTTATGAGAGGTTTCGACTGTTGAAATATGAACTGGGACACACTATGTGGAATAATAAACCGAGCAATACGTTTGCAAACATGACCCTAATCTGAGCTCACGTTCACCATAAAAGGGGTCGGAATACACCGATTGGTAGCCTCTGGGTTTTTTCCATCTTTTGCCAGTCCCCTTTCTAAGTCTGATGTTGTAGACTTGAGAGGGAGATGTGCCTGCAATAACAGCTGAACCTGGAGCCCATAAAGGGAAACTACATGGATTTTTGAGTTTCCTTATGACCAGACTGTCTCCACATCTTTTCCTACTGTTGCCACACTCAGGGCTTTGATTAGTGCTTGCTCCTCTGTATGGACCTACTCTTATCAATGGCGTTAAAAGCCATCTATGGGAATTGACTGACACTGGTAGAGTACCAGGATCCTCATGAACTTCATGGGGAACATGTCCCATAATGAGACTGTAACAGTGTCTTCATCTTTCCCTGTGGCCTTGCAAAGCAGGTTCCTATTGCTGGAGATGCAGAGAGGAGAGAAGTCACTATGCAATGGAGGGGAACTTTTCTCCTTTGTACAGTTCCTCCATTCCATCCACTCATATGTGTCTGTGCCCCAATGAGTATTTCCACATCTAGCTACTCTGCCCCCCTCCCCTCGCTTTCACTTATAAGACAGTGTGGTCAGTAGTGTTTCAGGGAAAATTGATTCTAGAAAATTCTGGACGCAGGCAGGAAGTAGCAATTTAAATAGAAAGAAATGGATTAGAGTAGAAAAGGCAAGCACCCGCTCCCCCTCCCCTCCCAATGATTGTGTGAGTAGCCCCTGATAATAAGTGGAGCAAAAATGAAAAAGCAGCAGAAAAGTGCAAATTTGTCATCCAAAATAAGAACAGGAAACAATGTATGTAGAATATAAGAACCTGATCCTGAGAAGTGCTGAGTGCCTTCAACTCTTTGAAATCAGAGGGAATTTAGCATGTTCAGTTTCCTGCAGAACTGGTCCTCAATGCATTAGGCAAAAGGGATCAGAAAAAAGTTCAAGTGAAGAATTTAAGAAATTATAAGAGAAACAATGGTAAAACTGAGAGAGAGCACAAACATAGAAATTATGATAAATATTAAGCTGTAATAAGAAAGGTCAGCAAAGGAGATGTGAGATTGGTAGGAATAACTTTTCCAGTGAACAAAGTGAATAAATTCTCTATAAGGCAATTTGAGCTAGTATCAAACACAAAAAGAAAGACACAAGAGCTGTAGCCAGATGCTCTAGGACCAGGTGCTCTAGGAATTTCGGCACCATTTCTTTAGTGAGTACAGTTAATGTATGTGCACTGAATTACCAAGGGCAGTAATTGGAGCAATAAAATTATGAAGGAAAATATTTTTGCGTGTGCATGCTAATTTTCTTCTCTGACTCTTTCACTCTTAACATTTCACTTTGGTCCATCATAAGGAAATAGCACATTAATATTATCTTCAGGGTTTGTTTGTTTTATCATCTTCTATCCTCTCACCCCCTGCTTTAAAAAAATCTGAAGTATTTTTTTCCTCTTATGAAAAGTTTCCTTTCTCTCTCTCTCTCTTTTTAATGCCCGAGTTGTTGTCTGAAGTGACTTCATTCCAAAATTCCACCATTTGATAAAAGGAATAAAATTCAGAAAGATAAGTTCCTAAAATCACTCTGGGCTTTCTTTAATGATAATCATTAGCCCTGTTCTGAACTCTATTGACAAAATCAATCTTGGAACAGTCTTAAAAGCAGATCCAGTGTTCTTTTAAAGCGAGAACTACTTAATTAGAAGTTCTAATGAAACTGACCTAATTCTTCAGTTTTTAACTTTTTAAAAACAAACACTAAAATAAAGGTAGTTTGGAGATGACGCATATTAATGCCAGTAAATGAATAGGTCAGAACCTTCACTGCAAAGTTAATTTCTCAGTAGCTGCCTAGAAATGTTCTATTTCTTTCCTGAAGAACACCAGATATTGGTTGAATGCATCTTGATAACCAACATGGAGATTATATGTTAATATATACAGGTGAAGACAGAGACAGAGAGAAAATACTTAACAGTCAAAGAATGAGAGAATGATGCTATTACTCATAAATGGCACAACCGTGAGTTACTCAAGTGCAATGTTTTATTTTTTTTAAAGGCATTTAGCTGCACTTACTAACACCTCTAGAGTTAAGGATCTGATCCTATTGCAAGGATCTGAAAGGCTACGTCTAGACTGGCATGATTTTCCGGAAATGCTTTTAATGGAAAAGTTTTCCGTTAAAAGCATTTTCGGAAAAGAGCATCTAGATTGGCACGGACGCTTTTCCGCAAAAGCACTTTTTGCGGAAAAGCGTCCGTGGCCAATCTAGACGCGCTTTTGCGCAAAACAAATCTCAGCTGTCTACACTGGCCCTTTTGCACAAAAGTTTTGCGCAAAAGGGACTTTTGCCGAAACAGGAGCAGCATAGTATTTCCGCAAGAAGCACTGATTTCTTACAGTAGGAAGTCAGTGCTTTTGCAGAAATTCAAGTGGCCAGCGTAGACAGCTGGCAAGTTTTTCTGGAAAAGCGGCTGATTTTCCGGAAAAACTGGCCAGTCTAGACACAGCCTAAGTGTTTTTATCCATAAAACAAAGAATTTAAATTGTAACTGTGAATATTAATATTGGTGATCTAAGCAAAGAACACCTTTTTAAAATATTTTAAACAACTAGATTTAACTTTCAAGGCTGTTTTTAAAGAAAGGTTGACATGATGTATATAGAGTATTTCGGCTCCCATAACTTACAGGTGCATTGCCAAGATTAGAAGCGTTAAAAATTGACATGCCACCTTTGTTTTGGTTTACTCTTTCTGTGAATCGGATTTTGGTACATTTTGCTTTCTAGCTTGAATATTAGAGTGAAGAGGCAAGTTGAACAGATACTTGTGTCCAAATCAGGTGTATTCAACACTCTGCAGTGATAAACCAAGGGTGATTATTTTGATTATCGTGGATTGTTTAGCAGACAATAAGGCTTTCATCTATTTACTTTTGTCCTTTACATAAGGACATAATTATGGTATTTTGCCATACTCTTATTGAACTGTTGTGACATCTGCCCTTTTGTGAAATGAGATTTGTGCATACATGAGGACGTAGTGCCAGTTGGTTATGGCATATTGGTATGATGGAGGGAGAGAGGGCATTGAGACGCAATACTATTGTGTAGCAAGACAACGTCATGGCATTTCAATGTGTGGTCAACTTGCAAAATGTGGATCAGACCTGTGAAACATAAGGTGGGATTCAAACAATGTCCTTGCCCTTGTGTCAGACTGAATGATGACATTTCTGGGATTGGGACCAAAGGGCTTTTGTTTTGTTTTGTTTGTTTTTAATACTCTTTTTAGATTTGATTCTGTTTTGACCCTGTCAACACCTTGACACAGAAACTCTTAAAAACAGCTTTGTTGTTTTCAAATAACATCTATTAACTTTAGAATTCTTTATAAAGGCCATAGTCCTCTGAGGTACAGTATATGAAAAGTAAAGCTGCCTAAGTGTATCATGGGCTGGAACATAAGCAATGAGGAACTGTATTGTGAATTTGATTTTCTAGATCTTTGCTAGTCATATACATCTTATATTATTGTGTTAGGGATATATTCTACACAGCTCTACATTGATGCACAAAGTGGAAAGAGGGATTAAGCTCCTACTATCCTTGCAGTGTTCTTTGTGCATTTGATTGAAGAGCACTAGAATTTGCACTAGGACTGAGTCACTAGTGGATCTACCTATCCCACAAGGAGTAGTGGGGTTGAGTTAATCAAAACTGCTCCTGGAGCTTCCTCTGCAATGCATATCCCTCCACACACCCCTCACTATAGACCTTAGGAGGCCTGATGGGGAGAGGTGGGAGGGGCAAAGAGGGCAACTGCCCTGGGACCTGGCGTTTCTAAAGGACCTAGGCTACCTAAATCATCACTGGAGCAGTGGTGCACACTCGGCAGCTCTTGGGGCTTCTTGGGGAGGCAGAATTGCTGCGTGGTATGTTCCAGGCAGCTACGTCCTTACATAGACAAAACTCCTATGGGAGTTTGCTTGAGTAAGGCCTGCAGGATTTGGCCCTGGAGGCCATGCAAATCTTCAGAAGGTTTGGAGGTTTGATGTTTGAAATAAGGGTATCCAAGAACTCATATGCTAGTCCTTATCCCTCTTTCGTGTATAGTCTTCTGGTTTCTTACTTCTTTCCAGAGAATAGCCATAACCCCAGAGTTCCCACATTCTCTGCTTCTTTGCACTTTCTTGTCTTAACTTCAGCAGAAGGCAGCCTTCCCTTCAATGTCTTCCTCCTATCAAACTCCCTTTTCATTCTTCTCTGCCACTCTTTTAAGGCTGCTGTTATTCACCAACCCTCTACCATAAACACTTTTCTCAAAACCACGCATATTTCCCAACAGATAATTCAAATTCCCTCTTTCTCTGGGGTTCCCAAACACCTCTCCCCCCTGTCTGTGTTGGTAAAGTCTTACCAGATCTGGAAGCTTCTCACAGAACCTCTGTATTCAAAATGTCCTCATGTGCTCTGGAGTACATATTCTTCCCTGAATGGCAGGAGGGGAGTTTGTGCTTTGAAGTTCATGTGGCAAACAACGACAGACCTTTCCTGGGAATCACAGCAAAGTTGTTGGGATGCAACAACTTAAAAAACAAAGTTTGTAGGGGCTTCTTGTCAGAGTACATTACAGATCTGGCTGAAGTCTGGGCTGGTTTTTATTTCAGTCTAAGCTTTTAGCTGCTCCTTTTTGCAAAGGCCGAGCTACGAAGAGAATGACTGAGCAGTGCACAGAAACTTGTTGTCCTAGGAAGCATTATGTTCTATTTTCCTTGTGATACTATTAAATTAAAAGCAACTATGTCAAAAAGATAATTTGTGGAAGTCACTTATGCAAAGCAGCAGAACTAGTTAAAAACAGAAGAATTTTTAAAATTGAAAAATAAATCTTTCAATCAAATTATTTCCCTCAAACTTAGGAAACCAGTGGAATAGGAATACAAGGTAACTAATATTCAGTGCAGGCTACTATCAGCATTTGATGACTGCTTCATAATTCAGAATGGTAAGTGATACACAGTGATGGCGCAACTAAGATTCAATTGTTACATTAACCCCCCTACACCATTGCCCACAGCTTACTCTAGTTGTACTATGCATCAGTCAAGGAACAGCTTTTTGACCTTAAAAGGAAACAAGCAGAACAGTTGATAGTGCAGGGTTTGGGTGGTTAGATATGAAAATAGGTTCATCAATGGCAAAAGCAAGTACAACTCCATTCATGCAGATTCTGATTTGTTTTCCTAGTGTCATTCCATTATCCTGAATTTACTGGACTTACTTCCATGAAAGTGAGATCAAAATTGGGCATGTTGATTGAGTGGGCATACACTCTTACTCTAGCATGCACGTGTGACCCATGGAGCCATTCATCTCTTCATTTGAAATTCAGCACAGGATGTAGTGAGGGAAAATCAACCATCTCAAAGCAATTGAGATGGGTGATTCTGTGAAGTGGTCCAGTTTGTGGCAATCTTAGAAGAGAGTCCAATGACTAAGAGGGCATGAACATTAGACTACCTTCTGCCCCTGAAGAGGAGATCTAGAAGCTAGGTTTGAGGCATGTTGGCAATGGAAGGAAGCTGCCTGCATATTTCATTTAACATATTTGTAAAAGGGTGAACAGTGAGATGCAACAATTCACAGCTGACACTGTTAGTTTGGTCAAGTCTAAAGAAGACTGAGAGGAGATAGAGGGACTTATCCAAGTTGGGTAAATGGCGACACAATGACAGATGTAATCTGTTGCTGATAAATGCAAAGTAATGCACATTGGAAGGAAAAAACTGCACTATTCATCTGCCTGATTGGACTTTAAGTTAACTGCATCAACTCAGGAAAGGGAGCAGCCATCTCTATTGACAGCTCAATGAAGACCTCTGTTCAGTGTTGAGCTTCAGTTTTTAAAAAGCACCTGAAATGTAAGGCTACATAAGGAATGGAGTGAAGAATGTTATAATGCTATTATGTAAATCAGTGTGACAGCCTCATTAGTACAGGTCATACCATCTCAAGATAGATAATACAGATTTACAAAAGGTTCAGTGATGGGCAAAAGTATGATGTCGGGTGTGGAAAAGCTTGCATATAAAGAGCACTTGGAAAGAACAGGATTGCTTACCTTGCAGAGGAGGTGACTCACAGGGGATATAAGAACATACTAAAGAATGAATGTTAGCAAGTAGTTTGGGAACTTCTTTTCGGTCTATCTCGTGACACGAGAACATGGGGAAAAGTAGTAAAAGTGATAAAGGAACGGCTTTGTTACAGGATGCATAATTAGGCATTGGAACTCAGTGTCACAGAATATTGTTGAGGCCAAGAATTGAGCAGGATTCGGAAGAGGACTGGGCCTCGACAGGGATGAAAATAACCTCAGCTGTTATAGTAGCTGTTTAAACAAGTTTTGAAAGAGATAAAACCTTCATGCTAATTATTAGGAGGACGCTTTCCCAGGGGGCATATTATCCCAATAGCTGCACCTACTGCAAGGTTTCTTGCAGCTTCTCCTGGGGGAAACTGAATCCAGTCACAGCCAAAGATGGGATACTGAACAAGTAGATCAAGAGATGGATCCAGTATGGCCATTTCTAAATTCCTGCTCGGTGGATAACAAGAATACTTTGGTTGCTATTGATGTCTGGCTGGGGTTTATATTAATATTACATTGTATAAAGCCTTTGGGGCATGGACCATCTCTTTGTTGTGTGTTTGTACAGCGCCTAACATAATGGGGTCCCAGTCTGTGCACAAGGAGCTCCTAGGTGGTACAGCAATACAAATACTAAATAATAGTAGAATAAACATAAAAGCTTGGGACCTAATGAAACCAGCAAAGTGAAATGTCGTCACTAGGTTTTGTTAAATGTACATTTTTACTACCCACACTTGTCATACTTCTTCCTCTCTCTTGCTCTCTATGGAAATAGTCGGTGAAAGGAGAGGAAAGATTACTGAATAAAACATTTCACCTCTGGGATCTAGAGTTCAGTCCACCTTGAGGGCCTAAATAAAATGATATTTGTCATTTTAGCCTAATTCCCAATGGATAGGACCCTATATCACATGCCTGATGTGGTCCAATTTACTGTTTCTGCTCAGGAGAGGGTAGGTCTGAGCCAGCTTTGGAAATTGAACTACCTCTGGAGACTGTTAGAGTTACCCTCATCCCTTGATGTGTGTGTATCTCTTAATAACATTGATATGAGCATGAGTCACTAAGAGGAGACTATACCCCTCATGCTAATTTGTCCCTGATTGTGTCTCCCACTGTCTGCTTCCTTTTTTAGCCCTGTAGCAGCATTTTAGCACTGCCTGTAGCTTATAGATAATTATCATTCTCTCTCTCTCAACACACATACAAAGATCTGAAAATTCTGTAAAGAAGGTGACCACCCCCTGCTGTTGAAAATTCTTCAAGGGGACTCAGAGTGCCGACTAGCAGTCCCAAAATAAGGCACTGTAAATCTAGGCAATCCTAGGAGGTTAATAAAGTTCACTGATGCTTAAATTAGATCAGTGTAATTCACTGCATCTCTAGTGGAAATTAAATTAGCGTTTAAAACTAAAGAGCAAGCTAGCCAGGTTTAGGAACACATTTGGGATGCAAAAGGCATTTGGTCTATTGCTGACTTTTCGATTGCTTTGGTGCCTTGAGCTCCTGAGATGAAAAGTGCTCTAGAAATGCAAGGAATTACTAAATCTATTTATTGTTACGTATGTTGCTATTATTTGTTTCCTATTCCCACTTACTCATCCTGCCCTTTACAGCGTCTCCAAAAAAGGAGAGATCTGTGATAATTTCATAGCTTCTTTATTTTACATTATTATTGTTAGAACAAACAAATTATATTCCCTGCAAGTAACTCCAGACTTTCACCAGCAAGTCCCCCCTGATCCTGGTAATTCCAAGTCCCCTCCCCCCCGATGATAGCAAGTTTGCAGTGCTTCCTAGATTTAATATAAGAGGAAAAATACTATGTGCTTCTGTAGGTCACTAGGATTAACGCATCTGAAGTAAATATGGACTTATTTTTACAAGATACTGTGTCAGGGTGGTGATTGCATTCTGGAAATGGATGTGCAACATGACTAACGGCCTGTTCCCTCTCAATGTCCCTAGTTAAAGCTTGTCACAAATATAAAGTATGGGACTGATTCTGTACTCCCTCAGCAGTCAAAACTTAATATTCATCTTATCTCTTTATAATTGTAGTATCTTAGCACCTGTGAGAGATTTGCTTGATTTAAGCACGGCAGAATTTAGCTCCATGTTTTCATACAGTAGTCCCTTTTTTATGGCACATAGTTTTAGTTTTGGAGCTCTAAAAGACTGGCTGTGTTGCAATAGGCAATTCCGTACAGTTAAATATTTTAAAATGGTTAGAAAAATCTGTGTGCAGTTCTGAAATAAAGTATGGAGGAAATTGTAGAGCTATTGTGTGTCTAATGTTCAGATTTAGAATTAAAGAATATAAAGGAAGTTTGATAACTATACTAACCCACATCTCTGTATATTTTTTTTTCATTCCCTAATTGGAACTTTGGTGTTTTGGATCGGAATATTGCAGAATGCACTTTTTTTTAAAAAAAGCAGAACATTCCAATTTCCAAATGCTGACACATTTTATTTTTGATATAAAACACCCCTCCATTGGATTGAATGTAAAGTGGGAGATGAAACTGTTGCATAGAGCCAAATACTTTATTGTCACTGCCTGCATGCTTTCTGGGAAACTGTTGCACAGCTGTGTAGTTTTGAAAGCAGAATCTCATGAAAGTAAAATCAACATAAAAGTCAAGTTGGGACTATTTAAATTCATATTTATGTATTTGAAAAACCTCCACCATGATCTTATCTGGAGCTATGGTAGCAGTTGACAACAAATGTGCCCTTGAAAATGATGGCTACAGCCACAGAATGGAATAATGGAAAATCCCTTCTTACTTCCATCCTCTAGTTTTATTTTTGTTATTACCATTAACTTGTATGCCACCATAGATTTCTGTTGAGCCAGTTGACTCTGGCTTTGTAGCAGCTACTTTGCAGAGAGCCCCCATTATGTGGTGTTCACAATGAGCAATAGAAACTTAATCCTCCTGGATTTTTATGTTCATGAGTTGCAGGAAATTCTATACGGCTAAGTATGTTTCTCTGAAGTTCATTATACCATTGCTATTAACGCCACATTCATTCATTTCTTTATTTTAGATTTCTAAAATTTAAAAAAAACAACAACAGAACACCTGTCCCTGTTCTTTGTGCTGCAGGCATCAGCACTAAAAAATACTATAAATAAACAAAATAAGCTCTCCTTGTCCCGTGAAAGAATCTGGATTCACAATTGGTACACCTTCCTCTTCCAATTTCTCCAATTCCCCCCCCCCCCCCGAACCTGTTCCAGTCTCAAAAGGCTGAGTATATGGCTACACCGCAATAAAACATCTGCAGTTGGCTCATGCCAGCTAACTCTGGCTTACTGCGTTCAGTCACTAGAGCTATAATGCGGCAGGATAAATGGCAGGGCTCTGGGATGCTGTGAGCCCAGACTCCTACACTATAATTTTATAGTCCCACAGCCTGAAACTAGAGTCAGCAATCATGGGCTAGCAGCAGGGTGTTTTTTTTTTTTTTTTTTTGCAGTGTAGACATATACCTTGAGAGTCCATGCTGGCGAGGATCTGAAATATTTGGCCTGCTAGTTGAAGCTTTGGTTTCCCTGCCAAATCAGGATGCTTACAAGATGTATAATAAGATATTGGAAAAATTTGCCACATTATCAATATCATCTTACCAAAGTTGAAGTAAAATTTATGGGGAGCATCATGAGAAACCTTCTCTGGAATTTTCAGAAAGCAAACTGCCTCCACTATGTACAATTCGTGGATCATTATATTACCTATGTCCCATATAATGTCTGTTTAAGAAACACATATGTGATTCCCAAAACTTCTTTCCATACATCCACCAAGTCAATGTCATGAAGATGTTATCAGATCAACATTCCCTGCATAGATGAGAAGTGGGGGGGAACTTATCCAGCAATGTGAAGAAAGTGCTGAGCAGGCATGTCCACACAGCTTGAACGATTCTAGACAAGCAAGATGGGAACAGGTTAGAATGGAACTGAACATGTCACGTTCCAGACACAAAGCATAGACACTGATCAGAAAACTTTGTGTCTTTCAGAAGCCACCATCCCAGCACCAATGTTCACTCTAATCTTTTTTGTATATGTGCAGAATACATTTTGTTATTTGCACCCAGGCATACATTGATGTGCGCCACCAGTAGAAACACATGCTTCTGGCTGTGGGAACTATGCTTTGTTGATCTGCTGGGTGGCATTGGGATCTCTTCTGAGTGGCCACACAGCTTATAGGAAACACTGCTCAGCACCATTACCCAGTCTCTCCAAATAGCAAATCATATGATACATGTGAAAAGAGCATTCATAAGTTATGTCAACTTAAGTTATGTAACTTATGTAACTTAGATAACTTAGTGTTGATAATAAGCCTCATCCTGTGAATTTTAAAATCGTCTAAATGGCATTATTTTGTGTTTTCTGGGGTGACACATCCAGACTTCACTGAGAAAACTCCAGCTGGCATTCAATGCATGAAGACTGGACATTTTGACTAGTTGTGCTGACCAAAAAGAGCTACTTCTCATAAAAGACAAAAGCAGTAAGGAGGCTGTTTGGCCAGTTGCAGGAAAGTCCTAGAGAAGGAGCATTTCAGAGTATGCTTCCCTTCCTAGTGATCATAATGAATACACTGTTTTCCTGTGGGTTTTTCATTCCTTCATGTAAATTACACATCTGATTAAGTAAACTGACCTGGCATTAATCAGAAAGGTAGAATTTACTTCTATTTTCCATGTTTACAATATTTCAGCAATCAAAGCCAGCAGCTTATCTGTATGGTCACTTTTGTTACAAAGTCCCAGCATCTATGTGGTTTAAGCAACTTGTATCTCTTTGTTTAAACAAGCCTTTTCATGAAAGACAATAGAACAGCATTGGTAATTACATTAAGAGTAGCATATTAGGATAGCATTTTAGGCAGTGGTCTCAGGTCTTTATTCAACAAATCATTGATGTATTTGAAACTGTAGCTACCACCTATGCCTTTGTTAAATATATATATCGTGAGGTTTAGACTAGTTGGCTGAGTCAGTACAGGTTATTAATTAGGCTCTTTGTTATTAAGAGTTAATGAAAGTTACCAGCTGGGGAGTGGTGAAGAAACTTAGATACAAAGCAAAAGAGAAGAGGTTCACTGGCAGAGAGACGAATATGGAAAGGAAGAACCAGACAGAAGAAAAAAAAGAGGGATGAAAGGAAGCATAGGGAAGCCAACCACATGAGAAAAGGAGGACAAGAGTGGAAACCATATAAAAACAGGGGGAAAGGGAGGAGCTGTGAAAAAGGGGAAGAGGTGAGGAGGCAGTGAGTCATGATTGAAAGGGAGGACACACAAGAAGAATGGGAGCAATTAGAAAGGAAAGGGAAGTCAGATGGGCAGGGAGGGGAGAAGAGTGCAAGATTCCTACCTTGCAAGAAAAGGGAAGGCACATAGTTATATAGTCAGATAGGAAAGGAAGAAGGATGAGTAAAGAGAAAGGAGCCATCAAAGGAAACTTGAAAGCTGGGCCTTTTTTGTACAGCTGTTTATTCCCATAACAGTCATCTGCAGAAATCTGGAAGATAATAAGGTGATAGGTATCAGCCAGCATGGATTTCTAATAAACAAATGATTATAGCATTTGATACGGTCTCACATGACCTTCTTATCAATAAACTAGGGAAATACAACCTAGGTGGGTGCATAACTGGCTGGATAACTGTTCTCAGAGAGTAATTATTAATGGTTTGCAATCATGCTGGAAGGGCATAAAACGTGGTGTTTGGCAGGGGTCTGTTTTGGGTCCGGTTCTGTTGATTATCTTTCTCAACTATTTAGATGACTGCCTAGAGAGTACTATTATTAAGTTTGCAGATGATACCATGCTGGGAGAGGTTGCAAGTGCTTTAGAGGGATGGGATATAAATCAAAATGATCTGGACAAACTGGAGACATGGTCTGAGTAAATAGGATGACATTTAATAAGGAGAAATGTAAAGTACTCCACTTAGGAAGGAACAATCTGTTTCACACATACAGAATGGGAAGTGACTGTCTAGGAAGGAGTACTGCAGAAAGGGATTTAGGGATCATAGGGGATCACAAGCTAAATATGAGTCAACAGTGTGACTGTTGCAAAAAAGCAAACCTGATTCTGGGATGCATGAACAGGAATGTTAAGAGCAAGACACAAGAAGTTATTCTTCTGCTCTACTCTGCTCTGAGTAGGCCTCATTTGGACTATTGTGTCCAGTTCTGGGAACCACATTTCAAGAAAAATGTGGAGAAATTAGAGTAGGTCCAGAGAAGAGCAACGAAAATGATTAAAGGCCTGGAAAACATGAGCTATGAGGAGAAACTAAAAGAATTGGACTTGTTTAGTTTAGAAAAGAGAAGACTGAGGGGGGACTTGAGAACAGTTTTCAAGTATCTAAAAGGGAGTTACAAGGAGAAAAAATAGTTTTCCTTGGTCTCTGATGATGAGACAAGAAGCAATGGGCTTAAATTGCAGCAAGGGAGTTTTAGGTTGGACTTTAGGAAAAACTTTCTAACTATCAAGGTGATTAGGCACTGGAATAAATTGCCTAGAGAGGCTGTAGAATCTCCATCTCTGGAGAAGTCTATCCAACCTGCTCTTAAATACCTGTCAGGGATGCTATAGACTGTACTTGGTCCTGCTGTGAGGGCAGGGGACTGGTCTTTATGATCTCTTGAGGTCCCTTCCAGTTCTAGGATTCTGTGTTTCTATTTGAAGGCACAATGGCTTCTGTGATGATTAAGAAAAAGCATAGAATAAATTAAAATTCTGTGTTTTCAGCATCCTCTAAATGAGTTTGTTTCATTTTAAAATAAATGTAAAACTGAAGCCTCTGGTGTTTTGGACATTCTTGTTATTCCCAATGCAAGCAAAGCCCTTTGTATAATCCTTCTATTTCACCATTGGTTGGTTGGTTTTTGTGTTGGAAGAAGTAGATTCTGTCCCCTCTAAACTCCATGGGAATTTTGCCATGTACTTCAGTGGAGGCCATGATTTTACCTGTAGATAGCAGTTGGAGAAGATGAACCACCAGAAGGGGCTGGTGCAGGGAGGGTTATCTGTTCAGCCAGCATGTTGAAGGAGAAGAGTCCTCTTCCTCACTCTTAGTTTAAGCAAGTTTGGGATGGGCATGGAGATGAAGGTTATAACTCTTCCTGCCAGATGATCTGTCCCTACTGGAAAAAGGCACTTTATAGCTGATGTGCTTTTCCACATATTTTTATCTAGTCTAGGGCCCTTTCAAAACTGAGTTATGAACCTGCAAACAATCTCTTTTAATGCATACAACATTAAATAACCAAAGTTGTGTACTAGAAGAAAATCAGAACAGTGGCCTGTATTTTTAGTTATCTGCAAAAGGATCATGAACACCTGGAGCAGTATAAATGTACAGTAATGGTACTTATGCACATTTATAGGGATCTACATATGATCATGTATGTAATCTATATCTAGTTGTAAAATATGGCTTGTAATATATGAATATTGTATCCCTCATGATCAGGAAATATTAAATGTCGTAGAGCATGTAATATTTGTGTTTGTATGGCTATAGATTTGAGTATCTTTGATAAACACTTCAGAAAATAAATCAAAAGAAAGATTTTTTTTTTTTAAAAGCAACATGGATCAATATTGATCATTGATACTGTTAATAAACAGTGCTGCCCAAAAGTACAAACATTTAGTTTACTCTGTATAGTTTAAGCCATAGTTCAATAGATAGTCAAGTGGCAGCTCAGAAAGCCCATTCAAAGAATCACCCCCTTGATAACAATGTTTTTTCTTAGAGGAAATGCTGTTCTTTAACATAATTTTGATGGGGGGCAAAAGGGTGGGCTAGAGCTGGGAGCTAGACAAACCTAGAGTAAATATGCGATTTGACTGTTAGGAACTTATTTGCCACATAAAATTCTGGTGCACGGAGTATGTATTTAACAGTGTTTTCCACTTACCAATACTTTGATCCTCAGTGGAGCAGATAAAGGAGTTTAAACAGAGCTAAAGACGGCTTCTAAGCAGACTAAAAGAAAATACCTGCTAGTATTTCAAACCTTTAAAAAAGGGTGTTTAGGACATAAATAGGGAAGCAACTTCTGCTGTCCTGTGACCTGGGAGAGATTTCTTGTGGTGGGAGAGTATGTGTGTGGGAAGGAGGAGAGGGGGAGAAGAAGGTGTTAGATTTGAAATATGGCAGATAACTTCCTTTTTAAGGTGAGCTATTGTAAACCATGTTGGCTGGCTTGTTCCATGGAGGTTGCTTTTTTTCCCACCACAAGAACATTCTGTGTAAAATCAACCTGGCTGGTTTGGGATCTAAACACAATCTCGCTCGCTCTCATGTTGCTTGGCACTTGAAGAGGAGTGACACGCTTTGGTTCCTTTATCAAATAACTCGGTGTATCTATTTTTGTAAGCCGTGTCATTGGCTGAAAAATGCAGGTCCTTCTACAATTATGGGACATGACCGGGAGGAGCACATGGCTGCTGGGCTTTACTTGGTTTCCTACCAGTTAATTGAAATTCAACTCCATCCAGTTGAGATGGGAAGTGATAGGAAGATGTGGAAAAACCTGAGTTGAATTGATTTTTCCCCTCCTCTTTTTTTGTGCTAAATAAAAAAAAAAGAAAGAAAGAAAAGACAATTGCTGTTTTGTTTATTGAGGGACTTTGATACAAGAATGCAGGGATAAAGTACAAAAGAGCTAGTGCTCATGTTTAGAACTTTTTACTTTTGTTTTTTATTGCTACCAGAAAAAAATGCTGTGTCCGTTCTACACACTGACAAATGTCTATAGCCCTACTTGTTCCATTTAACTGGGGGATTTATGCATAAACTGTATAAGCATAAGCATTTTCAAAGAAGTGAAAGCTAATCCTACTTGACTTTTTTCTGCCCTCAGTGAGTGAAAGCTCAATGTTCTTAGTCTTCCAGGGTTTACCTCCTTAGGGCACAGAGGACAATGCATGGGAGGCATCAAGGCCATAAAACTGCTTAAGGCTTCTCTACAGCAGGAAACCATTGTTTTACTAGCACAGGTCACATCCCTCAGACCCACTTGTCTGGATTCACTTGCTTCAGAAGAGTATTCCCCTCTCTCCGCCCCCCCCCCCACCCCTTGCAATTGCAAGACCACAGCTGTGCATTTGTTCCAGTTTTTTGGAATTGGTAATCTGTTCTAGACTTCAGCAAAATGTATCAACTCAGACACAATTATCAAAAATGAGAACAGAGCTAAAACAGATGTTTGATTTAATTCTGATAATATTCACAAATATCTCTCTAAACCAAGGTGGTTCTGCTCAAGCTGTTTTGTGCATGTTGGCAATCTAAAGTGTTCACCACCTAAGGCTGCGTTGAGCTTGGTATATCATGTACCTTGTTCAAGTTTTTGTAAAGGAGGAAAATTTGATGAGGAGTCTTGGGAAATACAAATTCATCCTAAGGTGTGTCTCCACAGCAGCTGGGAAGTATAATTCCCAGCTCAGATAGACAAACACTCATACATTCACTGTGATCTAGCATGCTAAAAACAGCCGTGTGGCCACAGTGGCAAGGGCACTTCCCCTTCTTCAGTTAGCCACACGGCTATTTTTAAGCATGACCTTGAGAAGAGCTAGTGTGTGTCTGTCTGACAGAGCTGAGAACTATGCTGCCCAGCTGCTGGGTACATGTACCCAACGTTCTTCAGTAACTGTTGCCTTAGGGCACGTCTACACTTGCAGCGCCAGAGATTGATGTTCTGGCATTAAACGTAGCAGGTCTAGTACAGACTCTTAAATCAAATGCCGAGGGCATCTTTAGCTGGTGCTTGTACTCCTTTAGTTGTCATTGTGTGGCCGCCGACAAACTCGGCTTAAGGTAGATTGACTTTAGCTATGCATTCTATGTACCTGGAGTTATATACCTTAAGCTGACCTTCCCTGTCTAGTGTAGACCTGGTCTTAGAGTTTGATCCTAAGAGGTGCAGAGTACCCTCTGCTTCCAGTGAAACTGCTAGAACTAGAAGTTGAAGGTGTTCATTCCCCTAGCTGGATCAGGGCCTCAGATAAATAGGGCTGGATTTTTACAGAAGCTCCCTTATGTAGGCTTATTCTAGAGTGAATAATTTTCCAGCATAATAAGCTGGTAAATCTTTGGGGCTTGGAAGTTACTATTGTGTGGTTCACATGCCTGAAAAAGTCCATTGAAACACCCTTGTGCACTAACACTTTGCTAGCACTGAAAAATATGCGTAAAATAGCATCAGCAATAAACAAATAAACATGCCTTAGGCTTTGGGCCATGATTTGAAAAAAAGTTTTCAGGAAAAGGCCAGAAGCACAATATTAACTGGGCTTGCTTTAGTATTTGGACAAAGAAATCATTTCTCTGAGCTGAGCACAGAGATAAGCGCCTTGACTTGCAATAGATTAAGAGACCTGCATTGGTTAGAACAAACCATGTTTGAGACTCTCCCGGAGTGCCGCCACGTTTAGATTTAAGATTAACTGCAGCAGAATGGTGGAACGGCTGTTTGTTTTATGAAACAATCACTAATGACATTAAACAGACGGAGCCCCTTCCAACACGATTGTTCATTTGTGATAAACTGAGAGAAACCCACAAGAGATTGGAAAAGAAAACTCATAAGTGCTTCATTTTGAGGCTCTTACAATGTCCTATTGGATGTGACAACTAGTAGAAAAGAATACGAACCTAACTCCAGACACATTTTAGATGTTTTTAATATGGCAAATAATTTGTTAATATTTGCATGGTTCTACTGTTATACCAAGGAACTCCAGAGTAATAATATTATGACAAGTATTTCTATGCCATTTTTATTCTGAACACCCCCCTCTCTAGCTCCTGTCTGTCTGCAGTGCACACTAAGCAATAACAGTATTAAAAAGTGTTATCTATTAGTTCAGTTAGACATCAGACAATTACTTTTCAATGTATTTGAAGACTGACTTATTTGGGTCCAATCATTTAAAAATAAGAGAGCAGAGCTGTGTACAGAACTGTGTACAGATATCTGTAGCTCTGAAGTCTTAATTGCAAATTCAGATAAGGATTAGAAGAGGCTATATCTCTGTAGACCAAAGGTATTTGCTAATACCTGAGATATAAAAGTAGTTAAATTCAATATTTACTAATTTAGGATTTCCACTTTGGGTTTTGATTGTGCTTTAGGTTTTTTTTTGGTTGAAAAGCCCACAGTATTAAGCAGTGAGGTGGGGATAGAATAAAACTGCGTGTGAGCTTCTTTTCATACCTTATTTCAAATAATTTAATTCCGACCTTCTGAAAGCTGAGGTAATGTGGGCTTTTTCAAAATCAAAACTGTCCAATGGTTTTAGCATTAAGCTTTTGTTTTATACACAAAGAAATATATTAATGAAAAGCATTTTAAGTGCTTATTACAGAGATGGTTTGTTTTGAAACACAGGCTTTTTCACAGCAGTTTTACACTTCATTGTGTACTATGAAAGACATGCTAAGTAGAGGTTGTCAGGATCCCATCCGAAGTAGACTACTGCTGGGGAATGGAGCCATTTATGATGCCACTCAAGCAGGACTAATCTAGAGTAGATATCTTATAAATAACCAGCAACACAAATACTAAATTATTCCGTTTTCTGCCAAAGCAGACAAAATTGCTCTTTAGAAGGGGAAATCTTTATAATGAAGACTTACAATCTGAATTAATAAATAAGTTGAAATCATGTGTGTTTTTAAAGTGAAAAAGACAACATTTCTATAAGTATCAAAGAAACTGTTTAATGCACATTAAGGTTTTGTTGGTCCTTTTGGCTCTCCTTGGTTGAGATTTTGGTGGGTTTTATTTGTTTGGGGTTTTGCATATGGAGAAAAAACATTGTAAATCTTCTGTCATAAGGTCTTGATGTAAGCTCAAGTTCTGTTAATCAATACCATGTTTAAATGTGCTCTAATCAGCAACTGCACCCAGTACATTGGTCGGTTTTGTAAATTAGTTTACAACCTGGTTCATCCCTGCCTATTTTGGCAAGGGTTACTGAGTTAGCACCCTGCTTGCATAGATTGTTACTTTGCACTTCTTGAAATTTCAGACATGGCTTTGGCTAGTATGGGACCTGATCTTTAGCTATCCTTTATTGTGAGCAGTCCTACCCAGTACACTGTTAAGACTACTCAGGTGAGTAAAGGTTTTCAGATTGGTCCCATGGATTCAGTTTACGGATAGGTAAGACCTTAGGGTATGTCTAGACTGCATCCCTCTGTCAGCAAAGGGATGCAGATTAGACAGGTAGACATTGCAAATGAGGCAGGGATTTAAATATCCTGTGCCTAATTTGCATAAAAATGTCCGCAGCGTTTTGCCGACTCAGCACTTTGTTGGCAAAAAGCGGCAGTCTAGAGGGGGATCTGTCGAGAAAGAAAGCCTTGTTCGACAGATCCCTTATTCCTCCTGCAAGGAATATAAAACCCTGCCTCATTTGCAATGTCGACCTGCCTAATCTGCATCCCTCTGCGGAAAGAGGGATGCAGTCTAGACATATTCTTAGGCTGTGTCTACATTGGCACCCTTTTCCGGAAAAGGGATGCTAATGAAACCAGTCGGAATTGCAAATGGCGCGGGGGATTTAAATATCCCCCGCGGCATTTGCATGAACATGGCTGCCGCTTTTTTCCGACTCGGGATTTTGTCGGAGAAAAGCGCCAGTCTAGACGGGATCTTGCGGAAAATAAACCCTTTTCCGGAAGATCCCTTGCAAGTAGGAATAAGGGATCTTCCGGAAAAGGGTTTATTTTCCGCAAGATCCCGTCTAGACGGGCGCTTTTCTCCGGCAAACCCTGAGCCGGAAAAAAGCGGCAGCCATGTTCATGCAAATGCCGCGGGGGATATTTAAATCCCCCGCGGCATTTGCAATTCCGACTGGTCTCATTAGCATCCCTTTTCCAGAAAAGGGTGCCAGTGTAGACACAGCCTTAGTGTTGTAGTGCTCCCAAAAGAAATGTTTCTAGATGTGGGTATGTGGTTTCAAAGGCAGGAATAGTTATTTATTCCAGGTTACATTCTTCTTTGAGTGCAACAGATTGCACCAAACCATAGAAGGCTAAGGCATAATATCTATTAGAATAATCATTATATATATCTTTGACATGTGTAACAAGAAAGATGGTAGGAGAACATTTTTTACTCTAAGGATGTGCGCTGCTGCTTGTTACTAAACTTGCATCTGCTTTTGAAAATGTAGTTGCTTTTGGGATTCATGAAATCTAACATACACTTACCAATGGAGTGATGCAAGTCTTATTGCTACAGGGCTCAGCTAGTATTGACCACCTGCCTTAAGTAATACAATATTTTTGTGTTGCAAGGTTCTGTCTTCTCTCATGCTGCCTTTTCCCTTATGAAGGAGGTCTTCTTAAATGGGCTATGTCTACCCTACATTTTAAGCAGGGTGTGAATAAGGCAACATAAATTACTGACTTACGTGTCATTGTTGACAGAGCTATAATGGCAGGAGAGTACCTCCTTCTGACGTAGCTACTGCTGCTTGAGTAGGCTGGAGTCATTAAGTCAATGGGAGAGCTCACTCCATTTTGGCTTACAGCATCCACACTAGCAGTGTAGCTGTGCCACTGTAAACTGTACAATGTAGATGCAGCCTAACCACTGTGAAAACCTAATAGCAGAAAATATAGTGATCAACCCAACTGCAAGCTGCATAATCGATGTCACCTTAACTCGGGACTCAGAGACGCTTTGCTGAATTTACCGTAGCTTCCATAATTTTACATATGTTCAAGCCCAGTCATGCTATTGCTCCTATAATTAATTGCACACAAAAAAGAGAAGAAAATTTGGTAGCAGAAAATATTGAAGGGCCAGTCCCGTGAAGACAATAAAACTGATTACTAATATATTTCCTGCAGTAGGATCACCGAGTAATGTCCTGTATATGGTAATATCACTTTGTTTTTAAGAATTAAAATCCCTTCCACACCACTTCTTCTAACACAAAGGACTAAAAATTACTCTTGAGAGTTTTCCATGACTTTTGATGTGGCCTTTTAAAGTTGCTAATGTGTGCTTGTATTTTAAGCTGTTGTGAGTAGCTCTAGTTGAGATGAGTTTTACATGTTTCTTAGTTATTTGGTGGCTGCTACTGGCATGCCCATAGGAATAAAACATGACCTTGGTGGGATGGTTGCTTGGGTTGGTCTCCTTTGATATCAATAGATACATAACAGCATAAGAACCTGATGCAAAAACTAATAAAGCCAATTCTTTAAAAATTCAAATTTATAGTGGTCTAACAGAGAACAGAATGGACCATTATTTACAAAATAATTGTAGAGTCAAATAAAAGGAACTAGAGAATTCTAATACCTGTATCAGTGTGGACTCTGGATTATTTTGCATACTGTTCTCTAACCTGGGGAGTGAAGGGGGAAAAAAAAGTTGAAGGAGACAGTGATTGAGATGGAAGAAGACAGTCAGTCTGTATGTCGAAGTGTTGGACAACACCGTGGGGGAAAGGCAGGGATGGGGTCAAGTGGCAGAGATGAGTCGTCTCATGTGTCCTTCAAAATATTTGGAATCTACATTTTTATGTATCCAGCAGTTTTGTGATAAAATTACTTTCTTAGAGCACTGATGACTTAAGGGGAAAGAGTAATACTAAAACCAGCATAGTTTCTGACCTGTATAGGGCTCCAAGCAACAACTGCAAGACAGCCAAATGACATACTGTATAATAATAGTGATAGCCGTCATCACAGAGCTGCTGAAGGCCAGGCAGGGAAAATTTATGATGCATGGACAAGTGGTAGAAACTTCAGTTTTTATGTGGGTTTTTTTTTTCTCTTTGTTTTATCCAGGAGTTTAACACAGAACTAGAGCTGCTAGTCCTGTAATAAAGCAACTGTGAGTTTGAATTGCCTAGTATTTCTCTTTAAAGGAAACCAGTGAGGATGTGGTAGGTTGTATTTTAATCTTCTTTAAAATTTTTCCTATTTTTCTATGTTGCTTATTATCCAACATATTTCCTTTGAAAGAAAGCTTTTCTTTACACTTTTGGCTTGCACTGAGTATTCTGCAGTTTTGCTATGCATTAGCCTGACAGATGAGACTCTGAAAACAGAGGCTCTGTCTACTGTTCGTGCTTTCCATAAGAGTCACGCATCCAGAGAAGTGGTTTTAACCCACAAAAGCTTATGCCCAAATACATGTTAGTCTTTAAGGAGCCACATGACTCCTAATTTTTTTTTTCATAAGAGTAGGAATTTGTCTTCATTTCCCTGGCCAGGATTTTGTTCCGTTCCTTATGGTAACTCATGGCAGAGGCACAAAGGGTCAAATGCCCCTTCTCCAGAGTCAAGTATCCCTCTAGCAGCTGGTCGAGGTAGGGAGAGGAAGCGGTGGGGCCAGAGTCTTCTAGGAGGAAACTACCAAATGAAGCACAGCAGCTGCCTGGGAGTGTGCCTACCTGAAGCAGCAGCAGGCTTCCTCCCACCCAGGCTCAGCTTCGAGGGACAGTGGCTGAACAAGCTGGAACCTCTCCTGCCCAGAGCTGTCCATAGGAGGGTTTGGTGCAGCCGCCTCCTGCCCCATGCTTTTAGGGACCCCGCAGTAGCTACCTCAACTCTGCTATGTATGGGAGGGCCCTGGTGCAGCAGCAGCAGAGGTCTCCCTCCTCTCTCCTTTCCACTTCTCCCCTGCTGTCACAGCAGTGGCAGGAGCCAGAGCAGCCTAGCAGCCTGCTCCGCTCATTTCTCCCCTTCCCCCACCTTCGCCCAGCTTGCTGTGAGCAACTTCTCAGCAGTGGCATTGGTTGTTAGAGCGTCCCACCCCAGGGCATTCTGCTTCCCGCCACTGTGGAGAAGCAGAGTGCAGCTGGCCGGGAGGACGACACGAAGGGATGAGGTGGAGCAGAGCACAACAGGCTGCTGGGCTGCTCCAGCTCCTGCCTAGTGGTGAGTGTGCAAAGGGGAAGCAACTTCTGCTGCCACCATGCCAGGGCCTCATAATCTCCCCAGGCAGTATTGCTCAAGGGAGGGATGGGGCTTAGGGAAGGATGGAGCAGGTGTGCGTCAGGGGTGCCTCTGGCAGGGTTTTCTTTGGACTTTGCTCCAGGGACAGTTGGGGAGGTTCTACCAGGCTGTCTGGATGGCCTACTCCTGCCCCTCCAAGCCTAGGCAAGAGGCAGCCTGCTGCTGCCTCATACGGACACACTCTGCCAGGCAGCTGCTATGTTGTGGCAGGCAACATCCAGGAGTGGCTGTTGGTCCTGGCTGCTAAGAAGAGCATCCAAACATGTCAGGGGGAGCTAGCATAGTGGGAGGACAGAGCTCCCTCCACGTAACCTACAGTGTGTAGGGGACAGGGAGAACATGGAGGCCATGGTTTGAAGATGGGGCGAGAGAGGTCACATGGGGAGGTAACATGTTCTCCCTTTTAGTTAGTGCCCACCCAGGATGGGCACAAACCAGTCGTCAAGCCTTCCACCAGAGGAGGCTGTATTTCCGTGTGGTAATACTGTTGAGAATAACCGGCCAACTGACTGTTGCTTTCTCAGTAGGATGATCCCTCCTCCTGGTGACCGGTATTTTACAAAATAGCTTATAATAGTCCCTTCCTACTGCCAAAGAGTACCATGTAGCAGCCAACCTCTCCCATGCCACAAAAACCAAATTAAGAAGGCTGTCAACAGCAGGGGCGGGCAAAAGCCTCTCAATGGGCTGGATCCGGCCCATGAGGCAGTTCCAGGCCCCACCCACTAATGGGCGTGCACAACCTGTGGCACACATGCCACGGGGGAAGGTGCTCAGCCCTACCCCTTCTCTCCTGTGCAGCTGCTGGAGAGCGCTCCCTTCTCCTGCAGCAGGTTAGGCTGCAGTGGGCGGAGGAAGCACTGGGGCGCAGGCTCCTAAGTGGGCTGTTGGGTCCAGGGTCAGCCCTGGAGGCTGGAGGTGCTGCTGCTGTGGCCAAAGGGTCCAGGGCTGGTGCCGGAGGTGCCACTGCCATGTTGCCTCCGGGGCTGGCCCTGGGCCATGTGGCTGCAGCAGCAGTGCCTCCAGGGCCCACCCCAGGCCACATGGCTGTAGCGGTAGAGGGGCCTCCCTCCGGGGTGGCTGGGACAGTGTGGCTGCTGCCATTGCTTCAAGGGGGGATGAAGTGAGGTAAGGTTCCCAGACCCTCCCACACCTATCCCCTCACTTCCCTCCCCTTCCAAGACCTGGCACCCCAAGCTTGCTCCGACACCCTCCCTTACTCTTGCACCCTTTCTCCTGGCCACACACTGCACCCTCCCTTGTTCCTGCTCCTTCCACTTGGCCAGACACCCTACTCCCAGCCTGCTTCTGTACTCTAGCTCCCATCCAGATCCTGTACCCCATCCCTATCCTGCTTGCTGGCAGCCTTGTCTCATGCACTGTACCCCTCGTTTTTGTCCCTACCCCAGAGCCTAAGGTGGTCCATAAAAACCTCAGTCCCCCCCTCCCCTTCCCTTACCCTCACTCCTTGAGGCTGGGGTACCCAGAGGAGTGAGGTGTCTCAGTTGGGACCACATCAGAAAGCATTGGGGGGGGAGGGGGTTGTAGGATTTTTGCTTCTCACTTGTGTGGTCCCCAACTGATGTTTTTGTTGGTCAGTGAACCCTGATCCAGAAAGGGTTTCCCATCCATGCCATAAGTAAAGAAAACATTGAAACCTTTTTGTTGGACATAATATTTTACTTTATTTAAAATGAAGTTTGATAAACTAACGTGAGAAAGTTAAAACGCTTAATGTGTTTAATAATTTAAATTAAACCGTTCTCACTAGCTGCAGCTGGTTCAGAAAATAAGGTCACTGTACCCAGCAGGGTAGTTCTTAAACCCACACCTTCTACCTAAGGCCCCACCCCTTCTGGGTCAGCCTGTGGTCACTTCCAAAATGTGTAAAGTGGCCCCCCGTCCAAAATTATTGCCCACCCCTGATCAAGAGGGTTCTGTTCTGGGACTGCCATTGTTTTCAGTGCATTCAATATTTAAAATGGTAGTCTAGTGTTGGCATAGTCTCTTCGAGACCATTTTATGAGATAAAGTGAAACTATTGGAACAAAATACATCAGCCTGTTGAAAGATTTCATGCTGCTGAAGGCCAAAAATTTTGCTGATTTTGTGTATCTTAGTATTGTGGTGTTTAGTATCTCCTAAAGTCAGACACAACTTGAGTCCCACAGGACACATTTCTACATCAGTTTTAAACTGTTCACTTGACTCAAATACATGCATAATGGTTTTATCCAACATCCTGGGAGCTGTGTCTGCTTTGTACCTCTGAAAATGAGGAACAGCTTTTCTGATATTGTGGCATTACAAAGTGAGGCACAAAAATTTTGCTGCATATGTAGAACCAGTATGAATATGTAGTTGGCTTTTCATTTGCAATATATGCTAGGACTGGAGCACCAAGCCATATTAATATTTATTCTGTTTAGGTAATGGTCATCCTGAATTAATGGCTTCCAAATAGAAGGGCTTTAATGGTTTTAAAGAGAGGTGTTGGCTTTTTTAAAAAACGTTCAAAGCCCAAGAAAAAAACAATCCATTAGTTGGTGTTCGGTACATTTTAAATCTGTCTTGCCAAAATTTCAATCTCCAGAGCTGAGAAATAAAACTGCTTCTTTGAATACCAATGAGAGAGACTGGTAAGCATTTTAAAAGGGTAGATGATGCTCAGCTAGTAGCTGTGCTAATGAAGTTTTATGTTCTTGGGAACTGTTCTGTGCAAAATGATGAAGTGTTTTCTGACTGGGTGATTTTAACTTTTATGGAGAGAAAACAGTTAAAGGTGTAGAACTTTTCCAAGAGATTTGATATGCATGCATCTCTTATTGAAAGCACATCAGGTAAATGAATGCTGCGTCACCTGGGAGGGAGGTTAAAAACAGTTTAAAATATTAGAATTGTGTAAAAAGCTAAAATAAGTCCTTTTGAAAATGTAGAACAGTATTTGAAACTTTTCTTGCAAGTGGCACCCAGATACCTATAATTCTCTGACATTTGTTAGCCATTACTTCTGTATCAATTTTTTAGGTACATGGGCCACAGATCTTAAGTGGCCTTTGCCTACTGCACTTAGCAGTATTCAATGGAATTGGTTTATCTTTAAATGGGTGTACAGAGCAGTGGAAAAATATCCAAGAATGAGGTGAGAAAATACTCAGAAGAAATCTCCATATGAAGAAAAGTCACCTCTGCTTTGTGCAAAGAATAAAAGAAAGTGACACTTTGAAAAACTGCAAGTTTTAGTTTGTTTTTATCCCATCCTACTGTCTATGGCCAAATTAGGAAATTTAAAGGAGAAATAAAGCTTTTTTTCAGGAGAAAGAAATAAATCTTCTCTTTACTATATATATTTACCATAAAAGATGGGGTTTGTATGCTATAAGTAGTATTGCTATTTTGCTCCTTCTGATGTGTGATGCTTTTGCCAGATTAGAAGCATTAGTGCCCTCTATTGTTCATCAGAGAACTGCATATATTTTTAAAGATTAAGTCTTGTATTATCTGTCATAGTATCAAATAGATTTTGACAAAAATGTTATCACCGAATATCTATGTAATTTACACTGTTATTAAACAAGAATATAAATGTTTATAATATTTCTTCTCTCAGCTTTTTTGTTTTATTAATTATTATATTGCAAGCCATTTAAATTATAAGAAAATTCCTCTGTGTGTGCGTGCGCGCACACACACACACACACACACACACACACACGGGCAAGTTTGCTTTTTGGTGTGTAGTATTTTTTATGAGGTAAATGTGGTATTTGTAGCCAAAGCTTTATGCTTAAAGTACCTGAAAAGAAAATATTTTGAAATTCATATCTGAGCCTATCCTTTTTATTCATTTATAATGTAGCATTTTTTTTTTGTTTTTCAAGAATTATAGAATAGTTTATTAATTTGACAGACTTAGGGGAAACATAAGAATTGTAACTTTTCAGAAGAACAATAGAAAAATAATATGGCCAATCTGGGTTTTTTACTACATTAAAGTGAACTGTAAGAATGGCAACTTCATTCAAGCAGATCATTTGGAATTACATTAAACAGCTGCTAATAAACAGCTGACAACAAAGGAGACCATTTTGATCTCAACAGCACAGAGATTCTAGCAGCATGCTCCCTCAGTGATGTTATGAAGAACACATTGTGCTCTTGTATACCAATACACAGTGTACTCCCCACTGTGCTTGTTGCCAAACACTGATTTTTCTAATCACTTTGTATTCAGTCAGAGATCCAGGAAGTCCAAATCCAGCCAGACAAATGCAGAACAGCTTAGTTGAAGCAGCTTTAACAGGTGCCATTGGTACAGACTTGTCGAACCAGAGAGACAACATAAACAAATGTGTAGCATTGGTCAATAGGTGTATGATTTGCCCCATTGCACATGATGGCACTGGCTACTAAATAGCATTTTGCAGTGGTGGATGGTTAATGGAACTTCTGTAAAGGCGAGAAAATGAAAAATACGTGTTAATACCTTGCAGACAGAGTCTGCTAGACTTTATACTCACGTGAATTTGTTTGTCTCTCTATATAGTGCCAGACACAGAGAGGGCTAAAATAAAATGAATATATCTATAAAGGCATATGCAAAGTGAATGTAAAATTGATTGAAGAGGGTGCATCCCATGCTTGAAACAGTTGACTGAAGGATGAAGAATAAAATAAAGAGTAAAGATAATTGGATGGGTCATTGTCTTGTCTGTGGCTACCAGGTATGAGATGCATTCCTTCATTGCATCCCTGTAATCTGCTATTGTTCTTGATTTGCCATGTGTTGCCCACTATGTAGATACCCATTCCCTATACATTGTTACACTGCCGCTTTTACCTTCTTTATAGCCATAACCTTGACCCACTCTCTGCTGTCAACATTTTTTCCTCACATCAGTTTTTACCAAGTGGAAGAGACATTGTTAGAGATTTGGCTAAAATGGCTTATTATTCATAATAATTTATTATTATTAGTTTATTATTAGTTTATTTGTTTATTTTATTTAATATTTACTGTTTTCTTTGAGTAAATGCAGGATATTGTGTAGCTGCCTCAAACTAACCACTAAGGATAGTGTTGATTTTTAGTGAAAGGCAACATGCTTTTAATTCTTTTTGGGAAAGGAGGGGAATTTTAAGGAAAAGACTGTCTGAAGGTTTGAATTAGAATCTCAGATTGTACTTGCATATTTACAGGTTGGAAGAATACAAGAATTTGCAGGGAAAAAGGGAAACATTATTAACTGAAGCCTGTTTCTTACAACCTACTATGCATGTTGATTGGCTTTCGTGGAAATATTTGCACAGGAAAAGACCACCCAGGGGTGATGGTTTCAGGAGTGGGCCTTGGAATGTTAGTTGGGATGCAGTTTACAAACTTGTAGAATGTATAATGTTGGTTAAGAAATCAGTTTACACAGTGGTTATAGAATGGAGCTGATAGCAACAGTTGTCTGATGTAACAGCTAGGAGACATTATGCTCATATGATCTATTTTGCAATTATTATGTTAAATATTTTTGAAATGCTAATGCTAGATAAGGACTGGGAAGAAGCTAAGGCAGAGTGTTTCAGTGATACAATAGCACAGGGTGTACATAAGCTCACTCCTTTGTAATATGGAATAGTAAAAATGACTAATTTTGAAATTGGATATGTGAAATTAGATTCATTAAGTGTAAAGTCAGAAGGAGCCAGTCTACTCCTCTAGTCTGACCTGCATGACACAGGCCATTAGAATTTTAGCTAGTTATTTCTGCATCAAGACCATAACTCCTATTTGAGTTAAACTATATCTTTTTAATAAAGATATGTAATCTTAATTTCAAGTGATGGAGAATCTACCACATCGCTCAGTAAATTATCCCAATGGTTAATTAGTCTCACTGTTAAAATTTTTCACTTAATATTTATTCTAAATTTGTCTAGCTTCAGCTTTCATCCATCAGATCTTGTTATACCTGTTTCCGCTAGATTAAAGAGCCATCAACAAGTTGAAATCTTCTAGACCATGACCAAGTCACATTTTAATTTTCTCTTGGATTAACTAAAGAGACTGAGCTACTTTAGTCTTCCACTATTCAGCATCTTTTCCCGACCGCCAATCATTCTTGTAGCTCTTTTCTGAATTCTTCAGTCTGCCAACATCCTTTTGAAGGGTGGCCACCAGAACTGGATATCATATTCCATAAAGGTTTGGCAACAACCTCTGCAGGACTAGATGTTTCTAGTTTGATACTAAGAAAAGCTTAAGAAATGAAGGACATTTGTCACCTAAGTGACAAAATGATACATCCACACTCAGTTTTTCATCAACACCAAAGTCGTGTATACTACAATTTTATTTTCATTTATTTAGGAAGCGGATATGTGTGTGTGTGTGTGTGTGTGTAAGTGTGTGGCATGATGGTGGCAGTGGTTTTGATAATTTTAGAATGTACTGTCATTTTGAGGATATCCTGTAACTTTTATTTCCAATGTAAGTACTATTTGTAAGGGGAAGATGGTAGTTCACCTCTATTCAGATTGCAAGGATTTCTCATTCTTACCATGGACAGTTGCAAAAGAATGTTGCCAATGTGAAAAGCTGAGACGACGAATTCTTTTTATTCAACCACCAAACTTCTGTCAAATGATAGGGATTTCTGACCAGGACAGCAGAGATCAGAAGGTGAATGGAAGACCTAAAACCAAAAAGCAGCATGCCTGTTACCAATATGCAGAGCCAGCCAATCCGCTCAACTGCAGCATTTTGTTCGAGCAAGCAGCACATGCATACTCATTGTGATTTCAGTTTACATTTCAAAAGGATTTTTGGCATGTCTATTTGATGTACATGTACACAGTCAATTGGTATGTTGATTTCGGAATTCTATAGTCTTCACTCTGGTGGCATATGGTAGCAATTATCAGGGATTTGAAGTTTTCAACTGAGACGAGATCTGTTAGGTCAAAAAGGATTTTCAAAGCTTTTTTATTATTATTATTTCAAAAACCCTCTGATTATTGTCCAGAGTAATTAAAAATGCTAGGGAATTTAGCATTTTAAATGCTGAATCTTGCTATTTAATTACCACTCTTGTGCATAGGTATAACAGATTATGTTAGTTTGAATTTTGCCCTGGTGTGACTCTGAATTGGACTTGCATCTCCAATATCATACTTTGGATCAGAAACTTCTTTTTGAGGAGCTGAATTATGATGATGGTTGTGAGCTTGAATATGGTATACCTTATTTAGAGTGGTGGTAAGCATCTGCCTTTCTTGTGATTGGGTCCTGTATGAGGTAAATGTTAAGTTATTTAGAGGCAGTTGGTCAAGTTCTGCCCTCAGCCACCCTGCAGCAATCCTGAGGAAGTCAGTGTAGCTGAAATCAGAATTTGGGCCAGTTTGTCAGACTTCGTTCTGAATTATCAGCATTGTGGATCCAAGACACATTTTTTCCAAATGGAATTAGTTGTTAAGCATGTGTCTATAAGAATATGCAAATGAGAAACAGTTGGGTAACCAAGTTTTGGGCAGAAGTACAAAGCTCTATAAGTATGCATTACTTCTATCATTGTTATGGATTTAATGCACTTTTTGGCAGGAGCTTTTTATAAAATGCTATAATGTTAACAGCAACTAAACTCAGGAAGTAAACAAAAGTGAAGAAAAATGAATACAGAAAGAAATTAGAGCGAGGCTGAAGATGTGTTTATTGACTTTAAAGCTGCATTGTTATCATTATCTAATTCACCTTAAACTGATTTATTTGCAACTGATGCACGCTATTCTAAACATGTAGTTCCAAGTTAAGAGCTGAGACTGGATGACGAGCCATAAGGAGGTTAGAAAGGCAGTATCTTGAAGAGTGAACTCTCTGGCTTTCCTTGACACCTTTGTAGTGCAAACTGCCAGCTATGATAAATGGAGCAGAAACATAGACACTCACTAAGAAGATGGAGCAGAAGCAAAAGGTTGGAGACAGACAGAAAGACAGAAAGACAGAAAGAAAGAAAGATGTATGCTTGATCTCACGTGAAGAGAAAAACAAATGGATATGGTAGCAAACCAAGTTGAATGACATCATGAAGAAAGACCCTGAAGTACTGAAGTTGAAGTGGCATTGGACCAGCAAGAAGAGCAGATGGAAGGTGGGATAAATTAATAACCAGATGGGTCATTGGAGAGTAGCAGCTTCATATTGCTAGAAACACCGATGATGAGGGGATCTGGTAATCTTTACTGATACTATCTATATGCAGCTCCCATTCCAATTACATAAAAGTCAGAGTACCCATTCTTTGGTTTTGGGCACTTGTTGAAAAAAATGACTAGGTTGTCAAAGGAAAATGTGCCAGGCAATATCCAGTAATGGGAAGGAAGAAGGTATCTAAAGGGAAGAAATTGAGCTCATCAAACAATATTTTTCTGTATTAGAAAGATTTCATGCACCCTTTTTAATGGCTTAGGGGAATCTAGCCAGTCAGTAGAAATGACACTGACCTAAGGAGTACATTTTCAGATCCTTACAAGGGGCACATTTTCAGAAAGTCAATTTGTCATGAATATTACTTCCTTTTTATGAGGCAGCAGACAAAGGAATAACACGTTGTTTAGCATGGCGATCTAAACAACTGTATTTTAACTTATCGCTTGTTCGGTACAAGCAGATCCTAAAAATCTTGATCATCTCCTAAAAATCTTGTATCTCTTGACAGATCTACACATCCAATGTTGAAAATAAAAAGTTACCTTGTAAATGCCTCAAAGAACCCATTGTTGAATTCTTCCTTTGGTCATGCTGAGTACTGTACTTCACACATAATGGCTACATCTAGCCTGGCATGATTTTTCGGAAATGCTTTTAACGAAAACGTTTTCCGTTAAAAGCATTTTCGGAACAGAGTGTCTAGATTGGCACGGACGCTTTTCCGCAAAAGCACTTTTTGCGGAAAAGTGTCCGTGCCCATCTAGACGCTCTGTTCCGCAAACAAGCCCCGATCGCCATTTTTTTGCGATCGGGGCTTTTTTGCGGAAAACAAATCTGAGCTGTCTACACTGGCCCTTTTGCGCAAAAGTTTTGCACAAAAGGACTTTTGCCTGAATGAGAGCAGCATAGTATTTCCGCAAGAATACTGAAAATCTTACATGATATCGTCAGTGCTTTTGCAGAAATTCAAGCGGCCAGTGTAGACAGCTGGCAAGTTTTTCCGGAAAAGTGGCTGATTTTTTCGGAAAAACTGGCCAGTGTAGACACAGCCCAAGTGTGTGATGACCAACTAGAAACTACACTGATAGGTATTTTAGAAATACCATAGAGAAATTATTTAAGCTCTAAGTACTGCATGTATAAGATGTAACTTCTCATCAATGGTATTTACAAGGGAGCTGAGGTCAGAGACTAATTTTAGTTTTGGGTGGTGACCACTTAAGCATGTTGCAAAACCAACTTGAGATCCAAGTTGTCCTTGAACAAACCAACATAAAATGTTTGATCTAGATCTCTTTCCTTAAGTGCCAAGTCTCTATGGCTACGTCTAGACTACAAAGAAAAGTCAGAAAAAGATATGCAAATTGCGAAGTACAATTTGCGTATCCTTTTCCGCTTTTCTTTTGAAAGAGGATTTTCTGAAATTTGGCGCATCTACTCGGCGACAGAGTTTGGAAAAGCCTGCTCTTCTGAGCCATCCCTTCTTCCTCATACAATGAGGTTTACAGGGATAGTGAAAGAACACGTCCACTTTTCTGAATTTTTTTTCAGAAAAGCAGACGCGTTCCTTGGACGCGGCATTGCTTTTCCAGGATACCTGCGGCAGTCTAGCTGTACCCGAGATTGTCTTTTTTCATCTATAGTAGTTTCCATTAATAAATCAGCATATCCCCAACAGTTATCCCATGTAACATCTGATATACCATAATATTTCAAACAGTACCCTCTGGTAATGGGTTGGTGAATGCTTACTTTATATCAGCAACTTCTGCATTTTATTCTACAACAAATGTCTTTTATTTTGTTTAATGCAAGGAAAGTCCCCATCAGCAATGCTTAAGGACTAAATTCTGCTATGCACTTCATGATCCCCATGAAGTCAGTCAGAACCGTGTGAGTACACATTGAAGACAAAATTAATCCTCAGTTTTGCCTGTTGTCACCCATGCAGCATATCAAGGCTATGCAGCATTTTGTTCAGTATCAAAGAATAACTGGTAGTTTAGTTCACCTCCAGCAATAGTGCCAGTTCCAGTGGCAGGGATAATAAAATGTGTCTGTCCTCTCACTGCGATGTATAGAGCTAGAATACAGTGTTATACCCTTGCTTGAGTGTGAAAGGGCAACGACCTCACAGAAAGAGAAGACAGCAGCTAAGCATCCAAGTAAGTAAGATTAGGAATAGCAGCTTTGTACACTCTAAGAATCTATGCACCCCGTCTGCATTGCTAAATAATGGTGACTGCTTTGTTTTGGCAGTAATATTTTGGGTGAGTGAGTGCATGTGTGTGCACATGAATAAGAGATAGAGGACAGTACCTAGCAGTTTAGGTCAGGAATTGAAATGTTAATCTATCAGCTTGAGACTGCATTATTCTGTGTAAAATGTGTGTTGTGATTTAAGGTATCTACTGCTGTCAAATGTGGACACCCTTCCTTTCCACTCCCATTTCTTACCCATATTAGAAATCTGTATATTCAAAGAATCATCTCCTGGAGAGGTTTAGCCAATGACATATTTGAACTCCAGTCTGTGTAGACAAAATATGTGCTGTTGCATAGAAAATCAGACCAATGAGAAAGATACAGCAGGTATATAGGTGTCACAAAATGCCAGAATAAAGTCCAAATATCTATAGAGCTGTGTGATTATAATTTTTTCTTGCAGTTTAAAGCCCTATCCTGTATTATAACAGGCTTAAGTCCTGTCATAACTCATGTTTGATCCAGAGATTTCAGCTTCTGCAATTTTTTGTCATTGTTAACTTTTAAATAAGCAGATATTAATTTTGAAGGAATTAGGCTGAAATTTTCTCAGACTGAAATGAAATGGCACAAGTTAGCAAGACTAGCTGCTAAAGGTGCCTTAATAAAAACTAGTGCAATGTGGAAGGTTTGACATTTTTATGATAAAAAGATCTCTACATTGCATTTGGTGTAATAAAATCAGTCAAAATGGGGCAGATAAAGTAACAATCCATTTACTAGGCATTGTATCTCCCTTTTACATTCTTGGGCAACTTCCTGGTTTTCAATTATGATGGAAACAATGCTTTAAAATGTTCAGATTTGGGAATATTTTTATGTGAGGCTGGTGTATCATTTGATAGTCTTGCTGACCTTTTGTTGTTTTGTTTTGTTTTTTAACCGGTTCATTTTCTGATAATGTGACAGTTTAAGTTTTTGGTGTGGACAGGTGTTATGTGACTGCATTCCCCACAGGATTTTGGGGGGCTGCACTGGGAAGTGTTGAGTGCTGAATGTTAAGCTTGTTCCTTTGTATGGCTTGGAAATCTCTGTTGTCCAGAATTGTACAGATAAAGCAGACCCATTTGCTTTATTGTCAGGCAATGTAGCTGAATAGAAATGCAAATGTGACATAAGGGGACTGTTCTGGGGAGGCTTTTGCTGCTGCCTTCTGTAACAGGGCTCCTGCTTGTAAGAAAATTCCCACAGAATCCAGGATTTTGTTTTTCATTTTATTAGCTACAGGTTACAGAAAAGACTCTTTGAAAGAAAACATATCTCTTTTGCAGCTGCCTTTATTTTTATGCAGTGGAACGGCTCAGTTTTAACTCCCTTATCAAGAGCTGCATGAACTGCCCAGACTAAATTGGGAGCATCTCCACACTGTTTGACAAATAGATTTTTTTGTAAACTGATTTAGCCTTTTCATTGTTTGCATTTCATTATATTGCAGACTTCATGTCACAAAATCGGTATTCATTCAAAATAAAGAATTTAGAGATAGGACGGTAGCCAGATTTTAAAAAAAATTTCATGGGTCAGGTCTATTAACCACAGCATAATAGCAAGTTGGTGATCCAAGGGGCAGTTCTTCGGTAGAGAAGGGCTAACATAACAGAGGTCAGGAGTCACACCTCAGGACTTCAAATGTGGCTGTAGCCAGCTTTACAAGTGAATCTACAAGAAAAACAGGAAAAGTGAAGGAACTTTGCAGTATATATGAAGAGGAAGGCAATCCAGCCCTTTTATTTTAAATCTCAGCTTTCCTCAATGAGTGAAGAATAAAATTCTGATTTGCTTACATGCTTTACTTTATTTAGACACTCTCAACCCAGTTCCTTGTTCCAAAACATAATGCAAATAACTAAATCAGGTTTGTAGAATCTATTTAGAAAATATATTGAAAGGGAAATGATTCTCAATTTGTCACCTTGTAATATTGAATAAAGACTGATAGCATTTTGAACACACGTGTACTAATAGAAATGGTACAAAAGGGTACAGATAGTGCTCTTAATGGCACAAATAGAGTGTATGTTAAAGCCTCAGAGGCTGATAATCTGATGGGAGAGCAAGAGGTTCAATATGAGAAATCCATCACAACTTTTCTAATTATGTTTGGTTTCTAAAAGACATTGTATAGATTTCACTGTTACCTCCAACAGTACTGAAGAGATTCTTGTAAACAATAGTTCCCTAATAGCTTCACATGGAAAAGGCTTCAGATTTTCCTGCAGTAGCATGTACTGCATTCCCATGATCATGAACCAGAGATTGTTAGGGCCAAACTTGTGAGGTGTTGAGCCACCTTTTCATGCTATTGACACCAGTGGGAGCTGAGGAGGACAGCACATTAGGAGAAACTCAGTATTTCACAGGACAGCATTAGGGAAGAGCTATAACATCTGTCTTTAACTGGCTTGTCTGTATAATTGAAGATTGAGATGAAATGTAGTTGGTTATCAGTGTGATATCAGTCTCTCTCTCTCTCTCTCTCTCTCTCTCTCTCTCTCTCTCTCTCTCTCTCTCTTTCTCTCTTTCTCTCTCTCTCCTGGAAAATAATAGAGGTTTATATCCTGTAACCTCGAAATTGTAACTAGAGGTCTATTACTGAAGGCTTTACTCTGGCAAAAATACCAGTGAAACAAATGTGGGATTTGGCTGAAAAAAGGCCTATTAGGTCAGGTTCCAAAGGGAAAAGATGTATTGTATATTAAACACATTAGATTTTAAGGTCAATTGGTTTGGATCATCTAGGTCAGTGCTTCTCAACCTTTTTTTTATATATATATAAAGTACACCTTTTTCAACAAAATTTATAAGTACCCCCAGTACCTACAGTTTTCAGACACACATTTTTTTTTCTATCATTGCAACACATTTATTTAAACAACTTAATCGTAGCTGGATGGGAGATGAAATTTTTGGATGTAAAAAGTGCAAAAATAATAAAATGCTGTAAAACCTAAAATAAAAATTCAGTTTTCTTCAAGTTTCAGTTGTGTTGACGTACCCGCCAGACTTCTCTTGAGTACCCCTAAGGATACTTGTACCACTGGCTGAAAAACACTGATCTAGGTGGAAAAGCTGAACTTTTGCCACAAAGTTACTAACCAACCAAGCCTCAGAAACTGAACCTTTAATTTTTGTGTCCCATGTCCTGCTTCCATGTTTGTTCAAGTTTACCTTTTTGTACACACAACTCAGATGACCATATGAAGATGGCCAGATGTGAGTGTATGATGTGTATATATATAACCTATACACGTAATATATTTGATAGGACTCAATTTTCAATGCTAAGTGCAAGGGAAGGACAGATTTGTAAGTGCATGTTTAACATTTGGCAATAGCAACATACATACATTCATTTTTGAGGTGGGTATTCATTGGGCCATCTTTAAGAATAAAGCAATGAAAGTAATAGTGCCTCATTTACTATTCTAGTATTTAATAAAATAATTAATTACTATTTATTACTTTTTCTGTCAACCATGAAATATCAATTCTGTCAATGTAACTGTTCAGCCTAATCCCTGGAAAACACAAAGGGTGGGGAGAGAAGGCAGAATTGATGACAAGTAAAGACCAGTTTCAGAAACCTAGATTTGCTAATTTCTAAAGAAGGAAACTTGTAAATCTGTCCAAATTTGCAGGCACATGAATTAAGTTGGATAATGGTAAGCACAATGTTTACATCTCATAGAGCTAAATCTATTGATTGAGATTGAATAATTGAATAGGACTAACTGCCTGATCAATAGAAATGAGGCTGGTAGTGGGACAGAAACTCAGGCAATAATGGAAAGCTCCAGCCACAAAAATATCACATTAAGATTATATTGTCTCATTTAATCATCTTTGCTAATACATGTAGAAAGTGAATGATTTCATTACATTAGTCACAACAAATAGAGGCAAGTCCCACTGTATTTAACAACGTGATTCTAATACATTTTAGTCAACAAGTGTTAAAGTGGTCAAAGGAAATGATACAGTATAGCATATTAATGACTGCAGTAATGTTATACTGAATAGCTGTGACTACACTGTACCCCTTTTCCGGAAAAGGGATGCAGATTAGACCAGTCGGAATTGCAAATCCGCGGGGGATTTAAATATCCCCCGCGGCATTTGCATTTACATGGCTGCCGCTTTTTTCCGGCTTGGGGATAAGCCGGAGAAAAGGGCCAGTCTAGACGCGATTCTCCGGAAAATAAACCCTTTTCCGGAGGATTTCTTATTCCTACTTTCAAGTACTTTCAAGTAGGAATAAGAAATCCTCCGGAAAAGGGCTTATTTTCCGGAGAATCGCGTCTAGACTGGCGCTTATCCCCAAGCCGGAAAAAAGCGACAGCCATGTAAATGCAAATGCCACGGGGGATATTTAAATCCCCCGCGGATTTGCAATTCCGACTGGTCTAATCTGCATCTCTTTTCCGGAAAAGGGGTGCAGTGTAGACACAGCCCATTAGTACGCAGTGCTACCTGGTATGTTTTGGAACAAATTAGCTTGCACTTTTGAATGAGCTAGTGCACACCTCTTTTGGGTGTAGAGAACAGCATCTTACCTGAGCTCAAATGTATTCTCTCAGGACTTTCCTTGTTTGAGTTCCATTGCTCAGGTGGTCTGGGCCACAAGACTTGGTAAGTGTAACGATGGTGAAACAGTTTGTTATAGTAGTTCTAAAGAAAAGCAATTCCTCTTCTGGAACCTTCATGTTCATAACTTGCTAAAAAAAATCTCTTTGTATTGGGGAAAAGTACAAGATGCTATTTAACCCAAACTCTACTTTGTATATGTATGTACCTGTGTGTTCTCAGAATTCATTTGGCAGGGAGTCTGGGAAATGTTAGTGTTTTTTACATTTCAGATGTTAAGGGCTCAGTCAGTGCTGCAAAGCATTCCACATGCAAGTAGTCACACTAAATTAAACATGAGGGTTCAGGTAAATAAGGACTAGTTGCTGCTGCGTCAGGCCTTAATTAGGGGACTTCAAGTTTTATGAACTATTGCCATTTTAATAGTTAGGATTCCAAGTTAGAATGAGGAGAAATAATCTAGTATTCCTCTACCACAGCCCTAATACTACTGAAAATTCTCTGTGGTTTGTTTAGCTTCCTAACTCAAGAAATATTCCAAAACTAAACTCACCCCAAATTCTTCCATCGCAATGAACATCAGCATTAAGATGGAAAATATCACCTATATTCTAAAAGAATTAGTCACATACATCTATATGAAATTTTCCTTCTTTCTTAAAAAGGGAAACAGATAACAAAAGTAGGATGCCCATGTGGAAAATCTCTAGGGTGGGACGACAGGCTCCTGCTTTTCAGTATGTATGGTAGGTGCTTTTCTTTTTGTCAGTATTTACTGTGGCTAAAGGGTGAAAGTTTAGTATACAGGCAGTCCCCAAGTTACGCGGATCCGACTTACGTTACGAATGGGGCCCGTCTCCCTGGTCTCCAGTAGACCAGGGAGAGGAAGCAAAGATTACGAACGGGGCCCGTCTCCCTGGTCTCCAGCAGACCAGGGAGAGGAAGCAAAGCGGCGGAACACGCGGGCAGCGGACAGCCCAGACGCGGCTTTGCTCCCCGTCCCCCTGGTCTGCAGACCAGGGAGATGGGGAACAAAGCAGAACAAAGCCGCTGCCCACGTGTTCCGCCGCTTTGCTCCCCGTCCGCCTGGTCTGCAGACCAGGTAGACGGGGAGCAAAGCAGAGCAAAGCCAAGGAGTCCGAGGGCAGCAGGACAGCCATGGCGTGTCTGGGCTGTCCCGCTGCCCCCGTGCTCCACGGCTTTGCTCCGGACGCCTGTGGTACAGCAGGTGGGGCGCTGCCGGTTGGTCCCGTAGCGCCGCTCTGGGCGCTACTGGACCAACAAGGCAGCACCCCAGCTGCTCTGCCTCAGGCGTCCTGATTCAGCCACTGCTGGTCAGTTTCAGCAGCGGCTGAATCAGGATGCTTGGGGAAGAGCAGCTGGGGTGCTGCTGGGTTGGTCCAACAGCATCCCAGCTGCTCTGCCCCAGGCGTCCCCAAGTCAGCCGCTGCTGAAACTGACCAGTGGCTGACTACAGGAATCCCCTGCTTCCTGGAATCAGCCACTGATCAGTTTCAGCAGCAGCTGACTTGGGGATGCCTGGGGTTCTTAAGTTGAATCTGTATGTAAGTCAGAACTGGCATCCAGATTCAGCCACTGTTGAAACTGATCAGTTTCAGCAGCGGCTGAATCTGGACGCCAGTTCCAACTTACATACAGATTCAACTTAAGAACAAACCTACAGTCCCTATCTTGTACGTAACCCGGGGACTGCCTGTAGTGTGATGTACACCCTTAAAAAGTGCAAGCTATTTAAAATATTGTTTTAGAAACATGCATTTGGTGTCAGACCACCGGAGAGCACACACTGAGATAACCTCAGTGTACGTGATGGTTCCAGTCATCTAGTGTACAGAGAAAAGATTTCTGAGGCTATGTTACTTGGCAGTTCAACATGATCTGGCTGTTCGCTAATCGGGGAACACGAGAAGAACAAAGGAGAGAGAACACAAATGTAGTAATAGTGCTGCATAGATATAAGTTAAGAACACTACTGTTGGGTGAGGATTGGATAATATACAGTGAATGGCAGAAACTGAGCATGATAGGAGGGTGAAATTTGTTTCACTTTGTTCCGTATGACTTGAGTTTATTGGGAAGGGGGATAACATTTTTGTATTCCGTCAGAGAGTGTGTTCTGTAAATCTCTTCAGTTGCCCGTTCCCTGGGTGTCGCAATAGATTAAGTCGCTGTGTGATTATATGACACCGCCATCACTTGTCTTCCTGGGATATTGCTGGAGGCAACAACAAACCTGTGTCTTTGGCACATGTGAAGGAATTTAGCGCTTGAGGGGTTAAATTACACAGGCTCCCCTGTGGATCAGCTTATGCTTGGACAGTAATAATAGCAATAACATTAATAATAAAAATGCCAGAGCAAAGGGAGTGGAGGGGGAGTAGAGGGGAAAAAAAGAAAGAAGAGTGATGGAAGATAGGCTGGGATAGTCAGCAAAGAAAAAAACAAAACCGAAAAAACCACAGAAAAACAACCCATCCAATCTGCAGATAATGTGTTTTTGTATGGCAGGTGTATCAGCCAGAAGTCAGATTTCATAGGGACACCTGCAACATGCACATGCACAAACACATATTACAATAGCTTTGAGGATGGTTAGTAGCTTGTGTGTGTGTGTGCGCGCACACAGTCACTTCAAGCCATGATATCCTAGGGCAGTTGTAACAAGCAATTCATGTCAGCTCACGGTAAAGATTATTGGTGTTTTTACTGTGGAAATATTTGCACTCCATCTTCTTTTCTATTTTTAGCTCCCGGAGCTTCCAATCAGGTGGTAGACCAGAAAAAAACCCACCCCCCACTGCCAACCCATCAGATCTTGCACCTCAATTAGTCTGAACTGAAACCCTAATCTCACTTAGGAATGGCCTTTGATGCTAAGTTTTTCTTCGTTGCCTCCTTGTTTTGTGGGATACTATATTTCATGAAGGTTGCAGAGGAGAAGGAAAGACAGAATTTCTTTTCTTGTTGTTTTGTTCTGAGGGAAAACATATTTTTGTGGAAAAAAGTGTTTTCTCAGATATAAAACGTTCGACAAATAAAAGGGAATTCAAAAGCAGAATAATGTGGGCCCTTCTTTTTTTAATTCTTGCATGAAAATGCCACTATCACAATAAAGAACAGCAATTCATTGCTTTAGAAAAAAGCAATATGAATTTGTCCTCTCTCAGATTTATTGTTTATCATAATCATCTTTCTAGTGAAAAGGGCTAATTTACTCTTTCTATAGGAATATTTTAAGTGTGATTATCATAATACCACATCTGCTGAAAAGGTCTAAAATAGGACATTGACCTTGAATGTGTTTCTGCATTTAACATGTGGTGCTTAACATTCAGGAAACAATATAACTGCAACTCATTTATTAATGTATAATCTCAAAATGTTAACTCTTGCTCTGTAAATACGTGACATAAGGATTGCTGAAAGCTTGCAGTGTCCCATGAAGTACATGCGGTATTTTATCAGTGTAAATATGTATAAGATTTTCAAGATTTCTGCTGGGAATACTCTGTAACTAAAGTAAGTTTTCCCTTTGGTACTGCACTAGTTTATGATTTAATTTTTACTGACATTCCACCAGTCATATTATTAGCTTCACAAAATGAAAGTGAAATAATCCTGTATTAATTAAACAGAGCAACTGAATTCCCTCAGTCATTTTATCCTTGGCTGTCTGAGACAGTAACACATTACTGCTTCTCTGAAGAAACTTACACTAGGGTAAGAGCCCGGTGTAATCGAAAAATATCAATATTGGAGTGGACACTTCATTTCTCTCTAATGAGAATAGCCTTTTTTTGAGTGTTGGGCAATGGGTAGGCACTTTTTTTAAGGCTCTGTAAAGGGTGTTTTTTATTCAGCAGAACAATTTTCACTTACAACAGTAGGAAAAGGTTCTATTCTGTAGCAGTGAAGGCAGTTATTTAAAAATTAACGTCTGTGTTCTTGAAAATAAAGGAAATAGAAAATATGGAGTGTATTGCTAAGATCAGGTGACTTGAATATACTTTGATAATATGGCAAAGTGTTTGCTGTGATTTCTTAGAGAAGATATGTCATCTGCTAAAACCGAATTTTTAAACTAACAAACAGCCCTCAGCTTTGTGTGTAGAACAATTCCTGTTTTGTGATGAAGTTCTAAAGAACATGTTGAGGTAGTGTTGGGTTTTTTTTTTGTGTAGGATCAAAGCAGGGAGTGATTAATACTAAATACAGATCGAAGAAGCAGATGGTTCTAAAGTAGTTACCTGCTACCATTTGCCTAACCATTTAAAAACAGGTGAACAAAATTTGCAACTCATTTTAGTGAAAAGATTTTTCTCTACATTAACAGTGTGCCCATAGATTCACTGCATCCCTTCTAATAAGAAGCACTAAAGGCAAACTCCAAAACCAAACCAGTTATGTGTCTAGGAGGAAGGAGACAGCAGCAGAGCAATTTTAATGAAATTAGCATGAATAGCATGAAACAAATTTAAATTGTGTTTTTTATTTGACACTAGCTCACCTAGTTACCTGGCAGAGTGGCAAATAAACATTAATTTGGTCCTCTCATAGTTCCTCTCAAACAACGAGTGATACTCCAACATTTAATTAAAACTTTATTGAAAATCTCATAGCCCATATGTAGGTTTTGCTGAGGTGGGAAACAGCCTTCTTAAATATAATAGGTTCAGAAAAAGTATTTATTTAAAAATAAATAATCTCTGAGCAGACGCTGGAATTAATAATGTTTTTGACCCCTTCCCAAATGTATTTTGGTCTCTTTTAAGCAAATATGTTCTTGTCATAATATACTATGCTGCTTCTGTAAAGTGCCACTGAATCTTCACTTCTTCGGTTGCCTTGAGGTAGATGTGATTTAGGAATCTGGCTCCTTGGATGCCTTGAAATGTCGATTGCATTTAAGTGTGAAGATGCTTAAAGATGTACTGTTCTTACATTTGGTAATTATATGCATGGAGATGTGTGGAGATGCAGACACTGCACAGTAATTCTCATTGACTGCTGCGGACACTTGTGACTGTTTCCTTCCCCCCAATCCCCACACACACATACCCTTTTTTTTGGTTCCATTTCTACTATGTTTTGTATACTCTTCATGGTAAGATTTTTTGTGTGTGTGTACATGTGCATTTTTAATCCATATCCTTTACGGAAGTTCTATAAACCAAAATCTACCTTGATTTTATGTTCTCCCCAGGGCTTTTTATTTATTTAAAATGTGGCACAAGAAGGTTTATTGAGAACTTTTACTACAGTTATCTGCTGTAGAAGCTTTAAAAAAAAAAAGCGCTGAACAGTAACTGGGAAACCCATGTTCAAAACTGTAGATGAATTTCAGTAGTGGAACTAGTTGGAATTCCAGACCCTGGTCTGGTAGAGGTGACACTTTCAGTCCCAGCGGAGGAATCCAACTGCTTTGTTTATCAACACATAAAGTATAGCACTGTGTTTCTGGTCATCTAAGGAGCAGCACAGCAGTGAAGGCAGCTGCTTGCCTGGATGAAAGATGGTTGGTGGAAAGATAGTGATGGTTAATAGGGGGAGAGAAAGATTGGATAGGGAGGGAAAGCTAAGGGGTAGTGAAAACTATGTGGACACGAAAAGGATGGAAGACAGACCACAAGAGAAGGCAATAGACTGTCAGATTTTCAGCAGCTGAGTATAAATATACAGTCTAAAAGATAATGAACAAAAGTAAACATGAGGTAAATTTTGGTTTGATAAGGTTTTAAATGGCTTAATAATCCTATTTCAAATTATATATGTTCTAGGAAATAATGATTTAAAAATGACCTGTATCAAATGACTCATGTGTGGGTGTGTGTATCTCCAACACGGATCATTTTTTAATAAAAAACACACAGGTACAGAGTCTGAAGGAATTTCAAGCCCTAATGTCCGTATAGTTAGAAAATAGCTATTTTAAGAGTATGTATATCTATTTAAAGTTATACATTTAAACTAAAGATGTTTATTAGTTTATATGTTGCTGGAGATGTGCATGAATAAACCAGTTAGTGGGATTTTTACTTTGGATTTATATGGAAATCAAGAAATCAAGTATAGAATAAATATTTAATTTTCAAGTGTTGATCTGATTCCCACAACCACAGCATTTCTTTTTCTCTGTATTTTTTTAAGGAAGGGTTTTTAATTCCGTAAAATGATTAAATGTATCTTGTTTTAAGGTTTGATTAAAAACTAATCTTTTTTTTTGTCTGTATGGTGTGTCTAAAGGATGCTTGGGCTTTACATCTCAGAGCTCTTCTAATGCACTTCTCACAACCAAATTTACATCTTAATTACAGAGTTCACATTTAACAATATAGACAGCATAATGCTACTGGTAATTAAGCTTTTACTACCTGCTTTTATTCAGTAGTTAGAGCTATAGTTTTGCTGTGTTGGTTCTGATCCTTAAACTTGCATGTATTAATGCTTAATATGTAAGGAACAGGCCTATCCTTTGCATCTGGTTGAATACATTACACTGGAAATCACTGTCTAACATAAAGAGCTTTAAACATGTCCATTTCATTTTTTTTCAATTAATTTCTGGGGTTTCTTTTCCCCAAAAGCTGTGTAATAGATTTGAAGAAGACATTTGTATTCCCATTTGTGAATGGTATTAATGCATTCTGAGGGTTGCACTGATTTGTTTTGATCTTGAAAGATTGTCATTTGCATCATGTAGGGCTCCAGTCACAAAAGATTTGTGCTCACTAGAGCTGAATTATAAAAAATTGTGGGTCCTCCACTCTTAAGAAGGTAGCAGTTATCTCCTTGTCATAAATAGCTGATATTTATTTCCACCGCAACTTGGTAGAAAAAATTCTTTCTCTGCTACCAGAAAATGTATATTTTAGTTGTAATGTTAATAATAAGCTGTAGATTTTGAGGGAAATGTATCATACCCCCTTTTAAAATTGGTGTTTTCAGTGTAAACTGTGTCTGATTTTGCGTATGATCACTTTCTTAAAATTGGTTTATTCAATGAATTTTATTTAATAAGGTATATCAGTGTGAATTATAAAAGCCAGTGGTTTGGAGCAATTGGGTTCAAAGATGATTATGTAGGCATATATACAAGTAATGGATTTGATATATTTACTTCCAGTTTGTTAAAATTTTCTTTAAACAGTAAATTAAAAAACTGCAGGGGTATTCATTCAGACATACCACAATGTAGTCTGATCTTATTAAAATGAAACAGACTGAGTTGAGTCCATTATAATCCCTCCACAGTTACAGAAGAAATTAGTCAGTGCTGGAGCTTTCCCTTCTGTTTATGAACATGCAGATATGTGCATTTATGGCTAATGTGTTAAGTATGCCATATTAACATGGATCTGATATATGTATGTGTACACATATGTGCTCATAACAATGCGTGCATCTGTGCTGTTGAAACAAATGCATTTTTAAAATATTAGTTTTTCTGTTAAGTTGGTATCGATTTTCAGTTCTAAATATTCTTTTTTTAAATAAAACTGACAACACAAACTTACAGTTAAAATGACAATGCAGATCTTTAGAACAGTTAATTTTGAGCTTAGTTTCTTAGTACATACCAGAAAATTTAGAAGATAAAAAAATCATTTTTGCATGAAAAAAGCAAAAACACTTAAACCCTCTTCCCCTCCCCCAAGCAAAATCCTCCCAAATAACAACAATGGAATAAACAGACAATAGCAGCACAAACTTAGTTCTCTACCTTATGATGAATTCTTCACAACATTAACTGAGAGTCTGCATGTATTTCTTCCATTCAAGGTACTTGACTAATAGTGTTTTAAGTTACAGAAAACATCTAGTGCCTAGAGAGTTATGCTAATTAGGTTTTCTTTGTAGCCCCTTAGAAAAATATTGGTAACATTTACATTTCTTTTTATTAAGTCCCTACTCTGTTTTCAGTCTCTTTCAGTTTCTCCACCCCTCTGTACCTGCCTGGCTTTTCTCAATCTGTGCAGTCTCTGTTCTCCTCACATCTGATTGGCTAATGTGCTACCAATCCAGTATCTGTCTGGGCCAGTGGGACTGCATATGTAAAGCCCTACTTCATATTAATAAGCTCCAATCGGGGCTTTAAGTCCTTGATTAGGAGACTGTGAGAGCTTTTGGTCCCAACTGGCTGTGCCTATAGGCTTGTCACCAGGAGAACATTTGTGTTAATTGCACTGTGCTCTGTCAAGGAAACTTTGATTTATTGCTGGGGTGCACAAATAATGGTTGCCGAGCGCACATGGATTCGGTAGAACTTTGTCTTCCTGAATCTTTTTCCCTTCACTACGAAGAAGAGTAGGTATCTTTCTTCCTTTCTTTTTTTAACCTTTTTTTTTAATGAAAATAATGTAAACATTGATTCAGGTAGTGCTGTGTGGCTTGTGTGTGCATGAACGGTTATTTGTGTCTGTCTTGTCTTTTTTGTGCTGAGGATGATCTGCTAATTCAGTAAGTGGAGAATTGTTCTCTGACTACAATGTTACCTTTGAGTCAAAGCCCTGTGACTGTCAGTAAAACAGCTGTGTGACAGTCACTTCTTATTCAGGTACTAATAATAGGCACTTGGCACAAATGCTTAGTGAATTGTTAAAACATGCCTTGCAGTAGGACACATTTTCCCAGGGAAAGGATTTAAAATAATGTATTATACAAATGATTTACACTAGTGCCTTTCTTGTGTATATGCGGTTTGATAGATATTCTGGTCTCCCTGTCATTTTTGACTGTGCAGAGTTAGCCGGGAAAATAACTGCTAATACCTCTTTAAGGATGAATATTCACAATTAGCCTTCTGCAATTCAGGTCTAAAATGCTGTTCAACCAGCACTTCTTCACTGACATATCAGTCTACTGAATAACAAGGGAATTCTGTGCTTTTTAATAAAGGAGAAGAAAATATTAAGGAAGAAAAGAACCAAACTGACTTTAATATTTTGTACTTTAATAGAGAACTGATATAATGAAGTACATTTGTTCCCATTAGCCTGTAGCTTGTTTCATTGTGTTGGTTTGTCCCTGCAAAAGACAATAAACTACTTTTTTAATATATGATTTTATATAGTTGTTTCAGCTGTACCTATTAACTACCTAGTTTTGTATATATGCAGGTATAAATACTTGGACTCTCTGAGATCAAAAGCAGAAAACCCAAACAAAATCCAGCATGCTAGTGGTGATGAGTGGCTCATAAACTTGATTTCAACCTATAGTCAGGATTAAATATTAGTATATCATGGGAGCTGTCATTGATTCATTTTTCTTTATGTCGAGCCAGTTATTTTGCTGGGCTTTCCTATTACACTAGCAATGAATGTTGTAATACTGAAGAAAAATGCTAATAGTAAGTACATCCCTAGATGCACTGGGTAGGGAGGCTGTATAGAGAGGTGACAGTGTATTATAGGTAGATGCCCACTAGCTGTCCTTAGTGTCTGCATATTGCATAGCTATTTGTAATTAAGCCAGAGATGGAAAGTGACTTACAGTGACTGTATGTTTGTGATATAACATAGGAGTTAAAGAGAACAGCAGGAAATAGACTTGCCATTAGGAAAACAGTTTGAAGTAAGAGAGGGAAGAACCCCCTTTAAAACTGAAGGGGTAAAGAGATGAAAATAAACAAAGATAGGTTGCCCACTAAGATATGGTTTATAGGTCAGTGCTCCATGAACTGCAGTAAATTGTCTTCACATATGAATAAATGCAATGTTCACAGCTTTCACTTAATATTTTAATTTTTCCCTAGAAAATAAGGGTTTAAAAAAAATTAAAGGTAGGAAGAGGTTCTCTTTGAAAGGAGCTTTCCTGAATTTACCTTCTTACAGCTAATTTGAATGATTAGTTTAGATAAGCCTCTTAAAGTAGATGCATTTAAATGAAATCAGGGCACATGTCTTTTTGGCTCTGGTGCAAGATTTAAACTAATTCTCCTCCCCCCCCCCCCCTTTGGCTCAACTAAAAGTCTTCTTAAAACAATCCAATTTACTTTCCGGATGTAGGCTGTGTTGGGTGCGTGGTTGAGTGGACAGACAGAAATATCTAATATTCAGAAACACATCTGTGACTCTGTCTCAATTAATAAACACCAAAACTATCAATATTCATAGTAATTGCATTTTGTCTGTAAGCTGTCATGTCCATATGCATAAGGACCTACAGAGAATGCTATATAAGTGAATGAAGCATTTCCAGAAGTGGATAATTTCTACAGTTAATTATTGCGTAGAGGAGGATCCCAGCTAAAAATTGACAGAACATTTTGGGACATCTGCCTGACCGTCGCTAGGTATGCTTTGATTTTTTAAGGCAGAGCATGTTAAAGAATGCAATCACTTACAGCCATTTACAGCCTTGGTTTTTGCTTTACAAAAGTAACAATAATTCTAATATTTAATAATAATAGTTAATAACCTAACAGATGCAATAAATATATCTGCTCATTTTGACATATGTGTCAGTTTAATCATTCTAAATGAATCGTGCTCATAACATGAAATCTCCTTCAACCTCTGATTAAAATGTAACATTGACTACAGGATTATAGAGCTGACTTAATTTTACTGACTGTTTTAACAGTTGTCACAGCTGTTGGAAGAAGGAAAGGCAATTGAAATACTCCAAAGAAGGGGAGGAGGGGGAGGAACTAGTTTAGTAAATTTAAACATGATCTCTGAATGCCAAACATAGAAAACTGAATAGATTTGTGACTGCAGATAGCTTCTGTGCAGTGTGTACATTTGCCCTTTGTGCTTCATTCTATTTGTTTCATGAATTTGAACCCCTCGACCCCTTCCCTACTTTCCCCATTCAAAAAATATGCAAAAGAATTTAATGAAAAAGAAACAAATGTTCCTGTTACAATGTTGCATGCATTTGTATTTGATCTATAGTATGAGAAATAAAATGCACAGATTATGACAGGAAAACTCAAATAAGATAAGTGAAATTTAGATAAAGAAATGGACCTATAATGGAGTTACATACAGTAGAAAAAATACTTTGATGCGATGACAGTGTACATATATTTCATATTATTTTTTAAACAATATCATGCCCTAATCTTGGTATTGTTTGTATGTTTACTTATATATAATGAGAGAGGGAATTTGTCTTAGTTTCATTCTTCCCCTATCAAAATATTTTGATATAGCTCTTAGTTACAAATAATTTGATCTGGAAAAAAAAGCAATCTATGAAGGTGGAGAAAAGGTGGGCTTATAGAACATTGCTTTACCAGTTAGTGGGAAGTGACAACTGACTTCACTCTACAGTTGCTTTCTTTGACGTGGAGGTTTGAACCTCACATATTACAGGTGTGTGTTATCTTGACCCTTTTAAAAAATAAAGCAAGCAGTTAGCATTCTGGTCCCAAACCAATAAGGTCTAAGTTCCCCTGCCAAGCACAAAATGTAGAACCAACCTTTCTGCTATGAAATAAGCCTCAAAGTGTGTTTGAATGAATAGATTCCTTGTATGGTCTCTCCTTGGACAGCAAGAGGGCCTTCCTCCCTGTGTCTGTTTTTTTTTCTTTTTTAAGTTTTGTTTTTGTTTTTCATAGACTTTTTTTTGGCAAGTTTTCAAATCCTGCAGAAAGTGTAAAGGGCTTGCTTTGAAATGGCTCTTTGACAGCTTTCCATTTACTGAGGCTGGCCCCTCTTTTAGTGATGGTTGCTCATTTTAATGTGTTTATGGTTGTGCTCTTTTATTTACTGAGCCTGGTGCGTTGCAGTGGTAATTAACCCATGTTATTAGCAAAGCCCTTGTGGATATCCATTAATTCTCTTGAATGGCTGATAATTTTTTCTACTCTTTTTTTTTCTTTCATGGCATGGTGTCCTTTTTTTTTTTTTTGAAGAGCCCTATATAAAGCCCTAAACCTTTTATAGATTTGTTTCTCTAAAGCTCAGACATATAGAAAGCTCTGGACCTATAATTCTCCACTAAAGAACACCTCCACTCTTGGCAAAGTGTTTTCAAAAATGCTAATGGGAGTGGAAGCAATAGAGAGAAGCAATAGCAATTATTTAATTATTATTTTCAAAAACACATGCCAACAACAAAGCGTAGGGCTAGCCTTTACTTCCTGGAGCTGCGTTAGACTGTTGTGACAGTTCAGGTGCTGGTTTTGTTGTTTTAATCAGATTTCAACTTAGCTAATAGCACTTTGGGCATTTAAAAGAAAATATTGAGCCAGCAGAAAAATACTTGTGCTTGCACTGCTGAGAAAAGATAAGGACTGCCTCATTAGCCAAGCCCTACTTTTGCAATTAATTTCAAATACATTGTGCTATTCATCAAATACAGAAGGTAACTTGTCTATGATTATATTTAACAATACTTGAACCATACTTTGCTGAGAGTATACAGCAACTACAGTATGGCAACATTTCTTAAAGCTATATAAGCCGGTATTCTATAGCACATAAAATACAGTGAAAATATGCTATTAAATCCTATTTTTTCACCAGTGTGATTAAATATGATAAAGTCATTTTACAGAATATTATAAAGGATAGTGACCCTTGACATTTGGGATGCTCTTTTTGCCCCATTGCAAGAATAAGAAAGAATGAATTTATTAACACATTTCTCAGCAGCCTTCAAACAAATTATTAGTGATTTTTGCTGATATTATATCAGTCATTATAATGCTCAGGATAGAGATGATAAATTTGGAAAGAACTCTTGGTCTGTGTCCCCACTGGAGTTGAAAGTAAGCTCTGTCCTAAGATAAGCATTGCTGTGAAATCCTGTTTCATAGCAGATTCGTGGAAGAAAGAAACAATAAAATGTTGATATGTTACAAGTGCAGATGAGCCTCATGCTGGCAAGCTCTCTGGAGGAAATCTGTGATTATGCCGGGCCAGTTTGTTCAGTTTTTATCTCTTTTACATCCACTAGTCTTGTATTAAATTCTCATTGTCCTAAAGCACATGAGAGAAAAATGAATTGCACTTCTCGACATGCTCTGACAGTGAAATATTTAGCCTCTCTGTCTCCTATCATACTCATGTGTGTGTGATAGTGCAGAGATGACGCCAACAGTCTCTGCAGCTTGACGTTCCACTTATTACATGTTCTTATATATCGCGTACATCTTCTTTTACTTTTAGACATCCCTGATATAATCACATGTATATGTACATTTATTTACCTGTCTACAACAAAATCAATTATCAGTCTATATTCAACAGATTGCATCACATTTGTACATGCTATAATCATACATTGCACGTAGTGTGCATATACAGAACACATGCAAAGATTTCGCTCAACTTTTCTTTGTGAAGTCACTTTCTAAGAATTCGTTGCTTTCATCCTTGGTTTGTTTACCCTAGAAGAGGCAGTTAGCTGAATAAATAACAATGTAGTTCTTGCTTCTGATTTTATGTATGTCAGATTTTTCCTAGATTTTAACATTTCTAATTTTTATATTAATATTGTTTCCATAAAATATGCTGTGCTTTTCTATAAATAGCTTGAACTGCCTAATAATTTACATAATAACATTTAGTGATATTACTATAATTTTTGGTCTTTATTAAAAAAGGACGTGGTAAAAGCACACTTCCTCTGATGTATGGTTATATTTGTATTAAACGTATACTTCTTTTTATAGAAGAAAATAAATGTCCTATTTAATATAAAGCATGATGCCTTTAGAAATACATATAAAATACACAATCAATGTTAATTTCTTTTACATCCACCTCACCCTGCAAGAAGTAGTAAAAAATAAATACAAAGAAATCACCCTTTGGTAAATGTTTAAAATTTTGCTAGGTAAAAGTATAATGAAAAGTTAATGCAAATAATTGTTTTCAAATGAAATTGTGCTTTTCTGGGATCATGAACGTTATCTCTTCATTTCTTGCAGTAATAGTATTTTTCCATTTCTGTAGTCCTTTACAAAATAATTCAGATATAATAGATATGATAAACTTTTGATGTTATGACCGCCTTAAAATGTCTCACACTTTCGTAACATTCTGAAAGATTTAAGCCTCTTACCCATTTTTGTTGATATAATGTATTAAATGTAATTAAATTATTTTGTATTTACTACCTTTGTAACCAGAAAGTGTATTTTTCCTCCCTATTGCTCTGTCAAGTAGATCAGTGTTATTGGGAGTCTTGCTTTTCTGAATAAGTTTTTTTTAATTAACTTTCTGTGTTATGAAGCTGAATTTGTATCATCTGATGCAGTATTTTGGAGCACTCACATTTGGATGAAAGTCCATTTGAACTTTCTGTTTAAATTTTTTTCTACATTTTTGGTATAAAAAAAACTGCTGCTGATTATGTCCTACATATATTATTTACAAATAAAACTTTTAGAATTGGGTGGCGGAGATTGCTTCTTTACCCAATTGACAAATGTACATTTTTCTGCTTGATATCTGATCTTGAGACAAAGGACAGGATTTCATATATCGGCAACATTTATGTAGAATATCCTTCAAAAATAATTTGCATGCACATTGTATTTGATTTTAATCAAACAAATATACAAACAAAAATTAATTATTAAGAATGAATATTGTATCTTCTCGGGGACACAGCCTGCAACACAGGACACTACACATGCAGTTGTGGAGTGGTTCATCAATGTACTGCAATAACTTAGTATGTCCGGGTTTATTAAACAGAGATTCCTTTTCCCCAATCTAATCAATCAGCTCATAATATCTTTGTGAAGGACTGTGCACCTTTACTTATGCATGTGGTAGTATATTTTACTGAAAGTTATATTCATTTTTTCAAGTAAAAATCTAAAAAAAAAAAAATCTCAGCAGAGGTTTTTTTTAAAATATAAATAAGGTAGGATAGACATAGCTGGATGAAGAGTTTTGTTCTGAAGCCAAACTTTAAAACAAAATATTTTGTCTCTAGAGTCTAGTCTATTGCTTTGTAATAATCCTTTGGATCTCTTATTCCTCTGTCTTTTCATGTTGCTTTGAGTGAAACAAAAAATTGCACATCTCCTTTTCATCATTTTGATTGGAACTGCATACCATATATAATGTGTTTTGGCAGCACTTACCTAGCCAAAGAAAACAAATTAATATTAGCCATGCTGAGGGGTGTCAGAAGTATCACAGATGTGTCGATTTAGTTTTGCTCCATCACACACCCTTACTTAAACAACTGGTCAAGCTGTCGCAAGATGTAGTGTGGGCTACAAAGAGATTCTAATAGGTGTGATCAGAGATTGATGGATGTAGCTAGTTAGAATAAGATGTTGATGATTTGCTGATGCTTATTTCGAGCATCCTAAAAAAAAGGCAGGAAATCATACTTTATCCCATTTAAAAACTTGCAGATGTATCTACACTGGCAAATGTAATGAAAAAGTCCATATGAAATGAAGATGCTGACTTACCCCTGAGCACTATTCTTTCCATCTGAAGGGTTGGGTGTGGAGGGGAGATAGAAGAAGAGGCTTCTTTTATTAAATTCACCCTTATCCATTAGATCCCCCCTCCCCCTTCAACCTTTTTGATTTTGTTTACAGAAATGTTCTTGGGGAAAACACTTACTTTGGTATCTTATGCCTGACACTTTTTAAGCATATGTATAATCTTAGTGAAAAACAATAGCTAATAAAATAGTGAAATCATACACTTCTTAACCTAGCGTAGCCACCAATTTAGTTATCTGTTTTTTGTAATAATTCTCCACATACTGAAAATGCAACAGAGGAGAAGAACTGAACCATTATATTTTACAGTTGCGCTTTATTTGCTTTCATTTCATTTTTCCCCCCAAGCAGTTCAATGTTTGGTAATTCCTTCCTCAACTTGGCGGTAGGGTTCAGTCTTTTTAGAGGATAAATGCTGTTGTCCTTGTATATTGCTGTTTTCTTCCTTAAATAGTCTGTGTTACAATTAGCTGACCAGCATCATGGCTAAAATAATTGTAAAAGGAATTAATTTTGGAAAGCTGGTGGGCATTGATTAGTGAAACAATTTGGTCATTTTACTCCAAAAACAAGTGGCCAGTAAAAGTAAATGCAAAGTAATACAGAAATGCCATTTTAAAAACAAGACATTTACAATTCTGAAAGCACAGAATTGGGAATTATCAAAGCATTTTTTTAGTGAAATTCTCAAAAAATTGCATCGCAAAAGATTTTTGTTTCCACCATGGTTGTTTAATGCTCCATGAATTTAAGATTTCCCCTACTGAATGATATTAGTTTTTCTGTCAGTGAAAGCATTTGTTCTCATAGCAGCCATTAACCTAGTGGAAGAGATCAGAAGTTTTGAAGTGGCATGAAATGCTATGTCTTTAACCAATTGTTCCCATGAACAAAAAAGGGGTAAAGCCAGAATCCCTGTTAAGTGAATAAAGGCTTCTGGGCATCACATCATTCTTATGTCTGGAGCTGATTGTGTAAAGTTGGTGCTGGGTCGTTATTAAAAGATCTGTGCTGCCACTGTCACTGGTTTACATTAGTATGAATGACACCTGTCCCATCAATCATGGGGCTAAGGTGTGTCAGATGGAGAAGGAACAATTGGCTGAATTACACAGCATTGTTCACTTGGCTTAATTAATCTCCTTGTTCTCCTACAAATCTAGGAGATGGCTCATTCAGTTCCTGGAGTTGAGACAGAAGCAAGAGATGGGCTCAGGTGGGGCACGTGCCTGCCCTTTTTTGTTCTGCCAGAGGTATTTAGCAGAAGTCAGTGGGTGGATTTGGGGAGAGGATACATTCCTAGACAAAAGCTTAAGCAGCAGATTGTTTCATAGGGAAGGATAAACTTCACATTTCTAATAAAATTCCATGAATTCTCTGTCGATAACTTAAAAGTGCCTTACACTAATCCCCTTTTACATTTAACTCTTCAAATCACTACATCGTACCTATCATTTTAAAAGTAACTTGGGCCACATTCTCCATTGAATTCAATTTATTTACTCTAGATTTACCATCTCTGAGAGGAGAATTTGTCTCTAAAAATGTGGGGGCCATTTTTCTTATGCCTTGCAATCAATAAAATCTTACAAGTATTTCCCTTCTGAAACAGAAATGGTAATAAAAGATTTGTGGAGTATTTACCTAACAATATCAATATTCCTTGAGATGCTTTATTAAAAAAATCCTTTCCATTTGCATTTTGTGAGTATTTTAACAAATTCAATAGAAAGAACTAAGATTAGAACATCACAAGTTTCAGACTTGGTTTCAATCTTGTCTGCAGCCTGAGATGGTAAAGGCCTTTTAGTGCCTCTTCACAAATCGTTGCTGGTTTTTTTCTACAATTATAGATAGCAACTAGAAAGAAAAAAAGAATACACACATAAAAAGGATAAAATAAAAGTAAATAATTAGCCAAAATATTTTTTCAAATAATTTTTCATCCCAGCATTTGTATGCTGCTTCACTAATAGCTGCTAGATTTAAGTGTCAGAGTGGTCTTTAGAGGGAGATTCTCTGCACTGTTTTACTACTTTAAAAATGTTAATTTTCAATTTCTCTTATCCTCCCCTCCCTGTTCTTTCTACATTGTATTTATTGCTGTATGTGTTTATATTTTTTCTTAAACTGTTGGTCAGGGATATTCACTGCTGGTATTTTTGTTACTCTAATGTTAAGCAAAACACCTATGCATGCTAGAATAGGCTACAGTGCATGGAAGACACAGCTTATGTTTGATTGTGTGTGTAAATACAGTTAGTTAGTTGGGTTTATCTGATAGCCTGGCAGAAAGAGAGAGGAGCAGTACAAACTGTTTTCAGTAACTGTGCTGTTCATACTCCTGATAAGATTGAGAGCGCTTTCAAACTGCTGATATGCTTTGAATAAGAAAAGAATAATCACTTCCACTGGCACCAGCTTATCGGGAATGAAGTAAAATGCCAACCCTTTTACATTAGCAAAAGTAAATGTTTTAGATACTTTGTGCCTTTTTTCCATTTCAATGAAATAGGAGGGTCCAGTGGAGTGGGCTGTAAGGAATGGAAGGGTTTATTACCTTGACAAAATCACAGGTGAATATGTTGAGAAAGGAGGCTTCAGCAACAATACCAGCTCTTTTGATAAGTGGGTACCGCTATTTCATGCATTCCGTAGAGAAATTCGGTATTTTTATCCTGTCCTGTCCTATTAGATACAGCTGCTAAACTTAAAGACGCAGTTACTTGGTATTGCAACATATTGGTCCTGTGTCAGTGGTTCTTTCAAAAAGAGCAAATTTGAAATTCAGTCTATAATACTATTTTTTAAACTAATGCTAAGCATTTAATACAGTGACCCACCAGTGCTCTCACTCAGTGTGCATGGCCACATTTCAGAGAGGAAATGTATCCCAAAATTCTCAGTGGGTAACCTGGCATATTTGCAAGGAAAAATGTAACTTGTCATCAATTTACAGACATTGCATGGAGGGAACATGTTTGCTTAAATTAGTAGAGACACACAGTGGGCAAGGTAATGTTTAGTGTTGGGTAAACTTCTATTGGTAAGGGAGACAAGTTTCAAGATACTCTTTCTTAGGCTGGGAAATGTACATAGTGTCACGGCAACATTATTATGCTTCCAAAGTTCACTGTGTGTTGTTGGTTTTTTTGGTGGTAGTTTTAATTCTATTATTATTGTTTCTAGCTTCCTTTCTCTCTTTCATGTCTGCGAATAACTGTGGTGTATTCAAGATTTGATAAATGATCGTTCATGAGTAGATTGATTGATATTGGATTATTATTGATTACTCTCAATGAGATCACTGTGACATACTCAAATCGATAGTATTCGATTAAACAAAGCACCGCTGTTCTATACATTTAGTGACAGTGGGGAATTTAGGAACAGAATGTTCACAAGCTGATAAATTGACAAAGCATTCAGCTTTAAATAGCCTTTTGTTTGGTATTAGCTTGCCAAAATATGTTTCTTTGGAAAGTTCATTTTCACAAGTCTAAGCTTTCAGGAAAAGAAAGGTCATTGGTTTAAGGTTTATTAAATTTTACCAAAAACAACTGGCTCCATTTGGGTGTAAAATAATTTAAGTACTTACTGCAGGCAACCTTCATGCTTTAGAGCTGTAACTCAAAGGTTTCATTCTTCTATGAAGATGTCAACTGTAAATATAAAAATGCATCACTGAAAATGAAATGGTTTAAAGATTCAAACTGAAATAAAAAATCCTGCCTGGGGAAAGCACTTTAATCAAAATAAAGTAGTCTTAACTTTTTCCTGAAGAGGGCATACATGGAAGCAATGCTTGAAGGCAGCAGGTAGTGAGTTTGGCAGGGTTTACGTACTCTCCCTCCATGCACACACACTGTGTAGCTTTGAATCAACAGTACAAAAGTTAATTGCTAATGTCATATAATAGGTAAATTGCTGCTGCTGCTGAAGTGAAATAGGCTATCATTCAAAGCAACATTACAGTCTCACAAAAAGCATATCCAGGTTCTGAAGTACTGTATTATTGGAGGCTTTTTAAAAATCTTTTTAGCAGGTATTAAATTTCTTAGGAGATAAGGGCCCAAACTTACAATGATGAGGGTTTTAAGTGCACCATAGTTGCAGGCCTGGGTTATTGCTAAATAAGAATATTACAGAATGCAGATACAAATATATGACCAACATAACTAATGCTTTTGCATCACATTGGATAGTTTGAGAATAATTGTCAAAGGCAGAGAAGGGAAGCTGCACTCTAACCTACTATTTGTCCATTTAAAAATCTTCCTCTTTATTTTTCAACAGTGTGGCCTGATCCAGTGTTAATGGAAGTAACGGGAAAGATTCCCATTGTTTTCAATGGGCTTTGGATCAGGCCCCATTACTGAAGAAGGGGGAACCTCATGAAACTCATAACTTGGCAGCATTTTGGGGAAAAGAAAACGGTAGAGAAGCCAAGCCGAAGAGCAAGAGTTCGTCTCCAGGATGTGACATTTGTGCCAGTAAAGAGTCGCCTAAGGGAGGCAAGTGAGTGTGGCCAGGAAATACTAAGATTGCTACCACATTTTCTGTATCTTAAGAGCAGTGATGGCGTTGTGCCAGACTCCTCAGTCTTGGATAGTTTAAGAAGGATGCAGAGCAACTCTAAGGCAGAAATGTCAAGGCTAAGTAAGAAAGATCTCCCATCCTTAGTTTTGGCATCTGAATTAGAAGAGCGGTTAAAGCATTAAGCTTGTTTAGCTTATTTTTTTTCCTAATGAATTCTTAACTTTTCACTGCGAACCAGGGGAAAGATTTACATACTATAATACATAACTGTCCTGGCATATAATATAGCTCGAATATTGTGGAGGTTCCTTATACCCGGGCCGGTGTGATTATTTGTGGGGCCTCGTTTGCATGGGGCACAGCAGTCCAGGCTCCTGGCAGCTACATATGGGCCCTGGGTTTTCCTAGTGGTGTGAAGAACTCCCAGGTCAGCAGTGCGGGGGGCCAGAATACCTAGGGCACCCACAACTCCCGCCTCCTCTTCTCCCATGGGTGGATGGGGGGAGGGTGGGGGTTGCTGCTCTGCACAACCAGACGTGCCTCAGATAGGACATGCCATATAGGGCCTGCAATACATCACTGGAGATACTTAGAAATTTCCAGAATTCAGAAGGAAGAGAGAAACCTGTTGAATTGTTCTCTGTAAAACTGATGCGCCAGACATTGCAACGTAGACTCTTTTAGACTGATTCCGATCTTAAGATAGTTTTACACCATGATAAAATATTTGATTTGAATTGAATTATTTATTTACACCAATGTGAGTGAGCTGAGAATCAGGCCCTTGCCATTTTCTGTATATGCACCGAGGGAAGTTCCTCAGAAACAGCAAAACTTCATTTATATAAAGATTTACAGAGGATGTTTTAACAATAGGAGATATTTCAACTAAGACAAATCTACTTATTTTTGTACAGAAAGGATTGATGGGTGAGTTGCACAGAGAATGTTTAAAAATGCTATGTTCTCAACATTTATAAGGAACATTTTCATTAGCAGAAAAACTTCTAGAGAGGCTAGGTATGCGGATATATTTTAGCTTTTCGTTGTAGGACTAAATATAAACACATACACTTAAAACCCAATGTTTACTTCTAAACAGTGGACAGTGGAAAAGTAATTGAAGATGAGGCATATTTTACAGCCCTTCCATTTTCAAGTGTTCAGGAGCAATCAGGTCTTTGTTTCTAGTTGAGCAGAGCAGCTTTTTGTTGCAGAGCCTGGTTAGTGGGGAGTCACTGAGAGCAGCACAAACCACAATCCATCAGCAGGCTGCTAGTCAGCAGCAGGTGTGAACAACATAAAACAGGATTAACACAACCAAAGTGTGCACTAAAAACAGAAACCAGGCCTTGCTTTTACAAGGAAAGCAAGATAGAAGCACTCTTACACCATACACACCCTGTTTACCAAACAGTATTCAAAGGCCTATGTAAATGGCTCTGGCTCAGTGGCAGAGAAGTAAGTAAAAGAATTATTGTGTAATTCTGATTTTATTTAAAGAAGCTTTTTTAAAAAAAAAAAAATATTGCATACGTGTGTAATGCCCTGTGTTGGAATAATATTGGGGGGAGGGAGCAAAAGCAAAAAGGAGTCAATTATGGCTTAAACTTCTGTTGATGAGGAGTGGGGAAATAAGAAACTTTTTATGTTTAGGATAAGAATGTCATCTTTAGGTTTTAATTTTTTGATTGATGATGTAGGGGAAAGCAGTTTGTGCCACAATTTTAAGAGTATATATAACATTTCATTTCTGTTTTAATTTCTTGGGTCCATACATCACTTTAAAAATTGTAAAGACACAGATCTGCTGCTTCCTGCCAAATATGTATTTGGCAGCTTTTAAAAATATACTGATTATATTTGCTTTAGACAGCACCACATTTTTCTCACTTATACAGCTCCAAAGAAGAAGACTGGGAAGAATTCGTCCTTTATTTACTTGTGACGGTTTTTGAGCCCCCTCATCTCTCTGTTAATTAGTATTTTATCTGACCTGAACAATTTTGTTCTTTCAAGAAAACCCGTATTTCACTTGAAGTTGTGCTGTATTTAATTGTATGTAATTTCTCACTTTCTCCGAATTTGTGTCCCTCATTCCAGTGCCATAGCTCAGCACCTAACAGCCCTCATTTAAGCAGTAGAATATGTGACTATATTTTTAAAAAAATCCTCCCTTCCCACTTAGCCACTTGACTGAAGTGGCTTGATTTTTCAAAAGCACTCAGCACCCAACAACCCACCCCACTGTGGAGAAACAATACAGATGGCTTGCTGCTGAGGTATCATAAAAATCTGACCCCAAGTGCTTTGGATAACCGGCTCATGCTCTCTAGGTTGAGTACAATGAATTTGGAACTTTAGGCCTTCCTGCCTTTACCACTTCCAAGGAAATAGGATTGGGAAGTTTTTTAAAAATGAGTTATTTTCTTGATGGAACAGAATTCAATATGTACTTACAATTTTTTAAAAATGTCTCCAATAATTAGCTTGTTAAAAGCTGCTCTACTTTTAAAAAGTTGTTTTACTGTGCATATATATATTTAGCCATTTAAGAATTTTTACTAAAACGTGCACAAACAATAATAGCTGCTTTTGAAGGAGTCGATTTTTTTCTTTCAGAGCCACATGCAGAGCTCCTGTTGAAGGCAAGTTCCCAATTGTATGTGTTTCTCTTGAAATGGAGGCCTGTTACTAGGAGGGAAATCTACTGCCCAATCCAGCAAACACTATTGCGGCATGAAGCTTATTATTCTGAAGTTGGTAGGACTCAGCGCAGTAGGCAATATACTCAACCCTAAGTAGGTCTTCTGAATAGGGAGCAAAGGCATGGAAGATTAAGTTTGAAGGCAATGGGGACGGCATGAATGTATCTGAGAGCAGAAGAAGGCCAAGAGTTTACACTTTAAAAACACTTCACTTAAAATGCCCCAAACAGTGTAGTTTTATTATATACCAGCTGGTTTATTAATTACATCTTTTCCAAATTAATTTTTTTTGAATAATATATGTGTCAGTATCCATAACCAGAAAAGGTCTAAATGTTCTTGCAGTCCTGCAACCTGAACTATTTCTTTCATTCTTCTTTTTTTCTGCACTTAGCCAAAAAAATTAGTGGTTAGTGGCAACCTTGTTATGATATTTTTCATCCCAGAGGGAATGTTTCTAGACTAGTTATGACTTCACAAGTTCGTTTATTTTTTATTGCAGTAGTGCTAGAAGAACTTCCAGCAGATCTAATAATGTCTAGAAAGACAAATACACCACTATAATACAGTTGTTTCTTTTTAAAAAGGTTACCTCCAGAATTATTGTCTTAAAAAATGGTCAGTTCATTTAGCATCAATTAAAAGCACAGTGTGATTGTCTCTAAACAGGATGTTCCTGAATGTTCAGAGTAGTGGACATAAATTTTATTGAGACTTGGTTGCATAATGAGAGTTAATGAGATGATCAGGATCTGTGTGGATAACACTTTTAAATTGATTCTGAAATGCACTATTTTACCATCTTTCTGTTATGTTGCAGATCTGTTATTATGCTTCAAATGCTTCAAATGCTTCAAATGCTTTTCTGAAGAGTATAGTGCACAGTTCATCATTTTTTATCATTTCTAAAAGTCACTGGCACTCAGCTCTGTTTGATTACTCTAGCAGCATGCCCATATGATCCGTGAATTCTTGCATCTTTTTTTCTTAGCATAATGATGGCCAAACCTTAAAAGGTTCAGAGGCTGGTCTGTACACATAAGCGTATAAAAGTTCGTATACTTATCTGAAGCTTATCCAAACTGCTTAACCTCTCTGGCCTCAAACTCAGTCAGGAAATCCCATGGCAACAGGATGTTTTGTGAGATTTTTTTCAGTAATTCTTGGTTTCTGCAAGGTTAGAAATATACCAAGAAAAGACTTTTTGATGGTATTTCAGTATTTTTCTTCTCGTGCCACCTGAAGCTAGAAGGTACATGAAATGTTTCTTTAAAAAAATCTTTACTGAATATTTTAAAATTCATAATACATTGAAGTTTAAGTTTGCTTCAAGTTTTGGTTTTAGACCAGTCCCTTTTTTATCCAAGTAGGTTTAATTTAGGGTTAGAACCTGTTTCCACTGAAGTCAGTGGTGAGTTTTGACACTATTTTCAGCTGGAGAAGAACTGTAAACTTAGAATGACTGATACCATTACCAGTTTTTGTGATAATAATATTGGCACTAGGACAAACCTTGTTTTTGTTAGATTTCACGTCATGTAAAGGCATCTTTCCATAAACATTATTTTGCGATTTTTAAGTAATTGCAATTCAGCCACATAAGAGATTTTTCCACATTGTTCTTGTTTAATATTTCTATTGTGGTAGTACCCCGAGGCCCCAGTCAGAATGAGGACTTTTGAAGAATCTAAAAGTGGTATTCCTATTAAGAGAGCTTTAATGTCTAAAAATATGAATAATAGTCAAAGGCACAAGCAAAGAGAAATATTTGAAGAGAATGTGTGTGTGTGTGTGTGTGTGTGTGTGTGTGTGTTTCTATGTCTAGGCATATGCATCAATATGTATGTATGTTTTTCTCTGTGTTTAAAAAAAATGACTTGAGCTGCCCCTCCACCTAACTATGAAATGTGGGCTAATTTTACGTAGGTGGCTCACAAGAAGTGCACCACGAGAAGGCATTTGAGGGAGGAGAGGGAAAGGATTCTTTAGATCAGATCTAGGAAGGAGTAATTGATGTACAGTTTGTGCAGTGCGAAGCAGTTGGCAAACATCTGTGGGATGTTCATGGGCCGAGTGGAAGGCCTGAGGAGGGATGCAGTGCGAGACAGGTGCATATGTAATGAAACCACCACAAAACAAAACAAAAAAGTTATGTCACAGGTCCCAGTCAAGTCATCACTTTCACCATCTTGATGTCACTTGAAAATTATTTATTTTTTAAAAATTTTCCTAGGAACATGAATTTTTTATTAATAATACTCAGTTATCTGCAGGTTTGAAAAGTTTATAGAACAGATAAATAACTGTTCACCAGTAATATTTTGGGGGTCACTAGTGAAGTTTATAGAAAGATTAATATTATGATATGTCTGTATTAATGCGATTCAGACTCTGCCGGAAATATTTCCAGAGATTTTTTTTAAACTATGAGTGACAAAGGTTTTGTGTGCAAACTGGGACCATTTACTCTGAAGATCTTAGTTCTAAACAAAAGAGTGAATAATACATCTGTGCAAAAGGCAAAGGATATTTAAAAGTAGAAAGCTATGTAATGGGTGGATCAGTGGAATGCTTTAACTTGAAAAGCATCAGATGTTTTAATAACTACACTTTTGCTTCTCTGAATAGTTATAAGACCTCAAGTATTCCCATTATTTTACATTTACTTCCCAGGGATTTCCTGGAAAAAAAGGAAATAGTGATTTTTTTTTCCTTGAAGAGACAGAAGAAAATTTTTATTTAAAATAACATATATAAAATAGTGGATAAAAAGGTTTATTCCCTTCTACCTACTGCTTTCTGCTACAATAATGATAATGTACCTGGAAGGAAAAAGCATTCCAAGCTGAGGCAGCCAGCGTCAGACAGGGCGGTCTGCCATCTGTCTCACCTGCTGCATTCATGTGTCCATCTGGTTATAGCAATAGCTCATTGCAGGCTTCAACAGAAGAACATTTACGTTGAAAAGAAGGCAGTGTGAAAATTATTTAGGTAACTAGTGTAAATAAAGAGGGGGAGAGGAGGAAAAAAAGGGGGAATGGAAGAAAAAAAGAGAGCTCTTTTACTCCTCGATGCTTCGGAATGTGTTAATGCATGAAAGCATTTGATTTGCATATAGATTTAGATGTATAGATCATTGTGAAGATTACAAGCCAATGAGTTTTATCTAGATTTAGAAAGCTCTCAGCCTGGTTTGAACATAAAATATAGCTAGTTTCAGGAAGAGGCTCTTTTGGGACTTTTAACCTAAGTGAAACTGATGAAATGTAATGCTTTTAGGTATTAATTTAGCAGAAATAAAATATTTCCTTTGAAGAGCTTTTTGTGTCCATTGTTAACCAAGAATTTATAATTGCTTTACATATTTGATTGTTATACACTGTGTGTGGTCTCGGTTTGGTTATAGTTAGTTACATTTATAGTTATCTATATTTTATTTTGGAATAAATGTAGTTCCAAAAGATTTGTTTTCTCTTTTTCCTCTTTGGATTTAATTGTTATTATATAAAACACATCAGCAAATGAATAATTTTAAAACCACAAATGTGTTGTACGCACACATGTGCACACACACACACAAAGTATATGTATATATGTTCACATGTCTATATCCACAGATGTGAGTACATATGCATACAAAGCAGCTGTATCTCATAGGTATTTAAAAATGTGATGAGCAAATAATAATGCATTAATACAGTAGCCTCTCAAAACAAGCAGGCGGATTTAAAGCCTGCTTTGCTTAATTTTAAAAATCAAGCAACAGAAGGGTTGAATTGCAGTAGATAAGGTCATCATTATTATTCGCATCTAAAAATAAATTATTTCTAGAAAAGATAAATAGCAATCAAGTTTAAATTAAATGCAAGAATGCAATCTGAATACCTAGCATGTTAGGTATATTTCTGAAGCTTTTTAAAAATAGTGCTTCCATTTTATTTCTTTGATATATGAAACTCTTTAGTTTATTTCAATGCTATATTTTATAAAATAGAAAATGATATTTTATGGGTTTCATATATGGCTGAAAGAGAAATATTTTTCAGTTTCACAAGCCTCTCTTCAGTTCTAGTTTTAAATATCTGAGCTTTTCCTCAACTAGGCAATAAAGGCAGGAACCTAATAAGATAAATCCTTGAAAACTTGGGAGGGTTTGGCGGCATTGTTTTGCCTGATTTTAGATCAGTGGAAGAAAAGCAAGGAAGCATCTTGAAATCCCAACAACCTGACTCCTTCTGTAAGATTTGCACAAAATTCAGCTGAAGTCATCAAAGGGATTTGAGTAGATTGGATTCTTTAAGGTTAGTCCATGTCAAACCTATTAAGTTCAATTCACATGCAAAACCCTTTTTACATTTTTTTTTAAAGCCAATAAGGCTCTAGCTACTGTTAAGGCAATATCGTGTACTTGCAGTAGAATATCCATTGTAATGGATAACCATACTGCCACGTGGAGCTATCCAATAATCCATTTGGTCTCCTTGCAAATTAAAAGGTGCTGCATCTTTCACAGCAGGCAAATGAGAAACAGTTTGAACATGCAAAAGTTGAAATCCTTGAGATCCATGTTAATAAACTTAAACAGGACATCCCAAATACATATCTTCTGCATACAGCAGGATCAACAAAATTGTTGCTAACTGCAGACTTGTATAGACTGGGAGTGCAGGTTAGATAGTTATTTAGTTAACATTTCATATAGTGTTTCCTTTGCTTTCGAATGGTTGTAATCTCAGACAATTGCTTAGTTCTGACTTAGATGTACAATATGAGTTTGACAGTAAGCTGAAGAAATCATTGTGTTAGTGAATGTACCGAGCGGTGTATATATAGGGTGGGCCGTGGCAACTGCACGGATGTATTTTCCAAAGAGGTGCTTTATTTTCAATTTAGAGACTGGTGTCAGCAATTTTTACCATTTCCACATGTCTCAAACACCTAGAGGAGGACGTTTGGTCTGTGCAATATTTGGGGTGATGCTAGAAGCTTACCAGCAGGCTACACAAGGGTTGCATCACTAAGAAATGTTGCCTCCTCTGTGCAGGCTCAGATCTTACTCCAATCTGAATTTTCCTTTTGGTGTCAGTGGGAGAAAGGGTTAAATAAGGACTAGGAACCCCCATCCCATTAGGTGCACATAAAATTCTCCTATAGCTCAGCCATTCCCAGGAGGTGCTTTTCTTTCTGCAGGATTGGGCCCCAGCTACTGGTAATGCCTTTACGAGTATATATGTTTTTCAACTTCAAGTCATAGTGACTCCAGTCTTTATGGAGACTCCATCAAGCCTTTATTCAGAGAACCATATCTAGAAAGCTGTGTATGGCTTTCTGCATAAAATTGAACACTCCCACTTTTCCAGTTACTTCCCTGGGAGTTGAGAGTGCTTGGCACATAATAAGAAATGTGAACTGCTTTGGGACTATCTTTGTATTTTTCTTTTTTTTTTCTTCCTTAGTTTCTAATTTATTTTTTATTACATCGCAATGGTAGATGGAAATAGTCCCTGATATTTAGGCTGCTGCGTTTTTGTGTGTGGTATTTGCAGGTATAGGGTGATCCTTATGTAAAACACCTGTATATATGAGTAACCCCATCATTACTTCTTGAGTGTGCTTTTGTAGGATCCAGGACTTAGTTCTTAAATGCCAGTGTTTTGAAGGTTTATTGTGTCAGTGTAATTTTTATTTATTTTATTATTATTATTTTTTTTGTATTCAGGGATTTTGTGAAGTGAAAGATCAGATTCATTTATTAATTGTCATGTCACTTTTGGTTTTGCTTTCATATGGAGGCTTTGAGGGGTTTCCTCCAGGGTGCCACATGGAACTGGGTTACTGCTGAGCTCCCTGATCCACCAGCCTGGGCTCCCTCCCATACTGTGCTGCAGTGACAAGCTGCAGACGTGCTCTGGTCTTACATTTCCACCAGTATGCACATAGGTAGGCTCTCTGCATGAAGCAACAATAGAAAGGCTACATCGAAGGCAACTCCCAGCTCCCCAGGCATGCATCCGCTCTGGCGTAGAAACCCAAAATTATACCATCTTGGGTTGTGCAGAAAACCATACAGCATAAGTTCATAGAGTTCGCCTCCCACTTAATGTGGAGAGGAGTATCCAATAGCTGTTGCCCCTAAGCTACAATTTCCACACACTTCACTCCAAACTCACTGGTTTAAATTCAAACATAAAATAAATTTAACTATATTTTTTTAAAGAGATTATAAGTGATAGCAAGCAGATCAGAGCAGATAATCTAGCAAGTAATAAAAAATACAGTCTAAAAAAGTACTAGATATGGGTAGCTCACACTGATGGCACAGGAAGACTTCTAGATTCTTAATGCTGAAGCTGCATTAGCTGGATTTCTCAGGTCTTCATACACAGGCTAGAAATCCTTACCACTTCCTGCATTTCAGTCTTCGTTCCGTAGGTGTTTCCAGGTGTCGTTTGATGTGGAGAATGAAGAACTACAGATGTCGTGCCCTGTTTATACGGCTTTAGCATATGCGGGAAACCTTAGTTTCAAAACGTGGTTCTCAGATCTGTTTGTGGAAAAATGCTGACATCCCAAGTTGGAATCCAGAGACATGTGATCTGGTCACATGCCCTGCAATCTTATAGCAGCCAATGCGTACAGCCTGGCCAAAATACCCAAAGGAAGGTTACGCTATTCCACAGTCCCTTGTCTTTGCTAATGGGCCACCAGCCCTGTCAGGCTCCTTCATTGTTGTGCCTGAAAGGCTAGCAATGGGTGTTTTCCAGAGTAAGCCTGTTTGAAATATCCTATTCATACTTTCAGATACAAAATGATACATGCATACAAAGAGGATAACCAAATTTCAGAAAATCATAACTTTTCCAGTGACACCTCACGTGACTTTTCTTGTAAAAAAATGCATCAAAAACCTATCATCATAATATCACTGCGAAGAATATGGGGTGGAGTGTTTCAGAAGATTTTAAACTTACTGGCTGTGTCTACACTGGCATTAGTTTCTGGAAATGCTTAAAACGGAATACTATTCCGTTTTCAGTTTTTCCGGAAAAGGAGCATCTACATTGGCAGGATGCTTTTCCGGAAAAGCCCTTTTTCTGGAAAAGCGTCTGTGGCCAATGTAGATGCGCTTTTCCGGAAAAGAGCCCCGATCGCCATTTTCGCGATCGGGGCTTTTTTCCGGAAAAGACTACTGGGCTGTCTACATTGGCCCTTTTCCAGAACAGTGTTCCGGAATAAGGACTTATGCCCGAGCGGGAGCAGAATAGTTTTTCCGGAATACCGGCTGATTTTGTGCAGTAGAGCATCGTTGCTTTTCCGGAAATTCAAGGGCCAGTGTAGACAGCTCGCAGCTTATTCCGGAAAAGCAGCTGATTTTCCGGAATAAGTGGCCCAGTGTAGACACAGTCACTTTGAATTCTAAGCTAAGCTACATTGGCCTAAGACCAGAGTAATTCTGGGGCAGTGTAACTGAACCCAAGAAACTGCTTGAAGTCCTTTGTTCTTTATGGCCTAAAAATCCTTGTCTTTGTAAAACAAAATAATCTTTATCTGCTGAAACTTTTATTTGCAGCCTATGAAACATTTTAGTTATCATGTAAATTTTTATTTAGTGGTTCCTCTAACAACAATTTATAGCTGACAGTCCAGTCTAACTAGTTAGATTTATATAGGGCTTGCACCTTTTAAAACTGATGCCTGATAGCATTAATACGACTATTCATGCCATTACTAATTATGTCAGCTAAGTAGCAAATAGTGCATCCATGTTGCTACTTAATAGCATCACATAAAACATTCCATTATTCCATCTGTACCATGATGGAATTCAGTGTTGTAATCTGGAGGCATTTTTTTATTTATTAATACTTAGGGAGGATAAGGTTAATATTTCTTGCGGGAAGGAAGGAAAGGGAAGGAGGTACTGTATCTGATCCAGAATTCTTGACTCTCTTGCTTAACGCCTAAAGATATTTGGTTGAGAAGATTATGATTGTTTTGTGCTATGATGAAGCTGTTCCACAAGAGTTATGTATTTCTGTGTTGTCAGACACCACTTCTGGCTAAAGTATACTCACCTTTGATATTTTTCTAAAGTATGCAGGTTACAGTCTGGTACTGTGCACCCACCAACTGCATTTGGCAAAAGGAAGGATGGGTTCATTAGGGATATAAATTGTGGCCTTCTAGCTTTGTTCTTAGTTTTTAAGAGCATTTGTATGCAGGAGGAGCAAGAGAGACTGAAGTTCATTTCTCAGAGAGGCTAAATTATTGTATTGCCTCAAATTGCAAATTCTTTCCACAGCAGAAATGAGTAATATTAAGGATTAGATTGGGAAGGCTAGAATTGAATCCACTTCTCTCCCATCCACATGTTGCCCATCTAATGCTGCCAATCTCTTACTTTTCATAATTGCTGAATTCTTTTTCCAAAATTAGCTAAGAGTGTGGGGAAAAGTTGAAGAAATGAAGTGGTTTTTACTGGCTATTACTGCCACCAGAGATTTAGCTATGTTGTTTTATTGTGACATTCCTAGAACACTGCAGCAGAGGCATCATAAAAATAACATGTATTATTTGGTTACTGTATTATTATTGTTGCAAACCACTAGAGAACTGTTGCAGAAATGAAGATATCACAGCGTACCAAGGGGAAACGGTGGTATAGTGAGAGATCAGGCTCTAAATGAAGCACTCTCCACCTGTCTTTTCCTGCCAGTGGAGTAGCTTGTCACGAGCAGGAACATGGCTCTTGCAATGCACTGTGAACCCTGCATGCTTTCAATGAGCCTTGCAGATTTTCTTTTGAAAAACCTCACCATATGAGCTTGGATTCCAGGAGGATGTGAGCATGGTCCCTGTTCAAGAAAAATGCACTCAATCTGTTTCAGGCGAGTTCCCTGAAAGATGGGTTAAATCAACTGATTGAGCTGATTTTCTCTCTTGAGGTGATATTTTATTTATATGATAAAATGCTTGGAAAGTGATTAATTTGTCAGGGGAACATCTTGTTACTGTAAATTTGCCGAATGTGTAATAAAATTGCCATAACACAGATGGGAAAATGAAGATCTTTTAAAATAAAATAACTGAGCAGTCTGCCTATATATTCACCAGTTATTTTTAACTTAGTTAATTTTTTTTCACCATTTCCCCCCTGAAGAATGCAAGACAGGGAAGGTCTGCATTGAAGGGGAGGAAGAGAGAGTAGGGGAAGAAGCCCTTATAGCTGTATAGATGCTCTTATTCTCTCCCTGCATCAGAAGCAACTGATACATTTATCAAATTTCTGCCTGGGCTGACTGAGTTAATGTATACACATTATACAGGTCATACTCCCCTTTCTGGTAACACAGAAGTTAGAAATAGAAATCTCAAAGAAGACCATAGCAGGCACATGCTTCTAGTCAGTAAGAGGTATCTGAAGTCGTTCTTCCATACCTGTTTCTGTGGGATTGCTTTCAGTTGGCATCCAAACAGTATAATGCTCTTATTCTTTTATAGCAAATGCTTAATGTGAGGTGGAGATGGGAGCTGTAAGTATGATTATGTAGAGGTGCTCTGTAAAAAGTGAAAGACAATACAATACTTGTCCTGGGTTTTCCAAGTGTAACAAGTGAAAATAACATTAGTGAAGGAACAATGCCTTTCAGTCAGGCTTATTTTACTACCGCCTGTCCATCTGTCCATTGGAATGAGCCACTTATCATGCTTCCGGGTTTTTCTCTTTCAACTTAAAGAATTATGAAAGCCAAATTCCAATTTTTCCTGTCCCTTTGTGACAGGTAGACTGAAGATTGTGGTCATTTGGATTAAAAACATATCCATCACCACCATCTGACAGGTTATTATTATGTCTCCTTTGAATATATGAATTTCATCCACTATGTGTTGGAAGTTTAAGAATGCCAACTTTTTATATAAATAATTATCTCACGGGTGATGTACTGCATACTGTTGCCATATTTTTTCACTTTTACAGCATTCTTGGCCTTATCAACTATAACATAAATCGTGTGCTCTTGTATTTAATAAAACCTATTTGATAACAATCCCCGTATAATGTATAGGTAGCCAATCGCACTAGCTCATTTGATGATTGTTATTTGTTTTCCTATGACAGATATTTTAGTAGATATCACAGTTTAAGTTTGGCAGCATATTTGATTCAGCCATGCAGGGAAATAAGAGGGTGACCTTATTTATGTGCTCAAACTCACCTCAGCATACCACCCTCAGGTAAGTGAAGTTCCATGAATAGATTGGTGATGTTCTAAGCTAACTAGTTTTATTATCTCAGCTTTCTAATCTTTTTGTGGAATGTCAGGGAGCTATCTTGTTAAGAAGCAATAGTCTAAAACTCCCCACTCTGTTTTACTTGACACCTGCTGTCAACCCCCCACTTACCACTTCAGGAATGGGACATATTTGACTTAATGGTCAATAGTCCATCCCCAACCTTGACTGCAATGTGAATTGTACCCAGGGCAGCTGACAGACTTGCTGAGCTTCTGGACAAGATGGGGGGTGGTAGCCCGTGAAAGGGGCAGGGCTTTGGGTTTAAGGGGCAGGGATGAGGCTAACCTCCCCCACCAGCCTTTCAGTGCCACAGCATACTGTGTGGGGTTCCAGCAGTGACTTAAAGGGTCTCAGATTCCAGCCACCGTCGCTGCCACTGGGCTGTAGGTCAGCTGCTCCCTTTGCCCTTCCCTGTAGGCAGGCCAAGATGTACCAGGGTAAAAACATAAGCTCTTATCCATGATGTGCTCTCATTGACAGCAGGGGCTGTTCTTTTTCAGTGCTGAATATTTCTGGAAATCAGTGAGGCTCAGCACATTGTAGGACGAGGGAAATGTGCTTTGATCTGGTTTAATTGTGACTGCACGTTTTTCTTTAAGTCAACTACCAGGGTAGGGAGCAAGAGACTTTGCACTCCCCAGGCCAACTAAGGCTTGGGAGTGGAAGGGGAGCACTTGAAGTCTCCTCATACCCTGTTCCCATCCTGTAGGGAGTGTTATGTATGACATACCAGTTGTGTATGTCTAACATATCAAAACTCCAACTGAATCCCAATTGGCTTCAGCAGAAATTTTGGGTACAAAAGACATGTACTTGTGATCTAGACCTTCTACAATTAAAGTAATTAAGGCGCGTATGTTACAAAAAATACTACTGAAATATATGGCTTACAGTACAGGTTGATCCTCTTTAGTGTGGCATTCTCTGGTCCATCAACATAAGGGCTACGTCTACACTGGCCGCCTATTACGGAATAGGCATGCAAATGTAGCACTTTGGAAAAGGCAAATCCGCGGGGGATTTAAATATCCCCCGCAGCATTTGCATTTTCATGGCCGCCGCTTTTTTCCGGCTTGGAGATAAGCCGGAGAAAAGCGTCCAGACTGGCGCGATCCTCCGGAATAAAGCCCTATTCCGGAGGATCTCTTATGGCCACCGCTTTTTTCCGGCTTGCAAGTAGGAATAAGAGATCCTCCGGAATAGGGCTTTATTCCGGAGGATCGCGCCAGTCTGGACGCTTTTCTCCGGCTTATCTCCAAGCCGGAAAAAAGCGGTGGCCATGAAAATGCAAATGCCGCGGGAGATATTTAAATCCCCCGCGGATTTGCCTTTTCCAAAGTGCTACATTTGCATGCTTGTTCCGTAATAGGCGGCCAGTGTAGACACAGCCATAGGGTGGGCAATAATTTTTTACCTGGGGCCACTTCGGAAATGTTTGAAGTGACCCAGGGCCACCCTGGAAGGGGCAGGGCCAGGGCACTTCCCTGCTTCCCTGCCCACAGACCCTGATTGATCTGGGGGGTGGGTCAGCATGTGAAGTCTTTGCTCCTTCCCCTTCCTTCCTCCCCCCCCCCCGAGACAACCAGCAGCTGTTCTGAATAGCTGGCGGTTCCCTCAAGGTGCCCATGCCCCTGATGGTGGGAGGAGACTTTTCACTCTCCCCTCTGCCCCCTTGCCAATCACAGCCTGGGTGGGTGGGAAATACATAAAGTCTCCTCCCGCCCTGCCGCCTTCCTGCACACTCCCTGCAGGATGGGAGAAGGGTATGAGGAAACTTCATGTGCTCCCCTTCAAGCCCCAAGCCTTAATTGACCTGGGGTGGGGAAGTGGGGAGTGCAAAGTCTCTTGCTCCCTTCCCTAGTAGTTGACTCTTAAGTGCCGCACACTCCCCAGGCCCTCAGTCTTGATTGGCCTGGGAGCAGGGGAGCAGCAAGGCCTCCGTGGGCTGGATCAACCTGCTTGGCACGTGGCAGCCCTTTTACCCACCCCTGATCAACATCCATGGTTCATCATGATTTTAGTTAGCTGGCTGGCCACTTGTCATAGGTGTGGCCAAGTTTCCACAGTCCTATAAAGTTTGCTTAAAGCCACCAGTCCTGGCTCTCAGTGCTCCGTGCTGTTATTTAGCTTTGATTTACCCATAAATATCTTCTAAGAGCCCAGTGAGCAGTGGAAGTGTTATAATGCTGCTAGATAATACGGAAACGCCCATGTTTCAGCAAATTCTTTGATTTGGCACTAGTCAGGTCCCAAAGGTGCCGGACTAGAGAGGTTCCACCTGTATAAGATAAATGTTACTGGCTGGATCTTGCAGCCTTTTCTCAGGCAATTCTTCAGTTGAACTCAGTCAAAATCTTGCCTGAGTGATAACTGCCAGGTGCAGTCAGATATTAATTAACAACATACCTAGGTGGCCATGTTAAAATTGCAAGTATTTAGCTTCAGCAGTAATCCTGTCCTGAAGGCAATACATGGAATGGGAAGGCGCATTTATTCACTTCCTTGGATAAATATTTTCTAAATGTACCAATTTCCTTCCCTTTAAAAAGAAAACAGCAAAAGCCACATCAGGAATTCATAAAGAAGGTTATCCTGTAGACTGTGTAGAAGTGAAATCCATTTATGCCAGTTCCTTCCTGACCTTTGCTGCTAATATCCAGAGGCAAAACTTCAGCATTTAAGCCCAATGGCATAAATAGATTTGAATTTCACATAGGAGTATGTGAACAGTGTGTAACTGTGAAATGCCAAAGGTTGGAAGTTTTATTTTTATTTTTTAGGATCTATTATCACACTTACTGAAGTCAAAGCTAGGATAGGTAGATTTTTCTTCCATAATTTCCTATTCAAGTATTGCTTGCCTACTTAATCTTCAGAATGTACAGGGATCAAAATAGATGCATAAGCAGTGAGACTAAAGAAAGACTTTCGCTGTTCTTACAGGCTTCGTTAGTGAGTTGCAAATGTTAGGTCCTTACTTACAACATAGTCGTTTTGTTATGTATTAATGACTAAGGCTGTGGTTCTGCAACCATTTATGTGCACACAGTGTGTGGGTGGATTCCTTTGAATTGAGTGGGGCCCAGCACAGTTGCAGTAGCCTGACAATCCACTGAGCCTTGCATGTCCAGCTGTACCAAAAGGACAGGTGACACTTGATATGGATTTAATCAGGCCACAACTTTATTATTAGATGTCTGGGACCACTAGGCCGATAACAGTGTACAGTGCAGGTACCCCCTGTTTAATCTGTAATTACCCCTGGGGCTTCCACTATCTTTCCCTCTTTTCTATCCAAGTCCCTCCAGCAATCTATTGCTGGGATCTTACCATACTCTGAGCTTTTACCGACTCCCCCTCATTACCACCCAGGTACTGCCATCAAATCCAGTGCTGAGACATTACCAAGCACCCCACCCCACAGAAGGGGTGAGCTGGGCTATAAGAAAGGTGGGGTTGGCTGGTGTTACAACCACAGGAGCCCCAAACCCCACACCATTCTGTTCCTTTAACCAGAACCTCGTTAAGTCCTTTATCAGGCCATTTATCTGATCACTGGATGCCTTCTGTACAGAATACATGCACTGGACATCTGCCATAAGGAGGTGCCTGCAGCTAGCTTGGAGTTGAGTGGGGCCCAGCACAGTTGCCAACCCACTGAGCCTTGCAATATTAAAGCATTAGTCCCACTGAATTCACTTGGGGTGCGTCCACACAACAGGGCTTAACTTGAAATAAGCTACGCAATTTGAGCTACGTCAATTTTATTTCGAAATAGGGAGTATTTACACAGGATTTATTTTGAAATAGAGCACTCTTCCTCTGACTTCTCATACTCCTCATGCAATGAGGGTTACAGGTGTTGGAGTAAGAAGTCCTCCAGCTTGACAGTATTTCAACATTATTTTGAAATAACTTCCTGCTGTGTAGACACGAACTAAGTAATTTAAAAATAATGTTAGTTATCTCGAAATAATGTTTCTGTGTAGATATACCCTTACAGGGTTGGGTAGCTTCTCAGCAAGAGCAACATGTCCTAGCTCCATTTAAATCAATGGAGATATGACAATTTACATTTGTTAAGAATTAACTCCATTATGGCTATGCTTTTGGTTGACTGGTGTAAAGGTTTTGTCCTGCTTGTAACAAACTTCTTGCTGATTTAGTTCACTTTTTCTATTAAAGAAAAAAAAAGCTTTTTTTTTTTTAATGCTCCAAATATTTTACTTTTAATAACTTAAGAGTTGAGCAATAAAATTGGAAGAAACCCTATCAGGTTCCATTCATTTGTTTTATAATGTGCTTTTCCTGTCACAGATGTTCCAGCATGGTTGTACATCTGTGGCCTTTCCTTCTGTTTGGAATTCCTTTATGCATTCAGGTTTCATATAGTGCATAATTCATCTTCAATTTACATGTTGCAGCATATTCTTATTCTATTTATATGCATTTTCGAGTTGTTTCCCTCTTCTGTTTTATTTGCAAATCCTTTAAAAATATATAAAACCTCGGGTTATTCACAGCTACACTTTGCTCACACATTACTCTGAGTGTGTTGGCTAAAGCTGTTTGTGCTACAGGCTTTATTTCTGGGAAGTCTGCAGAAAAAGAAATGAGATTACTCTTTGTCCACTGAAAAATATACATTTCAACATAGAGGAGAAAGACACTTTATTTATGCTATAACTTCTTACTATGAATGGCATAAAAGTAAGTACCCCTCTTTAAAACTCTGTTTAAAAGTGACAAGTGCCCTATTCCTATGAGTTTGAGACAAAAGACCTCTCATTGAAATAACAGGCAGAATCCAAGCTCCATTGAAATAAATAGCAAAATTCCTATTGATCTCAATAAGTCAAGGATTTTATCCCCTTTGATATCCATGGGAGCAGGAGGAGATCCAAGCCCTGTAAGTATATTAATTCATAAGTGACTGTCTGTGAGCTTTGAAGGCTAGAGGTGACTCAGTTTCTGAACCTTTATAAGTACAGTAAAAGCCCAACCCTGCAGTTCTTATGGAGCCAAAATTCCCATAAAAGAGTTGGCTTAATGCTGCTAAAATATGGCTTATGGCACCATTAGAGTGTATCAGAAATGTATGCATTTGGGAGAATTTGCCCCAGTAACAGTTTTAAACAATTTTCAACTGTCATGTGTTGTTTTGGATGTATTTGCATCTTATAACTTGAAAGAAGTATTTCCCCTCTTCTGAAATATTCTGCTTCACTCAACTCCATTTCCTTAAAATAATACAATTTCAGGCTTTCTGTATGAGACCATGACAAAGTGATTTTATAGCCAGTACTGAAAGTGACTAAACTTGACAACAATTGTATTTCATGACAATTTCTGCTTTCATGTCCTTAGCCTGCTTTCCTATCATCAGTTATTTTTTCTTTCTTTGCATCCTCTCCCTCCTTCCCTCTCTAAAATGTGAAATATTCCATATCTCTGCATTGGCTGGAAACAAATCCCTTTACCAGGAGTGCATTTTAATGGAGAGCATGCTTCAGTTAAGTCACCAGAACCTTAACTGTATAATATTCAATTTCTTACCAACCCAGAACCAAAGCTTTTCATTGAGAGCCATGTTCATAAGAGTAGTGGAAAAATTACTATTACAGAACTAAACCAGATTAGGGGGGAATGTGAATTAGATTTGGTAACAGATGGTGCTGTGGAAATTAAAGGTGCTTTGCGAATGGAAGCGACAGCAGCTTGCCTCTTTCTCTCTGTCTCTCTCTTTCATGCTCTTGATAGACGGGTATAAATCACAACAATCCCGTCTTGACAGCCAATTTCGAGAATTTGATCTGGTTAAAGACATGGCTTTCCTGCTCCACTCTCCGAAACCAGCTTCTATTTTATTTTTATACAGCACCTTGTCATATTTAGGAAAGTGGAATCACCTGCCTCTCTTTAATGAAATTTTCTGTAATTACAGTTTTAGCTCTTTAGAGTTAATTACTTTTTCTATTCAGCTGGAGTTCTCAGAAATGTCTCTCTGGGTTTTTTCCCTCTCCCCGCCTCATGCATATTGCTTTAATTTTTGTAAAGATGCTGTTTATTGTTGGAAGTTGTTGTCAGATCCATTATAATTAAATCATAATTATCAAAATCATTATTGTGTAGAGAAAAAGAAATGCAAACAATTGTTGAAGTTATTGCATCTTTTTTGGCAGATAAGAGAAGCCTTTGAGGAAACACTCCAAAGCTTGGGAGTGAGGAGGGTTTGCTTTGTTTTTTAAACCAGATCCAAGAATCACAGAGAGAGCTAGATATCATGCTTTTCTTGCTAATAAAAGCCACTTAAATTGATGTGGCACAGTGGCCCAATGAGGGCAGACAAATGCATAGAACTGAGCAGCAAGTTACAACTTTTATTAAACCAGGGCTGGCCTTACCATGAGGCAAACTGAGGTGGCTGCCTCAGGTGTCAGACTGTGTGTGTGTGGGGGGGGGGGGGGGCGGGGGGAGGCGCCGGGGGGCGCCACTAGGACCCAAAGTGTAGAAAATTGTGTCTGCTGACAGTGCATATGTATTCTCTCTGCAGTACCATGAGAGTAGAACAGGAAGAAGGCAGAATTGAGACCTTTCAAAGTTTTGGCCCAAGTGAGTGGGTTTGGAGGCATCATTTGAGCTCCCCCGCCTCACGTGCAAAAATGTTGTGGGCCGGCCCTGTATTAAACTCTAGTGTAAGGGAGGGTCTTATCTCACCCATCACATACACTTTCTTATACTAGGCATTTAATTGGTGTGTGTGTGTGTGTGTGTGTGTGTGTGTGTGTGTGTGTGTGTGTGTGCGCGCGCGTGCGCGCGCAGGTGGGATTACAGGGCTCACTACCATATAAACTGTAACACAGGGTAGGCTCTCCTCAGACTAATCCTCTCCCCCCCCCCCCCCCCCCCCACATATGGCTCCGCTGTCTCTGGATCCTAGCACCTTTCTAGCTATGGAGGGACAGAGGGTGCTGAGGGTGATGACCTTAGGCCATGAAGGCCACAAGGTCTCACCCTATCACACCAAAGCAAGGCCGATCACTAAAATCCCAGGTTTTGTATTTCTATGAGTGGTTAATTTTTTTTCGTTTAACCACACTGGGGACTGGCTGCAATAGGCAATAAATACATAACCCCATGCCCCGGAATCTTGATTAGATACTCAGTGCATGATTACTTAACTCATGGTGACTTCATGGTGATGCACGACAGGCAAAAAACTTCCTGGTCCTCTTCTCTACCATGGGCCAATTGGCAAAATCCTTCCTGACCCCCCTGAGCCAGTTGACCAGCTTGACCTGCAGCATATACAGTACCAGTTTCCATTGCTAGGTTGGGTGGGTAGGGTGGTGCTGGTAGAAGGATCCATATGGTTGGCTGGGTCCTGAGGAATGCGAGCCAATCAGCATCCCTCTACAAGAGCTGGCAAATGGGTGCCATAGAAGTTACCTTGGAGAGTGCCCCTTTCCACCTCCGCTTGCTACTGGCACTGTTCCTCTTTGACTGCTAGCCCCATCAACTTCTCCTCCTGTTGATGTGGTTGGACAGCTGGATTTTATCTGCCTGTAGCTATTTCTTCAGCCTCTGCCTCTGATACTACATTTGTCAGGAAAGTCCAGAATAATTCCAGAGCCATTGTTTGTTCATGTAAACTTGTCTCCCATCCTAGGGTCCAGATTTTAAATTCGTGCCCCTGGTATGAGGATAGGAGAGGGCTGTGGGTGCTGACTACAATTAGGGTGGCAGATTGGAAAATGAACAAAACAGACACTGTGCTTTGTGGTTTGGAGATTCCTCACCATATGCCAAAGGTTTTCAAAGTGGAAAAAGGGGAGAAGAAACAAAAAGAAAATGAGGGAGAGGGGCACTACCTGTCAGGGATTGAAGAGAAGATTCTTAGCAGTTGGTAGAAATAAAGCTTCCTACTGGCAGTCAAATCAAATGTAGTAACAACTCAGCGACTCCCTGCTGCTAGCTGACAGCATGGTGTAACACACAGGGACAAACATTCACTTAAACTCTGATTGCAGGAAAACCGTCATTTTCCAACTCGCTGAGTATTTTACACACGTGCATGCATGTGGGGAGAGGGGAAGGGCAGGAATTGGGACTAACAGGACCAACTGGGTCATTTACTTCAGAACTTTTCATCCTAACTCTTTGGGAAACTCAGGATCTAATGTCATTCCTATTATGCTCTTTCTAATTGTTCTTCACTATCTAATTGATCTTGGTGAAGGAATTATACTTAATCTATTGCATAATCTATAGAAAATCACTGAGGGAATTAGGGAGAGAGAGAGAGAGAGAGAGAGAGTGTGCACGCGCGCATACACACCCACACACACTTCCTCTGAGAGTCAGCAGAAAATCATTGAGACTAAGATGATGATAATGCAAACTTTGTCTATTTTCTTCTCATCTCCTCCCGCCTCCCTCTCCCTCGTACCTCCCATCCATAAGCAACAAATGACAAGTAGGTCCCTCAGATCTACATTACTGCCTTTCTGACCGGTACATGCAACTGCTTTTGATGCTGTAATCATTTCAAAATAATCCCTCCCTTTGGAAAGCCTGTTACATTCTTGAATACAATCTTTGATTATTTTTATAGTCTGTGGAGACTCTTCTTAAACTAGCTGAAAGTAGAGTTGATTTTCTTTTGCCATTTCAACTGATTTTTTTTATTTAAAAAGAATTCCCAAAATTATAGTTAGGAGATGCCATGTCACTTAACTTCTCCTGAGGCTGAAATGATCAGGTGGACTCCACCTGGCATCAATAATCTCAGTTAATGTTAATATAATTTTAGATCCCAGAAAGCTATCTGGATTTTTAACCACCTGGTTTTCACTCTGTCCTAATGTGTAGCATTAAGGAAAATAGTATGTTCATAATTTGAGAATAAAATTGAATAAATGTGTTGTTGTTCCAAGTCTTATTCTCACAGAATGAATCTTGGCCAATAGGCACCATGGACATAGTAGGCATGTCCCAGTCTTCCCACTATACCTCTTTGTAGTACAGACAGTCTCTTAATATACATTTGTACAACTCCTGGAAGGACTGGGCCCCAGTTTAGTTGAGTCCTATAAGCACTAGTGTAGTATAAATAACAAGCTATGGGATTCGAAACCAACAGGTAAACAGGGAAGTTAGATATAAAAGCTAGCATTTGAATAATATCACAATTGTGGCTCCAAATACCAACCATATTCCCATTGTACGGGCCTGTGAGAACAAAGAAGGAAGGAGAAAATGAAGAATTGTGAATCAGCCTTCACTTTTTTGCTTGTTCAGTATTGCTGATCTGTGTAGGAACCTTCATACACAGTATATATCAGCACACACGCACACATTCCTTTTTTGATGTGAGTTTCAGACGCCGGGGAAAGATTTTCATTTAGCTGTCATCCGCTTCTCGTGTTGGCTTCTCTTCACTGTGTTCCTTCCTTTGAGTGCTTGAAAACTGAATTGTCTGAACACAAGAAAACTCTATTGATCCATATTTCTATTTGAAGACTTAAGATTTGTAGAAGTGGGTGACTTTTTTTCTGCAGAAAGCTTACTGCAGAGGAGGTCTGGTAGTAGCATAATAAAATCTCAACAGATGAGTGAATGTTACAGGTTTATATACAATATTAGACTTCAGTTTGTGACACACATCTGCAGTTTTTGGCTTACTTGTTAGAGGCTTCCCGATACCAGTATGTCATAATGACATACATTGTTGTCCAGTATCTCTAGTGATCTTGTTCTTGTCCAGATACCTGGGGTACGTCTAGACTACAGGCTTTTTTCGACATAGGCTTTGTCAACAGATACTGTCAACAAAGTCTCTGTCGAAAAAGAGCGTCTAGACTACAACCAGTATTGTCAACAAAGCAAGCCACTTTTTCGAGAGAGTCCAGATACTCTCTTTCGAAAAAGCACAGTTTGCATGCAATAGCGCCTTTTTTCAACAGAGTTCTATCGAAAAAAGGTGTTATTCCTCATAGAATGAGGTTTACCGCCGTCGAAAAAACTGCCACGTTCTGTCGACTTACTGTCGACAGAGTTCGGCGGTAGTGTAGACGCAGGTATAGTTTTGTTGACAAAAGCCCAGGTGTGCTCAAGATCATTTTTTCTTCTTCCCTCTGAAGTTTTGGTTCCCAAGAGAGTACCTGGGACACAGAACAGTGCTTGTGTGGTGGGATAAAATTTAAATTTTGCTGCCTGCAATTGCTGCACATTTAAACCTTACAAGTAATTTTAGGATTCATGTCATGGTCTTTATGATCTGTGGGCTCAGTACGCTAGAGAGACTGTGTATGTGTAAGGATACATTTAATTAATGCTATATTAATGCATATATACAGACTTGTTAAAACACTTGGTTTGTCTCAGTAATATTGATTAAATAGCAATAGTTTAAGTGTATTTTTGCTATGATTATATTACTTCAAAGTAATCAGGGCAATAGTAATCATCAGTGAAATATCACGTTCGTTCTAAATTAATGCCATAAGCATTGATTTGAACTTGGCAGGAAAGGGAAGCTCTTGTTCATAGAGTGCCAAAGCCCAGTTTCCATGATTAAAATGAGAGTTTTGAGTATAATCTCAGTTTGTATAAGCAGTGTCTATTTTATAGGCTTGTAGGTTACTCAATACTAGATCGGTATCCATTATATCAAGGAACACCTGAGGCAGTTAATTATGCAAAACATCATGTATGTAATTACATGGTATTATTATGCATTTAGCAGCTTTATTGATTTGCCAGTTGTTCGCTTATAGTATTTAGTGCTATGAACAAGAGATGCTCACCCTAAATTGAAATAGGTCCCAGGAAATGAGCGAAGGATAAATTACACCAGTATGCATTACTGCCTCAGATGTAATCCTTAAGTGTGGAAACTGTCACTGTGATCATTTGCAACACATTGTGAGATCACAGGATCATTTCCCTCCCATTAATAGTATATCAATCAGGAAGTGTGGGGAATCAACTTGCAGGTGAAAGGAGCGATTCTGATTACTTTCCATAAATAAAAAAAAATGTAATGCAAAAAGGTTAAGCATATTCTCCCTAACTTTACAGAGCATGGAATTATTATATTTGAGTCAATAGTTGGAAAATTGTGCAATACTATTGCAATGAAGTTGAAAGTCCTGAGCTATTGGCTTTTGAACTGAGAACAAATGATTGTGCATTCCTCCATTTTGGTGCTGGTGAGTGCACTAGTGTGGCTTAATAGGCCACATGCAGATAGATGATACCAGTTGGGAAGCTGGAACTTGGGTGCAGATTTTGGAACTCTAGGTATTGTGAGCTACTTCTTGCAGTAACTTGATGTCCTCCTACACCTCTTCCACAGCTTTAACTGTCAGCAGTTCTAACATCAGTCCTGGAGAGAGCTGTTTGCTTGCTTTAGCTCCCCTGATAATGATGAAATGTTGAAGATGTTAGAAAAAATTAAAAAGGGAAGAATAAATTTAAATTTCAGAGAAGTTGTTCACCATTTGTTAAACCATGTAGAATGCTATGGCCAGCTGAAGCACTCCTCAGAAGGCCATGTCTGGATGTTTGCTAATGAAGGTCTAATGTATAAGATAGGAATTGGTGGTGGTGGAGAGGTCAGGATTAGCAGTGCTTACTTTGCAATTAATGCTCTCATCCATTAGGTTAACCAGGCAGACCTTAAGATATTTCTTATTTAAAAAAAAAGAAATTCTTTCTGTTCCTTCCCCCAAAGAAGCTAGTGCACCTTAATGCAATGATGATATGTTAGACCCAGCAGTTGTCAAAGCACCGTATTACTGTGATGCCGTAATGACACCCTGTCTCTGTAAAGCAGTCATGTTTTCTGAAATCACACGTTGCACCGTTGATTTCTGACATGACACTTCATTCAGTCGCTTTCCCTTTCTTCAGCATTGCCATTCTCTGACAATAGCAGCTGGTGCCCATTTTCCTACTAAGTGATTCACATTTTGCCACTTTACTAGAGTGCAATTAGCTGAAGCAGAAAAAAAATTCCTCGTTGTAAAGTAGTTCAGTTGAAATTGTAACTCAGCTCTGTAACAAGAGCTTGTGAGAGAGTCTTGAGGAGACTTGGGTGTCAGTGCAAGAGGCAACATTTTGGTTTCCTTCCATACACATGCTTTTTTCTTTTACATTCAAAGAAACAAAATATAGGAAATCACTGGCGCCCGCCTCATAGTTTTCTGTCTATTGATTTTGGTACAGAACAGTGCAACATTACTAAGAGGCAAACATAGTGTGTGAGAGGAAGGTTGGTCTTTGTGGTTAAAGCGTGATCCTGGGAGAATGGCCAGCTGAGTTCTATTGCTGACTCTGTTGTAGACTTCAGGTTTGTTTCTGTGCAAGGCTTTCTTGCCCTCGACAATGTGGGATTGCTCCCACCTCTCAGGGATTGTGTGTGTCTAACCCAGTTAAATGTTTGTGAAGTGTTGGAAGAAAGTGGATAAATGGTACTCTGAAAGTGCCTGTGAGTAAGTGTGTATATCTCACTAAGGTGAATTTCTAGCAGTTGCCATTAACATGCTGTAGGATCTATAGCACCTAAGAAATTCTCCTTTAAAATAGAAAATAGTTGTGCCAACTCGTATAACATTCTGTGAAAGCTTGTAAATGTCTGTTGATTTATTTATTATGTGATGACCAGTGCGATTACTGGGAGAAGGGGTTGCTCTATTCTAAGTGATGCTACCATTGCAGTAGAGTTGAAGTCAGTGGATCTGCACTGGTGTAACAATGAGCAAAATATGGCCTATTTTCCAAGTTGCTGCTATTTGTATTTTTTTTTCTTTTTTGAATATGTTAAATACGGAAAGGAAAAAACAAAATTCTAAGCAAATAGCTCAATCCTGCCATCTTGGTTGTGGAATAGCTCCTGTTGGCCTCAATAGGAAAGTTTTCTCTGATAAGGCTAATTGGGCCTAATTAGTTTATGCATTCCACTAGGACATTGATACTGATTTAACCAATATCAGCACTGTCAATATCATTTGCAATGTAGCAGGTAGCTAGTAATATAAATGTAATGCCACTAACAACTGCATTTAATGATATTTAGAAAATTCTTGGCCTTCTAGAAAAAGGTGGCACGCTAAATATTTACCCCTGTTTTATTTTAAAAGCTTTTACAAGTGGTTTTAAGTGCATTTTTAGCATTCCCTCTATAACTTTTGGCCAATAGCCACTGGATCATAGAGCTAAACTTTGCTCATATGAAGGATTTTTGTAAGTTGGCATTATAGCAAACATGAAGAGAATTAACTTAAGAAGTACTTCAATATGAAAGGTTTAAAGTGGTCTGTTTTCCTAGGAATCTATTCAGGCATGGGACTGTTAGAGCAAACTGGAGTTGATGTCTTTGTGGACACTGAATGGGGGTTGAGCCTAAAGTCAGTAATATCTCCAGTTTTCTTTACAATTCGCTGGGAGAGGTTTTAGAAAGCACATGTTTGTATACCCCACCTCCTGTAGAGCTACCATTCATTTGACTTAAAATAATAATAGAGAAAAAGAAACAACCCCACTAAGATTTTAAATATATATCGAGAGTACATTTTTATATGAAACATGTTATTTCTGTTCATATATCTTAACTAAATTTAGGTTTTTATTCATCCAATGTGACCTAAAAAAATTCTGCATTAACAGCACAATGTGGAATTGGGCTTATTCTCTTTGAATGCAGATAAAGCTATCATCTTGAAAATAGCTCTGTCTGACAAAAAGGTGTTCTTTTGAAATAAAGTCTTATTCACTACGTTCCTCTTAGAGTTAATGTGAATTTTAGTGCCTCTAATTTTAGATTGAAGTGAGGTCTAGAATAAAACCCACCAGCTGACAATTGAATTTATAGATAGTTGTGAATATTTCAGGTTTGAATAATAGAGCTGTAGACTTTCAGAGACAGAGAGGAAGACAGAATTAAGCTCCAACTATAGTTTTAGAATATAATGCAATTGTGTCTAGGAAGTCGTCAGTGTAATGAGCTAAGTAGTAATTAGAAGGCAACACTTTTACTGAGATCTGGTTCAGGCATTATTCCAAATGTTTAGTGAGATTGCTTGATGATGGCCCAATCTGTCAAAGGTGTAGCTGGCTCCTGAGCCTCTTCTATTTGAAAGTAGTTCAGTAACAGAGAAATAAAATCAGCATGAAACATGCTGTTGTCCACTCACTGCCAATATAACAAATATATGTACATCCCTTATTTGGCTCTATTTCTTCAGTCAGTTGAGCTAACTTTTAATCCACTGAAAACTACTATTTTCCCATCTCCTTGCAGTCGTCAGTTTGAACTATTCTTCTGTTCTCCAAATGTCCACCAATCCAGTTTGCAGTATTGAAACTGCAGCCAAGAGCAGATAAACTTTGATTAGTATTAGAAACTACCACTTCAAAACCATCTGCAGACTAGTTGTAGGCTGTATAGCACTGATGATCAGACCATGAGCTATTAAAGAGGGAAGAGAATATTTTGGCTGTAACTGCTTCCAGTAGAAGAAACCCATTTTTTGCAGCAGTTAGACAACATGCATTTGGATATTAATTAGTTGTTGACTTACATTAAGTAAGCAAATGATTGTTCTGTGAATGGGAAGGTGACATCAGAGCTTGTACTATAATAAATTATTCACTAAACTAGAGCAAATTCACCAATGGAGCAACGAGAGACTAGAGAACATTGTAGCAATAATGATTTTATACATGGAATCACATAAAAAAGAAAGCTAAAGGAAGACCTGATAGTTGTATTCAAGAAAACGCCTTCAGTACACAGAAATAAAAAGTCCTCTATGTTTGCAGATTGTGAAAGAGTTAATTGATATTTTTATCAGAGCTGTATAAAATTCATTATGTTAGAACGACAGAGAGAGAGAGAATGAATATGTTTTAGTATCCTAATAACTTCTAACTCTAGTCTAAGATTGTAATGTATGTGAGAATGGTCCACTAATTATAAGGTAATAAGTGGAGTGGTGGTGTAAGTGCTCTAAATTAAAAGGAATTTGCAGAGCTGCTGTAAGTCAGTGCCGACCCGCTTTCTTTCAAATGTTGACTTGAGAAAAGTGCTTAGCCCAGAGTGCAAGTAGTAGAGAGACAAGAGAGAGCTATCTAGTAATTACAGCACTCATTAACAGTGATGGGTATAAGGCAGCAGATACATAAGGAAAGGCATGCACTGATGCAGTCTGGCAAGGGGATTCCCTCTGAAGGACAATATAAGCAGGTGGCCCAAAGCAATACGATATTTTCAAGGATTTAACCTTCCCATTTCCTTGGTTTTTGCTGACACATAATGATTTTGCTCCCTCCATATCCCAGATAAATATTGTGTTTAGAGGTAGTGCATGAAGTTTCCACTCCTCAGTCTGTTTTTTCCCCCCTCATATTTATTTCACATGCAATTTGTGTTTGATATTCTTTTTGGTAAAATACATCCCAATAACCAAGACTTGATCACCACCTAAATCTCACTTTGAAAATATCTTACTCTATGTGTATGTTTCTATGCGTATGTTTCTAGTGAGCCAAATTCTAATCTTGATTAATATGGTGTAAAAATAACCTGAAATCTAATTGCTGAATTTATTTCTGATTTACGCTGATGAATCTGACTGCAGAGCTTAAAGCTGTATCTGAATTTTGTTATTGTACATAAATGTGAGCCAGAGAGAGAGAGTCTCAATATTGATATGAAATTATTTTAAGTCTGCCAGATTGTGTGCTGAAAACTTAACTACATTCGATTTTAATGTGGTTGCTTCCACAACGATAGTATATAACCACACTTGGGTAGGCTTATATAGTGGTAGCATTCAGATGAGAAAAAGTCATCAGAGACTTGTTCAGAACTATCATCTGTGGATTGGTAGCTCCTTAGAGGAGTAACAGAGACTCTGTCCAGCACATCATTAACCACTCTGGCTTAAGGCACATCTATACATCAGGGCTAAAACTGAAATAAGTTACGTAACTTAAGCTATGTCAATTCCGTAGTTTAAGACATAATAGCTTACTTTGGCTTTTTGGTGCTGTCTACGCAGTAGGAAGTACGAGAAAAAGCATTCTTCTTCTGACTTCCCTTACTCCTTGTAAAATGAGGGTTACAGGAGTTGAAGTAAGGTGTCCTCCAGCTCGACATTATTTTGACAGTATGTCGAAATAACTACTTGTTGTGTAGACAGGGACTATGTTATTTATAATGCTGCTGTGTAGACATAGCCTTTGTAATCACAACTTTAGTTCAAGAAGATAACATCTGATCATAGCCCAGCTGATGATTATTCTGCCCTCCAAACGCCTGCCAAAAAAGGACAGTAAGCTTTATAAACCTACAATACAATGGGGACTAATTTAGCTACAACTACTCAAAAGAGAGATCTTGGAGTCATTGTGGATAGTTCTCTGAAAGCGTCCACTCAGTGTGCAACGTCAGTCAAAAAAGCAAATAGAATGATAGGAATCATTAAAAAAGGGATAGAGAATAAGACAGAGAATATCTTATGGTCTCCATATAAAACCATGGCATGCTCACATATTGAATACTGTGTACAGATGTGGTCACCTCATCTCAAAAAAGATACACTGGCACTGGAAAAGGTTCAGAAAAGGGCAACAAAAATGATCATAAAATCATAGAATCATAGAACTGGAAGAGACCTCAGAAGGTCATGAAGTCCAGCCCCCTGCTCTAGGCAAGACCAATTCCAACTAAATCAACCCGGCCAGGGCTTTGTCAAGCCGAGACTTAAACACCTCTAGGGATGGAGACTCCACTACTTCCTTAGGTAACCATTCCAGTGCTTCAAACCCTCCTAGTGAAATAGTTTTTCCTAATATCCATCCTGGACCTCTCCCACCACAACTTGAGACCATTGCTCCTTGTTCTGCCATCTGTCACTACTGAAAACAGCCTCTCTCCATCCTCTTTGGAACCTCCCTTCAGGAAGTTGAAGGCTGCTATCAAATCTCCCCTCACTCTTTGCTTCTGCAGACTAAACAGACCCAACTCCCTCAGCCTCTCCTCATAAGTCATATGCTCCAGCCCCCTAATCATTTTGGTTGCCCTCCGCTGGACCCTCTCCAATGCGTCCACATCCTTTTTGTAGTGGGGGGCCCAGAACTAGACACAATACACCAGATGCGGCCTCACCAAAGCCGAATAAAGGGGAATGATGACATCTCTGGATCTGCTGGCAATGCTCCTCTTAATGCAACCTAATATGCCATTAGCCTTCTTGGCTACAAGGGCACACTGTTGACTCATATCTAGCTTCTCATCCACTGTAACGCCCAGGTCCTTTTCTGCAGAACTACTACTTAACTGGTTGGTCCCCAGCTTGTAACTATGCTTGGGATTCTTCTGTCCCAAGTGCAGGACTATACACTTGTCCTTGTTGAACCTCATCAGATTTCTTGTGGCCCAATTCTCCAATTTGTCTAAGTCATTCTGTACCCTATCTCTGCCCTTAAGCGTATCTACCTCCCCCCCCCCCAGCTTAGTGTCATCCGCAAACTTGCTGAGGGTGCAACCCATCCCCTCATCCAGATCATTAATAAAGATATTGAACAAAACCGGTCCTAGAATCTTGGGGCACTCCGCTAGAAACCGACCGCCATCCTGACATCGAGCCATTGATCACTACTCGCTGAGCCCGGCCTTCTAGCCATCTTTCTATCCATCTTACCGTCCATTTATCCAATCCACAATCCCTTAACTTGCTGGCAAGAATATTGTGGGAGACCGTATCAAAAGCCTTGCTAAAGTCAAGGTATATAACATCCACTGACTTCCCCATGTCCACCGAGCCAGTTACCTCATCATAGAAGCTAATCAGATTGGTCAGGCACGACTTGCCCTTTGTGAATCCATGCTGACTATTCCTAATCACTTTCCTCTCATCCAAGTGCCTCAATATGGATTCCTTAAGGATCCCTTCCATGATTTTTCCAGGAACCGAGGTAAGACTGACCGGCCTAGTTCCCTGGATCATCCTTCTTCCCTTTTTTGAAGATGGGCACTGCATTTGCCTTTTTCCAGTCATCCGGGATTTCTCCCCATCTCCACGACTTTTCAAAGATAATAGCCAAAGGCTCCACAATGACATTTGCCAACTCCCTCAGTACCCTCGGATGCACTAAGTCTGGACCCATGGATTTATGTACGTTTAGCTTTTCTAAATAGTTCCTAACCTGTTCTTTACCCACCACGGGCTGTCCATCTTCATCCCATCTTGCGTCACTTGGCGCAGAAGTCCAGGAGCCGATCTTGTCCGTGAATACAGAGGCAAAGAAAGCATTGAGTACTTCAGCTTTCCCCACATCATCTGTCACTAGGTTACCTCCTTCATCCATTAGGGGCCGCACACCCTCTCTGATCACCTTCTTCTTGTTAACATGCCTGTAGAAACCTTTCTTGTCATCCTTCACATCCTTAGCCAGTCGCAATTCCATTTGCGCTTTCGCCTTCCTGATAACCCCCTGGCATTCTCGAGCTATAACTTTAAACTCCTCCCTGGTCATTTGTCCAAGTTTCCACTCTTTGTAAGCTTCATTTTTGTGCTTAAGTTCACCAAGGATTTCCCCTGTAAGCCAGTCCAGTCTCCTACCATGTTTGCCTCTCTTGCTATGCGTCGCGTGGTTTCTTTCTGTGCCTTCACAGAATGATAAGGGGTTTGGAACGAGTCCCATATGAAGAAAGATTAAAAAGACGTAGACTTTTCAGTTTAGAAAAGAGGAGACTAAGGTGGAACATGCTAGAGATCTATAAAATCATGACGGATGTGGAAAAAGTGAATAAGGAAAAGTTGTTTACTTATTCCCAAAATAAAAGAATGAGAGAGAACCAAATGAAACTAATAGGCAGCAGGTTTAAAAAAAACAAAAGGAAGTTTGTCTTCACTCAGCGCACAGTCAACCTGTGAAACTCCTTGCCAGAGGATGTTGTGAAGACTAGGACTTTAATAGGGTTCAAAAAAGAGCTAGATAGATTCATGGAGGTCCATCAATGGCTATTATCCAGGATGGGTAGGAATGGTGTCCCTAGCTTGTTTGTCTAGAAATGGATGACAGTAGTGGGATCACCTGATGATTACTTGTTGTGTTCCCTCCCTCTGAAGCATTTGGTATTGGCCACTGTCATCAGACAGGATACTGGGCTAGATGGACCCGTGGTCTGACCCTGTATTGCTGTTCTTATGGTCTTATATATGTGAAAGAAAAGGTAGAGACTTTTTTGTTTAGCAGAGAACTAATATGCCAGATCAAAAGTCTTGTTGCTTTACTTAACGTACTCAATTCTGAAGACAAGAATTAAGAAATAAGGCAATCAAGAATCCTTTGAAAGATAAAACTTTTATCCATTTCCTCCTCCTTTTTTTAAACCCAGAAAGTAAAATGTCAGCTCCTATAGAACTGTAGATATATGGGGTACTGGCATAGTTATTACTGGTTAGTCTGAGGATAATGGCTAAAAAGTAATTGCAGCCAGAGATGATGAATCATTCCACTTAGATTTTTTGAAACTAGTGTCTAACCTTAATTATTTGTTAGAATCCTGAGATGAGGTTACTCCATTACTAAATAGCTGTACCTAATAAAGAAATTTTAAAAATAAGAGTAATTGGGAGATTTATTCTTCAATTCCTTGGTCAGATCAATAGATGATGCAGTTATGCTTTATTGAAAAGTGCTGACAAACAATAATTACTAGGCACAGCATTCATCAGTTCAAATGCAGAATGTTTGATCCTGTTGATAGTGGAATTTATGCAAGGAAAAAAAGCATTGGAAGGAGGGGCAAATGAAATAAATTCTCATAATCAAATGGGTTTATGAATTCCTGACTCACTGGATGACAAGTTCAAAATTTAGAGAGTTGGTTTGAAATCGACATGTAGCCTAGCAGAAAGAAAAGGGGGAGGGGAGAGGAGAGAGGATTTGGTCTCTTTAAAGTTTTTGTTTACTGCCTGTCTCAAGCTTTGATAAAACTCTGTCATGCCCTTATGCTGATTACCTTCATGTAGAACAAGAGGTATTGACTAACGAATGAATGATGTGCAGTCCCTAGCCCTTTCAGAGCAATCTTAGAGCACTGTCTTTAATACACATATTCTTCTCTCTCTCTCTTCCCCTCCCCCCACTCCCTCTTCCATAATGCAGGCTTCTCTGCAGAATGTCAAGCAAAGATCGACACATTGATTCCAGCTGTTCGTCATATATCAAGACGGAACCATCAAGCCCCGCCTCTTTGACGGACAGCATTAACCATCACAGCCCTGGTGGCTCTTCAGACGCCAGCGGGAGCTACAGTTCAACCATGAATGGACATCAGAATGGGCTGGACTCACCACCCCTCTATCCTTCCGCTGCAGGGCTGGGGGGCAATGGGCCTGTCAGGAAACGGTATGATGACTGCTCCAGCACCATTGCTGAAGATTCCCAGACCAAGTGTGAATATATGCTGAACTCAATGCCCAAAAGACTGTGTTTGGTGTGTGGTGACATTGCATCAGGGTACCACTATGGGGTGGCCTCTTGCGAGGCCTGCAAAGCTTTCTTCAAGAGGACAATTCAAGGTTAGTGTTTTTCACCACTTTCCTCTCGTCCAAACTAAAACTTTACAACCCTCTGTAACTCCTGTTCCTTCTCCCTCCCATAAATTGTTTCTTTCTGTTTTCAGGATCTGGTCATACAGATTTTACTCATGCAAAATTCTTCCTTCTTCAGTGGGAGTTTTGTCTGAGTAAGGACTGTAACTCTGGGCCCAGAGTCATTTCTCTTTTTACTGTCAGGCAGTAAAGGCAAAGCTATTTGGCACCCTAGGCATCTTCAGTTTTTATTTTTCCATAAGAGATCCCCATGGACACTGATAAATAATTGCTGTTAAGAAAACTGGTTGTTTTCTGAAGGTTGCCATGGTTACCTCTTAAGTGGGCCTCCTTCAACACACCCTTGTGGTGCATAAGCATAGTGTGGCACATCTTGCTCTGTGCTGTAGCACTGCGGCACTAGCATTGTTAGAGAAATCCAGTTGATTTTGTTTTAAACTCTAATCCATTTAAAGACAGAACCACATATAATGTGGTAGTATTTTGTGGGCTTCAGTGGGTGAATTACTGGCCTTTCACCTTTAAGATACTACAGCAGTCTTAACCAGATTCACCAAGTATCTGTCAGGTTACAACCTAAATGAAGCAAATTAGCAGGCTCTGGTCTCTGCCGCCTAGCCCATATAATTAACCTATTCCTGATGCTCATTACAAAGCCTTTACATATTCTGGCGTGAGTTAGTGTGAATGGAAATTTGCATGTCCATTGTTCTATCTGTGGAACCATTGGAATCCAAATAACCTTTTGCCCTCCTTTAGATATTGTCAGCCCAAGCAGAATTGCAGGTGCTTTGTTTAAAGAATGTGAAGCCATGCCTAGTCTGTAGTTATTAAACAGGAACTTAGTGTCACATTAAATTAAGGTCAAGCTTGGGTGCCTAAAATTAGGCACCTAAATCCCATATTTAGTCACCTTAATAAAAGATGTGTGAGTATCAGACGTGCTGAATACCTGAAATGCTCAGGGAAGGCAATTGGAAATGGGGCAGGAGCTCAGTATCTTGAAAAATAAGGTCATTTTTACTGAAGGGCTTAAATTTGGATTTAAATACCCAACCAGCATTTGAAAATTTTGGCTCAAGTATGTAATTATTTAAATTAAAATTGGGGGACAAATAATGACTATTGTTTTGATTTAACTATTCCCAGAGGATGGTTCTTGAGCCCTCTAGGTGCTGTGAGAATCCCCCCATTTTGTTTATCTGTTTTTAATTCCTTTCTTGCCTGCTGCCCCCCCACCCAAATACTTTGCATTGCTACAAACACACAAGCTCTCCTGCTGCTGCTTCTGAAGCTGCTTCTGGAGGTCCGGTGTCTTTTGCAGAGCAATGCGAGATGCTTGTTCCCTGATGAGGCTGAGTGGTGGCTTCCACTTGTCTCTCAAGTGCCTGCTTGTGAGCAAAAAATGCTCATGTGGATCTGCAACATTTGTCTCTCAGGAAAAATTACTGTTGAAATCCACAAGACATTTTAACACTAGAATCAGCTGTAACTTTTTCTTGGATCAGGAGTGCTGGCTTGGACCCATAACAAGACATTGCATTCCTGTTATCTAGCTAGATACCAGGCAATGGTTAAGAATATATCTCTGGAAGTTTAACATCCTGAGTAAATACATATATTATTGCATACTTGTTCAACCTTCGATACCTTCAGTAAATATCTCTCTCATTCAGCAAAGCCCTTAAACATATTTAAAGTTCAATTCAAGTCAATGGAACTTTAAGCATATGCTTATAAAGTTAACATATACTTAAGTGCTAACTGCATTGGGGCCTATATTAGTAGAAGATAGTCATTGTATGTTAACGAAATATCCACTGTTCAGTACAAATTCCAAAGAGAAACACTGAATTGCAGTTTTCATGGGTCTGACTTTTAAAAAGTTGAGACATAAACAGCCCAAACTTTGCAGCCATTTTGTTTGCATAGTTAAGATGCACATGATTAGAGCCATTTGAACATTAAATAACCAGTTTGAGTGCACAGTTATGGTAATTGCACATGCAGAAAGTCCATGCTGACCTCAGGCCTCGGCTTCATAGTAATCAAGCCTTTTGAGATAAATAATTTCCTTTGACCTTCAAGAATGTTATCAGCAAAACTTAACAGTTTATACAATGTAGGAGCAGTTATTATGTAGCTATTAAGGTTCAACTAACACAGGTTTTAATAAAAGACTGCTAGTTGATTACCATGCAATAACTATCCTACGAAACAGATAAACAATTATTTTAGATTTACCTTCATTAATAAAAAATGCCACTAAAATGTTTAACTCAGTAAAAAGTTAAATCCTGACTTTGGCATTGATGATAGCCTTCATTTTAATACCACATCAAAGAAAGTAAGTTTCTGGGTCCTGAAGCATAAGTCATGGATGTCATTCTCTAGATTAGCTCTCTGGACTTGTCCACCTAGCTCAGGTTATAACTGGCACCTGTGCAAAAGCTTACGGTAAGTATATAGTACTAGCTGCATCAGTAAGTATCACTGCACAATAATTTAGAGACAAAAAATGCTATGTTGTAAATAAAAGCATTGAATGGAATAGTAATAATAAAGGAATTCAAAGGAAGGCTAGAAAGATGCCACCTTAATAATGACTAGGCGGCTCCTTTTTTCAAGTTACTGAATAAAAGGTCCCAGCTAACAAAATTACGAGAATGCTTCCAAATCCCATTCAAGATAATAGAACTTGAGTACTTCAGTGGGTCAAATCCCTTGGACATTATAGATGAACTAAATTAACTAAGAAAAAAAGGTACTTTTTCTTATTCTAGGGGGAAATTCTGCCTTTGAACATATATGAAAGGCCCCCTTGATTTCTTTGGCTGTCTTTTGATTAAAAAGGTCAGAATTTGTTCCTAATAGTCCTAAAGGCAATTTCTCAATGTATAATTTCAGTTTGTGTTTCATTTCACACTTTACCTCCTTCTTTGTTTAAAAATTACTTGATAATTGAATAAGCATAAATAAGAATATAGACATTCACAAAGAGGAACATAAATATAGAATAGAGAACTGGGGTGATTGAGTAACCAACTCCTATGACTGCGTACATAAAAATTGCTTATCTCAAATAAAAGAATTGGTCCTTTCAAATGTTAATATTTCAATTCTGTTGGGAAATTAATCATAAATTTCAATGGAAAAAGACCATGTTTGACTTATCAAACCTTTCCAAGTTATCATTCATAAACTATTAAATTAGCTCAGGCTGCACAGCCCAATGCTGCTCCCCATAGACATCACTGGCAAAACTCCCATTGATTTGGCGGAAGCACAGTTGAGCTTGATGAAGTCAGGTTGAAGGTGAGCATTCTGCTCACTTACAGCCTGGTCCATTTCCCATTTTCCATTGCCTTTCCTGGTGCTGCATCAGCCACAAACCAGTGCTTGTCACCCTCGTATGCATTGTTAAAGGAGGATTTCACTAGTAAGAAAAGTGACAGTCCCTTTTTTGAGACAACAACAGTTTGCTCAAAATTTTGTTTTCAGTTTGAAACTTCCCACATTCGTTCTCAGCCTGAGGTAATTTAGGTAATTTTGTACTTAAATTTGAGGAAACAGCAATTAGTCTTGCTTTATAAGATGGGGAGGAGTTGGGGGGGAGAGGGAATCTATCCTGAATCCTTTTTTTTAGTTTTTCAGGCAGATAATCCAAAACCAGCTGGATATTGGAGAAAAAATGCATTTCTGAATGAGAGATAGTAACTCTGTCTGGAAATATTTTAAAATAAATAACTATGGGTATGTCTATACTACCACCCTAGTTCGAACTAGGGTGGTAGTGTAGACATACCCTATGTGATTGCAAATCCACAACTGAAGGTGCACTGTGAGATTTGAATACAATTAAATGCAGTTCTGCCTCCCCCACCCCTTCTGACATCACAAATGAAGGGAGAACTCGATGATCTGTCTGCTCAATGGAGCACTTACAGATTTGTTGCTCTTAGGTTGCTGCTTGAATAATTTACACGAGGGGTGACTGCAAATGTCTCACAGAAATGCGTAGATGCAGCCAAATCCACAACCAAATTGGCTTACCATCAGGGACACTAGAAAATAGCAAGTGCTAGACTAGTCCATTGATTTTTAAGGTCTCTCCACAGTTCTTAATACATTCGGTAATATCTTGAAAATGACCTTTCATTAAAATAAATAAAGGGTTCCATTTACATCCTACAGGTAGGTGCACAGGCCTTGTGCCGGGCCTCTTAGAATGTTGCATGACCCATATATTTTGTAAAGGGGTTTAACAGAGATATTAACAACCCATTACAGAAGACAAAAATGTGAATGGAAATTACTGCATGTGCCAGTGTTGCCAAATTATTCTTTGTTATAGGGACATTACATTTAAATTTTCTGACTTAGATTTTACACACATAATTACATTTACTAATATACAGCTGTCAGGACATCCTTTGGGTGACTCTTTTATTAAGATACATGCACAAAGGTCCTGTTGGCCTCTGTGGAAACTGGATGGGGTCCATGAGTTTTGAAAGGTTCAAATATTTTATTTTTTCCCCTAAATTAACTCCCGCTCCTCCCAAGTGACTGTCGTCTTCAACTTAGTATAAAAATGCAACAAGAAAACACGCAGCTGCTCAGACAACAGCCTGGTGGCAAGATTGGTGGTGTAACATTAATTATTGAGCAAAGGGAAAATGCTTGCAACAAAAGTGTAAATATTTTGGAGTTTCAGTTGTCATTTTTCCAGATTCCAGGGTGTTTTTAAAATGTCTTTTTCATTAAAAGTGTTGGATGGACAGCGCTGGAGACTGTAGTCTTCTCTTTATGCATTGATAGGTAAAGAATAGCTACTGAGAGGCCCTACTGTGTTTTCCCCACACTTTCATTTATGAGCCTCAACTTATGAGCCCAGGTAAGTTCTGTCCTTGTCCATCTTAGGTAAGGCAGCTAAGTAGCATACCAACCTGATTGTTCTCATTGCCTTGTGGATGCTTTCCCATTGGGAACTGGTCTGACACTGCTCTCTTTTCACATTGGTGTTGAAAATTCTTTGGTATTCACAGTTCTGTAGTAGTGTAGTTCCGAACGTATGTGTCCAACCTTGTTCAAACTACAAGCTAGACACCTTGGGTTGACCTCTTCAGTTATTCAAACTTGTTTTTACTTGGTTAATAATCAGGTTTTTCAACCCTCTTTTGAGTGCTGTGTTTACATATTGCTGAGCCAATTTGATCTGCAAATCTCTGAATACTATACAATAAAAAAATTAATTGTAATCAGCATGGTAATCAGGAAAGATACAGCTACTTATATAAATTCAGATATGGTGACATTTGAAATGTGCGACATAAAGTTAGTTCCTTGGTGCACATGACCAAAGTGACTTCCAAAGGTTAATTTACACATTGCTCAGCTGACTCCATTTGTAACATCCACATAACATTTTCTTGAGGAAATGAAAACAAATTAAACAAGACTTCATTGTTTTCCAATATCTTAATCAGGATTATGAAAGTAGAGGTGAGAGCGAGGAGTCTTGGTGCTTACTTTTGAGCATCACTGATGCAGTAGTCCATTGCTTTTGGCTTTAGTGCAAAAATGGCAGCCCTCCAGTGAACCTTTCCCTGTTACCTGAATGCACCATTACCTGATTAATTCATTCACCTTCCTTATATAAGTAAAAGTATTTGCATCAGCATTTTTTTAAAGAATATTTTAAGAAAGCAGTTATAAATTCCCTTTTTTTCCTACCATCATTTCTCTGTACCCATTAACCAAGCAAACTATTGAGAAAGTATTTTTAATTCCCTTCCTATACATCTTTTCATCCCATCATCATGTAAATGTGCATCTGTGGCAGCAAAACAAGATGAGACAATAAAGTATAAGCATGCTAAAATCCGGGAACCAGAGACAATTTTAAGAGTATAGTGCTGGTTCTATCATTTTTACTATCCCTGCTTCCTTTACGGCATTGTAAATTATATGCTGCATTTAGCTTAGATGAAAATGTGAATGAGGACTGGTTCTGTGTGCTATTTAAAACCCAGAAGAAACACTAGAAAAGGAAGAGATATATTGATAATTTTAAGTATAGTGGCAGCCACAGGTGCCTTATAATTAGGGCTAATTCTACATTTGTATTATGAACTTGAATTTTTGAAGTTGTTTCACTCATCTGGAAAATGTAGTATAGTTTGAAACGAGGTACGCAAGGTCTTAACCAGCACATTATTTTAAAAAATCATTTTATAATTTCTTAAAAATAATTTTTATTGCTGGCGAAAATTGCCAGATTGACAGTCCTGGAGGCTAAAGGGCTCTGTGCATCCATGGAAAAACAACAAGGCAGGAGCAGTGAAAGCTTCTCCACACTGCCCTATCGATATACCTCAGCACTGACCTAGATGGAACATCACTAGCTTTGAGAAAAAACTATCATCCTCAGAGGTCCAAGCCCTAGACCTATGCACCTATCTGAAGGCTGAAAATCTGGCCCTTCATTTATTCAGTTTAATGAAACTTCAAGTTTCTGTGCTCCTTAGATGTCTATGCTATGATTGCCAAGGAAGAGATGATTCAGTAAGATACAGAACATCTCTTGAGATGGAGTCAGTGCACTCATGGCCCACTAAAGAGAGATAATTTGACGCCAGTGGGAATCAACAACACTTGGCACATCTAGGAAGTATCAGTCACATAGTGCCAATTGTGGTGGTGGCACTCCGAGTGCAGAAAGTGGGGGCCCACAAGAGACCTTAAAATGACCTTGCCTCTATAGGTTCTGCTGACAAAAACTCCCCAAAGTCACAGATTCACTGGCACTGGGAGATAGGCTTCCATCATCAGGTGAATTAAGTAAAACCCTGAATACCAGGAAGACACACTTGAAATTCTTCCCAAGGGACACCTCAAGCTCTTTTGCGGGGGGGGGGAGGGGGGGAGAGGGCAGGAAGAAGGGGAGAGAGAGGGAGGGGGAGGAGGGAAAACCTGCAGAAAACAAATGGTCTCTGATAGCTGACCTTTCAGGCTAGGTAGGCACACACACAGACCTCTTGTTACCTTCCAGGACACAATAATTAAATCATTGCCTTAAAGGTGATTTTAATAACAGCATAAAAAGATATACTTGATAAAGCATACTCGGTTGATAGGTGTTACAGAACAACTGAGAAATGAACAGATCAAAACACAAAGAAACAGTCTTTTTGGGCTGTAGCTTAAATTTGGTGAGTGGAGGAGGAAAGTGCATTTGACTTTCACAGAGAAGTTAACTAAACGCCAAACAAGGAAAATAACCTGATGGCGACTAAATGTATATTTTTTCCTATTACTCACTATCCACTTGAAGGTCCAGTCCATTTCCATGCCCTGTATACATTGTAGGCATGGTAGTCCTGCCTGGATTTAAACAATCCTGCTTTTCACAGTTCCTGGCCTTAGGAAAACAAAGAGAAACAGCAGCAGGTATTTATTTACCATTTAAATTTCAGCACTGTATCCCATTTGTTCTTCTGGCTCCCTGCCAACACCCTTAGCTACCTGAGTTTAAGAAAGAAAGAAAGAAAGAAACCCACAGAAAACAAATGGTCTTTGATAGCTGTGTGCTGGCCAGCATACCTCTTATCCATCACAGGTGGTCTTTTTGATACTGGATACTTGTTTACTGTAAATTAGACAGTTGAAACCATCATTTCATATAATACAACAATACCGAACAATATATTGTTGTCTAAATCTGCATGTAGTTTTTTATTACTTATGCTACAAAAAATTTAACAGGTTTTGAATATTTTTTAAATTCTTCTGATTCCTAAAGCAGAAATTATTGAGTGTCACAATGAATAGGCTGGAATTTTTTGCTAAACATTTTGAGGTTGAGGAGAGATGTTTTCAAAATCATCTACATTTTTGTTTTAACAGCAAGGGAAATCTACTATTGTATTTAAATTGTTGTAGAGACTTTAAAATTGAAGACCTTTAAAGCAAAAATTATAAAAATATCTAATTGTGCATGCCCAATTTTGTTCCTGTGGTCAACGGGTGAAAAAAAGTGGTCACTTCATTTGCTGGCTTAATCAGCTACAGATGAGACATGACAGAATTTAGAACTCTAAGTACAACATTAGAAGTGCACAATTAGAAGCCTGTTTGAGGACCCCTTATGAATTTGTCAAATTGAGTTTAACCTATACTTGGGTTTAATCTTTTAAAACCTTACTCCTCTGAGTAATTTTTACGCATTCAAGTAGTCCCTTTTGATTTCCAGTTTGATGTACATGAGCAAAGACCAGGTTTTGAAGAATTCAGACCTTAATCTCTGAACAAATCATAGAATCATAGAATCATAGGATAATAGGACTGGAAGGGACCTCGAGAGGTCATCGAGTCCAGCCCCCTGCCCTCAAGGCAGGACCAAGCTCCGTCTACACCATCCCTGACAGATGTCTATCTAACCTATTCTTAAATATCTCCAGAGAGGGAGATTCCACCACCTCCCTTGGCAATTTATTCCAATATTTGACCACCCTGACAGTTAGGAATTTTTTCCTAATGTCCAATCTAAACCTCCCTTGCTGCACTTTAAGCCCATTACTCCTTGTCCTGTCCTCAGAAACCAAGAGGAACAAATTTTCTCCTTCCTCTTTGTGACACCCTTTTAGATATTTGAAAACCGCTATCATGTCCCCCCTTAATCTTCTTTTTTCCAAACTAAACAAGCCCAGTTCATGAAGCCTGGCTTCATAAGTCATGTTCTCTAGACCTTTAATCATTCTTGTCGCTCTTCTCTGTACTCTTTCCAATTTCTCCACATCTTTCTTGAAATGTGGCGCCCAGCACTGGACACAGTATTCCAGCTGAGGCCTAACTAGTGCAGAGTAGAGCGTCAGAATGACTTCACGAGTTTTGCATACAACACTCCTGTTGATACAACCTAGAATCATATTTGCTTTTTTTGCAACAGCATCACACTGTTGACTCATATTCAACTTGTGGTCCACTATGACCCCTAGATCCCTTTCCGCCATGCTCCTTCCTAGACAGTCGCGTCCCATCTTGTATGTATGGAACTGATTGTTCCTTCCTAAGTGGAGCACTTTGCATTTCTCTTTATTAAACTTCATCCTGTTTACCTCTGACCATTTCTCTAACTTGCTAAGGTCATTTTGAATTATGTCCCTATCCTCCAAAGAAGTTGCAACCCCACCCAGTTTGGTATCATCTGCAAACTTAATAAGCGTACTCTCTATCCCAATATCCACATCATTGATGACGATATTGAACAGTACTGGTCCCAAAACAGACCCTTGCGGAACTCCACTTGTTATCCCTTTCCAGCAGGATTTAGCACCGTTAACAACAACTCTCTGATTACGGTTATCCAGCCAATTATGCACCCACCTTATCGTGGCCCTATCTAAGTTATATTTGCCTAGTTTATCAATAAGAATATCATGCGAGACCGTATCAAATGCCTTACTAAAGTCTAGGTATATGACATCCACCGCTTCTCCCTTAGCCACAAGGCTCATTATCCTATCAAAGAAACCTATCAGATTAGTTTGGCATGACTTGTTCTTCACAAACCCATGCTGGCTATTCCCTATCACTTTATTACCTTCCAAGTGTTTGCATAGGATTTCCTTAATTACCTGCTCCATTATCTTCCCTGGGACAGACGTTAAACTGACCGGTCTGTAGTTTCCTGGGTTGTTCTTATTCCCCTTTTTATAGATGGGCACAATATTTGCCCTTTCCCAGTCTTCTGGAATCTCTCCTGTCTTCCAATATCATTTGGTTCCCCAGTTCAGATTTGTTAAGGTGTTAACAATTCTGATTAATTTTCTAACCCAGTTGAAGGCTTCTTCCCTTGCCTTGTTCTGTGTCAACTTGGTACTTTTCAAGTGCCCTTCTTTCCTCAGATTCTCTAAAAGTTTTCTGTTCTGCTCAGATCTTTATACTTTGCTCATCACCATGGTGTCAAAGAACCATAGTCTAATCCACATCCTCATAGCCACGATCCTGTGACTTAGATTCCTCTCTCTGCCTTTCTCTGATCATTGATTCCCAGTCAGCCTCTGCCAAATCTTTGTTGTAATCATGAGTAGCTGCTCTCTTCAAGGGCTTTCCTGTATTAGAGTTCACAGAAAAGTGTGGGCAAGTTTTGAAAATGGCAGCCAGCCCAGGAGAGACTGTCTTGAAGAAGGAATCCAATGATTTTTTTTAAAAAATTAGTATTTTTTAATATGGAGATATACCTATCTCATAGAACTGGAAGGGACCTTGAGAGGTCATCAAGTACAGTCCCCTGCTCTCATGGCAGGACCAAGTACCATCCTTGTCAGATTTTGCCCCAGATCCCTAAATGGCCCCCTCAAGGATTGAGCTCACAACCTGGGGTTTAGCAGGCCCATGCTCAAACCACTGAGTTGTCCCCCTGCAATGTAGGGCTTCCTAAGCTATACCTCCTCCCCCCAATGTAGGGGTTCCTATTAAGCACAAAAAAGCATTTCTCCAAACTCAGCCAAATGTTTAAAAAGATTTGAGATTGCAGAAATCTGCAGACACAAATCTTACATGAAGTAGGAATCCTTTTTGAATATAAGTGGAAAGGACACGTAAGATGGGAACATTAGATGGTTGTAATCGGTTTGAGACTGAGCCATTCCCTGGACTAATTAGATCCCCTCATTTTATTCTGTTATTCAGTTTTCACTCCTCATTATTGACTCTACTGTCTCACCTGATAGAACTGTGACCTTATATGCTGTTAGAATTGGCTCTGTTTTCTTGCTTGTACGTGGACTATTCTTCCTTCCAAACAATTGCACTTTTTTCTCTTTCAACCTGGATCTTCTTTTATATTTGTAGTTAGATTTCCTGAACCCATTTATTCTTTCCTTTCCAACCTGCAGCAGTATTTTGATGCCCCGAGTATTACACCTTCATATTCTTTGAGTATTGTTTCAGGTGTGACTGAGGGAAATACAATTTCTGTGTGATATTTTTTTTTCGTTTGTTGCATAGGGAATTATAGATTCCATTCAGTGAAGAACTTAAGCGTATACCTCACATTAATTAATGGTCAATGGCACAATGGTATGCTTAAAATTAAACATGCAGCTAAGTGCTTTCCTTGATTAAGACTTATTTGTTTCATTCCAAATACCATGGAGAGCTGAACTGGCTTCAGGCTGTATGTACTGTACTTTTTTTGCTGCCTGTAAGATTCATGAAATCTGTAGAAATCAAACAACTGAATTGCTACAGGTAAGAGTTTAAAGGGGGAAATACTTTAAACAAATATTCTCCCCAATATCTGACAAGTTTTATGATCTTTAAAATTCACTCTATTAATACTAATTTGCCAAAAAGCATATAATGTTTTTCTTTGATGGAGTATATTTTTATTAGTTTGAATAATACAGTTCAGAAAACAAAGACAAAATAAGTGATCAGTTGGATCCAGTGATATTTGGGAAGGATGTATCTAATCTCAGGTGTAAAAGATGACACAGATATGGAATATGTCTAGTAGTTCAGTTCCCTTGTCCCACCATTTTGTGTCTGTTGAAGAAATACAGTAAACTTCCAATAATCCAGCACCTTTAGGACCCAGGGGGTGCCGGATTATCAGATATGCCGGACTATCAGAAGGGTGGGCTATGAGGGGTCTGGAGTGGGGTGGGAGAGGATGCCACCCCAGACCCCTCATAGCCCCCCCTTACGATAGTCCGGCTCTGCCCCAGGCGTCCCTGATTCAGCCGCTGCTGGTCAGTTTCAGCAGCAGCTGAATCGGGGATGCCTGCAATAGAGCAGCTGGGGTACTGCCCGGTTGGTCCCGTAGCGCTGTCCCTTGGGGCTGCGGGACCAACCCGGCAGCACCCCAGCTGCTCTGCCCCAGGCGTCCCCAAGAGCAGCTGGGGTGCTGCCGGGTTGGTCCTGCAGCCCCGAGGGGCAGCGCTACGAGACCAACCCGGCAGCACCCCAGCTGCTCTGCTCCCGGCTTCCCCAGTTCAGCTGCTGGTCAGTTTCAGCAGCAGCTGAATGGGGGAAGCCTGTCCGGCTGCCCCAGCACTTCCGGATTCCTGATGGTGCTGTTACCTTTCCATCAAGTATTCTAGTAATGATCTCCTGTATATCCAGAAAAGTGTATCTTTCATCAACATCCTCATCTGTACCATCTCACAGTTTTGCGTCTGTTTCCAAAGCAATTGCCCCACGATAGTTCACAAGGTTACTTTTAATCTTTTAGAGTCACATGTGCTAGGAAGCCATTGCATATGACCCTCCACTTTTAATGGATCTGCCTTTGTCAGTACTCTGCCTTCTTTTCTGCTGTGACCTTCTGTGCCCTGAACTTTGATGAAGGTCCAAACATGTTAATCCATGTCTCCACTAGGGATGTAATAGAATAACCATTTAAATAGTTAACCAATAAGCATGAGCTTAGTGGTTACTGTAATAGTCCCTGCTTCCTGGGAGCCAGCTGCTGCCTCATGCTCCGTATCACTGTGGGTTCTGCTATATAAGCTGTATGCTGCCTGCAGTGTGTAACCATGTAGCCGCTAAGATTTTCAGCAGTTACACGGTGACTTATTAACCACTTTTTAACATCCCATGTCTCCACCACTTCCCCCTCACATCAACCAGAAGCCAAAGCTGTCCCCAGGACCTCAGCAGTGCCCAATCATGCCCTCTGACTGAGGAAACCACCCTTTTCCTCACAAAATGTGTTTTACTAATTGTTAAACTCATTTTGAGCCCCACATGACATACAGAGGACTTTAAAAGCCTTAGGCTATTTTAGGTGTTTTTAGCTTTTCAACATGAAAATGTGACTTCCTTATCAGTGCATAAATTGAGCCACATGAAGAGATTTTATGATTTGAGGTATTTACAAGCAGACAGACTGCAGATTACGTATTGTGTGTTTTAGCACTCTAATTACTAATTCAAAAGCACAGATGCTATTATTTCAAAGTAGTTTTTATGTATTTTTTAAGTAAAGGGTAAATCTCACTTGTAATACCCTGTGTGTCTTTTGTATTTTCATGCCTTTTGGCCCAACTAATAAACTTAAAATCATTAGCGAAATAAGCAGATGCTTTAAAATTAAAAAATCTGTGTGTTTGAGAAAATAAAAGGAACTCAGGACTGATGTAAATCTCAAAGCATTACAGCAGTGTGGGGCAATATGTGTGGGGAGTGAGAATTTGACATATATTTTTATTTTGAAATGTCATAGTAATTTACATTATTCAGTCCTTTAACTGCCAAACTGTGAAAGTCCATTAAGCTACTGAAAGGAATATACAAATTATGCACTGGCACTTCAGGCAGGAGTTTTACATATACCCTGTTATTCTATCAGCCAGCCAGCTGCAAGATTGTATTAAGGAGTAAGTGAGAAAATTATATTGCCTGCAAACTAATTGTACAAAAGACTTTAAAATAAGTAATCAGAGCCCAGTCCTTTCTGAAACTGAGCCAGGAGATATTATAAATTGCTCTATCATTCTTGTCAGCCCAGTGTAAAAACCCTTAGCTACCATGTTGATTTTGTTCCATGTATAATATAACTACCTCTCCAACTATTGACAGAACTGGGCAAACTCAAGTTATGCCATTAGTAGCTGCCCAATTCAGCCTTTAGCATTGTTTAGCAACTCTAGATAAAGTATCTTTCTATCATCCTCTTTTTACTGAAATTCAGGGCAGATCTAGAAACCCTTAACGTGTGTATACAAGCTGCTCAGTTAATTGTATAGCTTCACCGTCAACTAGTAGATGAGTGCTTGCTGAAAATATTTTTGACTCTTATAGTTCTTAGTGCACTGAAGAAAAACAAGTGATTACAAGAGACCTCCTGACCCCCAGGGTGCAATAAATCTGAACTGCTACCAAAATAGATGTAATAATATTAGTGAGTGCTTGGGACAGCACATTTTTAGAAATAATATATTTTTCACTTATAAAACAACAAAATTCAAGGAGGATTTTCAAGGACAGTTGGCTCGTAGAAATAAGTACAGATCTATGCATGTAGACTCCTGTAGCCATCTGTTTAACAGAGACTTTTTGATTACAATAAATAGGTTTCATACACTGGCCACACTTTAAAATGTTGCTTACTGTTGCTAAAGTTGTGGGACACACATTCTTGTGGAGCCATGCAAGGTTCTGATCATAGTTACACTATAATAAATCCAGAGTAGTGTCTGGATTGAATTCATTGAAGGACTCTAGATCTGTAGCAGTGAAATTAAGATCACAACCAGTCCTGTGATGTAGAAAATGAATTATTAAAGCAAATTGGCTAAAATGGACAAAGAAATGGTATCCATCTAGCCAAATTAGCAGGATTGCATGATTGAGATAATGGTGAAATATAAGCCTATTTAATCACTATCTAGAAAACCAAAATTTCTAGACAATCAGTTTTCAGTCATGTTACCTTATAGCCATTTCCACCAGGTTTCATCTCAGATCTTCCATCCGATTTTCTCTGCAGAGGCGTTGAATATGTCCAAAACCTTCACGGTCATGGATTTGAACTTCATGCGTGATAAACTATTTCCGTTTTTTCAGTCTTCTAGTTTTGAACCCAACCTTTTGTGTTTGCATCTATGTCTATACTCTAACACAAGGAACAAGCAAGGGACAATTCTGAAAATTAGGGGCCTGACCAAGAGAAGCATAGCTTAGTGGTGTGCACAGAACCCTGACGCAAAACTTCTGAATCCTTGTCCTAGGTCTGTTTGTAGTTTCTTCTGTGACTTGGGTTAAATTATCTTGCCTCTCAGCCTCTATTTCCCTTTATTGCGGTGTAGTGAGTTTAATTGACATTTATAAAGTCCTTTAAATAAATAAATAAATATTGCTAGGTGAGTGTTATTAGTGTATTATGTCACTGAGGGAGTATAATGCAACATGAGATAAGATGATGTGGATTTTGGGATTGTCTTTCCTCACCCACATTTATCAAAAATCTTCTTTACCATCTCCATTATATAGTGTAGAACAAAGATTATCTGGACAACATCTCTTTCCAATTTATTGTAGAGGCAGTCCATCTAACTAGAGCCCTGAAAATCCACAGATATCTGCTCTATATCTGCAGGTATCCGCATCCATGGGCATGGATGTGGATATCGGCAGCTCATTTTTGCAGGTATGGATGTAGCTATAACCACGTTTATTAGGGAGCTTTCTGTTTAGAAGCTATGGAAAGGGGAGGGTATATTCAAGTTATAAACGATGACAAAGGCCTGTAGCGGTCAGATATGTCCTGATTCTAAGGATTCTAAATTGCAGTTACCGAGCTAATGCATATTGACTATACACTTACTGGATAGGACCGCTCTGTAGAGCCGCAGTGGGGTAGCTCCAGGATGCACCCATGCTGTGGCTCTGCAGTGAGTGTGTCTGTGTGTGAGCTGAGACTGCTTGGTCCCGGATTGCACTGAGCCCAGCAGTCCCTGTTAGCAGCGGACAGCCCTGGCCGCCACAAACAGGGGCTTCTTGGTGGTGGTGGCAGCAGCCTCCCCTATCCTCCCTCCCCGCTGCCTCTGAGAGAGGCAGCAGGGTGGTGGGGGCAGGCAACACGCTGAAGACAGTGTTGGGGGGAACCGACATTTAAGCTGTCTCCCCCAGCACCGGCTCATGTCTCCCCCCTTGTGGGGGATGCCCTAGGGAGCATGGGGTGAGCGGGATGCAAGCAGTGCCCACTTTCTCCATGTTTCCACTGCAGGATTTCAACCTTTGAAATGTAACAAGAGCCGCATGGAGCCCTGCAGGGCTCTTGCTACAGTTCAAAGGCTGAAGCGCCCTCAGTGGGAACCACCATGAGCAGGGACTGCTTTAGTCCCCATTCATGCCGTTTTCCCACTGTGCCTCTGCATTCCCTGTTCCCTGCAGAGATGGTGCAGGGGAGAACTGGTTTTTAAGCCAGCTCCCCTCGGCCCTGAATTCTGCTCCTTCCCCCTGCTGCCTCAAATAGAGGCAGAAATGGGGAGGGGAAATGACTAGTCGAATCACTACTCGACTATTTGATAAGCTTATGTGTATTGTACAGTCGACTAGTCACCTAGGGTGTGTCTAGACTACATGCCTCCGTCGACGGAGGCATGTAGATTAGACAGATCGGAAGAGGGAAATGAAGCCGCGATTAAAATAATCGCGGCTTCATTTAAATTTAAATGGCTGCCCCGCTCTGCCGATCAGCTGTTTGTCGGCAGATCGGGGCAGTCTGGACGCGCCGCGTCGACAAAGAAGCCTTTCTTGATCGGCACAGGTATGCCTCGTGAAACCAGGTTTACCTGTGCCGATCAAGAAAGGCTTCTTTGTTGACGTGGCGCGTCCAGACTGCCCCGATCTGCCGACAAACAGCTGATCGGCAGAGCGGGGCAGCCATTTAAATTTAAATGAAGCCGCGATTATTTTAATCGCGGCTTCATTTCCCTCTTCCGATCTGTCTAATCTACATGCCTCCGTCGACGGAGGCATGTAGTCTAGACGTACCCTTAGGGTATGTCTACACTAGCCCCATAGTTCGAACTAGGGAGGCTAATGTAGGCTTTCGAAGTTGTAAATGAAGCCCGGGATTTAAATATCCCGGGCTTTATTTGCATGTTCCCGTCTGGTTGCCATTTTTACATTCCACTAGTCCGAAGTAACTGCCCACGGCTACATGCGGCAGTGAAACGGTAATTTGAACTAAGTCCTTAGTTCGAATTAACTGTTACTTCTCATGTAAATCCATAAGGAGTAACAGTTAATTTGAACTAAGGACTTAATTCGAATTACTGTTTCACTGCCGCGTATAGCGGCGGGCAGTTACTTCGGACTAGTGGAATTAAAAAATGGCGACCGTATGGGAACATGCAAATAAAGCCCGGGATATTTAAATCCCGGGCTTCATTTGCAACTTTGAATGCCTACATTAGCCTCACTAGTTCGAACTAGGGACTAGTGTAGACATACCCTTACATCCCTACCTGGTCTCTGCCTTTTTGCAAGCATTGCTAATTCAACACCACAATAATGTTCTAAATGACCAAAATCTCCACAGCCCTGAAAAGGTTGTACAAAATATGTCAGTTTTATTGGCATAAATGCATTAAGTTATAATGCTAATTTAGTGAGAGATTTCTGATGGGTTTATCTTGCATATGTTGTACCGTGTAGACCTCTCTATCATAAATACTTAACCAATTTTCAATAGATATAAGTGGTTTAAGTAATACTTCCTGTTGAATTAGCAGTTGCTGAGCATTTGAGTCTTTGTGCTATCCTGCAATCCACTAATGTGATATTTAATGAGGAGACATCAGTCTGGAGAAAGGTAGTCAATATAAATCAGTGTTTACAAAGTGTGATTAACTCTGAAATATTTCATCAATGCTGTGGTCCCAGGCAGACTCTATGCTAATTACTAGAAGCTGCGTATGTTTCAGGGGATTTTGACGGACCCTGAGTGCAGCAAACATGGAGCAGCAAAATTGCAATTATGCTCGGACTGTCTCTGATGACAATTTATGCACTTGGTGTGATGACCCCTCACTTCCCAAGAGGGCAATAAACAGAATGCATTTTCATTAAGATACTAATGCACTTAATCACAGGGGAAAGGGTTAGAAAGTAACGAAATACCTTTAAAGCAAGATGTGTCAGGACTGATGGGATAAGATGCTTTATTTAAAAGTCAGTTTCTTTGCAAAACTACTGAGTACCGCAGGCTCTCTCTCATTGAATTTAGTCATGAACAACAGGGTGCTGGATTAGAGAGCGTCAGGCAGCAGAAGCCTTTTATGAAAGGAGATACCAAATTGAGATAAAATAAAATAAAACTTTCCCTCATTTGGACTCAGATGCTTACAAAGATGGGGAAATTTTGGTGTAAATTTAACAGTAGTTTTGTGTGCATGTCTGGTTGTTTTTATTTAGCTGTTGAGCCCAGACAGCATGTTCAGTGCTGTAGAGGACAAACATGAAACACTGCCTTGACCTCCAAGAGTGAGAAACCCCAAAAGGGAAGGGGAAGGGCAGTGGCAGTGACATGGGGAGTAGAACTGGCCTAGAAGAATGGGAAGTGTGTGTTGTGGCCTTTGAAAAGGTATGGTTATGGCTGTGCAGTTCCCTCCCGTTTTAGGGACTTTGTGCCCGCAGTTTTGGAAGGAGAAAGATGAACTGCCACAACCACAGGCTTTGCCCTACAATCACAAGGTAGTCCTAAGTCTCAGAGGGGTAGCCGTGTTAGTCCGTATCTGCAAAAACAACCAGGAGTCAGTGTAGTTCTAAGAATGCTTTTGATTTCAGCAGTCACCTCCTAACAACCACAATAAAGCACTAGATGTCACCTCTTCCTCATATGTCTATGGCCAAGAGGCAGATAAGGCAGGTACAACTGTTATGCCTCATTCCGAACTTCTACAAACCCGACATAGTTCACATTTAGAGGATTGTCTGTGACCCAGACATGGAGGAGACGTTCTGGATGGGGATTCATGGATCAGGAACATGGCCTATGTGATTTAGTGTGGCAGCTCCGCTTCCACAGACTCCGCTTCCACAGATTGCTGTTACCCCTGGCAGAAATAATCTACATGAAGGAATTTGCTTTGGGCTAGCCTATCAAGATACAGGCCCATACTAATAAAGCTTTTGCAGTTTTTGTGTACAGCCATCTGAGCAAAAAACATCAAACAGCCTGATTTTGCCTGTTTTTTTTTAAATATAATCTCAAAGCCAGGGACAATTGCTTTTAATTGCACGCTTGTATTCTCCTAAATGAAATACACTAGCAGTGTTATGATTTCTGTTCACATAGTGATGGCATTTGTCGGTTAACATTTCTCAATTACTTTTTTTTTTCTGAAATCTGTGCCACAGGTAACATAGAATACAGCTGTCCAGCCACAAATGAATGTGAAATTACAAAGCGCAGACGCAAGTCCTGCCAAGCCTGCCGCTTCATGAAGTGTCTAAAAGTTGGCATGCTGAAGGAAGGTAAGGCTGATCTAGTCAATATGTATCTGTTGAGAAATCCATGTAACAATTGCAGGGCAATCAGGGCAGAAAAGAGATGGTAAGTGGTCTGACCACCTATTGCAGAAAAAAACTTCAATATACACATGTATTTTCTGACCAACTGTTTTTAAATGCTTGCTGAAGATTCCAGGTATATCCAGGAAAAACATATAATCTGTGGCGTGAAATGTTTCCGGTACACCCTAGCATTCCATCTGTCTCAATGGGCTGCTAGTAGAATAGTCATCACAACCCCCCCTGTCTGTTTCCATAAGATTTGTACCTTGTGAAGTTTCAAGCCTTCATTATCTCTTACTCGATGATGTTTCTGTTACAACTTCATTCTCTGATTTTCTGTGTCCACATTGTACTGATTATCACCAGGAAAAATGAAGGGGTTTTCTTCTTCTCCCACGATATGCTGGCATAAATACAGAATAACTATACTGATGTCAATGAAGTTACACTGATGCAAAATTTGGGGTGAGTGTTAAGTGCACACACTCGCTCTCACCTGTCTTCAAAGCTTTTTTTTTCCGGGGAGAAGGGAAATTAGCTACCTCCCTTTTTCTAAATCAAGGCACACAAACATTGGTAAATGTAGGAACACATCTCTAAGAAACCATCCTGACAGATCTGGGGCTTAATATAACCCAATAACATCAATATAAAACTAGTATAGTCCAGAGAGACTTGGACCCTGACTATAGAATAAAATATATTCTAGACATGCTAGAAACCCTGCCATTTGAGGATGTCATTTTTATGCATCAATTTTATTCACTAAAATTGGATTGCATTGTAGCCATCAAGGGAGAGTACCAGAAAATAAAATAATTTCATTGACTTGTGAGCTAGATAACAATTTAGAAGAAATACATTGAAATCCGTTCTAACAGTTGTATTTGTTGGGTAATCCCCAGCATTAAGCAACTGCTTTAAAATATCTCCAGATGATTTCCAATGTAATTTTGTTTGAACATAACTTAAAATAATCAGCTTTAATTGGTGGCGAATTTTTACAAATCCTGTAACTAGTCTTTTAAAGCAGGTTTCACTGTGTAGCCATGCTGGTAGTGTCTAAGAGGAATATAGAGCAATAGAGAGATGATGGAAAAATTAGGCCTATCATGCACCTCCAGACATATTCTTATTGGATTATACTTACTAAGAATAAACCTCGTTCTGTGCAACTGCTTTGGCAGACACTATGATCCTATGAGCCAAATCCTGCTGTCCTTAGTTTCACTTAAGCAAAACTCCTGTCAAATTCAATGGAGATTTTGCTTCAGTAAGGACTGCAGGATTTGGCCCACTTTCTTGTACAGCTTGGGTTTTCTTATAGGTAGAAAACCTGATTTGTTTCAGCCACTAATGGCCAAAATAGAAACTTTAGACAAGCTGGAAAATAAAAGGCACACAGGGTAATGCCAGCTTTTGAAAAGCTCTGTGCTGCTTAATAGCTTTGTGAATAAGAAAAAAAAATGCTTGTATTACTACTAATTTAACATATAGGCATATTGAGGAACTTGTTCTTAATAGGAGGGAATGGAAAGAAACTCAGAAGTAGTCAGATGGGTGAACTGACTTATAACTTGATTTTAAAATGTGAGGTACACAATTACATATGCATAAATATTTGTAATTACATGCGTAGTTTGTTTGGGCAGTTATCGTGGCTGCATGTGCAACTCCGGAAATTGCTTCTGAAAATGGTTAATTATGTTCAGTTTCCCAGTCTGCATGCACCGTCACAGTAATTGTGCATACAAGTCAGGTGCCGATTTGTTCATCTCTTTTTCTTACACAGTAGTCGTGTGTCTACCATGCTTAAACATCGATGTCTTAAATTAAAATGTTTCCATGATCCAGATTTTCAAAACAAAAGGTGCTTTGATTAGAATAATGAATACCATGTGATGATGTTAAAGGTATATTATTGGCCAGATTCTGCCTTCAGTTCTGTTCACCGATAATACCAGGAAGTGTACGGCACCACCAGTGTAAATGGGTACAGAATCAGGCCCATTTGTTTTAAGCAAACTGTAGCTCAGTGTGTCAACATTTTATTGTGCCTAATTTTTCCTGTAAATGGAATTTTTTAAATCCTCTGTCTCAAAGACATTACCTTAATTTCCACTGCATTTTTGCACTTTGTGGTCAACTACATGTACTCAAAATAGGTGTAAACTCTACCCTTACAGTGTGTTGTAAGTTACTATGCAAGTAGAGACAGGAAAGTGGAGGATCAGGAAAAATGTCAAAGTCGATTTTTAAAAAAAAGTATTTCACTGATTATATAGCAACATTGAGGTTCTCCAAAGTTAAGTCTACTACACTGTCAATTTCCAAGCTTGTTTGCTAGAGCACTCACTGATGACAAACCCACTGTCCTTCCACTCACCTCCTTTGCTGCGTCCCTAAACAGTTCTTTCTTATGGAGGGGTTGCCCAGCAGACACACAGGGAATTTGGGTTCTTTTTAATTAATTAACGTAATTCCCATGTTAAGTGTGATTGCACCACCCTGTCTGTGCACATGTGGCTCAGCCATGACTGAGGGGGATGACTTCTAGGGAGCAGAGGGAGAGTTCCGTTTCCTTGCCCAACTTGGTGATGGTCTTTGGCATTTGGAAGCAGACTGATACAGAATTTCAACAGCATACTGTGCATTTGAGAGGGGTTTCAGAAAGGTAGTCGTGCTGGTCTATTTCAGCATCCGATGGCACTTTAACGGCTAACAAATTGATTCGGGTATAAGAGCATATGCGTTTGTGAGCTACAGCTCACTTTCTTGGATGTTGACGAGAAAAGAAAAGAGAAAAAAAGGAGGGGATACAGAGATGGGAGTGTGACATTAGTGCTAATCACACTCCCTTCCTTTATTTCCCCCTTCAAGCATCTGAGGAAGTGAGCAGTAGCTCACAAACGCTTATGCCCTAATACATTTGTTAGTCTTTAAAGTGCCACCAGACTCCGTGTTGTTTTTAAGAGAGACATTGTTTATAACAACTTAAAAAACATTTGGGGATGAACTTTTGTTTAGGATGGATTATACTGTGGAGTTGTCAGTCTATGTAAAGATTTTGTTTCCTTTTGGTTAGATATATGCAGCCGAGTCCTACTGTCTTTCTAGAACCCAGGGAAAATTAGATACAGGGACAGATTTATGCTTGGTGTAACACCAGTGGTTAGAATGGAGTTACAGCAGGAATGAATTTGGCCCCCTATGTCTTAAACATATCTTTGTTTATAGGTGAGGATTTCAGTCCCATGCAGCATGTAAGAGATCATGCTGCAGTAAATCTATTCAAATGTAAACCTGTTCAATTCAATTACCAGTCTATAATAAAATTTACTGCTACAGCCTCCACGTTGGTCACAGCAGTCTCTACATGCTGATGGCACAGCATGCCTGGAAATTGACAGCCTAAATCTATTTACTAAAAAATTTACTTGCAGACCCTGAAATAAAATCAAGTTTCAACAGCTTTGATAGGAGTATCATATCCTTTACAGAAACTTCTGAACAACTGACAATCTGTGTTTTTGATAGAAATCTGCACCAGCATGTTGTGGGTCTTTTCTTTTAAAAACTTTTCTTGAAATAACTCTCCTTGTGCATAATCAGAAATTACATATATATCAGTCACTTCATCTCTTTTCATAGCTTGGGAAGCTTATTTAATTTTATGATGTTGTCACTTTGTGTCATCAGCTTTGATGACAACTGGCTAGAGGCATCAACTTGTTCTTTGTCTTTGGGAAAAAGGTTCACCTGCTTCTCAGACTTGTTTAGAAAGTACTCTTCAGCTGTGGTTTCATATTATAGGCATAACTTTTATATAGAATGTTTCTACGTACATTTTGCCATATTTTTTACCAGATAGCTACTAATGGTTGGACGTCTCTAGTCCGGCATCATCGGGACCAGTCCCAAACAAGAGAATTTGCCGGACCAGGGGAGGTCCCCAGCAGGCAAACGTACCTCGCTGTTCCCCTCCCCCAAACTTGGTTGGGCTGCTTGCCTAGCTACTGCTGGCTCCCTGGGCAGCGCAGGCTCTGGCTCCTGCCGCAGGACTCCATCCCCATCCCCGCACAACCTCAGTCCAGCCCCACACAACCAGGGTAAGCTATGGGACTCTGACTCCCCACCCCACACTCCTGGGGACTGCTGGAGGGCTCCCATCTCCATCCTACACTGCCCCTCAGCTGGGCTGCTGACTCTGATGTCCCGCCTGGCTGGCCCTCCTCCTGCCCTACGGCTCCTGGACTCTCTGCTTCGAGAATTCCAGATTTTGAAGGTACAACCTATAGTTTTTAAATAATCCTTTAGAAAGCATATTTTGTACAAAGATTATCACAATAGTGTGTAGAGTGTGAATAAAAGGGCACATTCCATTGTGTGTGGGACTGCTCTTTGAACAGGCCATTTACTTTTCCTCCACTATGTGCACCTGTGTATAGCCAGCCAATATTTACTGTAGATGAAACCTGCAAGCAACACCTGCTCCATGCTTCAGAGGAAGGGAAGCCCCCCTCAGGATCTCTGCCAATATTACCAAGGATAAAATTCCTTTTTGACCCCGAGAAGTTGGACCCCGAGCATTTCAACAGGGCTCAACAGCCAGATACCTGGGAAAGTATTCTCTGCAGCAAGTCAGAGCCCTTTGCATCTAGTGTCCTGTCCCTGCTCACTGGGGATGTTTGCTATGAGCAATTGCAGATGCTTGTATGTCATTTTAGGCTGTCTCATCATACCATCCTCTCCATAAATTTACCAAGCTCTGTCTTGAGGCAGTTAGGTTTTTTTGCCCACTGCTCTCCTTGGAAAGCTATTCTCTCTTCTCATGGCTAGAAATGCTTTGCTGAAATTCAGATGGAGTAGATCATGTGCACTTACTTTGTCAAAAAAAAAATCAAAGAAAGAGATCGTATTGGTCTGGCATGATCTATTTTTGTAAAATCATGTTGTATTTTATCCCAGTTATTCCACTGAAAGTTTACCCAAATTATAAGGAACTTTAGTCCACATGCCAAATATCTGGTTTTAGTAATTTCCTCTATTTTCCAGGTAATGGTTATTAATAATATAAAAGAAACAAACTTTAAACAGAGGGTCAGTAACAGCATTCCATAGTGTTTTAATTTTGCATTTCGGTGTCTGAAAAGTTAATTATTCAAAGACCATTGCAAAATACAGTTTGTTTGTTTTTTCTTGATGGAAATGGAAAAAAGTTTGCTGGCATGTGCAGTGATGCTGGTCAGATGGGTCAGATTCATAGCAGATGAGCGCGCATAATGGCTCTTGAATAATCTGGGGTATTTAACTGGGAGAAGACACCATAACTTAAAAGTAATAATCCTGTTTAAAATGCATTGCCCATTGTTGTCCATTAGATATCTTGTTGTGTATACATTTCACAGAACTTTGAGTTTAGTCTGTGTCCCTGTTTTATAGTCATGTAAGCCTAATCTTGTGAACATTTGCACAAGTGCTTAACTATAAGAAGTGAATAGCCCTATTGATGAAATGGGACCAGTCGCATGAATAGAGTTAAGCATCTGCTTGTTTGAAAGATCTGGCCCTTACTCAGTTTTTGTTGTTGTTTATGTAGAAGATCTTTCAAACAGCAATAGGTATGGAGAATTTTTTTTAAATAGAAATATGTGACTTTACAACTGTCTGAATTGACAACGGAATTCATGTGCAGGTGTCAGTCATTTTTAAAAAATGGGATAAAAGCAGTTTCAGGTCTAACCGATTTGTAATGATCTCTTTCAAACCTGTCCTCATGCTACAGAATAAATTCCTTTAAACTTTATCCAAGAGAGTCGGGCTTTATAGCTCTACCAATACAAGTTGGATACAAGTGGGTAGAAGTTTCTCTCATAGTTTTTGTATGAAGTTGGTTAACTCTAAAGCTATGCTGCTCTCTGCTTACAGGCCATGCTCTGGTTTGCAATATAACTTCATATAGCTCCCCACTAAGTAACTTGTCTTTGGCTAGTCTAATTTACTTCATAGATATTCTGTAACAATTCAGCAATGACTATTTGGGTACGTCTAGACTACAGGCTTTTGTTGACAGAGGCTTTGTTGACAGATACTGTCGACAAAGCTTCTGTTGACAAAGAGCGTCTAGACTACATCCAGTTCTGTCGACAAAGCAAGCCGCTTTGTTGACATGAGTGTGGACACAAAGGACAATGTAGATTCAATAACGCCTTCTGTCAACAGAACTCTGTCAACAAAAGGCGTTATTTCTCGTATAATGAGGTTTACCACCGTCGACAAAACTGCCAGGTTCTGTCGATGTTATGTTGACAGAACTCGGCGGTAGTGTAGACGCTGGTATACTTTTGTTGACAAAAGTCCACTTTTGTTGACAAAAGCCTGTAATCTAGACATACCCTTTCTGACATGCGGAATAACAGTAACTATCTCCACAAACAAGTTTCACATTGTGAGTAAGAGTATTCCAAAGTATAGTTTTCCCATAATGGAGTTATTCCGAAGTAGCTAAATTGAATCGCTATTCCAGAATAGCAATAATAATTTTATTTCTCCATGTAATTGAGGCCTCGGACTCAGAGATGTAGGGTTGCCGACTGTCTAATCACACAAACCCAAATGCCCTTGCCCCCGCCCCTTCTCTGAGTCCCTGTCCCCACTCACTCCTTCTCCTCCTAAATTACTTACTCTCGCCCAGCCTCGCTGATTTTCATGGCGATGGGACAGGGGATTGGGTTATGAGAGGGGTGCAAGCTATGGTGATAAAGGACCTGGAGTGTGGGATGGGGCTCTGAGCTGATTCTGGGGCAGGAGGGCATATGACTTCTGTATGTGACAGGTGGTTCGGGATTGGGACAGAGGGTTGAGGTGTGAGAAGGGGTGAAGGGTGTAGGCTCTGGGAGAGTTTGGGTGTGTGGTTCTCAGGGATGGTACAGGGGTTTGGGATGCAGGAGGGGTTTGGCATGTGGGAGGGGATGTGGGCTCTGGGAGTGGGCTCAGGGCTGGAGCAGGAGGTCAAGATGCAAGAGAGAGTTAGGGTCTTAGCTCTGGTGTGTGGCTTTTACTTCGGGTGGTTCAGAGTCCAGGGCAGCAGGGCTAAGGTAGGCTCCCTGCATGACCTGGGCCTGCGCCACTCCCAGAAGTGGCCAGCATGTCCTGGTATCAACTGCTCTGTGACCAGTTAGAATGGAAAAGATGGTTGCACTGTATTAAAATATAGAGGGACACAGCCTCACCCAGTGTGAATCAATGCCATTAGACCTGCAATTAATTGATGCCATTTAAGGAACTGGTCCACTATTTTTAGCCTAATAGTAAATTGTTTGCCGAGTGAAGGGTTATTGTTGTAATCTATATTTTTTTTCAGCATTGCTTCCTAAAGAATTGTGTGGCCTTTTTAAATGCTAGAGCAGGGGTGCAGATCCTCAGCCCTGGGGGCCGGATGTGGACCATGGCTTTCTTGGGTCTGATCCTTGAGGCTCAGGCCTTCCCCCCAGCATTGGGGAGCCTGTGCTAGTGCTCCAGTCTCCTCCCTTCCCTTCCTGCCCCCTGCTGTCCCACCACAGGGCTGAAGCACATACAATCTACTAGCCTGTCCTCCACCCCAGGCTCTGGTGTGCGAGGGGAATGTGAGGTGTGTCTTTCTCCTTCTCAGTCAGGGGCCACGTCAGTGAGAGTTTGTTTGTTTGTTTGTGGTTCTCACTTGTGTGCAGCCCCTGATTTTTCTGTGGATCAGTGGCCCCTGAATCAAAAACAGTTCCCCACCCCTGAGCTAGAGAGTTAAGGCATTTAGGAATTTATTTTCAACCAGTGCTATGGTAATTTAAGCAGCTTTATCATGAAGGATTTGTGGGTCCATGATTTACGTGAAAACATTATCCCATTATCCGTTTGGTGATGGGAGTACCTTACAGTTTAGGATAGGGCTGCCATCAGAAATGCCGGGGCCTCAGGCAAGGTGGAGGGGAAAGCTCTGGGCCCTTAGAAGGGATGGGGCCTTGAGTGGAAGTGGAAAGGAAGGACAGGGGCAGGGAGGTTGGTAAAGGCCCTCATACTAGGTTGCTGCTTGCTCTTCTTCCTCTTGCCCTCACTATCAGGGAGTGAGAGGGAAGAATACAGCCTGTGTTCATTCCCCTCACTCCTAGTTGGTGAGAGGTGGGGGAAGAGGAGTAAGTGACACAAGCTGTGTCCTTCCCTCTCACTTCCTGATAGTGAGGGCAGGAGGAAGAAGAGCAAGAAGTGTCCTGTTGTAAGGGCTTTGCCTCCCCACCCCCGCCACCCTACTGAAATGGCTCCCTTGGGCTGGAGGTTGGCCATCCTCATCCAGTCCTTCAGCACAGCCCGTGTCACTAAGGGGTCTGGTAGTGATTTAAAGGGCCTAAGGCAACTGTCCCTTTTGCCCCTGTCAGTGACCCTGTGTGTCCAACAGTGCTACTGGCCTGTTATGGTGTCGCCACATGGGTGCAGAGCTGGACCATGGGTGGCAGCTGGATGGTGCACATGGCTCATACAAGCCTCTACTATTACCATGATTTAATTTGTTGTGATTTAAAAGCATCAGAGAGCTGCCAGCTGCCGCCATCACTATCATGGCATTAGTGGCCGTAAGTGAGCCGGGCACTGCCGGCAGCCCTTGTTTGGGAACCACCACTGTGATGTCTTGGTCTCATCTTGAAAATAAATAGTAACTCTCTCTCCCAGCAGTGAACTGGCTATGCAGAAAAATCGCTATGGTATTAGACTGTTGTGCTCACACATTTCCTAGTGTGGCTCTGTCAAGTGTCATTCTAAGTTTCTCTTTCGTTAGTTTGTAGTTGCCTATCAAAAAGTGAGTATACCCTTAAACATTTACATTGCCAAGTCTGTAAGCAGTGTCATGGCAGCAGCCAGGAATCCATCTGCTGTGTGGATCAGGGATTTAAGAAATTATTTTTACAGAGTTGCTCTTTTGTGCTTGGCTTAGCTATATTCTTGGAAGTTTGTGCATTTCATTCACATGTCCAATTGAGATCACTGACGTTCTTAGGTAAACTCTTTCCCAACGTATTTTAACATTCACAGCTGCTAAAATATGGGTCCATATATATTTTGAGTTAGAAGCTTTGGGGAATTTCATTCTTTCAAAAAATGAAAAAACCAAGCCTTTTGGGGAATGAACTAACATTGGGTATGTCTACACTACAATGTTAGTTCGAACTAACGGACGTTAGTTCGAACTAACATTCATAGCCGCTACACTAGCGCGCCGCTAGTTCGAATTTGAATCGAACTAGCGGAGCGCTTAGTTCGAACTAGGAAAACCTCATTTTACGAGGATTAAGCCTAGTTCGAACTTACTAGTTCGAATTAAGGGGTGTGTAGCCCCTTAATTCGAACTAGTGGGAGACTAGCCCTCCCCAGGTTTCCCTGGTGGCCACTCTGGCCAACACCAGGGAAACTCTATGCCCCCCTCCCGGCCCCGGACCCCTTAAAGGGGCACGGGCTGGCTACGGTGCCCGTGCCAGGTGCAAGCCTGCCAGCACCCAGCCAGCAGACCCTGCACCTGGCACAGCACAGAGCCACCCACCCGATGTCCCCCAGCCCACCCCCTCTTCCCGGGACCAGGCTGGCGGCTCCCGGGAGCTTGCCCAGGACCGCAAGAGGCGGGCACCTTCCTGGGCTAGTGCGGACATCGTGGACCTCGTCCATGATCTCCGCACTAGGCACAGGAAAGTGGCCGGCTAGGGCAGGAGAGCTGCCAGCCTGGCCACCCAGGAGCAAGTGTGCATGAAAATCAAGGGGGTCCACTGAGACCCCCGACCCTGAGCCCTGAGCTTAGAATGGCCGTCCTGGGTCAGACCAAAGGTCCATCTAGCCCAGTAGCCTGTCTGCCGACAGCGGCCAACCCTAGGGACCCTGGAGGGGATGGACCGAAGACAATGACCAAGCCATTTGTCTCGTGCCATCCCTCTCCAGCCTTCCACAAACTTTGGGCAGGGACACCACTCCTACCCCCTGGCTAAGACTACTCCATGGACCCAACCTCCATGACTTGATCTCACTTCCCTTTAAACTCTGTTCTAGTTGTAGCCTTCACAGCCTCCTGCAGCAAGGAGTTCCACGGGTTAACTATTTGCTTTGTGAAGAAGAACAACTTTCTCTTACTAGTTTCAAGCCTGCTACCCATTCCTTTCCTTTGGTGTCCTCTAGTCCTTCTTTATGGGAACTAATGAAGAACTTTTCTGAATGCACCCTCTCCACCCAACCCCTGCTTTTAGAGACCTCTAACCTGTCCCCGCTCCATCTCCTCTTTTCTAAGCTGAACAGTCCCAGTCTCTGTAGCCTCTCTTCATCTGGGACCTGTTCCCAACCCCTGATCATGTTAGTTGCCCTCCCCTCTCCCAGCCTTTCTCTTCCCCTCTCCCACCTCCTTTTCCCAGTCTCCCCCAGTTTTGTTCAATAAAGACAGAGTCAATGTTGGAAGAAACGTTATCTTTATTTTGTACATCAATAAGAAGGGGGGCTAGGGAAGGGTAAGTGGAAGGAGGTGAGGGAAGAATGGGGTACGAGCCCCCGATGTGGAGGACTGGGCTGGCTCTGCGGGCTTCTGGGGGTGGAAGCTCTCCTGCAGCCCCCCGATGGCCCCCTCTCCCCAGATGGCAGCCTGCGGCAAGTGCAGCCGGGCTGATGGCCGAGTGGTGTGATGTGCCCAGTGTGGGTACTCCAGGCAATCCAAGCCAGGACTGCTTTGCAAGCGGGGCACCCCTTAGAACTGTCTGTCAGGAGTGGGGGTCGGGACCCTTTAAGCGCAGCCCTCGGCTAGCCTGAGAGAGTATCTCCATGCTCTATGTCCTCCTCTGATGCCCTGCCGGCACTGCTTCCGGCCATCCTTAAGCCCTGTTCAGGGTCCACTCAATGTGGACTTGCTAGTTCGAATTAGAAAAATGCTAATTCGAACTAGTTTTTAGTTCTAGACGTGTTAGTTCGAATTAGCTTAGTTCGAATTAACTAATTCGAACTAAGTTAGTTCGAATTAGCGCTGTAGTGTAGACGTACCCCATTCTGACTCTGAATTGTTATGTTCAATATAGGTATTATCAGGTGAATTTTACTGGCTTGTTTTATGCAGGAGGTTAGATTTAGATTATCATAATACATCCTTCTGTCCTTAAAAATCTTTGAAAATGAATCCTGCTCCAGAAAGAGACCAGATAATGTGTATTTAGGCTCATGCAAATAAGTGCATAGCATCAGCTAGAAACAGATTAAGGCATGGCCTCCAAATCTAATAAATAAAACTAAGTAACCTCCTTTGTAACTAAAAATTGTGTTATCACCAGAAAAAGCCTGCTTACTAGAATTCTTCCTAACAACATTTCCTTTGAAAAAGACCTGTGCCTAAGACATTGCCAAGCTAAATTTCTTTCACAAGTCTAATACCATTAGTCTGCCAAGTAGAAAATAGAAATTATTGTGAGAGAAGTTTTAGTTTCAACTGCCTTCAGAAATTAAAACAAAGGGAAGGAGAAAGTTTTAATGGCATTCAAGGAAATATGTCTGTACTGGGTGACAGTCAATAAAACTGCATTGACCTCAGAGATATTTCTTATGTCCTCTCTTGCAGTATTATACTTAAGGCATTTCCTCATTAATGCAAGGTATTAAACAAAGCTCCTGTGTCATAGAATCAAGAGGGTGCATCTTCTATTTGAGTTTCTTCTTGATATTAAAGCGTTTCCATGTTTTTAAAGTGTTGTAAAGGGTTTGATTTCTAGTGCAGATATTGCGTTAGAAGCAGCAGGACTGACAGCCACCATGGGCCCAGGGCAATGTGTGTGTGGGGGTGCTGGCTCCGTGTCCCCAGAAGGGGCAGGCCCAGGGCAGTAAGGCTTCAGTGCTGCCAAGACCGCAGCGCATCCTGCCCCCAAGTTCTTGCAACTGCGCGGAGCAGTGCTCTGGTGGCAATTGAAAGGGATCTAAGGCTCTGTCCACCGCTGCTGCTACGGTAGCCACAGCGGCAGCCAGGAGCACTGGGCTTCTCTGGGCCCTGGGGACTGAGGATCACAGGGGCAACTGTCTCCTGCTGCTCTTTGTAGCACATGATATTAAAACACTGTGTGATTTTAATTATTAACCAATCAGGATGTTTTACTATGTTATTAACTATTGGTAGTTGATAAAATAATAATACTCAGTCAATAATTTTGCTGTGAGAATTGTTCATAATATAGTGAATGGAGCAATGAAGTCACACCACTATAGCTCCTTTTGGGTAATGTTGATTGCTAATTTGGATCCTGAACCAGTGAAATCGGAGTATCACTGGTTTAATGTAGATACCAGGGCCTGTTCAGTCTCATTGGAAAAGATGGAATTCAAGTGCTAAATATTGTTGGTATCTTCAATGGGCCCCTTGCTCTAAATAGCCAAAATGTGAGAGCCAAATTAAGACACTCAAACTTAGAGGGTAATTTGTCTGTCCTGAAATGTGCCCCAGGACTCTTGCCCTCTCCGTAACTGAAGGGTCAGGACAAACTTCTACTGCAAGTTCATAGGGCTCATTAACTCACACAACTAGACGATTCTGTTCATCCATGAAAGAAGATTAACAAATAATATAACTTGAGGGCATTCATTTTGGGTTTGAAATTATGTAAATGTACATGAAAATTGGGCCCTTCCTGCAGGCTCCTGAAAAGTTGTTCTTGTAGTCCAAGAGTTATAGATTGCTACAGAGTTTTGGCAACTCCGATTTATATCCCAAATCTGCCAAGAGCTGTGCATCTTCTATTAGGAGTTCCTCAGTCCTATTAGCTTCTGTAGGAATGAAACTGAGGAGGATTATCACACGGGTGAGTTTTTAGAACCCAAATTAACTTCTATTGAACTCAGTATCCATTTTTCCATTGACGATAATGAGAGTGGGCCAGAAATTTTCAATGATGATGTGAGCTTTCATGTGCATATGTGGAAAGGAGAATTCAACATGCACATGGGGAGCGATGCTATTTATGGCCCTGAGTTTGAAAATCTTTGGCATTTATTAGACATTTTTTATTGAATATGCATTTTAAAGATTAGCTTCTGGAGTTTTGGGGTCAGAGCTACTGTTGGATCAAGCAGGCACAGCTAAACTGGAATTATGTACAGTGTGTCTGATCCTGCTCCCACTGGAACCCATGGCAGAATTTCTAGTGCTGTTAATTGGTGCAGACTTTAGTCCCTCCTCCCTCCCTCCCCCCAGCAGTGAATGTGGTGGGTAGTTGGTTTGGTGTTTTGTTTATATCTTAGTAAGATTAAAAGTGAGAAAATATGTATGGAATTAGTTACTTTCCATGAAGGAAAACACAACACATAGTTTACAAAAAATCCTTCTGTAGTTCTCCTTGGGGTTACTCCTTACCCTGCAGCCCCACAACTTCCCTGGAAGTAGAGGGAACGGTATCTGTAGATTCATAAGCCTGCTCAAATGGGAATACAGGGTGAATCTCTCTGGTTCTGCACCCTCGGGACCTGACGGGTCCCAAATGAGAGGATTTGCTGGACCAGTGAAGGGAGCCTCCCCTTGTGGCCATCGTGCCACTGGGCTAAGGCTCCAGCCTGCCCCTGCTGCTGCCTCAGCCCCCCAGGGCTCTCCCTATCCCTGCTACTACTAGGGCCAGGGTGCCACAGAGCTCTCTGGCTGCCCCTGGGGCTGGAGCTGGAGTTTTCCGACCTCTGGAGCCAGAATGTGTCCAGAGTTTCGTGGCCAGGGCCAAGGCTAGAGCTCCTTGGCTGCTGCTGGGCTTGGAGCTCCCTGGCCAGGGCTGGAAGTCACAACCATAGTCAGGCTGGAGCTCCGCTGGGGTTAGAACTCTCCACCGTGCCATCTGTCCTCCCCAACTTCCCCGCCCCCCATGCTCTGAGCTCCCGATTGAGTCACTGGTGCTCCTACCCTGCTGCCAGACTTCCCATTTCCTGGGCTCGGTGGTCCAAGAACATCCATTGTCTATGCCAGACTACGGATGTTGCCAGACCAGGGAGTCCCAGATAAGGGAGATACAACCTGTACCGGCAAAAGTTACAGGCAGTCCCCGAGTTACGCGGATCCAACTTATGTCGGATCCGCAGTTACGAATGGAGCTTTTCTCGCCCCGGAGGACTGGAGCGGTGGGACGCCCAGATGCGCTGCAGTCCCGCCGCCCCCGTCCTCTGGGGCGAGAAAAGCTGCTCCACGTCTCCCTGGTCTGCTGGGGGAGGAGCTCCCCCCAGCAGACCAGGGAGACGCAGAGCAAAGCCGCGGAGCACGCCTGCAGCGGGACAGCCCGGGTGCGCCTGGGCTGTCCCACTGCGGGCGTGCTCCGCGGCTTTGCTCCCCGTCTCCCTGGTCAGCAGACCAGGGAGACGGAGCAAAGCCGTGGAGGACGCGGCGGTCCCGCCACCCGCGTCTCCCTGGTCTGCTGGGGGGGTGTAGCTAGTGCCCCTCCTCCCCCCCCAGCAGACCAGGCTTTTCTTGCCTATGCCTGGGGTAGAGTAGCTGGGGCGCTGCCGGGTTGGTCCCGCAGCGCTGCTCCTCGGCACTACTGTACCAACCCAGCAGCACCCCAGCTGCTCTGCCCCAGGCGTCCCCAAGTCAGCCGCTGCTGAAACTGACCAGGGGCTGACTACAGGAAGCCCGAGACAGAGTTGCTCTGCCCCAGGCTTCCTGGAATCAGCCGCTGATCAGTTTCAGCAGCAGCTGACCTGGGGACGCCTGGGGTTCTTAAGTTGAATCCGTATGTAAGTCAGAACTGGCGTCCAGATTCAGCCGCGGTTGAAACTGATCAGTTTCAGCAGCGGCTGACGCCAATTCCGACTTACATACAGATTCAACTTCAGAACAAACCTACAGTCCCTATCTTGTACGTAACCCGGGGACTGCCTGTAATCACTTTTTTAGAATGGAAAAATATTAGCCTGATTGCAGGCCTTTATCCTAACGTACCCTTTCCTCGTTTTTTCTTCTGAAACTTAAATAAGAAACCAGCATTTGACTAATTTGCTGGAAACTATTATTCTCTCTTCTTAAAATAAATATTCACTAGATTTAGACTAAGGAGTAAAAACTGTGAGAACATTTGCGTATGCACTGGAGGTACAAAGACTGCAGTGTAAGTGATATGGGGAGGTTGAGAGAAGCCTGAGGGATGTAGGACTCTGTCTGATATGGCATCTTTTCCTTCAGCCCTCAAAGAAATGGCTGCCCTTTGTTTCTGCTCCCTACCACTAGGGATGCGAAAGGTTAATCAGTAAGCATGACCCTTAACAGATGATGCTTACTGGTTCCAGTTAACTGGTGGGGGCTGGAGCAGTTCCTCGCCACTTCTGGGCATTGGGCTGATCCTGCCTCTTGTGGCCCACTATGGACAGGGGTGCTCCAGCCCGGCCGGAACAAATCCTCTCCACAGCAGACCTAGACATACCTCAGGCAGGGGCTGCTCTACCCAGCCCAAGAAGCCTGTACCTGTGGTGGTTGGGGGGCAGGGAGAGGCACTTCAGCACACAGCTGCAGTGGGAGGGGGGCTGCTCAAGCCCAGCCCTGCCTGCTCCCCTTTTAATCAGTTAACTCAGGGTTGGGGAACATTTTTTGTGTCAGGGGCCGCTGACCCACAGAAAAATCAGTCGGGCGCTGCACATGAGTGAGAAGCAAAGTGAGAAGCCCCTGAATGAGAAGGAGAAAGACACTCCCCACGTTCCCCTCACACTCCAAAGCCTAGGGGGGCCTAGGCTAGCTGATTTTGTGTGCCCCAACCTCACAGTGGAGTAGCAGGGGGCTGGAGCACCAGCACAGACTCCCCAATGTAGGGGGGAGAGAGCCCTGAGTCTTGGGCACCAGATCCAGGCAAGCTGCGTGCTGCATCCAGGTCCTGGACCTGAGTTTCCCCACCCCAGGGTTAACTGGATAAACATCACGTTTAACCGGTTAACCAATTAAACATGATTTTACATTCCTACCTACCGTTCACACATATATCAGAATGGCACTACCATTTGTTGCAAAATGTTTGAATTTTATATGAAAGAGTCTGACATTTGAATGAAAGTCATTGTGTAAAACATTTCATCATTCTGCTTTTGTTCCTTATTCTTTTCCTTTTCTTTTGGCCCAGGGCTATAAGGGGTGAAGCACTGCTATAGGATGATGAAATATGTGCAATGAGTACTACCTGGCTGATGCATGTGCAAGCAAAACTTTGTTGTTTGGAGTGGGACTGGCACCAGTTTTGTTGGAAATTCAGGAACCCTGTCTGACCTCTTCAGTCAATCAAAGCAGCAAGGGTATCAAGAAGCACTAAAATTACAAGTTGTAAATATCACATGTGATCTCATATGGCGCTACCCTTCAAGTATTCCATGGCGATAAATCACTCCCTTTCTTCAGAAAGAGTTCCAAAAACATTTCATTGGGCTATTGCTATAAGTAAGCCACACCCCCTGCTATCTAGCCAATCATCTTTTGTTTAGCTGCAAGGGTTTCTGCCAGCATGCAACATCTGTCAGTCTCACTCTCTGGGTCACCGTCTCAGGCCAGATGATTTCATTTGCAGTCGGTATCGTGATTTTCATGGTCAAGAGTCAACAGTCTTAAGTGTGAACTACAGCCACAAAATGTGCCAGTACACTGTGAGTTTGTTAGCTTTCACAGTGATCACTAATTGGTTCCAATAGAATTTTTATGTGCCAGGTATACAAAAGTAGAGCACAGCTAATAAGTGATGGTAAAGTAAAAGCTGTGGTAGTGCAATTTGAAATGTGTCTTTGCTAATGCATAATATGACTTGTAATGACTACAAATAGAAGGGGTTGATTATATTTTGAGTCCAGAAAATCTATCACAATGTCCACCGAGTTTTTAATCCTAACCCTCCTCCCCCTCGAAATACTGAGGCTTTAACATATATTCACATGCAAACTGAATCTTACATTTTAGGATAATATCATTTTCCCACTTTGTTCTTCCAAAAATCTTTTCTGCTCCAAAGTGCTCTAATGGTGTTAAAAGGCTAGTTTCTATTTTTACTCCTTTGAAGTCTATTTGTGGTTCTCAGATGTTGCCAGATATATGCCAGCTCCCATTTTAAGATACCCTAATATATTTTAATGCAACTGATCTAAAGCCAGTAGTTCTGCTCTTTGCACCTGAACTTAGAGGTGGAGAAAGTCACCACAATCCACAGAGTTTATACTTTTATTTATAAGAAAACCAACATATAAAAATTCTATAATCAGCTTAGCTGCTCCATGGCCCTTAGGGGAAGAAATCAGTGTGTTGGATGGCACTGAAAACACTGCTGAGTTTCTGTCTTAATAAAGGCAAAATTCTTGGTGTGATTCTGCTCCACTAGAAACATACAAACGAGAAGTAAAAAGTTAGTGTTGGCTCCTGTCTTTTTTTCTCTTATTTTTCCGTCTCTTCTGACTGAGGCAGGAGCCTGCCTATAATCTTGTGTAAAGTTGGTGCTTCAGTTCCATAACATTTATTTTGAGTAAAAACTATATTTCTTGGGAATTCTTCCAGAACTTCCCCATTATTCCTACAGGGGCATACAATACTAATAATCAATAGGAAGATCTACTGTTGTTAATTAGCACATCAGCACTCCCTATTCTGCTCTTATTCTCTTACACCTCATCATCTGTATGACTGGCTGACCATGAGGCTGTTATGCAAATAACCCTTTTTTGAAAGAATCCTGTTAACCTCATTTTTTCAGGAATAAGGGTTCTTTTAAAAAGGGTTGTTGTCGTTTTTTTGTTTTTTTTTTTGAAAGAACTGCATCTAGACTGCTTTTCTTTCGAAAAAACCTTTTTCGTAAAAGTGATCGGATGCTATTATGCTAATGAAGTGCGAGGTTTGTAAATCTGTGCTTCATTTGCATTTTCGATTTCCTTCATTTACATTCCTCTTTTGAAAGAGGAATGTAGTCTAGACATACCCAAAAGGTTGGGTCTTTAACTTATGATTAGGCAAGAGATTAGTCTGATTTCCTCTGGGAGGAAGCTCTGCTGCTGGAGTACTGCCTGTCTTGGTATTCTATAAAATCCATACAGGGATTACTTTCCCTGGGAGGCATAAGGATCTTGTGCAAAAAGGAGTTTTTGTGCATAAAGGAAACGTCCACACTGCTCATTTTTGCGCAAAAACCCCTTGCGCAAAAACGGACTGGAAGAGATTATGCAAATGAAGTGTGAGAAAATGCTAATCTGCACATCATTTACATTGCCTCTTCTGGCAAAGCGCATAGTGTAGTCATAGCTCCAGAGTTTGTCAGAGCCAGAGCATGTCTGTCAGATGCTGCCAGAATTATAGAATTCCTGGATGAAGTTGGTGGAATTTTAGTGGTGGGCAGGCAATGTTCCCTCTCTTTTTTTCCCCTCCTACATGTGCAGAATAAATTTTGCTATGTGCATTGAGGCATGTATTAATGTGCACCACCAGAAACACATGCAGTCAGCTGTTGCCAGCTGTGGACACTCGGCTAATCAGCTGGACAGAATTTGAATCTCTCCTGGATGGTAGCCCAAGTGTACAATTTAGTGGACACGCTGGTGGTAGGAAGCAGTACTGGGACAAAAAAACGCCCAAACTGCGCTAAAAAACAACCCCCACCCCACCAGCAACAACAAAAACACAAACCCTTTGTGGTAATACTTAGCCCTCTGGAGAAAAACATTTGAAAATGTCAATCTTGTCAAAAGGTTTCAGATTATTCTTATTTTTCACACACCAGTCTTCAGAGCCATCTCTCCCTCCTTTATTGAAGCACTCACACTTCTAGCAGCAAGAAAAGTTAAAAAGACTATATATTGAACAAAGAAAGTGAATATGTTTCTAGAATATATAAAGAAACATGCTTTAAAATAATCTGTGTAGATGCATTTGAAAGATTTATCTGGTAAGTTTCCCGAATTATGCACCAACCCTCTAACTTGCACCTCAGATGGAGGGTGAGTCCACTAAGGAAGATGTGAATATAACTACATTTATTCACAGGAGGCAGCATGTCCCTTTCCCCTGAATAACTCCCCAAACCATCCCCACTAGTAGGAAATTCTTGGCTGTGTAACAAACAAATACAAGCTGGAGCACCTGTGAGCCTGGTATACACAACTATAGACATTCCCATGCTGCTCCCAGTGCAAAGTGGACCCCATGCCAGTTGCCTTATTTCAGATGGGATGCAGGGGGCTCCATTTGACACGAGTACAAATCCATAGCACAATTAAAATGACTTGGGTTTCTTTTCACGTCTCTTTTCTCTCCTTTTTTATGCTTTTTTTTGTTCTTTTGCCCCTTCGTTCTATAGCCATGGCACTCAACACCGATGAGAAAACACTTGGTGCAAACGTAACCCTCACACCTGCTGGATGTGGTTCACTGTCCCGGGTAGTAGCACTTGACCACTTATGGAGAAAACAAGAATGAGTTTGCTCTACAGCCTTCACTGCTTGCCAGCTGGCTTTGAGCTCAAGCAGTCGAGGTTGTGCACTAAGCTCCAGACCTCCCAGTTTCAGTTCTGCTTGTCAGTGTTACACAAACACTGCTCATATAGGTAGCTTTTCCCCCTCTCCCACTCTGCTAGCCAGTGTGGGAGAGGGACATTCATTTCTTGGATACCTGACCTGCACTTTATGTGAGCAGTACTGCACCATTCATGCTAGATTACTTTATTTCCTCGTGGGCAGTTGCTGAGGATACCCAGGTAGTTGAGAGAATTCAGTAACCTCTCATCTCTAATTAAAATACTTGTTATGAAGGGTTTTTAAACACAGCTGCTTATTGAAGTTAGAAAAAGCATTTGGATGTAGAGTATGAAGACTTCAAATGTTGGAGTTTCTCTCTAGGGAGAATTGTTCAGTCAGAAGTCATTTTGAATTGCTAGCAATTCATTCCATTTTGGTCTGATTTTGTTTCTTTTAATTTCCTGCCATTTTAATGCTGGTCAGCTGGAATAAGCCCTCTTTCCCTCCCCCTTTTGGTTTGGACCGTGACACGTGTCTTCAAAGTGGCTTCTTGGGAATTTGAAAGTCTTTGAATGCATTATCTGATTAAAGGGATGTATGTGTGTTTAATTCTCATCTGCAGTTCCACCTTTGACCCCATCTGTTAAAGTGGAGAGGAGTGGAGAGTCAGCAAAGTCTCATATTCAACCCAGATAACCTGAAGTGTGCAGATTTAGCTACTTTAACCCTTTTGGTGACTCCAAAAGCTGCATGCCTAATTAAGCACTGGTTCAATAGCAAAATGTGGCAAGTCCAGTGTCCGGAACAAGTGACTTGTTTGGTGATTTTGAAATGATTGGCATGAACTAGTCAAGTTCTGATTTCACCTTTACTTTAGGAAATCAGTAACGAGTATTTAGCATCACAGCTATAAATTGTTGCATTTTTTTAAAGCTTGGCTTAAAGAACAGGAATGGAAGTCCCGAATCCTGGTTTCTATTTCAGACTTCCTGAGCATGTGTGACAGGGTGTACCAGCCCTGCACTGGGGAAGCTAGGCCTAACCAGGCTCAGCTGGTTGAAGAAGTCCCACCCTATGACTCTGCTGGGCATGCTCAGATTGCAGCCCAGGTGTAAAGGCGTGGAGAGACGCTCAGTCTGGGCTGGCTGCTGAGGAGGAAGGAGGCAAATCCAGAACTCCTGCAGGTGAACCGCCTGAGGGACTGGACCTTTAGAAAAGACACTGGCAGGAGGCCAGCAGAAAATGGTAGGAAGTAGCCCAGGGCAGGTGATTAGATCCCCTGGAGCTCAGCGTGTTGCGACGGGAGTTCCCACTGAGCGAGCAGTGCCCTGCTCCACTGCTACCAGGGCTCTGGGCTGGGTCCCAATGGAGTAGGGAGCCCAGGTCTCCCTAACACCTCTTCAATCCCTCAACCTGTGGGGCCTGCACCTGCTTATTACTGACTTCAGCTGCTAGGCTGCACTGCCCCAGCAAGAGAGGTGTGAGTGTGGGCCCCTATCTGACAGAGGATGTAGCTGTGTGCAGTCTGTCAAGGGTGCCCATAAGCCTGACCAAGATGAGACCCAGTGATGATCCAGAGGACCATCTGGTGACCTTCAAGAGGGTGTCAGCCGATGGTCAGGGAAGTGCATGGTATTTCTGTGTGTGCGTGTGTGTTATATACCCGAGTCTTCAACTGCTAGGATCGAGATCCCTTTGCAGTGGGCAGCCTAGGGAAGGCTGACGGGCGCCCCTGAGAGTTTGCAGGGAGAGTGTGTCACATCCGAGTCTTCAACTGCTAGGACCGGGGTCCCTATGCAGTGGGCAGCCCAGAGAAGGCTGATGGATGCCCCAAAGGTGTGCTGGGAGAGCTTTTTTAATCTGTGACTTTAGCTGCTAGGACCGGGGTCCCTTCGCAGAGGGCAGCCTAGGGAAGGAGGACGGATGCCCCAAAGGGTCTGTCCCGTGGAGGCGACAGGACCCAAATGCCCAGCTCTCCCTCACTGTGTCTGCCCTATGACTGGCTGGAGTTCTTTTAAATTGTGCTTGGTTCTGTTACAGCAACTGAAGGAGTCAGGTTAAAGCTTAAACAGTTAGGGTATGTCTACACTACAGCGCTAATTCGAATTAACTTAGTTCGAATTAGTTAATTCGAACTAAGCTAATTCGAACTAACGCATCCAGACTAAAAAACTAGTTCGAATTAGCGTTTTGCTAATTCGAACTAGCAAGTCCACACAGAGTGGACCCTGAACCGGGGTTAAGGATGGCCGGAAGCAATGCCGGTAGGGCATCAGATGAGGACTTAGAGTGTGGAGCTGCTGTCTCAGGCTAGCCGAGGGCTGTGCTTAAAGGGACCCGACCCCCACCCCGGACAGACAGTTCTCAGGGGTGCCCCGCTTGCAAAGCAGTCCTGGCTTGGATTGCCCGGAGTACCCACACTGGGCACATCACAGCACTCGGCCATCAGACCGGCTGCACTTGCCGCAGGCTGCCATCTGGGAAGAGGGGACAATTGGGGGGCTGCAGGAGAGGTTCCACCCCCAGAAGCTCGCAGAGCCAGCCCAGTCCTCCCCATCGGGGGCTCGTACCCCATTCCTCGTACTCCCTCACCTCCTTCCACTTACCCCTCCCTAGCCCCCCTTCCTGATGTACAATATAAAGGACAATTGTGTTCAAAAATAGAATCTCTCTTTATTGAACAAAACTGGGGGAGACTGGGAAAAGGAGGTGGGAAAGGGGAAGAGAGAGGGTAGGAGAGGGGAGGGCAACTACAATGATGAGGGGTTTGGAACAGGTCCCATATGAAGAGAGGCTAAAGAGACTGGGAATTTTCAGCTTAGAAAAGAGGAGATGGAGGGGGGATATGATAGAGGTCTATAAAAGCATGAGTGGGGTGGAGAGGGTGCATACAGAAAAGTTCTTAATTAGTTCCCAAATAGAAGGACTAGAGGACACCAAAGGAAAGGAATGGGTAGCAGGCTTCAAACTAATAACAGAAAGTTCTTCTTCACAAAGCAAAGAGTCAACCTGTGGAACTCCTTGCTGCAGGAGGCTGTGAAGGCTAGAACTAGAACAGAGTTTAAAGAGAAGTGAGATCAATTCATGGAGGTTGGGTATTAGCCAGGGGGTAGGAGTGGTGTCCCTGCCCGAAGTTTGTGGAAGGCTGGAGAGGGATGGCACGAGACAAATGGCTTGGTCACTATCTTTGGTCCATCCCCTCCAGGGTTCCTAGGGTTGGCCGCTGTCGGCAGACAGGCTACTGGGCTAGATGGACCTTTGGTCTGACCCAGTATGGCCATTGTAAGCTCAGGGCTCAGGGTCAGGGGTCTCAGTGGACCACCTTGATTTTCATGCAAACCTGCTCCTGGGTGGCCAGGCTGGCAGCTATCCTGCCCTAGATGGCCGCTTTCCTGTGCCTAGTGTGGAGTTCGTGGACGAGGTCCATGATGTTCGCACTGGAACAGGCGGGTGCCCCCCTCTTGCAGTCCTGGGCAAGCTCCCGGGAGCCGCCAGCCTGGTCCCGGGAAGAGGGGGAGGGCTGGGGAGCATCAGGTGGCTGACTCGAGCCGTGCCAGGTGCAGGGTCTGCTGGCTGGGTGCTGGCAGGCTTGCACCTGGCACGGGCACCGTAGCCAGCCCGTGCCCCTTTAAGGGCTCCGGGGCTGGAAGGGGGGCAATAGAGTTTCCCTGGTGGTGCCCAGAGTGGCCTCTAGGGAAAGCTGGGGGGGGGCTAGCCTCCCACTAGTTCGAATTAAGGGGCTACACAGTCCTTAATTCGAACTAGTAAGTTCGAACTAGGCTTAGTCCTCGTGGAATGAGGTTTACCTAGGTCGAACTAAGCGCTCCGTTAGTTCGAATTAAGTTCGAACTAGCGGAGCGCTAGTGTAGTGCCTATCAAAGTTAATTCGAACTAACATCCGTTAGTTCGAATTAACTTTGTAGTGTAGACATACTGTTACAGGTTTATTAAAGAAGCTTATAAATCATATGGTTACAATGGCTATTGATCTATTTCTTAATTGCTAGCAAATATAGATCTTAAAAATGGTTACAAAGAAAATAAAGATAGAAAATAGAAATAATGGTACCAAGTGACATCTTAATCTTTAAAGAGCTCTAAGTCTATGTGTACACTTAAGACAAAGGACACATCCAGGTACAATTTATACCCCCTTCTGTGCCTCTCGACTCCAGTGTATCAGACCAGGGCCGGTCCCTCAATTCCTAGGAAAGACGAATACGAGGTGGGCGTCCCCATGGAACCTCGGGAGGCCAATCACCTAACCCGACCAGCAGATAGATGGTAGATTGACGCTCAGAGTAAGCGTGCTGCTTGACCCATCTTTATACCCATAGGGGCCTGTATCCTCTTTCTTATCTAAGATGCCAAATTGTGTTGGTCCGTCTTCGTGATGCTAGTTCTTACAAGGGAGTTTCAACTTAAATTACACTTCCAAGAGAGATAACTAAATTGTGAGTACTGGACATTCTTTACGGGGCGGGAGATTCCTCCCCCCAGACGAGTGTGTGTGATCGTATCAATATGGGTTTCAGTCAAGGGCACTCCTCTGCAGCCTCTTGGTCAGCGATTAGCTCGATCACCTCGTATCTCTGCTTACAGTTGTCCAGGGTCACTGTGAGCTATCATATCTGGGCCTCCTGTGAAGGCTTCAAAGACTATGCTGATTTTACTGCTCTGTGTGTGCCTTGTATGCTCCAGGCAAGCAAGATGGATGTTACAAGGGGAGTTCTTGTCTGGCTACAGAGGTTCACCGCTGCTGCCCTGTGGCCAGCCAAACAATGGGCCACCATCTTTGCTGCCTATTTGATGGGCATATCCTAAACAGCTTTTCAGAACTTAGACCCCCAAGAGGCACTATAGTACTTCAAGGTGAAGGTGGACATATTGGACATGGCTGGAGTGAACCCAGAGACATCCTGCCAATGTTTATGCCAGGAAAGTCTGTCTTCAGGAGACAGGCCCAGGCAGTAGCACAGCAGATCAGAGACTTGTGCTGGTGGTGGTTGGAGCCCACAGAGCAGACTGACACTCAGATAGCAGAGACAGTGGTCTGAGAACAATTCCTGCAGGTCCTACCAAAAGGCATCAAGGAATGGGTGTAATGACTCTGCCAGAGGATGCTCGCTGCAGCCATCTCCCTGATGAAGGATTATATGGCGCAGAAAAGCCTGCCCATCTGGGTCAGAAACAGAATAAATGATTGGTCAAGGGGCCCTGTAGCAAAAATGGAGGAGCCTGGCCCTTTCATGTAGGGCCACCTCGAAGACTCAGGACAAGCCAGCTAAAAGATCCCATTAGGGACACCCTTATCCGAGGAGGGCTAGATCCTCCCCTCCCCCATGGAATGGAAGCTTCCCCACAGGAGACGCCTCCTATGAGACTAAGAGGGGGAAGCTGTTACCAGTGCAGCCAGGAGGGTGTGTCCCCTCTTGAATGGCACCTATGGGCTGGTGCTGGTGGTGGGGTGGAGGGCCCATAAGTGAGACATGGCCAAGATTAGTGATTCCTGTCCAAGTGAATGCAGTGTGCACCGCTGTTCTGTTAGACTTTGGCTGCAGCCAAACCATCATATGAGCAGGTGCTGCTGCCTGACCAACAGAATGCCACAGTACAGCTACAGTGCATCCATGGGGATGTAAGGTCCTACCCGATCACCTGAGTGACCCTAGAAGCTGGACAGTAAGAAGGATGGTGCCGAATCGTGGTGGCTGTGAAACTGCCGTACCTGTTGGTCCTGGAGCAGAATTGGCCAGGTTTCACCGATCTGCAGTGAGAGGGAAGCAACAATCCATGAGTACCCTGGGGTCTAGGCTCACTTGTAGAGAATTGATAGGCAGATTGCAGGCTGACAACCCAGGTGAAGGACCCTCAAGAGGCTCCACAATCCCCAGACCTGGACCCAGAATAACAAGATCCCCTGCAGAACCCATACTGGTAGAGCTGGTGCTCAATGGGGATTTTCTTGAAGAGCAGAGGAACAATCCAACCCTCAGCCGAGCATGGGAACAAACAGTGCGCCCTTCCCCCATTCTATTCTAAAATTTGATTTGTCAATTTCACATGCGTTCATTTTTTTGATTATATCACTTTGGTATATCTGATTGTGCCAATTTTCTTCCACAAATTGATCTGAGGAAGTGGGTCTGGCCCACGAAAGCTTATCACCTAATAAACCATCTTGTTAGTCTTTAAAGTGCTACATAGTTCTGTCTTTTGTTTCAGCTAGACCAGACTAACATGGCTGCATCTCTATTACTATTCTTCCCCCGAAGGGAATCTGCTGCTGCATCAACCCCCAAAGACCCCGGTTTGAGATACACCAAGATCTTCTTCACTGCCTGGTTCTAGGTCCCCAAACACAAGCCGATATTTGACAGCTGCTGGTCCCACGACAATTCCAACATGGACTGTTACATCTGGCGTACAAAGTACCCTGGGCGGGGCACCTGGGATGAGAGAAGACACTCCATAGGGTAGCCTGTGATTCTTCTCACCCAGAATCCACCGAGAAGTTTGCAACTACTGTGAATCATGTCCTGAGTTGACTCAGATGACAGAGGCACGTGTGGCAGTTCTTAGGGATAGTGGGATACTACTGTCGCTACGTACCAACCTTTGCCACCCTAGCTATTTCTCTCCTGGACCTCACGAAGAACCACCTGTCCTGGCGAATTGAATGGTTGGAGGACTGAGAAGCTGCCTTTCAGACCTTGCGGGAGCAGCTAACCTGCACCAATCTGGTGCTTATGGTTCACTAGGCCATTTATTCTTCGGACAGACACCTGGGGGTTGGTGCTATCACAAGAAGTAAAAGGTGAAGAACACCCCATTCTGTATCTGAGCCATAAGCTGTTCCCACAAGAGACTCAGTACTCCAAATAGAAAAGGAGGTTCTTGCGGCAAAATGGGCGGTAGAGGCTCTGAGGTATTACCTTTTAGGGAGCCAGTTCATGCTGATCACAGACCATGCACCATTAAAGTGGCTCCATACCATGAAAGACACCAGTGTGCAAATTATGTGCTGATACCTGTCACTCCAGCCCTATGCTTTTCAAGTGTTGCACCGGTCAAGGAAGGCCCATGCTAATGCCAACTTCTTTTCATGAGCCAGGGAAGATGGTGAAGAGAAGTCCCTCCAGGAACCCCCTTAAGGGGGAGGGTGTGTGACAGGGTGCACCAGCCCTGCACTGGGCACCTAGTCCTAACCAGGCTCACCTGGTTGAAGAAGTCCCACCCCGTGACCCTGCTGTGCAAGTTCAGACTGCAGCCCAGGTGTAAAGGCCTGGAGAGAGGCTCAGTCTGGGCTGGCTGCCAGGGAAGAAGGAGGCACGTCCAGAACTCCTGCGAGTGAACTGCCAGAGGGACTGGACCTGTAGACCAGCCAGCGAGCTGCCTGCGCCGTGGCAGAGGACCTGAAGGAAGGACTCTGGAAGGAGGCCAGTGGAGAATAGCAGGGAGTAGCCCAAGGCGGGAGATTGGCTCCTGTGGAGCTTAGCGGTGTTGTGGTGGGAGTCCCTGCTGAGCAAGCAGTGGCCCACACCATTGGTAATAGGGCCCTGGGCTGGGACACAATGGATTAGGGAGGGCCTGGGTCCCCCTACCACCTCCTCAATCCCCCAACCTGTGGGACCTACACCTGCTTATTACTGACGTCAGCTGCTAGGCTGCACTGCCCCAGCGATAGGGCTGTGAGTGTAGAACCGCGTGCGATTTTCAGGACATGTGGGGTTGGGCGTGGTCCCAAAACCCCAGAGATGCAACAGCTCCCCCTGCCTGGGGAGAGGAACAAGCGTGTCACCCCACAACAGCATGATACTTTGAATTGTGTTTGGAAATCCTTGTGCAATTCCACCTCAGGTTTCCAAAAGCACCTAAGTGACTTATGAGCAAATGGACCATTGATTTTAGTGGTCTTGTTTAGGTTCTTTAGAAAGTCTAAGCTGAAGTTGTGAATGTAGTTACCACTATTGCCTTTATATAGCTGATCACTTGTGAGCATACACTGCCCTATGTGCACATTACATTACAGTAAAAATTGCACAAATTAGACAAATATTTACATGCCAGTGTAAATGCATGGAGCATAGGAAGACAGGTCAGAGTCCTAATTTATTAATATTTGTGAAGCAATTTAAAAGCATTGCCCAGATAGTGCCATTAGAAGTACAAAATACTATTAAAGTGTTTCTGTTATGCTGGTGAATGTTGCAGAAGGGAATGTGACTGTAGCTTTTTTGGTACTAGTATGTATTTAAATTCAAAGATGTCATACTTTGTATTTCTTCAAAATGTTTAACATAACTGGCAACAACACCTCTTTGCATTTGGCACTTTGGGGGCATTTTTAGGCTTCATCCAACCATTTATTTTTCACTTTTTTAACATTCAGCAAACCATTGGAAGTTTTTAAAAAACAACAAATAGTCTAACATTACCTTAAAGACTAACAAAACATGTAGATGATATCATGAAATTGTGTGGGCAAAACCCACTTCTTTAGATGACCAGAGTATAGTAAGTCCAGATCCAGGAATAAATTGTCACTATTCCATGCCACTTACAATTTTTCATATAAGTAGAGCCAAATTCTGTATTCCTCCCCCATTTACATCCATTCAACTCCATTAATTTCACTCACATGGGCAGAATTTGTCCTCTATCTAGTATCTGCATTTGCAAAGAGATACGTGCTACATTTAACTATAACTGAAAAATACATATAGCTAAATAGCATGTGCATAGACTTGATTGTACAGTCTATCCACGGTAAAGAATATTGTAAATAGGATCTTGATGTGCTGAAATCTAAGCAATATGCGTTCAGTACTAAAGTGTTCAGGTTGCACCTGAGTTAGCTGGAGCCTGCCAGTCTCTGCAAGCCCATTGAGAGCATCTGTCTCGCCACCACCTTTCTCATGCTGCGTCCTCCGCAGGCTCTCTCATTCTTCTGACTATGAGCATAAATCATCCACCTGTCAGGAGCTCTTGCTGCCTGTATTATGCAATGTAGCTTTCATTTGAAGATGGCGTGAGCAGAAGATTGCTGCAAATGGTTTGCATTCATTTTAATGCCATTCCAGCATTTTCCTTACTTTAATGAGGGATCAGGGTGGTGACGACTTTCTGAGACAATGGAAGTCCTAGAGATCCCAGGCTTGCTTTGCATGTTGTATGGCCTAGTTTAGATTTCTTTTTCTCTCCTCCTTTGCAAAGAAATGAATGGCTTGGAAATTCAGGCAAAGAACTGGTGTTGCACAATGCCAGCTGTCCATAGCTCTGTTTATTGGCCTCATACAAGTTCCCCCCAGCTGAGCAATGAAGAATTTAAAAATCAGTCATGTTTAATGCTGATTGTCCATTTTTGCTATGTCTAATGCTGTGTAATATCAAGGTTTTTGCCTTCACTTATGCTTTGTTTAAAATCACAACCTTTGCAATTTGCGTAGTTACTGATATATTTGGTTACTGCTGTACTGCTGACAAGCATAGAATAATGTTCTGTACCTTCCTAAATTAAAGAGAGAAAGAGAGCTCCACAACACTTTACCTTATGTTGAAAGGTCTCACAAGAGTGAGGTTTTTTTTTTAAATCAGTCCCACCTATATTGTCTGTCTGCATCAAACACAGACCAGCTCCCAGCAGGAATGCCTTTAGACTGTATGCTCTTTGGGGCATTGACTTTGTCTGCAAATCCCTACATTTACTTTTTGTAATAAACTTAGCATCCCAGGTAAATAAAGTGTTCTGCGGCCCACCAGAGGCTGGTCCTGGCAAACCGCGTCTGGCCCACGGGCTGTTTATTGCATACCCCTGCCTTAGCTCATCCAGACAAAAAGCTAGAATGTCACTCAACATGGGAGTTCTAAATTCCTGCCATTAGTTACAATTTTTGCATTTTCCTCTTCATAATAGTCTTCCTTATCTACATGGATCCCTAGCTCTGATATTCAGAAAGATATAGCGATGAGCGGATTCCTACAGGGGAATCCAGGTTAATGCTAATGTTTGCCATAGGAAAGACCACGTAGTTTATTTCAATGTACGTACACACTTGCTGTTGACTTTAATGAGGTTTACCTGTACACATCTAATAAGAAAATAACCCTCAATATCACTTTAAATTTTGTCCACTCTCTTTTTCCCCCTTTTACGCAGAACGTCCCCCATTCTGGACATCTCACCAATGAAAGAGAGACCCAGAAAATTCAGGAAAAGCTTTCACAGCTGATCAATGACATTAGTGGCAGCTAGACTGCAGACATGTTGCTCTGCAGCCTGTACACTGGTCACAAATAATTACTGTACTTCTCACTTGAAAGCACTGCATGCATGCATGTGCTTCCTCCCTCATTTTCAAAGGGACAGAATTTTATACAACCTGGTCAAGCTTAACTAGACCACACAGAAGAAAGGGGATTTTTTTAATAGGCTATTTGGAAAAGAGTGAAGACCCTAACTAGTGAAATGTGTAGACATTGAGATCCTTATTTTGAGCCTTATTTGCTTCTGGTAACAGGCTAACCTCCCATGCCATTCTCTCCCTCTCCCGATTTTAATTTGATGGAAAGCCTGCAGGACCACAGTTTTATGTAATGACTCCAGTGGACTCACTGCCGAAGAAAACATTATTTTTTCTTTGCTTTGACTTTACAGATAAGTTTAAATTTTTATGTGCGAAAGAAACTGGAATATTTGAAGACAAAAATGCAACACAACACTGACAAAATCAGATGAAAACTCTCACTCTTTTATCTATGAACAAATTAGATTTATCATCAGAAAAGCATTCTCTTTTCATTTCCTGAAAGGTGCTTTTTGACAGACCCTTTGCAGTGGACGTCATGCTCACAAAACATGCTGTCACTGGGCTATTTGAATATGGTGACAGGCTCATTATCATGTTGAAGACAACTGACAACACTGCAGACTAGAAATGGACAGGCTTGCCAATCAGCTGTTGAAAGGATTGCAGTTGAAATAGGGTTTTTTTTTGTTCCAAGAACAGTAGTACAAATTGACTACATTAATTCTTTTTATTATAGCCGTGTACACTGTAGTTAAGGGTCCATCACTGTTTCCATTATAAATCCCTGTTTTCAAGGGTTTATTAGCTGGTCGTAAAAGGAATAAATTGCTCCTGCTGAAATTTGGCACTAAAAAAACCCCAAGCCTACTTATGTTGGGAGTACAAAATTTGTGTATAGTGGGGAGGGAGCATTGTGGTAACTTTTTTGGGGGGAAATGCCCAGGTTTTTAATTTAAAATGACATAAAACTAAATATATTATTATTTTTACAGAACCATAGGTGTCCAAAAAGTTTTATAAATAGGTTCCTGCCTGGGGAGCTTGTCTTTTAAGCACACAATCCTGCAAACAATTACTACAGGACATGATGGACATGATGTTTGCTACTATGAGTTATTCCATTGGTTTACCTGGTTTCAATGAGATTAGTAAGCACCATCAAGCAGCATGCCTAGTAATAAATGTTAGCAGATTCAGACCCTACATGGTCTAATTCTTTTCTCATTTTATAATTCAAAATTTCCTATATTTTGAAGCTATTAATCCAGAATGGTAACTGAGGGCCTTTGGGCCTTTGGCTGTATTTGATGTAAAAAAAAATTAGAAAATAAGAAAAATTTCTGATTTTTTATTTTTTAAATGTTTTAAAAATATATTTACTGAAAAGCATCCAATTATTGTCATATATGTTCAGCTTAATGTTTAAATCACCTTTTAGTTTTTAAGATTTTTGTTTTTAAAGTTAAGGGGCTTATCTCCATACTTGACCAATTCAGATAAATTATTGGATAAAAGCACCATATATTCATTGAATATTACTTGGCAGAAGAAATTGTTAATATTTCCTATTAAACTATAAGCTGCTTCATAGCAAACAGTCCCTATCCAATCTAACAAAGGAGCAAACAGCATTGTCTTTAAACCATTGATCCTTGTCATTGCTATAGCACTATCATTGATTCATTGACGTAAGTGTTTACTTTTTAAAAGAAAAGTGAATAATCATTTTTTGCCATGAAAAGCAACCTTGGTTGGAATGAAGTACTCATCAGCAGTTATGTGATATTTATTATTAACAGTCAAAGTCACTGTGATTAAACAGCTCTGTGAAGAGTTGGAGAAAGGAAGAGGATTGTTCTGTCAAGGAAGCGTTAAAGATAATATTGCATAGAGAAAGCATGAACAGATAGACAAGATGAAGTAGTGAAATCAAAATATTTAGTCCACAGATATAAAACAAAATAAGATTCAATTTTACATTTTACGTAGTGCAAGAAGTAAACTTTCTGATAACTAGGTTATAAAGCCTGGAGGACATCACACTATTATCAAAATGCAGTGCCAGCCTGATTTTTTCCCCCCACAGGACTGACCTAATAAAGTATGCTACCATCAGGGGAAAAGTTGCCACCTGTCCTTTATTATAAAGGACTATCCCTTAGTTAGTCTCATAATAGTGTTATGATTAAATGACACCATTATCTCATTTATGGTGCACATACATGCTGCCAGAATCTTATAGTCTTATATAGAAAAGTGACTTAATTTGTTCCATCTACAGCCAAAAAATAATATGAATCTGGTCTCTCATCCAAATCTCTCTTCGTGCATGGTGTAGTAGAATATAATTTTTTTTATGGCACACATTGTAAAACTCAATAATTCACTAGGTGGAGCAAAGTGAAAGTGGACAAGTAAAGAGGAACATAGCCCTGGAGTCTGAAAGTGAGAGAGCAGGGACAAAAAACTTTCTCAGTCTAAGGATCTCCTCAAACTTTGCAAACATCAGTAGATTAAAAGCCACAATATTTCTTGAGTAGTGTTATGCCCATTTTACAGTGGGAGGGAGGGAACTGAGGCCTAAAGAGCTTACTTGATCAAATGTCACACAGGAAGTCTTTGAGAGAGCTGAGAATAAACTCTAGATCTCTTGTGTCCTAGTGCACTGCTATGAGAGAGCAGAAAAGATGACAAAAAAGGAAGAGACCGAACAGAAAAGAATTGTTTTATTTTTAAAAAAAAAAAAGCTTTATAATGGGGAAATAAGAAATATGAAAGCGAACTAACAGGAGAAAAGATAAGCGTGGGGAATTGGTGAAAGAAAGGATAGTGGAAAGTTCAGAAAAGCATCCAAACCTTGTATATTTGAACTGCTAGACTACGTCTAGACTGGCATGATTTTCCGGAAATGCTTTTAACGGAAAAGTTTTCCATTAAAAGCATTTTTGGAAAAGAGCATCTAGATTGGCATGGACGCTTTTCTGCAAAAGCACTTTTTGCGGAAAAGTGTCCGTGCCAATCTAGACGCACTTTTGCGCAAAAAAGCTCCGATCGCCATTTTAGCCATCAGGGCTTTTTTTCGCAAAACAGTACTGTGCTGTCTACACTGGCCCTCTTGCACAAATCATTTGCGCAAGAGGGCTTTTGCCCGAATGGGAGCACCATAGTATTTCCGCAAAAACACTGATGATCTTGCATGAGATCGTCAGTGTTCTTGCGGAAATTCAAGTGGCCAGTGTAGACAACTGGCAAGTTTTTCCGCAAAAGCAGATGATTTTGCGGAAAAACTTGCCAGTCTAGACACAGCCCCTGAGTTTTCAGATAAGACACAAACCTCTTTTGGGGCTGGAAAATACCAAAAACATATTTTCTTAATATACTCATAACGTCTAGTCCTAATCCCTATTACATTCTGGATGCAAAGGTGATCAAACATTGCTAGAAAATGTTAGTCAAATATTTAAGAAACTCAAAGTTATATAAAAGTTAAATTAAAAATGTTTTCCCATGAGCTTTAATTGCATTGTTTTTTAGATAGTATGAAGATGAATGTGAGATAGATGGGTAGGACTGGTTCACTAAGCAAATCTGGAATCTTTGCATCATTTCATTTTTCAGGTTTCCCCGTCTCCAATGATAACAAAGTATTAGTGCCAACATGACTGGCTATGTTTTCTGGTTTGCAATACTTCTTTACTGTAACATGTTTTCCTCTAGCAGGATCAGATTACAAATTAAAGCAGGGGTAGGCAAGATATGGCCTGTGGGCCAAATCTGGCCAACCAAGCTATTTGATCTGGCCTGCGGCCCACCCCGCCATTCCTCTGCCCCAAAGCCAATCAAGACCTGGTGGTAGGGGAATGTGTGAAGTCATTTGCTATTCAATGCAGCTGGCGGCTCCTTCCCCCCACCAGGGATGCGTGGTGCTTAGAGGGAACCATCAGCTGTTTTGAACAGTGAATGCCTTCGTACACTCCCCCGCCCCTAGGTCCTGATTGGCCTGGGGGAGGAGAGATGCAAAGTCTCCTTCCTCTGCCAAGGGTATGCGGTGCCTATAGGGAATGGCCCTTTCCACCTGAGGCCCTGCCCCTTCCGCAGAGAGTGATTGGAGCTTGCCTGTGACCACAAACCAAAGTTCATGAAGTGGCCCCCCCTGCAAAAATTATTGCTCACTCCTCGGTTAAAGGCTCCATTTGCCTGCTCCAGCCTGGCTTTCCTGCACCTTTGAGTGTTTCTGGAGAGTAGGGAGGAAGAATTGAAATGAAAAGGAAAGTGCCTTATATCTCAACATGTTCCTAGAGGACAGTGTTCCCCATAAACTGTGCACTTGGATGGCCACCCAGGGAGAGTCAGGTGCCAACTAATTAGCAGAGTGCCCACAGCAGCATGTGTTTCAACCGGTGATGCCCATCTGCCTTGGTGGACATGACAAAATTTATTCTGCACTTGGATGGAAAAAAATAGAGGGAATATTGCTAGGGAATAATAATTTTTATGTCCATACAATATATTAAAAACCCACATTTCATATGTATTAAACCCTATCCTCCCTTCAGGGATTGGCCAACCAAGAAATGAGGAGTACTATAAGATTTAAAACTGGCATCATCTGGAGCTCACAGCTCTGTGCTACTTTCCAAAAGATGTACCTTTCATTATTTTGTGGATAAACTGAGCAATTCTGAGTAAGGACTCACTGGTCATAAAACTGCACCCTTTTTCACAAGAGCATTCCCTCCAGCAGTGCTCGGAGACTGTGCTAGAAGTCATATGAGCACACAGATCAATAGAGGTTGCAGCAGAGTCTCTAACAGCATAGTTGAACCATTTGCTAAAGCAACCAGACAGTGCACCTCATGCCTGACCTATAGCCCTTTCTTGTTCATTTCTCAGTCTTTTATGAATGTGGGCTGCTAATTTATGCCAATGTGAATTGGTGGTTTGATGAAGACAAAGGAATGTTGTGGGCTTTTTTTATACTGCATAGTGCCAGGAGGACGCATGGCATTTTAAGAACAGAAAGTAAGAAGAGGTAGTCAATCATTCAAGGAAATTGCTATCAAATTTGGACTGCTGAGATCAGTAAATATATCTCTGTCTGTTACCTGAGGAAAGCTTTGAATCGAAGTCTCCAGAGGTGAAAGCCTAAGGCGCTATCCTACTGCAGTATCTATTTAATAAAAAGCATTTGTTTAATAAAAAGCTTTAGATAGATTTAGGTGACATTATTTGGTTAATATTGATTGTTTTCCTCCTTTGAAATGGGAATTGTAAGCAGTTTGCAAAATGAATGGAAAAAGTTGTCTAGTTTTACTGTAACTTCTAAGGCTATCTGTCAATGAAGTGATTTAAATAATCATTAAAATAAACATGGCCGCCGTACTGTGCCGACAGTCAGCCGCAGTCTAGACACGGATCTGTCGGCTGGGGAAGCCTTTGCCGACCGATCCCTTATGCTTCATGAATCAAGGTTTACAGGATCGGTCGGCAAAGGCTTCCCCAGCCGACAGATCTGTGTCTAGACTTCCGCGCTGTGCCGGATCAGCTGATCGTTGGCACAGCACGGCGGCCATGTTTATTTTAATGAAGTGGGGATTATTTAAATCCCCACTTCATTGACTATGTTGGGTAGTCTAATCTACATGCCTCTATGTGAACCCTTTGTGTGAACTGAAGAACTACAATGAATCCTAATTTTCAGTCCAAGAAGAAGTGGTGATTTTCTGTACCTTTCTTTTTCTCCCTTCTTGATAACCCCTCCAAAGGTTGTATTAGGATAGACCCTCAAGAGGGGCCTGAAGCTGTTCAGAAAGGGGGATCCTAATATTTTTGAAATTAGACATCTCTGCAGGAAATTGGGAGTAAAATATTGCATACCTACTAAAACAGTCCCTTCTCTTTCTTTCTCCCCCATGCGGTCATGCCCTTTTCATTCAGGTCCCACAAATGATCATTGTGACAGAATTGGGTTAATCATTTTACTGAAATGTGGTGGATATGTAAACTCAGGGTGATCTGAGGCAAGCCCCTCCTACTCCTCTCTCTCCCTCTCTCACACTGTCCACCCTTCACAATTTTACGGTACACAAAGAGTTAAATATTCGGGGGGTGGGGGGAACTCCAACCTGGCTGGTGATGGAGATTCATTTGAAGCTTCCTCCAAAGATCATGGGCTGAAGCAAGTTTGGGACCCAAATAAAGTTCATTCACCGTTCAGTGTCTGGCAGGGAGGCAAGGGAGTTTTTGTGAACTAAGGGAAGACCATAGAACTACAGAATTTGTTGTCTGAAGAAAACAGGGGAATAACTAGTTCATTATTTATGTTATTGGTTTCAACGAGTTTCTTACCGAATTTGGGTGTCACCCCAGTCGTGGAAAAGAGCCAAAGAAGTTCCATTAAATGAATTTCTGCCTTGTCCTCATTTTGTAGAACAAAGTTGTAGTTCTAGTTAGAACTGATGAAATGCAGTGCGTTCAGCTGCCTCACAAGTGTACAAAGTTGTAAAGGGGGGGGTATAAGGGAATTAGGCACACAATATTCATGAACATGGATAAAATTTATACCTTATAGATTAGGAGCTGCACAAGATATAAAGGAAAGTCTAATGCTTTTTCAGTCTGGCATCGTTTACATATTTACGTATATACAAAAATATCTTTCTCTCTTGCTCTTTCTCTCTCTGTTGGCAAGTGATGAAGGTGTGGGAGACTCATTCCAATTTCTGCAAAGGGTGAAGGAATGACTGCAGCAATTAAAATCCTACTGGCTTGTGCAGACGCAACTGATATTAGAATCATGGGGGCCCTACCGACATGCACTGGTTTGTTCAGGACTTCTCTCAAGGAATTAGGATTATACTTCATGAGATATTCAATTGAGTTCTCAGGAATGCTTCTATCATAAATTGTCTGAAACCACAAACTGTGAGAGAGAGAAAGAGAGATGAGGAGCTTGGGAAATGCGCCGAGAGGATCTGGTGCTAGGGTTGTTTCATCAATGTAAACTTCAAAAAGAAAAAAGTGCCTGAGGGCCTTTTGTAAAAGAGCATCATCGGTGTCACCATGTGCCCAATCCTGTATTGTATTGATTAGTAGTTTAGTGCTTAACATGAACTTGGTGATATTGAATGCACACCGTTAAAGCCTTTCCCTTCCCTGAATTGCTTGCTGTCAAAAAAGATAGAAACAGAGAAGCAGGGGCACTGGATCAGGGTGGGCTGGGGGCCTCAGCTCGTGCCCCCCCCCCCCACACTTTATGCCAGTCATAAGGCAAGTAGTGAGGGTGTAAGGGTAGAGAGAAACAAGGGTGGAGTGGAGTCTTGGGGGGGAAAGAGGCTGCGTGGATGTGGGTCCTGGGGAATGGGGTTGACGAAAGGGGCAGTGTGAGAGTAGGGTATCAGGGAGAAGGGGGAAGTATGTGACAGACCCTGAAGGGGCAGTGTGAAGGTGAGGGAGAAGGGCTGATGTGGGTGACAGGTGTCAGGGTAAGGGGCAGTGTGGGGGGCAGAGCCATTGTTCAGGTGTTGATGGTCCTCCCACACTTCTTAGGGACCTTCTGCTGCTCCTGCACAGAGGACTGGATGAATTGGGAAATTTCCCAAAAAGGTGTGTGTGGGGAGGGCGGGGGAGGAATGGAATTAAGTTGTAAATCTCAAAACTAACTTTGTGGGCCTTATGAGAGAAGTGGATCTTGAATGAGAAGAGATGGCTTAATAAACTGATGAGAGAGGTAATTCCATGGGAGAGGTATTTTAAAAAGCACATATCAATGGAGCAAGTAAACGTTGTACTTATATTTCAGATTTATAAATAAAAAAAGATTGGTGAAGAAAAGACAAATGTATTTGACTTTGCCAATCATGTATTTTCAAGTAACCAGTTATATAATATCGAGGAGCCTCAGTTTACAAAGCCACAAACATTAAGAAAGCCACCAAAGTATTGTAAAGGATCTTCTCTGTCTGATGGGAAAGAAAGTTGAATGTTTAAGAAAATCCAATGTTTCATTCTTCTCATATCTTGCAATTGTCTCTGTATTATTGGTTCCACGTATATTAATAAAACAACATCAAGGGTTCATTTCAGACTATGCTTAATTTTAGCCCAACATTAAATGCAAGCTCAGTTTTACTATACAGCCCTTATTATATGATGGGTTAATAGCAAGAGCACTACAGTGTGTCATCATTTTTATTATTATTATTATTATTATTGTACCCTGACTTGGCCATCAAATTTTAATGGCTATTGTCTCTTATACAATAATAACTATATGCATGAATTATTTTGTGGTCCAGTACAATTTGTGCATTAATTTCTGTATCATGTTTCTAGCTGTTGATTTTAGTTTTAAAATCACTGTAGTAAAATATTCATGCCATTAATCATCAGTATTGATATTCCCTGAAAATTCAACCACAGATTTGAACATCTAGGAGTTTTAAAGGCTTGGTTTTTTTTCAAATAAAATAAACTTGAAAAGCACACTAGACTTGTTCCAAAACTCATTCAAGGTAATGGGAAGACTCCCTCAGTCTTCAATGGGTTTTGGATGAAGCCCAATCAGAGTAGAATTGTACGTATGATTTCTTATTATTTTATTGTATTGAGCCACAATACATCTTAATCTTACTTTTTTAGTTTAAATGTTACATTTATTCATCCCGAACACCAACATAATTATTGATTTGATCCTAAACTGTTGTAGATAATGGGAGTCTTCCTTTTGACTTCAGTTGAGAAAGTATTCGTTCTTGTTCCATTGAAAAAGAATCAGAAAGTATTTTCTTTCATTTTCGTTATACTTCCTAGAATGAAATGCAAATACTTGTAGTGAACAAACAGCATTATTGCCAGTGTGAAACAGCTATGGAGATTTATATGCTTATTTTTTAAAATATATGGAGTGAAATCCTGGCCCCACTGAAGTCAATGGCAGAACTTCATCCTGGTTTTGACATTGTCTCTTTAAATGAAAGGGTATCTCCTTGCCTTTTCTTTTCCTCCCTTTTAATGTTAAAGCATCATCTTTCACTGTAGAAGTTAAAAAACTAGTGCTGAGTCCTCTTTTGAAACATTTTCACTGTGGAATGTGAGAGACTGTGTTAGTATACTGTAATGGATTGGCATTCTTACAAGGACTTAGACACATTTTTCAGTGCACAAACACTTTGCTGTATGTTAACCAGTCAACTGAGATCCAAATGGCTTGCCCAAGCAAAGCGCTCATAAACAGTTGCTAAAAACAATTTAACTCCAAGACCATTGGGCTCTTTACAGTCTAATTTTGGCCATATTATAAGGGCTACTTAAATGCAGAGATAACATTAATCTTTCAGTAGCAACAAGTGCTGGCTGCGGTTAAGACCAGGAGCTTAGCATTCCTGTAATCAAAATGTTGTTGCTGGACACGAGTAATACAGTATGTGATCATCTCTGAAAATTAAATCTAACCTGGATTTTGTTCAGCTCTGCTATTTGATACCATGTTGCTCACAGGGTACTGTTTTCCCCCTTTAGTTCCTAAAGATACGGAACAGCAATTAGCGAGTGCCTCATTTAATTGACTAGGCTCGTATGATGCCAGCCAGCGCTCTCATGAAGCTTGCATGAGCAAGTGTTTCTATTTGTGTACACATTAGGCATTCAGATAGGATTCTTTTTTAACATTATAACTGCCTGGGCTTAGTGTTATAAATCATGAAACATTTTGTTTATGCATTATAAATAGTGATAGCTATTTATAAACCAAAGCCACTATGTTCTCAGTGTATTCCTATGAGGCTCTAAGTTGTGTTAACATTACCCACACACATATTACTTCCATTTTGTTGCCTGGGAAGTTATATGGAAATATATGACTTTTAGCCTGCCTCATTAATGAAACAATGGGATGCTGTTAGGGCACAGGATATGAAGGAGTCACTGAAATGACATTACAGATAGGGAGAAGAAACATTTTATATTATGGGAAAATGTTACTCAATGGGAGCAAAATAATTTTATTTGGGTGGCAAGATGCGACCTTAGGGATGGTGAAGGTTTCTGAAGGGTGGTAAGCAGTTGATCCTGTACCAGAGGATCTTAGTAGGGCGATTCTCATCTTGGAAGAAGAGAAAAAATTAAGTTAAGAATGTTTCTGACATCTTACTGCCCCCTACGATCATACTTTCAGCCAAAGGTGAAAGCCTGCCCTATATCCCTTGTGATTAGAATAGAATCAACTTCAGAAACCAGGAGTGTATGTCTGTATGTGGGGAGGGAATGACATCAGCTCTGTGCTTTGTGGCAGCCTTTAAAACCAGAAAAGCTTTACAAAACCAGGAGCCAGACAAGACTCATAAAAAGCGAGTGATCTGTTCCAAACATGGGCCAGTTGGCAGTTCTCCGTGATGATTATTCGTCATCGCAATAGGATGTCTTGCTGCAAATTATCAAATGATTTCTAATACATTTTATGTGCATATAGAAGCAAAAGGCTCATTATTATTATTTACGATGCATCCCCGTAGTGCTGACTGTGCTTAATGCTGCACAAGACAGAATGATTACAGTCCCTGCCCCGATGATCATGCAGTGTGACAGAAAAAGATGATAAAACTGAAAGGAACAGGAGACTGAACTAGATTTCAGTGACACCCTTGAAGAGGAGCTCAAAAGGCTTTATGATAGCAAAAGTGCCTTAACATTTACATATATTAACATTTAACTCTTTCCTCTCCATAGCCATTTAAACTGTAACACCACATCAACATTGATCATATTTTCCCCATGATTAATCAGTTAACAACAAGAAAGACAATGTAGTAGGAAACAAGGCTGCTCTTGCATTCTTCTTTTATGGTGGCAGGCATATTGTATAAGTTTCTGTATCTTTTGGAATGTTATTGACATAAAATGGGTTTCTACTATAGCCAAGTACAGCTGCAGTCATCAGCAACTGCAGATACCTCTGGTGTTCTCTTGACATAATAAGCCTGATGACCTTAGGACCTTGCAGCACTCCTGTTAGGGTGAAATGCCATTTTGCTACCTATACAAACTGTATACATGACCCCTTCTGACATGTCAAACAGCTGCAGAAACCCTGCCTTTAATAGGCAAGGTTAGGAGGGTAGTGTGTGGCTCATAGGCTGTTTTTTCCATTTTTATAAATGGTTAACAATAGGGTGCTGACAGGCCTTGAAGCCTGGACAGACTATAAGGGTCATCAGGATAAGGATGGATTAGAATATATAATTTGACAAATATGGGGGTAGCCTCTCGCTGGAATTTTTTTTCTTTTGCACATGGTAGATTGTCTATCAAGAAGCAGCATGAGCTACCCTTGTAAAACTCATTATTGGTTGACATGCTTATTGACCAAATGCGATAACTGCAGCTGTATCACGGCTGTGGTGTTCATTATGCCAAACCTGTAACAGAGGACAGTAGATTAATCCCAGACAACAAAGGAGCGAAAACTTTTCCAAGTTGTCTAAAGAATTCTAGAGGAAAGGTTGAATGTCCCTCATGTTAAATCCAAGAACTCTAAACTGCATATATGTTTTTCAGTATTTCACATATGCCTCCCCCAAGATTCTCATTTGAGAGATTTTTTACACATCTTTATCCTTTGTAAATAAAACTGTTCCTAGCTTAATTCCCTAGTGACCATAGTTACTCAGTTTGAAGATCAGTGGTCAGCTGAAAGCCTAAAGAGCCTTCTGAATAAGATCTTTGACTGCTTTGAGGTAGATAGCTAAACTGCCCACTCTAAAGGTTAGGAGAACGATAAATGCTATAAATTCTTGGTTGTAATAGAGAAGAACTTGTCAACCCCAGATTTACAGAAGCTAGATATGCTCTGAAACCTATTAATATTACATTGTTCTGGTAGATGTCCCCTCTTGTTAAAATCAATTAATATTTTGGGGTTACTAGTTAATTCTTGTAAATATTCTCCAAACCATGTGTTCAATGAAGAACAGGAATACCATGTTTAATTTATTTTGTACACGATTTGGGACAGAGTTCAGATCTTTAATTTGCTCTAAATAGGACCACACCCATTTATGGCACTGAATACAAATGTTTAAAATAATATTCAGTCTCCCCTTTTCTTTGTTGTGAGGATTTTGTTTCTTTGTGTGACAATTTCTTTAAACTAAGATACTTTATTTCTTTTATTGTTTCTGCTTCAGTACCTCAGTAAGTTCACCCATTCAACAACAACAACAAAAAAAAGACAGTATAAATAACTTTTTGTGAGTCATTTAAGGGTTCAGCTAAGAGATGTTATAATTGAGTTTTTAGTCCATTTTTAGAACAAACTTTCAATGATCTTTTTCTCAACAAGACCACTTCCCACTGCCCTGGAACTGACAAGACTGTATGCATTACTTTATTTTGATACTGACATTTAAACAATAAAATAAAGCCATTTAAAACAAATAGTGGTTCTTTAAGTGTCTGAACTGTCAAGATATCAAATTATATAACTTGGAAAAAATCAGAATTCATTGTTAATGGTATGCACTTAACACAAAGGGTCGCTGGAGTACTAACCAGATATATATTCAGCTACCATGCTTGGACTAACAGGCTGTATTCCTTTAGATAGAATTGACTATATACACTTAAATGGACTTGACTCTGGTACAATCACTGTATTCAAATGTCAAAAAAAAAAAGAGAAAGAGGATGTCACATAGGGTCACAAATTATGTTGGATTTTGACAGATTGTAGCCTTGCTTTACAACAGCAGTAACATCTCATTTGTCACCGTTTGAGCTGTAAGTGCGGGAATGAGAGCGGAAGGCCTTCCATCTCCACTGCAATTTAATCGCTCTGAGGCCGACAGTGGTGGCTAAAGCCACCTGCCCAAGCACTGTACTGCTGATCTGTTTTAATTTAATCGTCCGTCAGCTGGGATGAAAGCACAAATCGTCTCCCTTTGATCAGCAAACAGGGAGGATTTTTTTGTGTGTAAAGCAGGGAACAGAATCAGGGAGACAGTTTTCACATTTAGTGCAACATAGACACATGGCTTTGAAAAGCCTTGTAAGTGATATTTTATTGTAGAAGTAAATTTAGAAGTTGCTTTTTCTGTAAATTTATGTGAAACAATGTAGTGTAGTTAGAAAAAAACTGTCCATGACTAAAGAAAGATATTGATTAATAACTTATTAATTATTCAAGTGTAAAAAACACCCCCAAATAACTCAAAACTTTTTTACACTTTGTAGCCCTTAACTGTCATATTGAAACAGTGGGAAAACAAAAATAGCTTTGCTGTAAAACTGGATAAATTGGTTTGTAGGCACATATCTAGTGTCATATTTAGTTGCACTGTCTGACATGTGAGTGGTTGAGTAAGCAAATAAAAAATTAAGACTATTCTAAAGATCTCTGTTAATCCATTGTGGATACGGTAATCCTCTCTGCTGTTATTGGGAGTTTCATATAGGGACATAAAGCATAGAATGCTCTTTGTGTAATAAATATGGCTGGCAAATCAAATTAAGCTTTCACCAGAAGTCCAGAGTCCCTCCTCAGAAGTCATTAGATGACTCCAGGTCCACTGATGAATCTGAAAGCAAAATTTGGCCAAAATGACTTACATTTATATAAAATTCTTCTTATCACCTTATTTTTATACAGAAGTGGTTAGTGAGCATCAACCATGTAAACGTGCCCCCCTTCACCCACCAGTCCCGTGGTCCCGTCACCCTTAAGATTGCCTCTCAGCGTCCCAGTCAACCGTATTGTCACTTTGCCCGTGACCTGTCAGGCGCGTTACTCTCGCTGATGGAGAGAGGGGTGTCCGGGCCCGCCCCCTCTCATGGACCCTAGCCCAGGGCCCTAAGGACTCGGACGTCTTACCTGTCCGGTCCAACTGACGGGGCCGTAGCTGCAACGCGCCACTCCGCAGGCTCCCTTTGCCCGCCCTGGGCTATTTCCTCTCTCCACCCAGAGTTGGCCCACTGAATCTGAGCCTACCATCCGTTGTCCGGTCCCGAGGGTGAGGACTCTCGGCATTCCCCCTTTCACCCGCTCCCGGCGGGCGTTTAAATCCCTGCACTGTGGTTCGCCGGCGGGGCCCCGCCCGGCGCGGCGCGGGTAGACTTCCGGCCCGGCGTTATGCCTGCCGGGTGACGCCACCAGCCCGGTCTGGCGTGGGCTCTCAGTGCATAATTGTTTTAAAAAATAATCTCCCAAACGTCATCTTCATGACTAGCCCGGTAGAACCGATTTTTAAAATTTATTTTTGTTATTGAAAGTTAAGTATTAGTAAATGAATGCATAGGATGAGGTGCAAATGCAGAACAAAGAGGTTACATTGCTCAGGTCTGAAAGAAAACATTGCAATTAGAGTGAGAAGACTTTGCAATTTACTGGGATTGTCTAGGCCAAATTCCCAGCCAGTTGCATGAAAATTGGGTTTGTGTTTTGGGTTGAAATATTGTCAGTCAAGATGACATCCCTTGGGCCTTCTCTACCTCTGTTTGTACTGTTGATTGTTCTTCCCTCACCAGCTCCCTGTGCACTCATTTCTAACCTTTCTTCTTTAGTTCCCTTCATAGTTACCTATCTGCGTGATATTCTAGGTTAGGCCCCACAAGGTACATTTGGCCTTGAGCAGGATAGCACAGTAAAGGAGAATCTAAAAATGCAGGTTGTGGAAGGAATAAATACATCTTTTGTCATGTGACATGTTTCTATTTGCTCGTGACCTTCACCATCCAGCCTAAGCCCTTCTGACTTCCTCCTGAAGTGACATGTCCCAGTACCCCCATTGCTCCCTCATCTACCTCTTGATTTGCCAGTGATAAATCCCCCCAAATCTCACACCTCCAGGAAGAGCCTTGAACCATAGTAACTAGAAATGTGCAAATAATTTTTCACGGGCAGTATTTTCAGAATGTCTGCAACGAAGACAAAAGCAATAAAGTAAGATATTATTTAAGTTAATAAAAGATGCAACACAGCTTCATTGAGTTTCCAGATTCAAATTAAAAGAATAAATATTTCATCAGTGATACTAATTAAAGATTGGTCAAAGATTTGTCTGTGTCTCATACTGCAAATACCAATCAGGCCTGATTAGGAGACGTAACATATATAATATTATCCATTGGTTGGAAAAAAAGATTAATATGAAGCCCTTTCCACTCAGTAATGGCTATTTTACTTTTTATACAATGCTATCCAAGAAATGCAGCTGCTATTGAAAAAGTCAATAGAAGCCCAGTTTTAAAACCCAGGAAAACTACAAAAGGAAACTTTTTAACAAAGGACAACTTTGATGTTCCATGGAAAATAGTATTTAAATGTGAAAAGAAGGCGTATATTGAAGCATTGAAATATGTGGGAGTGGGATAATATCAGACAAACAGTGAATGAAGCCTAATATGGTATCTTATCTATGGCATATTGATTTACAACTACCCCTGATAAAAATAGGGCCTAGAAATACATATTTTATGGGAACATGCTATAATAGAAACATGGAATGTACCTTACTGGATCAGACTATTAATCTATTAGTCTGATATTCTGTTTCCATCAGAAACCAACACCCAATTCTTTAGAGAGAGGCAAGACACACCTGTTAGGAATTGTGGAAATATGACTATGATTGGGGAGGTCGTGAAAGTTCTCTCCCGTTTTGTTATTTAATTAAGTATAACATTTAAATAATAAGGCTTGATCTTATCATTGGGGCCCTACTAAATTCATGCCCATTAAAAGTGTATAATACACCCTGAAATCTAGTCTCCCACATGTAAAATCTGAGCTTTTGTGTTCTTTTACCCTATCCTGTACAGATTTCACAAAAGAGATGAACATTTCTTAAAGTGAGGGTCCTGACCTAAGGGGTCACAAGGTTATTGGGGGGGGGGTGCATTATTGCCACAATTATTTGTGTGCTGCCTTCAGAGCTGGGCAGTTGGAGAGTGCCTTCAGAGCTGGGCACCCAGCCAAAAGCCACCAGTTTCCCACCAGCAGCAGTGCAGAAGCAAGGGTGGCAATATCATACCGGGCCATCTTTCCACAGTGCTGCTTGCAGCACTGCCTTCAGAGCTGGTCTCCCAGCTAGCTGCCCAGATCGGAAAGCAGTACAGAAGTAAGGGTAGCAATACCATAATCTCCCCTATAATAATCAGTAAAATTATAGAATACTCAAACTGGGAGAGACCTTGAGAGGTGATAAGTCCAGTCCCCTACCAAGCACCATCTAGACCATTCCTGACAGGTGTTTGTCTAACCTGCTCTCAAAAATCTCCACAGAGAGTCCAAAAAATTCCCTTGGCAATTTATTCCAGTGCTTAACTACTCTGACAGATAGGATTTTTCCCCCTAAAGTCTAAGCTAAACCTGTCATGCTGCAATTTAAACCCATTGCTCCTTGTCCTATCATCAGAGATTAAGGAGAATAATTTTTCTCCCTCCTCCATGTAAACACTCTTAGGGTATGTCTACACTACCCTCCTACTTCGAACTAGGAGGGTAATGTAGGCATACCGCACTTGCAAATGAAGCCTGGGATTTGAATTTCCCGGGCTTCATTCGCATAAGCCGGGCGCCACCATTTTTAAATCCCGGCTCGTTCGAACCCCGTACACGCGGCACGGACTAGGTAGTTCGGACTAGGCTTCCTAGTCTGAACTACCGTTACACCTCTCGGTAACCAAGATGAAGATTTTGAAACTGTAATACCAGCATTCTTCCGAAGACTGGGACACTTTATTCAGTGTCCAAATACTCAAACCTCTTTACATTAGCACAAACATTAAACAAGTAAGAGTTAAAATAATTCCTGAAGTGACCTACTCACACTGGTTGCTCTCTCTCCTTTTTCGCGACTTACCAGGTACATTAAAATTCACATTTAAATTTCAAATGAGCTAAATACACCATTGCTTTCAAATAAGTGACTGATTTTGTTCCTCTCATGTTATATTAATATTATGGAGTCTTCTGCACCCTTGCTTTATTTTCTGACTGTCTGATAATTGGGTTGGGAGAGCATACCCTGGGTCATCTTGTTTAGCTTATCTGTGCAAGAGAAAGAACAGCCAATAATAAGTGAAAGCAGCAATGAAATAGTGAATAAAAATGAAAGGAAGATTTAATCTTTGACCAATTTGAAACATATCCCAGAGAATCCATGGAGAAAAAGATAAAGTGTGACTATGAGTAAGTTAACTAAACACATTACAGTATGTGAGAGCAAATGGAGTTAGTACATTGTACATGTTTAATTTCCTATTAGTCTCTGGCGTTTACTACTATGGTCTGAGTTGGGGCATCTGTAAATTCAGTTAAATACAGTGCATTGTCTAAACATATCACAGCTCCAATCAGTCACCCAGGCTGCTGATAAGAAGCCTCTTGTATTATTGAATCTACAATAGGGAGGCTCTGCAGGCACAAAGATAACAGCTAGGTATTTCACTTTAAGTATGAGAAAAAAACCAGTGACCCGCCTTTGCAGCTACAGCTCTGACATTTATTATTGCCTTCTGATTTGCTTTATACCACTGATGTGAATTTGCTTTCAGGTGCTTTATATCTCTTCTTATTTCTAAGGTAAGACCTCTATCTGGAAACAGGAAGGAAAACAAACTAAAATCAACTTTCATGTTATTACATAGATAACAACTTGGACACTTCTTTTTTACCGTTTTAAAAACACTTTACTGATTTCCCTTCATAAACATGAGCCATAGGCTTGTGTTTTACCATTTTGTTTGTTCTATATTAATGTTGTTCTGATAAAGTCCCTTCATCACACCCTTCTGAACTCAAAATCCCTAGCTAAAATGTAAATTGGCGTGGGAAGGGGAGGGGTTTTTCCAATATTTTAAAAGATAAAATAACCAGAATTAACCAGTATAACATCTTTTCACTATACCAATGGCATGGAAAAAAACAAGTGCATTAAAGATATATTTACATACCATTATCCATAGATAGCTTATGTGGACCTGAAATACATTTTTTTGACTAAATATACAGTATGCAAGTATACATATAAATACTGTATGTTATAGGTGGAGATGCTAGCAGTGCTTGGGCATGTCTACACTGGGGAGCTATTTCAAAATAACTCCCCTTTATTTCAAAATAACAAAGCGAGCATCCACACTACTGAACTGGTTGTTTTGAAATAATGGAAACAGAACAAAGCAAATGTTTTATCCTTGTGTTATTTTAAAATCCACATTTTGGAAGAAAGCTGGAACTTTAAAGGACCATTGTAGAGGGGAAGAAATCTATTTTAGGCCCTTTTTAGTGTGGTACCTAGGATGGGCACAGATGACAAATTAAAGACACTATCTCTTACTATAACCGTTTTTTTCTCCTCATTTTTAAATGAAGTTCATCTTTATTCCCACATAGTTTTGATCTGTACCATTCAGCCTTTGAAATACTATTGTTCATTCTAGTTTTCAGGATCTTCTACTGAAGTTTATTCTTTCTGAAGCAGTGACCATCAAAGATATGACTAACATGGCTGTACAGTGTATCTGCTTGTGGTATTTAAAGATGCACTTCATAAAAGAGTGAGGCTCTGAGAGACAGGAAGAAAGCTTCAGGGATCTTAGGTCAGAAGACTGTGGGATAGGGATTCTGGTTGTAAATGAGAAAAACAAGGTCTAAGACTTAATGCGGGGAGAGGAAGCAAAAGATAGGCTATTAAAGAAACAATACAGAACTTGCCATTGGATAGGAAAGAGTTCAACACAGGATAGAATTCAGACTGACTGTTCCTATCTTTTGAAACCATTGCTAGTCTAGTTAATACATGCATTCATTTTAAAAGCCAAAAGATCACTTCCCCTGTGTAGACACCGATAAGATTTGTTGCTAGCACACAACTCAAGTAACTGAGGGTATGTCTACACTACCCCGCTAGTTCGAACTAGCGGGGTAATATAGAAATACCGCACTTGCAAATGAAGCCCGGGATTTGAATTTCCCGGGCTTCATTTGCATAAGCGGGGAGCCGCCATTTTTAAAACCCCGCTGGTTCGAACCCCCGTTCGAACCTCATTTCACGAGGAGTAACGGTAGTTCGAACTAGGAAGTCTAGTTCGAACTACCTAGTTCGTGCCCCGTGTAGCTGCGCTGCACGGGGTTCGAACCAGCGGGATTTTAAAAATGGCGGCTCCCCGCTTATGCAAATGAAGCCCGGGAAATTCAAATCCCGGGCTTCATTTGCAAGTGCGGTATGCCTACATTACCCCGCTAGTTCGAACTAGCGGGGTAGTGTAGACATACCCTAACAGAACTGTATGCTAGGGAGTTTTGCAGGGAGCAAGGTAGATCAGTAGGCTATATATATATTTATATTGTACTTAATCTACATGGATTAAGTTCCCATTGATGTCCACGGAAGTTATCCCACATATCAAGGGTGGTATATGGCCCTGAATTTAAAAATTATGTAAAGGAGTTTGTCCACAAAATGCATATTCATATGACAGGTGGAAAGTCACTATGGGTATGTCTAGACTACAGTTTTTTTTTAAAGTGGCCTTTTTTAGAAAAAAAAAAACTTCCCCTGCATCTAGACTGCTGCCGCGTTCTTTCAAAAGTAAATCGAAAGAATGTGGCAGGTTTTTTGACCTGGAAAACCTTGTTTTACGAGGAAGAATGCCTTTTTTCAAAAGTGCTCTTTTGAAAAAAGGCGCTATGTAATGCAAACTGTGCTTTTTTGAAAGAGAGCATCCAGACTGCCTGGGTGCTCTCTTTCGAAAAAGCGGCTTGCTTTTTCGAAAGTACTGGGTACAGTCTAGATGCTTTTTTTCAAAAGAGACTTTTTCTAAAGTATTTTTCAAAAAAGCCTTTTTTGAAAGAGGCTTGCAGTCTAGATGTAGCCTATGAGAGGAGATGTTGGCTGGGAGGGGTAGGAGAGGGAGTGGGAGTTGCATAAAAGTAAGGAAACCAAGCGTTGTTAAAATCTGGAGAAAATTGCACATCAGTGAACCGAGGAGGAAAACCAGAATCCGCACCTACCTGTAAATCAAAAGTTGATTCCAACATCTTTATATAAAAGGAATACGTTAATCTCTAGCTTGTCAATAAGGATAAGACGTGCTAAAATATATTGCCAATCACAGTTCTCTCCGCCTATACAAAAGGGAGCTGCCAGGTTAATTCTGAGATCAGATGGGGAAAACTGCACTGAAGATTCTTCAGTGTATCTGTATATTAGCTTTGAAGTTACTGTTCCTGTTTGACTGCATGTTCAGTATGATTAGTATTAGTTTTTTAAGGCTGCTCTTTAAGTTGGAGGGAGTAATTGTACTGTGAGTTAATTTAGGATCTTTCTGCAAGCGGAAACCTGGTTCCAGATGTGGTTCAGATAGTAAAGTGAAATTAATTTGGTGGTTCTAATCCCGTCTGTTTTGTGAGTCTGACCATATCACAAAACCTACGTCCAGAGTGGCACATTCCAGTACCATTGGCATTCTCTGCTCCAGGGAAACCCAGAAGTAGATTTACCAGTATGTTGCATGTCAGGACAGAGGTTTACTGGCAGAAGGTTGCATAGCATCTGTCTGAATTGGCTCATAATTCCTTTCAATAGCCAGCTCATAAATTCATCTAGTCCCTGGACAAGCCTGAGTAAGTGGGCTTTGCACTGGAATTATCCAAGGGGCAGGATCATGGGATGGAGAAATCCCCACTCTGAGGATGTGGTGAGCACATGGCCCCATAGTCTCTCCCACCCAACCATCCAGAGAGATTTACATAGAACCGGCCATCCAGCCTCACCCTACTCTCAGCCATGCTGCCCTAGAGAAATCCACCTTGAACCAAGACCTGAATGCAAACAGAAGGTATTCAGTAGAATTCCCTTGTGCAGCTTCTCTGTGGCCTTCTGAACCTCAATGAACTGGTAGCAGTCCACTTTTGGGGCCCTATGTTGCAACACCACAGAGACTGATGAGCGGTAGGATTGTCCTCTGAACACTGATTAAACACAAAATAACTTAAAATGCCAAAACTGAAATCTGAAAATCCTTGAATTAGAAAATGTATTCTAGCTCTGGTGCCAAATAAATACAACAAATCCAGTAAATGCTCGAAGTCAAATGTACTGCTGCTTCAGAGGTGGCAATGCCTTTTTATTGAGAGGTTGGTGACACAATTAGTCTTCCTTTACGAAGCCTTTTTCTGAAAGGATAGTTTTGTGAAAATAAATTGAACAGCTTGGGTACTGGTGGAGAGGAGGAAAAAATAGAAGAATTCATAAAATTTTGATATAAATCAGGGCCAATGGTACAGATTTTGTCACCTTATGCAAGTTAATATGTCTAATGTTATGATGTCTAATGTTCTTCGATTACTGTGTAGACATTATTGCTTTTTAAAATATAAAATAATCAAGAAGTGTTTTTTCCTCCCTAGTAGAAGCTCTTCAACTAGCTGCTTGTAGTTTTTGGCTGGTTAAATTGTTCTTTCATGATTTAGGTTTTGTTAAGACATAATTATTAGTACTGTATGCCTTCCTAATCCTTCTTCAGTAATGGTGCAATCTCCAACTTTACCAGTTTAATTAACACTGAAATTCTCATTTTATTTTGGTGCCATGATTACAGGCAGAGACTAAGTGGAAGTCAGTTTGTATCCCAAGAGACTTTAGAGATAACAATGCCTAAGGTTGCCTCCCGCCACCATTTCTCCCTCCTTCATGAACTCTGGATAAGAAGCAGTCCCCAGCTAGATTTCATTACTATCACACACTCTTCATGGTCATCTTTTAATATTTGAAAGGATCATTTGTTAACTGGAAATGGTCAATTTTTTCTCCTTTGGCTTTTGAAATATAATTTTCAATTTTTAATTTGATTCATTTAGATGAAATCATTAATCAGGGTTGAAACTGAGTTAATTTTCTGGAAAATAAATGAGGTTGTTAGAGTGAACATTAGTAAGTGGGCTCTTTGCAAGAATGGGATAATAGCTCAAAATATGGAAGACTTTGAGAACTATAGCAGTTGAGGGATAAAAAACAGAAGTGGTTTTCCCCTTGCTAAGTGCAGTCATTTATTTTTAAAATAAATTAGGCATGGGAGCTGTGTACTAGAAGTAACAATATATAAAGCAGCATGGCAGAGTAAATATTCTAAATTTACAGCATATTTAAAATACAAGAGATTGGTAAAATTCATGTCTAGATAGCAAATGTTTTAGGTCCTTGGATGCTCTAACACATATGATAAGCAAGGTTCACTAGGCACTGAGCAGGACCCACTAAACCCATTTCACAATCTGACCCAGATTCAAATTCTGGCCTTTAGAGAATTCTTGTTCACTCGCAGCAGTGTACAGCATGACACAAAGTGATTAGGATAGCCAGCAAAATATCTTACAAGTAGAAACTAAATAAGGGAAGATTGGGCTAGACATGCAGCATGCTAGATTTACCATTCAAGTATGATTCGGTTTGCTACAAAAATGTTTGTTTGCAGTGGTTTCTTAATGCAGCCTACTTTCTATTAAAATGTGCTCTTCCAATCTTCCATTAAACACAGTGAAATTTTCTTTTAATAGCAATAGCTGTCTGCTCTCCTTAGATAGGTAGAGCTTTTCTCCCCTTGCAAGCGTTCCAAACTTTACTCAAGAGTTATTGTAGCACTAAGCACTTAGAAGCAGCTATAAGTCAAAGTTTTAGGAGAGGCACTATAATCCTCCTTAGCAGCTTCTTCACTGCACATGTGCTCATTAATTAAGGGTACTTTTGAATGTGTTTTTTAGACCTTTACTTGGAGAGAACAGTAGAGCTTTTTAGTTTCACATTCAGCAAAATGCTGAGTACTTCAACTCTTAGGGTATGTCTAGACTACAGGCTTTTGTCGACAGAGGCTTTGTCAACAGATACTGTCAACAAAGAGCATATAGACTACATCCAGTTCTGTCGACAAAACAAGCCACTTTGTCGACATGACAGTGTAGACGTAAAGGACAGTGTAGATGCAATATTGCCTTCTGTCGACAGAACTCTGTTGATAAAAGGTGTTGCTCCTCGTAGAATGAGGTTTACAGCCATCGACAAAAATGTCGAGTTCTGTCGATGTTATGTATAGGTATAGTTTTGTCGACAAAAGTCCACTTTTGTCGACAAAACCCTGTAGTCTAGATACACCCTTATTTACAATGGGAATTGGAGGTACACCACTCCTTAGAAGAAAGGGTGCTTTTGTGTGTGAATTAAGAGAAAGTTGTTGAATGGAATGAAAGAACAAACTTAAATGGAAATATAAGTTTGATCTACTATTTTACTTTTCTCTTTCAGTGTGAATTTTTATGTTGAGTTGAGCGAATCATTCTTTTCCATGCATTTTTCCAGTTTTCAAACTGAGGAGTTTAGCAGGTCAATCTCCCATTTTCTGTCTTGCCAAAACTTTATAAAAAAAAAGACATAGCTAGAGTTCTATATTCATTCCCAATACAATTTAACAAATAGTAACAGAGAGTTGGGTTTTTGTTGTTGGTTTTTTCCAGCTCTAAAGTTGAATTTTAAGAAGTCATTACTGAAAGAGTTATTTTGAGACAAAGTAAAAAAAAATCATTTACCTGTTTTATTTCATTTCACTCTTATTCCATTAGTGATCACTATGACACATCTATATGAGGCAAAATGAAATAGAGCCTCCTGAATGCAGAATACTCAATGTGCAACATGTTAGCCCAATGCAGAAGCTCTGCGGTAAAAATGTTTTTAAACAATAGCATACTTCTTGCTTTGTTTCATGAAAGAAATACCTCTTTTAAGAAAGGTTTCGCAGAATACCAGAACCTCCCAAAATTTCTCCCCATGATTACGATCAGCCACTTGTAGAAAATTAGTCAATTGCAATTAGTTAGTACTAATGGTTTTTGTATCCAAGCTGCATTATAGGATACAATAAGGATAGGTTAATGGAAAGGGCAGTGAGGCTGGAGGCCTCAATCTCTCCTAATACAATTGATTATAATAATGTTATGTTAGGTAGATGTTATGAAGTGACATTTGGGGCCACTAAATCTCTATTGTCCCTATCCTGCACCATTGGAGTTGATGGGCTTTAAGCAACTGATTTTGGTAGACTTAAGATTAGGCATGACACTAATATTGAATCTATTTCAGCATACTGCTCATTGTCTGAGGGGCTTGGAGGTTTTTTTGCTTTGTTTTTTGGTGTTTTTAACATTTTTTCTATATAATGTTTTGCAAGAAAAATACAAAACCCAAGCAAATAAAACAACATGCGGTACAATGAGCAAGCCAGTTCGATGACTACAAGAATTGTAATTGCCAACATCAGAATGAAGGGCTGCACATGCATACATAACAGTTACTTCATTCTTTCTGGCTATGCCTCTATTGTTTCTGTTACTATGTATTTTGGGGGCTTCGTTGAAAGAATTTAAGCTCCATTCTACATAATCTTAAAACATACAAATAAACCACTTTTTAAAATGTATCCTTTAAGACATTATTTCCTTTATTATTACATTGTCACAGTGTTTAGCACTGACTATGAAAACGATCATTTTCTAGAACTGATTAAATGTTGACATAGAATCTTAATTTCATCCAAAGTCGGGTTCATTCGGGGCTGTCTTACAAGCTTATCCATTGGCAAGATTCCTTAACGTGTTTGAGCACTGGGATGATACTCTTCATAAAGGCATCCTCTGCTCTCAGCCAGCCCATTCCCCAAGGTGTGGAACACTGTCCATTGCCCACCCTGCTTTTGTTGTCTTCCACAGTGCTCAAGTACTTCATTATTCTCTCCTGAAGCCAGGTGACCTCTTCTTTAGAGGGTGTCAGATTTTTCTCCTATTTACCCGTTAGGACAGGAGCTCCAAAAAGGAAATTAAGTATCTGGAGGAAGATCTGCCTTACCCTTTACCCTCTCCACCACTGTCCTCACCAAGAGGGCTGCAGGAGCAGGAAGTAGTAACCATAATAAATGTTGGGTCATGCATGAGCTATAATCTTAACACAGGAGTGATTATGCCCCTTCCAGTTAGTGGACACTTACCTGGTAACATCCAGGGATTGTTTTACTGCAGCATTCATTGTCCATGTGTTTACAGTAGCAGCTGTTTGCGTCGGGAGCAGAACGTTTCCCTGCTTCAGCTGTGCTGTGGAGGGGGACTTTGGGTAATATCCTGCCCAAGGAATACACTTCAATATTTGGAAAAGTGGCCACCCATCACTTCCAAAAGACTTTGAACTGGTTCATGGTACCAGCCCTTTGAAAACAACAAGGGTCTGTCTGGGAAGTTTTTAGAGTCTTAGAGAATAGGTCTGAAAGATGGAATCCTTGGGGAAGGGATCTTAGCATCTAAAACTCCAACTTGGAATGCAAATTAATCCACCACCGATTCCGACAGTCTTTTTGCATTGTGTGTCTGTGTTCTTCTTACTCACAGTTCTGACAAAGAGTATCTAGTTTGATCTGCAAACATCTGTTGAATGTTGGCCTGGGCCTCAGGTGAAGTCAGAGTACTAGCTGTGCAGTACTTTTCCAATATGGATAAATCGGTACTAGAGAGAGATTTGCAAATTGTTGTTACTTGCGCAGATATTTAAACCAAGTCTTTCAGTGTTGGAATACCAATACCCTGAATCACTATGTAATCTGTTCTCCTTTGAGCCAACTCTTCTCATACTCCACCAGGTAATCTAGTCTGACTATAATAGAAGAAGAAACAGCAGTATTTAACAATTAAGTGAAAAGGAGAGGAAAAACTATGACAAGTTGCATGTATTTTTTGTTGCTGAAGGGACAGTTGTTAGGGTTCATCTAGACTACAGGGAACAGTCAAAAGAAGATATGCAAATTCCCCGGAGCTTTCAAAAGTGAAAGTAATTAAGGGTGTGTCTAAACTACTCCCTTCTGGCAGCAGAGGGATGTAAATTAGACGTATCGAAAGTGCAAATGAAGCCAGGATTTAAATATCCCACGCTTCATTTGCATAATGGCGGCCGCTGCTTTTTTTCAAAACAGGGTTTTTCGAAAAAAAATCTGGCAGTTTAGACGGGCACTTTCGACAGAAATGCCCCATTTCAAAAGATCCTGTAAACCTCCTTTTTTGAGGAAAAGCAGATTTTTGACAAAGCGGGCAGTTCGCCGAAAAAGCCTCATCTTAATTACTTCCGTTTTTGAAAGCTCTGCTTCTGAAAATGCGATCGGAAGAAGATATGCAAATTCCTGCAGAATTTGCATATCTTCTTTCGACTGTTCCCTGTAGTCTAGATATGCCCATAGTGTGGTTCTTAAAAATCCTGCAGACTTGCTGAAGGATGGCATAAGTGACTAGCTACAGAAATAAAATACAGTGGATTCCAATGAATATATCTACAAAAACTTTCAAATGGTTAATTTTCCTATCTTCACATTTTGCAGCAAACTTGATAGTAAGAACTTATATGGTCATATAGTACTTAGGAGGCCAATGCCTAGGACCTGCCAGTTTAGATATGGCCCAAATCATACTATAGACAGATGTAAACATATGCCACTGATTGCAAAAAAAAAAAAAAAAATTAGTTCAGTTACTGTTTGGATGAGGAAACTAAATTTGTAGTTCACTTATTTTTGAATTGACTATGTTGTGATGAATTAGCCATCTGTCCTGCATATGAGAGGTTCAGCTTGTGTCTGGATACTGATGGTAATAATGACTAGCAGTGTTGGCTAAGCAGTATAGGCATGTTTGAAATTTTCAAATAATAATTGATCTTAAACAGTTATTAGGAAAAAAAACTTCTAAAGCTTTTAAAGGGAAAACATGGCTAATAAATGTAATATCCCTGCTTCAGGTTCCTTGTTTAAAGCTAAGCTTCTTATTTTAATTTTAATCTTTTTTCAAAGGCGCTGCTCTGTCTTTAAAAATGAAATACCACCCCCTTACAGCTCTGAAGCAGTGCAGGGTCCCGTTTTGTTTTCACAAGCTGAAAATAAAGTGTTCGCACAAGCTCATTTACAGAGAGTGGAGTTGGCAACCTTATCAGGAGAAGAGAAAGGAGCTGTGAAGATGAAAAGCTATCTCAGTGACAGAAGTCTTTATTAGGTTGGGCAGTAATGGAATGTGGTGTACACAGGATAAAGTGACGGCTATCTAGAGCATTTAGGGAAAACTAGAACAGTAATCATGTTTTATGTTGTTCCTAGTCTAGCGTCCTTGGTGATCCTGTTGACCCTAGAGATGTTTGGAGTAAAAGACTGGATGCCATGTAAATAGTGTGCTATGCCAAGGAAAAACTAAAATTAGTGTTAAATAACCCACCAATGGATAACAGTGGAGCTCTAAGACTCTACTGTTCACCAGAAAAGTTGATTCAGAAAGAGAGTAAAAATATATAATTATTTATGTGCTAAACTTATCTGGGACTCAAGGTTTTCCCAGTTTTCTACCATATATCTCAATGGGAAAATAATCTTCCTCCTTCTTTCCCAGCAAAATCTGATGGAGAATATGGACAATTCTAGTTTATGCACACAGTCATACATTTTAGTAACATGTACAAGAACTTAGGTATCTGTTAGAATTCAAGTTTCTCCATGTAATTTCCAGTGTAATATTTTCACAGGAAAAAGTGATTAAACATGTGGATTTTAAAATAACATAAGGATAAACCATTTGCTTTGTTCTGTTTGCAGGGTTAAATAACATTTTAAATTTTACGTTCAAACCAAGGAACAAAAATTGCCTCTGTGTTGTGCACTGTAGATCTCTGTTGTATCAGTGGAAGTTTTATCTATAGAGAATGGCCGGGAGATATGCAGCGCAAATAATAGATTGATTGTTTATGCCCTCCAATCCAAAGTCTATTGCAGTTAATGGAATTCTTAAAGGTAAATAAGAGCTAAAAATATGTCATGAGAATATAATGCATAATTCTATTGAGTCAAGTTGCAAGTTTCACACAGCAGATTTTAACTTTTCTCTGTATGTATGTGGAAGTCCCCATATAATATAATTGCACATGGAACTAACCCCATTGCGCAGTCGGTACTCAGTAAAATTCCCATTGACCTTAACCCACTTAGAACACAAATGCACATCTGTTATCCATGCAAACATCTGTTTCTCAGAGCACTCCCTAGTATGGCTGCTTTGCTTCTTTAACTGGTCATTCCTGACATGGATAGGAAAAGAATGCTCTAAAACCCATTGATCAAATCCCATTGTCTTTAATCAGAATGATGTTGGGCCTTTTATATAATGAATCAAGTTTGTATTATTGCAAGTAGATAATACATTTCCACCAAACTGCTCCCTATCATTGAAGGGCATAGATGATTAGTGCCTGCAGGATGATGAGGGTTCAGGGAGAGCCACCCAGAAGAACAGGGAAGGGTATATGTTGGGGCACTCCATTTAACAATTAAAATTTTGGTGGGGATACTGGCAGGTGATGCAGTTGTCTATATTATTCAACAGTCATCTATATTGAGGGGCCTTTGTTTAGGAAATATACTCAGAAAAAAAGCCCTTTAGAGTTAGTGGTGCTTTAACTACATGGGGGTAATAGATAGCTAAATGTTACTCTGGGATTTATACATTCCACAGTGCCACTGAAATTAAAATAAAGACCTGCAGTGCTTTTTGAGACAACTCTGGCCCTCCAACAAAACCAAAATGGCTTTAAACCTCAAATTTTGAATTGCTTTTTTTTTTTAAATTGCCTTTAGACAAAAATAGACTTACCTATCCATTTAAATAAAACAGTAGAAATTGTTCCTCAGTGAGGGCTCCACTAAGAATGGTAATTGATTTGGTTCATTTCTCTTTTTTTTATCACAATTAACAATAAAACACAGCTCATTTTGGTTAAAGAGCTGAGAAATAACAATGAAAAAGGATAGATGACTGAAATGCTGCTTATATTGATGAGGTGGGTACCTTGAATATTATTCATGTTCGGAAAATTCTTCAGTCAGGACTTCAGTGGCATGAGTTCAGTGGAAGTTTGCCTGAAAGGGTGTGTGTAGACTACAGGGGTTTGTCGACAAAACTCAGCAGTTTTATCGATGGCTGTAAACCTCATTCTACGAGGAATAACACCTTTTGTCGACAGAGTTCTGTCGACAGAAGGCGTTTTTGCATCTACACCGTCCTTTGCATCCACACTGTCATGTCGACAAAGCAGCTTGCTTTGTCGACAGAACTGGATGTAGTCTAGATGCTTTTTGTCGACAGAAGCTTTCTCGACAGTATCTGTCGACAAAACTTCGGTTGACAAAATCCTGTAGTCTAGACGTACCCAAAGAGTCTAATGCCTGTGGTCCTATCAATCACATCACATAAAACCAGATCATTTCAATAACAGGTTATTTGTTTGTATTTTGCAAAAGGCAGCTGCCCTTTCTGTATACCCACATGTAGCCTACCTCTCAATAAAGAAAGATTATGATGGAAGGAATTCACTCAGAAATAGACTTACCTAAACCCAACATGCCTGATTTTTCACACATCATGGGCTTGGTTTAGGTCTCTTCATTAAGTCACATGGAAAAGACTAATTTCCATTTATGCACATGGAAAATGGGATTTGAATTTAATATGGATGATAATAAACATTTAATACGGATGATAAAAACATCAGAATTGGGCTGGCACTATAAAACTCTTGAATTTTATGTAATTTTAAAGAGAAAAGCATTGTGAAATGTCTATTCCTTCTGGAGATGAAAGGGAGAAAAAGCAATGTGCCATGCAAGTCTGGATGCTGTGCAATGGATGGTAAACTCCTTGCATTTTTGTTTGTATTTCCACTTTGGCTCCTCCCATCACTAATGTATGTTGTTTTATATTAGGTCTGACTAGCTACATATATTGCAAACTTGAACTTAAATTCCATTCTTGTGGGAAATATGTTGATCACTGGAGGAGTCATTTATGAATTTCTCCTTCCCTCCATCCCTCTCTGCCTCTGTGCCTAGGTACAGAATTGTACGATTGATTAACTGCATTATGGCAAGGACCAACTTTCCATTATAGCACTTTGCTATAAGTTGGGTACTGATGGACCTATGTTGCAATGTAGAGTTTAGTATGTAGTCTAAACTACATACTAAAAGGTTTTTTATCACCTTTTATAGAGCTAGGTTGGGATCCAAAAGCCTCTGTATTTGGGGAAATTCATATCTGCATTGCAGTTTTTCTCTAATGGGAAAACCAAAGTCCTGAGTCTTAATACCCCTGGAACTTTGCAAGAGTTCTGATCTGGAACTTCACCCCACTCCCTTGTTCTGTAGTGGCCTAACCACACACTCCCAGCCTGAACCCTTCTAAAATCTGACCTTCCTTCCCCCTCCTCCCTCCCCCCCCCCCCCCCCCGAGCTACACCTAAACTGGCAAGAACTGGATCACAGTACTAATCTGGGTCCAAACTTTGCAGTTCATGTTCCTTGTTCTTTCTTCTTCTTCTTTTTTTTTTTTTTTTTTTTTTTTTTTTGTATTTTAAAAACACAGAAATCACTAAAACATAAAAGTACTGTGGAGTACACTGCTTGTACAGCCAGGTCCCATGGAGTACATCTATACTGCATCTGGAACTGAGTGGATGTTTTTGAGCAGGAAACCTTTAGGTTTAAGAACCCAAACTCCAGCCTGAGCTGAAATGCCCACATTGCTGTTTTTAGCATGCAAGCTGAAGTGCCTCTAGTACTTGTTTGAGCCCTGCTTGCACAAGTCTGTCTACCCAGCATGGAGGTCAGCATCCAGCTGCAATGAAGACATATTCAGGAGGGCCCAATCTTTAATTAGTCACCAAACTAGCTTCACCTAACACTTCTATATCATTTCTACAGTTCTGAGAGTAATTGACTCCACAAGTGTATGACACAAAATAGGAAAGATTGTTGTATGGTCACTCTTTTGTAGGTCGGGATGAGATGTAGGGCCTGAACAGATGGAAATCAAACACATGAGTTGAGGAGAATAATAAAGGGACATTAATCCACAGTACCACACCATTTCTGACACAGTGGCATAAGCAACAGAAAATAATTTAACTCATAGAGGTGGGGGAAAGGCAGTAAAAAATGAATTGTGTTATAGTTTCTAAAATCTGCCTCCACTAAAAAAAACAAATGTGCCTAAACAATGGCAAGGTGTGTGATGCTCCCATAAATCTCCTACTTCAGCAGATGGGAAACATGTAAAACCTTAGGAAACAGTATCAGAAAATACTACAAATGTTAAAACGGCTGAGATTGTAGATTAATAAAGATCCAACATTCAGTCTCCAGGGTCTTCCTCATCGGATCCATCCTCACTGCCTTCTTCTTTGATTTTCTCCAATAAACATGCAGCTGACTCTTTTATTCGTAGAAAACGTATTGATGTTTCTTATAAGTGATACATTATTTTGCTGGATAGAAGATAGTTCCAGGCATGTTCGGAAACAGCCAATTCCTTCCTTTTCCCCAGGATGATCACACTGAGGCCTAGAGGGGAAAAAATCAGTTTGGATCCATCTGTTCCCTTGTATGACATAGGCAAGATCCTACCACTGTCATGTGGCTATAATAATGTAACAAGAAGCAATCTTCCGCCTTCTCCAGACCTTTGAACATGTTGTAAGAAGAGGTTCAGTGTTCTGATCCTCCTTTAAATTCATACTAAGTAGTGTAATGAGCATTCTAATGAAGGTAAATGGATCCAAATATTCCCACTGGGATCAGAGTTGTTTTCTGGCATGAGCAGAGCTTACGGCTGAGAGAGGCAGGGGGGACCTGATCTATTGGAGGGAGGATGGGGAGGTTTAAAGGACAGCAGCAAATTTAATGAAAAACTGTGAGGTTTGCCACTATTCCAGGGTATTGATCAAAGATGGAGCAGTAGTATAGCATCAGGAGATGGGGATTCCATAGAATAATCTTACTGGGGAGGAGTGTGAGGGACATAATCCTGAACCCAGCTATGATCTAAGGATCCCACCACTCAGATCTCCTTTGGGACCAATGTCTTGTGTTTTTTGTCTTTCTCTTCTGGCAAACTCCCACTGTGTGTCAGAAACTGAGTTCAATAATGAGTGATAAAAGACTCAGTAAGGTCTTTAGCATTTGGTCTTGGCTTTTAGTGAACATTAAACAGAGTTTTATAACTAACCAGGGCCAGGCTGTGACATTTAGGCATAGTGCAGCCTCTAGAATCCAAATCCTTCTCTAAATGCAGAGGGAAGGGTACCCCCAATGCATCATCATTGTGGTGATGTAGTTGCTTCCCTCTGTCACCTCCCTTCAGTGTGAGGAACTGTAACCGTCCCCGGTTCTTGCATGGGGAATAAATAGGTTGTAAAAGACTTCCTCCACTGTGCTCAATGTAAAAACCAGGAACAATCAGGCCTTACGTTTCTGGATAATTAGCTCACATTTCTTAATTAATGTAATTTTTGGTTATGGTGTTTTAGCTTCAAGCTCCAGTTTTTTCCAGACCTTTCTTTACCTTTCTTTCTTTACCTTTCTTTGTCTAGCTCACTTTCCAGATTTATAATGAAACAAATCTAATAGAATCTTACAGTAGGAACACAACCACAGCTCTGCTTTTCTGACAGGTGAAAGGCCATATATATTGCCAAATGACACACAGTTCTGTTTATTCTCATATATCTGTGCTATTTTCTTCCTTTTTGGGGTTTTTTTCCCCAGAAAGGCAGAAGGATTAGTAATAATAGATACATTCCCATGTATCTTTATCTTTTCCCCTAAATATAGATTATGTTCTTTTAATCTGGCTTTGAATGGAAGTAAAGAAGTCTTAAAGCTAAATGATGATTATGCTAAGAGCATTTCTGGCATTATTGGAAATAGTATAATTCAGTTAAATATTTTCTGTGTGTATTGTTTCCCCTTTTTTGTGATCTAACAAATTTTTCCTCTTTCATATTGATGGCAAAAATGTAGAAATATATAAATAGAAGTTAGATAACTTTAGGATTCTGACTGGGGTAGTGTAAAATATAAAATAATAGAGAGACTAGTCAAGTAATTAAAAACTATCCTTTGGAGAACCTACACATTGCATAAAGACATTAGCAAAACTAACAGTATTTGGAATGCCTCGAAATCATCAGTGGTAAAAAGTTAGACAGAGAGGGAGAAACTCTGCCAAAAGTATCCCCTGTATAAACATACTGAGAAGGCGAGGACACTTGATATAAGGGGAGAGAAACAGACCCTACTTGTTTCATGTAACAGGGCATTGAAAAAAGGCAGGTAGTGGTTGGTTTGTAGTTTGCAATGTGTTTGCAACTTTGGATGCATGAATTAAAATAAAGCAACTGTCTCTGACTTTTTGTGATGGTATGATCAGTAATAAGAAAAGCATGGGTTAATGAGGTTGTAAACAGGCATCACCTGAAACTGGTCAGAGGGATGAAAGAACAGATTTTGGACTCTTGATTTTACAGTGCTATATATATGGCCCAAATCCTGCAAAGACTTGTGTGTATGTTTAGTTTTACACACACAGAGAAGTCACATTGCAATTACATTTGGCATAAAGCTAAGAATGTGCATAAATTCTTGTGGGTGTGGGTGGAGCTATAATAGACTGTGCCTTTCATAAAATCTATTTGATTTTATCTAAAAACAGATATACCTTTTGTTAAGCAAATTTTGATAATATTTGTTCAGGGTTTTAGTATCTTTGTTTGATCATTTTTTTCCTGCTTAGCTAAAAGTTATTAGATGTTGCCTATGAAACTACACTAAAATCTCATTGTGTTCTTTTTTCATTCTAACACTTACCCTTACTCTTTAATCTAAATATTTCCGTTCATGAACATTTTTGTGTACCGGGCATCTTGAATAGTGAAGTGTAGCCTCTTTGGTGAAAGAATATTTCTTTTGACAATAATATTTTTGTTAATTTAGTCTGGCTAAAATTACATACATATTCATGCATCTTAATAAGAACAAAGCTTTACTCTTGGATATTTTCCATAAATTTATCCTCATAAGCAATTTGACAGACATCTACTATAACTGTAATGGTGGAAGTTTACAGTAAATCAGTCTCCCTGGTATAAAAATCTATAATTTATTAACACATTTTCCAGAGGTCCAACATTTCATATAAGATTACAAGAAAATTGTCACTATTTTTTATTTTAGAGCAGAGAGCATTTTATAATCGGAGTATATTGTCTAATTGTTACAAAATTTATTGTGTTTTACTAATGTAAAATCAATTTAGCTCATGATATTAATTGAGCGTAACATTATGGATGACCAAAAAGGGCTTCAAAACATGAGCCCATTATTATAACTATGTTTTTCAGTTATGATTTTCTACATTAAGTGTGATCAACACTTAGTCCTAACATTGATGATCAGTTGCTATACTGGCTATGTGGGTTAACCATTGTAGTGGTGTACAGAAAAGTTAGATAACCTCATTCAAGCTGTAGTATCAGTAATGTGATATTACTAATAAACTTCTCATTAATCATTGAAGTATAAGTCTGAGAACAGATACAGATGTTACAGGTAGAATAAAGTGTCAATCCAGAGTACTGTGACATTATCACAAAGGCATGAGGGTGGCACCATACAAGTTGACTTGTAAATCTTCTGCTCTGTGGTTAAGAATGCATGGATAAATATAGTCACTTTCAAATAAAGCGTAAGATGAGTGGCAGATTACATTTTTGTTTAATTTCTCAGCATTTTTATCTGTGTAATTTAGCTCAGGTTTTATCAAGTGCTTTGAAATCTTCCTTTCTTTCTTATAGGTAAAATATTTAAACTCAGTGTTGCCAGCTTCTGTGGTTTTTCCTAAGCCTTGCATTTGAATGTTTTCTTAAAGCCCTACCTTTTGGAGTTAGGTGATCACATGAGAATCTCAACTTTCATTTGTTTAAAAAAGTATCTTTCTAATGCTCATGTTAGCAGAGAAAAGCATGAGTATGTGAAAAGCATGAGTCTGAACACAGGCTCAAAAACCAGAAGGCAAACAAAAAGGACACAACATTTATTATTTGTAACCCTTCTCATTTTGGAGGACCTGACCTTTTAAACTGATTAAAGAAATAAAAGATTTTTCTCTCAACTGGATTTTTGAAACCTTCTTGCCTAAACAGCTCTTACCTACCTTAGGCCCTGACATTGTAAGTAGTTCCATGTACCTGCTGCCATACTTCTACCTGCATGTAGCACCATTGAAGTCAATTAGGTTCTGCACAGAGGAGAACCCAAGTGTAATGGCTCTGTGTGGGACTGTAACCTGCTACCATAAACCGAAAGGATTTTAAAATCTAATCTACTTTTAACTATCTCTTTGTTTTATTTCTCACTTGTCTTCTGCAATGACACTAGACCGGTCAGTTTCACTTGTGTTTCAGGTTCACTTTCTGGTTCTTGTGCAAGCACAAAATTTTGTTATGGTTAAGAGGGGAACGATTAGCAAGACAGAAAAATGTCCTAATTTACCGAAACATTTTTATTCTTATTAAATTTTGTAAATACAAATTAGGGATGTAATCATGTAGTCAATTAACCAACAAGCAAAAGTTTATAGGTTAATGTCATAGACTACATACATTACCGTCCCCCTGCCAGTAAATTTTTTTACCTACCGCCACTGCATTTAAAGTGTATTAGGAGGCAGGCAGGCAAGCAGCCCTGCTCAGTTCTGGCTCGTGCTGCGTCTGGGAGCTCAGACTCCCTCTGGACAGAGGTTCATGAGTGGAGGTGCTTTTTAAACTGGCTCTCCTTGCAGTCCAGCTCCTGCCTGGCACGCCATGCTGCTGCCTCTGTATCAGAGGCAGCAGCGCGGAGTGGCAGGGGTCTCCTCGGGAGTGAGGCTGGAGTGCATTGGCTGCCAGTCCCACCTCCAGGGACTGTAGAATAGTCGACTAACTGATAAGATTTCATGAGGTTAATTGACTATTCAATTAACTGATATTTAACATCCCTAATACAATTGTAACTTGAATCCTTTTGCAAACGTAGTGTTTGAATTCTGTTGATGTTGTCCCTTCAACAGAATCTTCTCATGATCTCATCACAGCATTCTCAGAACTGTTGACAAGGTCAGCGTGAATGTTTTAGTTTGATATTTCCTGTGTAAAATATTTATTTTATTTCTTATGAGGACTTCTGCTGACCATGATAGAAGGATTTTTAAAACCTCTTCCAGCCACAGCCATTTTGAATATGAATTTCCCACAGGAGCTGCAAAATCAGGCACTCTGTAGCATACAGAACAGTTATTAAGGCCCAATAAAAACTAGGGCATTTACTGAATTTCATGCATGAGTAGTGTCTAGCATTCAATTGGAATATCCAGAAATGTAAAAACAAGAAATTTTCACAAATATTTGCAGAATTGAGGCCTTACTTAAAGCAATCTTCTTGGAGAAACCATTACTGGTAAAACCAACTTCAGGAGATGCGCTGATCCGTTAATACTATGTATCCAAGTTTAAAACTGGATCCGCGAAATGATCTTGATTTATATAATCCCTGAATAAAAGCTTGAAATTGATATGGGGAGGGATCCACTTCGTTACTACTTGGGGTAGAAAAAGAGAAAACTGTGCAGTTCACTAAAAAGGAATATGGTTATGTAGAATATATGTTTTATTTTTCTTGCATCGTGTTCCAGAAAAAAATCTAAATTCTGTTGTGCAGCCCTTACTCACACAAGAAGAACTGGGAGAATATTATTTCAAAAGAGATTATCCAATTAATTATTTGTTTTTTCATTACTTTTCTTCTACCAGATGTTGAGACTTCTATATATATCATTTGTGGGATATGTTTTTCACTACCTTTTTTTCATAAAGCAAAGAATAATTTGTTTGCAGATCAATTTTCCTAATATGCAATAAATTATAGGATTTGGGACTTTTTACCTGACACCCCTACAAATAAAACAGTTACTCCCTGAAAGGAGATATCTTTCCTCTTCCTTTCCGATGGTCTGCTGCAGAATATTTCAAATAATAAAATAGCAAGTATTAGTCAAAGAGTACCAGCAAGTTGCCATTTCACATGTCATTTAGTGTATAATGGTACATTTTGATTTGATAGCCACCTGACCACAAAATCTAAATTTTGGCCTCATGTTAGAGGAGAGGTCTCGTTCAGTGCAACCTGTGTCTTGTAACACAAGCTATGGTTGCTGTGGTTTATTCTTCTGCCTTAACTCTGAGCTTTATTATTTTATGCCATGAGCTACATTGCAAAGGAGGATGTTTTGATATGGCATGGCAGTGCCCTCCAGTAGGAGCATACCAACCTAAATTAGACAGATTCTTTTTCTTCTAAATGCCAGGTAAAGATTCCCATTATAAAACAAACAACTGCCCCAGAGAGAAGAAAGAAGGAGGGGGATACAAACCTGGGATCACAAATTCCTTGCTGTCACAATATATGTCTATTTTTATCATGAGCTGGCATAAGCTACTACTGGCCTTTTCTTTTGTAAGAGGAAGCATTTTAAGATATAATGGGAAATGGTATATGGACAGAAATAATGTATAGAAAAGTCAGGGCATTTGATGCAGGCACAAGTAACTAGCAGAATGAAAATGTGAATATTATCTTAATGGATATTATAATTATTATCATGATATATTTCTATTGCAGTAGCATAGAGCAGATCCAGTTACTGCCTAATATTTCTAGACATATGTGAACACTTAGAAAGACTTGGTCTTTAGCCCAAAGAGCTTGCACCCCAGGACCACAAGCGACATGCAAAAGGGAGTTGGAGGGAGAGAGCAATACAATAAAAAACATGCACAAATTCAATATAAATTATAGAACCCATTTTCAAACCAGAGCGGAGAATTCAACATTATCTGTTCTGTGTCCAAACCCATATTTGCCCCTATAAAGGGTGTTTATCACCCCATTTTTCTAAGCAGCTAGTATGCGCTCATTTTTGTGGGCCAGTTTAATGGGGATCTTCTCATTTCAAAATGTCGCAGTCTGTGTAATCTCCTGCATGATGCCAAATCTGCTAGTACATTCTAACAAAGGGATAAGATTTTATCTAGTCCGAATATAGACTATGATTAAACACAATTGTCATCACAAAATGCATTTGTGAGCCCACTCAGAGCATGTGTACACTAGGAAAGTATTTTGAAACAACAACTCCTAAAACAACAATTTCAAAATAGCATGTACACATTTCAGGGAAGCCTTGAAATTAGTCTGAGGCAGGCTCCCTTAATGTGGGCATGCCATCTTGAATTAGAGCCCCAGGATCACCGAGGGGTAATTACTTTGAATGGCTCTGGAGAGTAGCTACTTTGAAATAATAGCAGTGGAGTATCTACACTACTTCTATTTCAAAAGAACAATTTAGAAATAAGTATTATTACTCATGGAAAGCAGGAGTTATTATTTAGAAATAACCAGCCCCTTATATTGAAATAATGGGCTTGGTAATATGGATGCTCTACTGGTTGTTTTGAAATAAGCGGAGTTATTTCAAAACAACTCCCTAGTGTAGACCAGGGCTCAAAGACTAAGTGAAAGATGTGCGTTAAGCTTCTTGATTTGTTTCTTGGTGAAAATAAGGAGAAGGGAGATGAACAAGAAGTTGATGTACCCAGGAAAGATAAAATAGAAAATTGGGGTGATTCCACAATGTAGGGGATAGTTTATGAACAGTGACAAAATGAGGGAATAATTATATAGTACTGCAGCAACAGAAGTATGAGTTGTAAATGTATTGAGTATCTGGGCAATAATTGTTTAATACCGATATGGCTTGGTAATTAAAAATCTACCCCTTCAGACATTTCATTGTATAAGACCATAAGAATGGCCATACTGGGTCAAATCAAAGGTCCATCTATCCCAGTATCCTGTCTTCTGACAGTGGCCACTGCCAGGTACCCCAGAGGAAATGAACAGAAACGGAATCATCAAGTGATCCCTCTCCTGTCATCCATTTCCAGTCATGGACAGAGGCTAGGAACACCATTCCTACCCATTCTGGCTCATTGATAGACCTAACCTCCACGAATTGATGGAACTAACCTCCATTAATTTATCTATTTCTTTAGTTAGTCCTGTTAAAGTCATGGTCTTCACAAAATCTTTGGCAAGGAGTTCCACAGGTTGACTGTGTGCTGAGTGAAGAAAAACTTCCTTTTGTTTGTTCTAAGCCTGCTTCCTATTGATTTCATTTGGTGACCTCTAGTTCTTATGTTATGGGAACAAGTAAATAACTTTTTCTTATTCACTTTCTTCATATCTGTCATGATTTAATAGACCTCTAACATTTCCCCCCTTAGTCTCCTCTTTTCTAAGCTGAAAAGTCCCATATAGGACCTGTTCCAAACCTCTAATCATTTTTGCTGCCCTTTTCTTAACCTTTTCCTATGCCAATATATCTCTTTTGAGATGAGGTGACCACATCTGCACACAGTATTCAAGATGTAGGTGTAGCATGGATTTATATAGAGGCAATAAGATATTCTGTCTTTCTCTCTATCCCATTTTTAATGATTCCTTACATTCTATTTGCTTTTTTGACTGCTGCTGCAAACTGGGACTATGTCTAGACTATGTTCTATTTTCAAAAGAGGATCTCACTTTCGAAAACGGATCTTTCGAAAGTGAAAGCAGTCTGGACGCGTTTTTTTCAGAAAAAAAACTTTTTTAAAAAAACTGTTCTTCCTTAAAAAATGAGGTTTACACGTTTTTGTTTGAAAAAGGGTTATTTTCCCGAAAAAAACTGCGTCCAGACTACTTTCACTTTTGAAAGATCCACTTGAGAAAGTGAGATCGGAAGAAGATATGCAAATTACCACGGAATTTTGAAAATAGAACGTAATTTTGATGGTGTGTGGATGTTTTCAAAGAACTATCCACAGTGACTTCAAGATCTCTCTCTTGAGTAGTTGTAGCTCAATTAGTCCCCATCATATTGTATGTATAGTTGGGAGCTTAGAAATCTATCTGCAATTGAGGGGTGCTCAGGGAATGAAAGAATTAAGCATTAGTAAGCATTATTAAGGGTGATCTTAAAATGAAAAAGTACATGAAAAGGATATTTCCAGTGAAGATTCTTAAAGTAGTTTGAAATACTATAGGCTTGATTCTCATTTACATGAAGGCCAATTTCTTAATCTCATATGGCAATGTAAAGTGGCCTTTAAGTGGTCAAAAATTTAGTGTTTCCTTTACAGAAGGGTGTAAATTGAGAATCAGGCCCTAAATGTTTAAAATCATATTCTACTCACTGTAGTTTTGCAAGTAGCCCAATTGGAGTGTCCTGGATGAAGATAAGTAGACTTTGGTCCTCAAAAGCTTAAAAATATTATGTAAACATAAAAGATTTTAAAAAGGAAGGGTCAGGGACCTATACTTTTGATAGTGTTACTTTCATTTACTTCAGCTCTTTTCCAGGAAAATGAAGTAATGTCTTCTAGGCACAAGTCGTAATTCTAAAAAAGTTTCTTCCTAGTCTCAACAGTATTGAGATGATCGTTTTCGGTAGCTCTTTCAGTTTATAAAATTTGGGATTTTTCTGAATCCAACATCTCCCAAGTCATCAGGTGAAATATTACTAAACCGCATGTTATTATTTCTAAAGGGGATATTGAGATCCCGGTTCATGCTATCAATACTTCACAGTTGGATTACTGTAATGCATTTCATTTTGGTCTTCCTGTATCACGTGAGAGTTGCCAGCAAATGGTCCAGAACTTAACAGTTAGACTTCTTTCCTATTAGAGTTGTCCTTAGCATATCTCTTGAATTCTTTATAAGCTTCGCTGGTGTGATCTAGAGCAAAAGCTTGCTTGTGACTTTCAAGCATTGATATGGCCTTGCTCCAGCTTGCTTGCTTTGACCTTCTTGTCTTCTTGGATCTCCATGTCCATTACTTGGATAGCACAAAAGATAATTGTTTCTTCTCTGTGCCTATCACCTTAGAATAGTGGTTGCAAGTGTTTTTATCCATTAATGTCACAACCACCTAGAAAGCACTAGCTCATGGTCTTAATTTTGAATTCAGAAACTAGAAAGTATACATGTTTGATTTCATATTTAGATAGTTTTCATTAAGAAATGTTGGTATATTGAGATAAATTGCTTTTATGTTCTATTTTGCTGAATATGGTCCCATGAGGTCATAAGTATAATGAAATCACAATGTATACATAGTATAGTAATGATATTTGTGTATACCAATATGGCATTTAATTGTGAAAGTAACTCTTTTCATGTAATTCATAAATGCCTTTGTTGATTGATGTGCTCTTGCTTTTTGCTTCCTTTTTGCACAAATTGCAAAAGTTCCAATACAACCCCTGAAATACAACCCCTGTTTTTAACAGGTGAAATACAAATTGTATACACTGTTTGGCCCTTCATTAATAGCCTATTTCTGATCTTCCTAATATCAGAATAAATTGGGCATAATTTAATGAAATTCTATTGTCAAATTGGTGAAAGATCAAAGTGAGGTGCACAATGTTTGATACATGCATTGTGATTCTAAATGTAGAAAAAAATGCCTCTAGGAAAAGGAGGTTTCCTTTAATTACACTGTTGAGGTGAAAATGGTGGGTATTGAAAGTTTAATGCAACATTTTAGATTTGCTGGTTTTTTTTCTTCGCACATTTACCTCATCTTGAACAGAAATAAAAGGTTCAAGGCTTGTCAACATCAGTTTATAGATAGCTGTTTAAAAATAATGAGATATTGGGTATTGTAAGGCTCAGGGCTGTCTTGCCAGACTCATTTATTTCCATTCACCTTTTGTCAGAATTGCAGACAGAAGACATTCAATTAAAAGTTGTCACCTGTTGCATATGAACTAATTTTTTACTTGTAAGGGTCACACATTAGGGTAGTATGCTTCCTATGGAAACTTTTTTATGTTTTTATTGTAAAACAACAATTCACTTGGGAAATATTTTAAACCAGGTTTTAAAAATGTGGGCACCGTTTCTTTAAAGGCTACTGTTTACTGACAATCTCTTGTTCAGAAAAAATGGAATATATTTTCATAAAACCTCATTTGCATGGGAAGATTAAATCTAAGTGGGGTTTATGTATATACATTATTTTGTTTTGTACACAAATTCCACATGTAAAATTTCTGCATGAAAAGTTAAAATTTTTCTTGCAAAGGAAGAGGAAGTATTATCATCCTCATTTTAAGGCAGGGAAAATGAGTCATAGATGAATTAAATGACTTTCCCTCAGCCATAAAATAAGTTAGCTGCATTGTAAAATAAAGAACATACGATTACTCACTCCCAGCCAGTGCCACTAGACATGTTATACTGTATTCCCAAACTAGAATGTTACAAATATGTCTCTTGTAAATGGTAAATTCTCTCCCCCTATTCAAATTAGTAAATATCTTTTGGGTCCTGATTGAATGCACATTAGGGGGATGATTTCATATTTCATATGCAATAGTAAATGATGTGTTCAATAGTACAGATTGCTATCAGAAAACACAAACTCTGCAGACTTTCCCTTGCTAATTGCTAATTTAGCTGTAGAGGAAGAAAGCTTTAATGTGAATCATAGGTTTATTCTTCTCCTAATGGTCATGCATATTGCTTCACTGGGTGACAAGTATCAGAGAGGTTGCCGTGTTAGTGTTAATCTGCAAGAACAACAAGAAGTCCTGTGGCACCTTATAGACTAACAGATTTATTGGAGCATAAGCTTTCGTGGGCAAAGACCCACTTCATCATGCATCTGACATGCATCTGACGAAGTGGGTCTTTGCCCACGAAAGCTTATGCTCCAATAAATCTGTTAGTCTAAAAGGTGCCACAGGACTTCTCGTTGTTGCATCACTGGGTTAACGTTTAGTTTTATCTCACATGCTTCCAAACATGCTATCAGGTGATTTCATACAATCAGTAACTGGCATCTGTGGAATGCAGCACATACAACAAATGTATAACACTAGCAAATAAAGATAGTCCATGTTAGCCTTTCTTTTCATGCTGTGTTATTTCCTGCATGTTTCTATTATATTGTGCGTGTTTTCCCACTGCAAATCATTTTGATTTCAGGATTAGCTGTCTTCACACTATTCTAATCCTAAAGAATAGAAATTACTGACCTGTCCAAAAGCTATCTATGTGATGTTCCACATCTTATCTCCAAATAGTTTCTGTCTATAGTTATGGAGGGAAAATATTTTTTTATTCATTTTGGTAAATAGGTGAGCAACTCAATGTACATAATATTCACTCAGCTTTATTCAGAAGCCTTCTAAATAAGCACAGCACGTCCAGGTTGAATTGAAACACCCTATCAAAATGTTGTCCCGAAGGAGAACTGCATCACAGTCTGCCACTAAAATTCCTTCTGCACTTTCTGATACTGCTAATCTGGCTTTTGCCTCTAATACTAATGCTGCTGCTCTTTCATTCTGATGCTGATTGAGGTGCTCTTCCTGCAGCTTCCTCTCTTGTTAGTCTCACTGTACAATCTTAAAACAATTTTCGGAGCACTACAAGCATCACTTTTGCAAAACAAAACTAATCCAAATTTTTATCCACACTGTGGTGGAAGAGACCACAGAGTAGCAACTTCATTGCCCATGGTCAGCATGTAATTGGATGGAAAACCTACCAAGAAGACCTGTGTAGAACAGAATCCTGACTACCGCAATTCTCATGGCTAATTTAGAGGAGCTATGGAGGGAACACAAATATAATCCATAACATCGGCAAAAGAAGTTAAAATTGAGATTTTGATGTTGATCTCACTGCAGTAACTCTGATGATGTCAGGGGAATTACTTTTTATTTACTATAGTGTAAGTTTATTTATTTTAATGACTGTAGTGTCCACAACGTGCTAGGTGTTTTTCAAGTAAGAAACAGTCCTGACCCCAAAACGTTCACAGTTAAAGACATGCAACTTAAGAAGGTAGGAGAGAGGGATAAAAATATACTTTAAATGAAATACAATTTTACATCTCAACTGTTGTTAGCAATTTCTTGTAGGCAATCAGTACACTAGAGCAGTAGTTTTCAAAATATGGGTGGCAACTCAGTACTGGGTTGCAGAAAGTCAAGCACTGGGTTGCCTTACTGTAGGGTGACAAAGTGGCCAGTGGGTGTGCTAAGGCCAGCTTCCTGCCCTTCCTGGCACTGTGGACCACGTGCTGTGCTCTAGCAGCAGGTCCAGCTCCTGAGTGGAGGTGAGCAGCCAACTCTCACAAGATAAAAAAGCAAAACAAGCCAAAAAATGAAGCCAATCCCATTTCAAAACAAGCCCAAAATGAGCTCTGCCCATTTTTGCTTCGCAATGCCTGGCGACAAACAACCCAAAAAAGCCAATTCCCTTTTCAGTTGGAATTGTGCACACCCAACAAATACACCCCAAACAAGCCATACTTCAAATTATTTTTTTTCAATTCCAGACGCACCCCTAGTAAACAGACACACCCCCAGCCAACTCCACTGTACCTACCAAACCAAAAAGCACCCACCAGGCCAGCACTACATGGCAGGCAGGCAAAGACAGTCTCCTCCCCAGCTCCTTATGTACATTCCAAACCAAAAAGCAACCCCCAGCCACATACCCTCTCTTTAGTGCCACTTCTCAGGGTGGTAGGTAGGAATGAAGTTCAGCATTCAGGAGGGACTCCCAGGCATCTGAGTTAGAATCTCTTCTCTATGTAAGTCTGACTGAGAGATCAAAAAAAGCAGCATGGAATCTGAGACTCCCACCCCTGCTTTTGGTTCCCTGAATCCTTTATCTCTGGCCTGTACTTTCCTGTCAGTCAGACTTACCTGGAGTGTTCACCTGTCCCCATTGGCCCTGGAGACTAGGTAATCACGTTCTCTGGCAGCAAAAGCAGCCCAAACAAGCAACAACTTCCAATAAGTCACTTAGGGTATGTCTACACTACCCCCCTAGTTCGAACTAGGGGGGTAATGTATGCATACCGAACTTGCTAATGAAGCCCGGGATTTGAATTTCCCGGGCTTCATTAGCATAAAGCCGGCTCCGCCATTTTTAAAAGCCGGCTTGTTCGAACCCCGTGCCGCGCGGCTACACGCGGCACGGGCTAGATAGTTCGAACTATGTAGCCATTCCGATCTATCTGTTCCACGAGGCGGCTTCAAATCCCGGGCTTCATTAGCAAGTTCGGTATGCATACATTACCCCCCTAGTTCGAACTAGGGGGGTAGTGTAGACATACCCTTAAAGAGCCAAGAAAGACCCCAAACAAGCAACAAGTAACTGGAAGAAATGTCCCAGTCTGTGATGCTTCCTGCAGCTCCCATTGACCAGGACCAGCAATTGACCAGGTCAGCAGGAGCTTCAAGCACCCCCTACCTGTGGCGGCACAGATAAATATAGTGGCAGTGGCAATTGCTGCTCTTATACTGCCCACCCCTGCTTTATGCCATATTGAATTGTGTAGCTCCATCTTTTAGAAGAGTTTAGTTACTGCATTCATATTTCTGTCTCTCCATGCATTCCAGACCATGACTAGACCATACCGTCTGAGTTTTTGTAAATCGTGTCTGAATGTGCGATCTCCTTTCCTGCTCTGCTAGGTGAGTTAGGGTTTGCAATGAGAGCCAAAGTGGAGTGTTCTGCTAGTTTCTTTACTGATGAAAGCTAAAATCATATTTTAATTGATAATTGGCCCATTCCTTTAGTTCATACTGAGATAAAATGCTCATTCAAATGACTGGGATATTTCCTGTTTAAGGATTTCAAAATGAAACCTGACATTAGAGGGCATGAGGGGCCAGATCCTTAGTTCATGACTTCACTAGGCTTAGGTGCAGATATACTCATTTATACCAATGGCCTAGAGTATGGTAATCATAGAATACTTTTCATTGAAAATCTCAGGTCACTTGAATTAGTTGGGCTAAGTACCAGGATTTTCATTTATGGATAGGGAATCTGATGCACAGACAGACTGAGTTGCCTTACACAGTTAGGATTAGTCTAAATATGGGCTTCAAAGTCTCTCTTAATACTATAAATTGTAAACATACTCTGTTTGCTTACACTATTTAACTTTATCACCTGTATATGAGGTGTTACTATTATTCCTCTTCCTATTATTCTTATGAATGTTTTAAAAGCAACTTTATTCATTGTAGCTTAGGTGGGTGAGATTCGTAATGAAAGTAAGAGTATTAGAATTTGGTTCTGATATAGTAGTTTGGTTGTGCTGATAGGATTACGGTAAGCTACAATTTAATGACACATGATGGTAAATCCTATGTATATACTAATAAAACTTCCATAAACCTGCAATTTACTTTTCCATATATGTTAACATTTAATACATGGGGAAAATACTTAAAAATATTCTACACTAAGAAATAGATACATTACGTAAGTATGTCATTTTAAAGGTTTGTTAGCAATACCTTTCCCTAAGATATTAAGAACTATAATGCTCATACTTGTGTTGTCTGTAAAAATTGTGTATACACAAGGTCCATGTCTACACTAGAAAACTATTTCAAAATGAGTACATTTGACTTAACTACCAATTAACAAATTCAAACTAGAATACCCACAACACAGAGAAGCCTCAAAATTAGTACAAGGCAGGCTCTGTTAGTGTGGATGTGTTTTCTCAGATGTAGAGCCCCAGGAAACACTTGGGAGTAATTAGTTCGAATGCTCTGGGGAGTAATTATATTGAAATAGTGGCACTGAACCATCCACACTATCATTATTTTGAAGTAACTATTTTGGAGTTAGTGTTACTCCTGACGAAAAGCAGGAGTACAGATTTCAAATCCAGTGGCCCATTATTTTGAAATAACAGGTTTGGTAGTGTGGATGCTCCACTTATAAATTCGACCTGGGGGGAGGGGCTATTTTGAAATGAAGGCCTAGTGTAGACCAGGGCAACATGTCTAAATGCATGCACGAGTGAATATATATAAATTCATGTGGTTTTAACTGACTATATAGTATATATAGTATGACTTTGCAACACATATTTCCTTCACATTGAACATGTGAGTGTTATGAACATGTATCTATGCAAATATAAGGGAGAAAAATAGTTCTTCTTGGTATTTTAATTTAATCTTCAGTTCCATTACTTTTGGATTAAACATATTTCTGTCCAACTTGAGCTGTCTTTTATCTCTATGAAATCTGCTCCCAAGCAAAAAGAAGGATGACAGCTGAATTATAAAGAATTCATTCTCTATATATTTTTCTTAAAATGTTGGGCAGTCTTTTTATGCTTTCACAAATCTTATCTGTGGCTCGCTCTAATCTTCTTCCTTTTTCTGAATGTTCAACCAAAAAGCCAGGGTCTTTTTAACGTATTTTTTTGGCAATATAGTTTCTTGGTAGAGATCAAACTCCTTCGGTGTTTACGGACATTTGTTAGCCATTAATTAAAAATGCTCTATGGGTATGTCTACACTAAAAAGTTAATTCGAACTAACGTCCGTTGGTTCGAATTAACTTTGATAGGCGCTACACTAGCGCTCCGCTAGTTTGAACTTAATTCGAACTAGCGGAGCGCTTAGTTCAAACTAGGTAAACCTCATTTCATGAGGACTAAGCAAGTTCGAACTTACTAGTTCGAATTAAGGGGTGTGTAGCCCTTTAATTCGAACTAGTGGGAGGGTAGCCCTCCCCAGCTTTCCCTGGTGGCCACTCTGGCCAACACCAGGGAAACTCTATTGCCCCCCTCCCGGCCCCGGAGCCCTTAAAGGGGCACGGGCTGGCTACGGTGCCCGTGCCAGGTGCAAGCCTTCCAGCACCCAGCCAGCAGACCCTGCACCTGGCACGGCTCGAGCCAGCCACCCGATGCCCCCCAGCCCTCTCCCTCTTCCCGGGACCAGGCTGGAAGCTCCCGGGAGCTTGCCCAGGACCGCAAGAGGCAGGCACCTGCCTGGTCCAGTGCAGACATCATGGACCTCGTCCACGAACTCCACACTAGGCACAGGAAGGTGGCCGTCTAGGGCAGGAGAGCTGCCAGCCTGGCCACCCAGGAGCAGGTTTGCATGAAAATCAAGGTGGTCCAGTGAGACCACCGACCCTGAGCCCTGAGCTTACAATGGCCGTACTGGGTCAAACCAAAGGTCCATCTAGCCCAGTAGCCTGTCTGCCGACAGCGGCCAACCCTAGGGACCCTGGAGGGGATGGACCAAAGACAGTGACCAAACCATTTGTCTCGTGCCATCCTTCTCCAGCCTTCCACAAACTTCGGGCAGGGACACCACTCCTACCCCCTGGCTAATACCACTCCATGGACCCAACCTCCATGAATTGATCTCACTTCTCTTTAAACTCTGTTCTAGTTCTAGCCTTCACAGCCTCCTGCAGCAAGGAGTTCCACAGGTTGACTCTTTGCTTTGTGAAGAAGAACTTTCTGTTATTAGTTTGAAGCCTGCTACCCATTCCTTTCCTTTGGTGTCCTCTAGTCTTTCTATTATGGGAACTAATTAAGAACTTTTCTGTATGCACCCTCTCCACCCCACTCATGCTTTTATAGACCTCTATCATATCCCCCCTCCATCTCCTCTTTTCTAAGCTGAAAAGTCCCAGTCTGTTTAGCCTCTCTTCATATGGGACCTGTTCCAAACCCCTCATCATTGTAGTTGCCCTCCCCTCTCCCACCCTCTCTTTTCCCCTCTCCCACCTCCTTTTCCCAGTCTCCCCCAGTTTTGTTCAATAAAGAGAGATTCTATTTTTGAACACAATTGTCCTTTATTTTGTACATCAGGAAGGAGGGCTAGGGAGGGGTAAGTGGAAGGAGGTGATGGAGGAATGGGGTACGAGCCCCCGATGGGGAGGACTGGGCTGGCTCTGCAGGCTTCTGGGGGTGGAACCTCTCCTGCAGCCCCCCAATTGTCCCCTCTCCCCAGATGGCAGCCTGCGGCAAGTGCAGCCGGTCTGATGGCTGAGTGCTGTGATGTGCCCAGTGTGGGTACTCCGGGCAATCCAAGCCAGGATTGCTTTGCAAGCGGGGCACCCCTGAGAACTGTCTGTCCGGGGTGGGGGTCGGGTCCTTTTAAGCACAGCCCTTGGCTAGTCTGAGGCAGCAGCTCCACGCTCTAAGTCCTCATCTGATGCCCTGCCGGCACTGTTTCCGGCCATCCTTAACTCTGTGTCCACTCTGTGTGGACATGCTAGTTGGAATTAGCAAAACGCTAATTCGAACTAGTTTTTTAGTCTGGATGCATTAGTTCGAATTAGCTTAGTTCGAACTGAGTTAGTTCGAATTAGCGCTGTAGTGTAGACATACCCTGACGAATAAACTGTAATAAACTTGTGCTAATGAATATATATGCTTAACTTGAATTACAGATAAGCATACACATGTTATATTTAATCTAATTCTGTTCCTGGTGAAGTTACTTTGTATTTATATCATATAACTGAGATCAGAATTTGGTCATGTATGTAATATACACCTCAATATGTATGTGTATGATAACGATATATGAACACACTGTAAATACATAGAGATGTCATTTATAACCATACTTTGACCTCTTTGGTTACATGATTTCTTTATTGTATGATTTATATATTGTGATTCATAAATGAATATAGATTAGATTGGTAATTAATCAACATGTGCTCCCTGTGTTTAAGTAAGAGAACGATTAAGTTTAAGAACGTTTAAGTACGATTTCAGTTAAAACCATATGATTTCATGCAGTACTATCCAGTCTTGGAGATCACTACATAGTCTCATGACTACCAAAGAGCATAGCAAATTCTGGTATAAAATTGTAGGTTGGTTATTGTATTTACTAACTTAAGGCCTGTTTTTAATACAGATCTTTTCTCATGCTAATAAGCTTTACTCACAACAGCATTTAAGTCTATGAGAGCATCAAGTGAGGCCTACTTGTATGAGAAACGGTTTGCAGGATTGGACCCTTCACTTAGGTTCTTTCTGAGGAGAGGAAGAAATTAAGTGTGTGAATAACAGAAAGGAAAGAGAGGGTATGGCTACACTACCCCACTAGTTCGAACTAGCGGGGTAATGTAGGCATACCACATTGCAAATGAAGTCCAGGATTTGAGTTTCCCGGGCTTCATTTGCATAAGCGGGGAGCCGCCATTTTTAAAACCCCGCTGGTTCGAACCCCGTGCAGTGCAGCTACACGGGGCACGAACTAGGTAGTTCGAACTAGGAAGCCTAGTTCAAATCCCGGGCTTCATTTGCAAGTGCGGTATGCCTACATTACCCTCCTAGTTCGAACTAGGAGGGTAGTGTAGACATACCCAGAGAGAGAAGGGGCGGAAGAAACGTAAGAAAGAGAAATGCTACAGAGCTGGCTGTGGGACTTTAACTCTTCATCAAAATATTTTTTTCCACCAAAATCCATTCAGTCTCTCTCCTCTTTGGTTGAAAAATGAGTGAGGGATCTAATCCTCTCTTGCCATTAGGTTGGGGATTTTTTTTTCACTAACACGTCCATAGGCAGCACACTGATCCTTGCTCTTCTAGCCCTGCCAGAGGTGCCCCCTTGACAGCAGGGGATCCCAACATCCCATGCTAGGAACAAAACTGGCCTTAGAGAAGAGGCTTTCAGAAACTCCTGTCATTTGTAGGTTTTCTGAGTTCAAGCCAGCTCTTAGAAAGATGAGGAAGGAAGGAGGCAGAGCAACAGTAGAAGATGATAATGGGAGGAAACATAGGCTAGAGAGGAAAAAAAATCAGATAATGAAAGTGTGCAATGGGGACATTATTACATGTTGAGTCTGTCAATAGTGAAATCTGCGTTATCAGAGAGGGAACAAATTTTGTGTTTGGTGCTGGTTTTCCTGTTGCCTTACTCACTTGCTGAGGTTTTTGCCTTAAAGGATGTGTTATTGCTGGGTTGTCCTTACACTCTTTGTGGCTGCCTGGAATCTGTCTGGATGAGTCAGAATGGAATAAAAATAATTTGTTGCTTTATGCCAGCCACTTTTTGCTAGAGCAACTCCAGCTTGTTTCAGGTAGTTCCGTTTATATAAATCCAGTGCCTAGACAGCTCAGGTAACATGAAAGCATTACTTAAGCAATCTATAAGGTAACAGCAGAATGCAAATGCTGATTTGTCTTCATTGATATCCAGATGAATGCAGGTCTCCGTACTTTGCAATCCCAACATAACCCCTACTGTTGAGTCATTTCAGAAGGATATTAAACCCTGTCTGTCCCCCTATAGTACTTCAGAAGGTTACTTTCTACAGTTCCTGCAGTCATTTCACGAGGCTATGTTAATTAAATACTACTGCATTCAGGGTTAATTGTTTCTGAAGTTCTCGTTCTTCATGGCCCTTTGCTTCATAACAGTAGTCTAGTAAATCCATTGATGCTTTCAGCCACATATAGAAGTTGACTAAAGAGTTCTCAGCTCAAAATTCCCCCCACTGGGAGGAATTCTAGGCCAAATCCCAATCTCAGGAGCTGTTCCCATGTTACTAGCAAGATGTTGTGAAAGTAATGGAAATAATATAAAATTATCTTTCCCACAAGAAATTAGTCTAAACTTTTATCTTGTGTACATGAAAATATAAATAAGTTGCAAATGCTCAGAGTATTAATATCTTTTCTGTTGCTTTTCATGCTTGGTGTAAGAAAAGAAATGTACATTGACAATGCTATAGAAATTGCTCAGAGCACAAAGTAGAAGATTGTCATTGGAAATGCATGACAGCAGAAGTATTAATCAGTGCGTTTAATTTTTCCTATTTTAGGGGTCCGCCTAGACAGAGTACGTGGTGGTCGTCAGAAGTACAAGCGCAGAATAGATGCAGAGAATAGCCCATACCTGAACCCTCAGCTGGTTCAGCCAGCCAAAAAGCCATGTAAGTACATCAGAGGTATCAATTTTTTCTCTGCATTCAAAATTTCACTAACTCCTGGCCCCCTTTTAAGCTTTCATTGACTTCTGTAGGATAAGAATTTGTCCCTAAGAGGCTACAGTAAGCACTATCTGTTATCCAGTTAATGCAAGCATTTTAAAAAATCAGATTAGTTATGTTTGTCTTTTCTTGAACTGTCAGCTGAAGATTTTTCAGGTGGAATAATATTAATACAGGGTTTATGCAGTGCAAATTTTCATTTACAGGTTATATTTATTTTCATTGGTACATAAAATGGTTCATACTGTGATCATTAGTTCATTGGAGCTTCTAGTTTCAGATTTCACAAGAAAGTGATTTTTGTAGTTTTCGCTAACTAAATGAGTTTGACTGCTCAACCTCCCAATGAAAATACATTAGGAGGCTCATTAATTTATAGCTACAGCAGGTTAACACACTAGCTAAAATGAGATGGAAAAAAGGAATCTGCTACACTAATAACAAGCATAGGTTGGTAGTTCTGTCTCTGATACCCTTATGGACATTATGGCATTTTTTAAGTGCCTTGGAGGGTGGGGATAAAAAAGGAAGTGAGGGAGAAGAGAGCTAATCCTCCTGCTAAAATACAAGTTCCATCCTCTTTGCAGGTAACAAAAAATAGTTGGAGATTTTTCTCTGTAGCACATACAGACTCAAGCAGCAACTCTACTATTTCCATGAAGTAAATTTAATTGTTCTAGTCCAAGAGACTGCACAGTTAGCCTACAAAGGAATGAATTTCCTACTAAGTGCTGTGGACTCTTCCATATTCAGATCAGAATTCCCATACACAGCTGTCACTGTCAAGAAGATTGTTTTTTGCTATCAAAGCAGGGCAACCCTCACCCTCCTCCCCATTTAGGGACAAATAAAGGAAACATGGAAGTTTTGTGACTGTGACACTACTAAGTAGTATAGAAAACTGTCTATTTCAGATCATGTTCTCCAGTAGGGGACACTGCTGTGTGCAATACACAAGAGCATATGGGCATCTGTAAAGCAAATAAACAGTCTTTGAACTGTTAGCAAAAGGGCATTTTTAGCTATGTCAAAGGAAAAACAACCAGTTTTACATAAAATTAAGGCTTAAGTGAACATATGGCATAGTTTCCTTTTCCCTTTCCAAAAAACATTATGCTGATTATACCTTCAATTGTCCAATCTGGCATCTTTTACTCAGCCTGCATAAGCTGTTCCACCATTCTGTAAATACAATCTAGGGCTGCATTAAGCAGATTTTTCACATTATAATAAAAACTTTCTGATAATACAATAAAATGTAATAAACTCTAAGACTTAATTTCATTACAGGTTTAATTTAGCTGGATGCACAGATTGCCAGTTTTTCATTTATTTTACATTCCCATTGAGTTTAAATGTTGATAGCCTCCTAGCATATAAAAAATATCCCAGTCCTTTATATAAGCAGGGGTTAACAATATTTTACTGAAGCATATGAGAATACATGTGTAAACCTGAGATTACTGGGAAATAGTGTATTACAATACCTTTAAGAAGATATCCACAAATTTCTGTGAACTCCATTTCTCTGAAGTAAACTAACCTTTTAATCATTACTCATTATCTAAAGGTCTCTCTTAATTTTCTAGTTCACACAATTACAAACATTTTTGTCACATTTATAAAACTTAATTTTTGGATCCTGTCAGGTAAGTGTCAGGGAACAGTTGAATCAGTTTTATTGAGGAAGTAGTCTGGGAGATTTTTCTGGACCCTGACTGATAGTTTGTGCATAACAAAGGCACAGGAATGAAAATTGGGTCTATTGATTCTAATTAGGGAAACATTAAATAAGATTTACTTAGAAACGGTGCTCATGGCTATTCAATTTCCTGCGTGATGGGACTTTCTGGGAACATTCAGAATTTCCTTATGACTTATAAACCTTATAAACTTACTAAACCATGCTTTAGTACATGAAACCGTTTCCTCTGTAGTGAAATAAAGGGGATTAAGAGGTCTCTTTCTGCCCTTTTTTTTGCATTCCCTTATCTACAAAATCTAGTAGCCTACTTTGTTCTCTAGTTGTGTTGTCAGAATAATGAACGTATAGATATTGTGAAGCAGAAATGAAAATGTTCACTATTCCTGAATCGTCTGTAAGAAGCAAACATTTGATGAAGATCCTGTGTATAAAAAAGGGAGCTTTCCAGTCTGTTCCTTATGTAGTTTGTACTGAGAAAAACTGAATTTGTGAACATTTACCTTAGCAATTGAGAGCTCTTGTTTATTAATGTACTGTAGTTTTAAATGCATGGCTTACGTCCCCATTTTTATACATTTTAATATAAATGCTGGGTCCTTTACATATTTTTAACAAGTATTAAAACAAATACACTTTTAGTTACTTTGCTTTTTCACTGCATATGGATTTGTTGTTAAAATCTTGAGAAAATATGTTGCACTCTTTGAATTTTGGAAAGAATGATGTTTTCTATTAAGTTAAAACAAGCAAAAAATCGAAATAAAGTATCAGTGCATTAAAAAAAAGTTGAATAACTATTTGCCGCAATTCATTAAAATTACCAATTAACATCTTTAAATAAGATTAAAATTCCCTGCTAATCACTTTGATAATAATGGAAATATTGAAATAAATATTTAATTGACAGCTCTTACAGGTTATATAAAACATGAATCCATCCCCTTGTACTAAAACATGCTTGATAGAATGCTTTCCAGATGGGCCTTGTACTTTTTTTTTTTAATGAAGGGCTTATCACAACTTTACACCAAATTGTAATAAGGCAAATACACTAAAGAAAATAGATCAGAATCAAGGCAAATTGTGATGAGGCAAATACACAAAAGAGCAGTAAAGCATCAGAAATTAGAATCAAGAAGGGTATTTATGGAAAATCCGACATGAGCAGTTATCTTGGAACCAGTCCTGCTGTCACTATTCAAGTCAAACTCTCTTTTTCTTCAGGTATAGTTTTTCCTGTGAGGATAGTAGGGTCTATATCTGAGATTTGGAAGCAGGAAAAATATCAATTCCATCAGCATTCATGGCAATCTCAGTGAGTTAAGGGTGCTAGACACACTTCTCAGGATCGAACCCTGTATATGTCAAGCCACATGATTTTTTATCCCGAAGGACTGAAAGGATTAGTCTAAATCCCCTAAAGGGCTACTGTTTGGGCTCTAAGAACATATGCTTTATCTCTGGCTGATATATTGCAGGTATGCAACAAGATGTTCCTATCATTAAAAGGTAGGATACCTGGCTGCATATATTGGGAAAAGTACAGTAGATTTAAGGGTCCAATCCATCTCTTACTGACATCTGTCTATTAATTTCTGTGGAAGGTAGATCATGCTTCTAAAGAGGCAAAAAAGGTTTCTTTTTGCACCTCTAATTAAAGCCTTAATATACAGTATAATACAGACAGATTTGATTTATTTACTATTTATGTACAGTAGGATTGTTGGCTTCTTGCCCATGTAGTTTTCTTGCTGGTTTTTTACTGTTCATTCTAATATAACTGATTGCTCCATATAGATCACATGATTTAAACATGTGCATAATAAATATTCAATGAGTAAAAATGTTACAGATCTTAAAAATATGAAACAAATAAAATAGCATGTTGTGTATAAAAAAGTTTTCTAAGTAGGGTTTAATTCTGGCATCACTGACACCAGTTTTACATTGGTCTGTTTCCACTGATTTCAGTTGAGTTACTCCTGATTGTATCTGTAAGGGTATGTCTACACTAAAGTGCTATTTTGAATTAACTTAATTCGAAATAGTTAATTCGAAATAACGTATCTATACACAAAAACTATTTCGAAATAGTGGGTCTACACTGAGTGGACCCTGAACCGAAGTTAAGGCTGGCCGGAACCAGTGTGTGGGGCTGCTGCCTGAGGCTAACTGAGCTCCGTGCTTAAAGAGACCCTACCCCACCCCAGACAGACAGTTCTCAGGGTTCCTCACTTGCTTGTCTACCTCAGTGAGGGACAGCAAAGCAGTCCTGTCTTGTAGTGTCCCGAATGCTTGCAGTCGGGACACCACAGCACTCAGCCACATGGAGCCAGAGCTGCCCCTGGGCATGCTAGTGCATCTTGTGGGGTCGTTGCCATCAGCCCAGCTGCACTTGCTGCAGGCTGCCATGCGGAGGGTCCCTTGGGGGGCTTTCAGGATCCAGGAGGCCCTGAGGGAGAGCGTCCACTCTGAGGAGCCCTCGGAGCCTCCCCAGTCCTCCCCACCAGGGGCTCGTGCCCCATTCCTCCCTCACGTCCTTCCACTTATCCCTCCCTAGCCCCCCTTCCTGATGTCAAATAAAAGACACGTATGTTCAAAAATTGAAACTGGGTTTATTGAACAAAACTGGGGGGGATGAACCTCTGGGGAGACTTGGAAAAGGAGGTGGGAGAGGGGAAGAGAGAGTGTGGAAGAGGGAAGGGGGAAACCTGGGTCGAGGGAGCTGGAAGGGGGAAGCAAGGGGAGGAAGGAGGAAGAGAAGCTCAGGTATCAGGGTCGGGGGGCTCGCCAGACCAACTTGACTTTCATGCTAACCTGCTCCTGGGTTCGCATGCGGCCTTTGGTGGCCAGGCTTGCAGCTATCCTGCCATAGATGGCCAAGTTCCTCTGTCTAGTGCGGAGATAAATCCCCCCCAAACCTGAATAAGGTCCATGATCTCCACCCTGGACCAGGAAGGTACCCGCCTTTTCCAGCCTCTGTCAGGCTCCTGGGAGCTGGCAGACTGCTCCTGGGGAGCGGTGGAGGGCTGGCTACCAGTGGCTTGCTGGCTCATGTTTTGGGGCCACTGGGTCAGGGGCCCCAGTGGCCACTGCTGACTCTGGGCTGGCAGGCTTGGAGCTCGCACAGGCACTGCGGCCAGGGTCTACCCCTTTAATGGCTCCGGGGCTGGGGAAGAGGAGAGTAAGTTTTCCTGGTTGTGCCCAAAGTGGCCAACAGGGCTCCCTGGGAAGGGCTGGAGGCCCCCTGTTTCGAATTAAGTGTCTACACAGCACTTAATTTGAATAGCTATTTCGAATTTGGTGTTATTCCTCGTAGAATGAGGTTTACCAAATTCGAAATAAGGGCTCCACTATTTCAAATTTATTTCGGAATAGCGGTTTGCCTGTGGAGATGCTATTAAAGGTAATTAGAAATAACTGCTGTTATTTTGAATAAACTTTGTAGTGTAGACATACCCAAAATGAAAAGAATATCGGTTCATTCTGCTAAAATTACCAGAACCTAATTTCAGGTGAGATTCTGAGGTTCTGCATTTCACAGTAGCACAAATAGGCAGCAACCATTTAATTTCTGCAATACAAGCCTATGCGTCACAAATCTTAATATTATCATTTTAAAAGAGCAGGCTATAGATACTAAAACACAGTATCAGGTGATAGCTGCTCAGAAATTCTTGAGATTACATGTATTAGGACTGTTTGACTATGACATCTGAGATAAAATAATGGGAACAGACGTTTCAGATTTAAAGGTTTTAATGATTGGTTAATTGTCTGTGTTGTTTTTATTCAGGCAATATACAGCTCTCCTTAAAAACACTATATCCAAAACAATATAAAGAACAAGAAAAGTCTCAATTTGCAAAATGTAAAACTTACTTCAATATTTAAAAGTTTTGTCCATGACAATTTTTATTCTAAATGTTACGATGTAATAATTTGATTTGTGCATTCCAGTGCATAGTGTTTTACTTGTAATTTATGATCTGTAGGTTAGTTTGCTGAAAACATTTATATGTGACCCAGTGAAGTTAAAAGAGTTTCCCTGGAGTGGATTTGATCAGTTTTTGAGCTAATATAAAATGTAATTTACCTGTTAGAAAAACAGAATGACACTATTGGTGATCTTGTAGCATTCTGGTCTATTTTTACAGATAACAAGATTGTCTCCCATTTGCTCGTTGCTGAACCAGAGAAGATCTATGCCATGCCCGACCCTACTGTTCCAGATAGTGACATCAAAGCGCTCACCACACTATGTGACCTGGCAGACAGAGAATTGGTGGTCATCATTGGATGGGCTAAACATATTCCAGGTAAGTAATAGAGAGAGATATACTGCCTGCCTGAAAATCAGCACACAGGTCTTTACATGACAGCGACAAAACTGAATTACAGCTTTATAAAGTTTTATATTTGAAGACTGTGGAGTCATTACAGGAATGTCGATTATAATATGTCCTGGTCAGGGCACAGTATTATTCCTACTATTAAATGGTACAAGTGGAGGTATAAGTTTTACAAAATATTCAATAAAGAATGTTTTCAACAGTTTTTTAATGAAAGAGGGCTAGATTTCAGATGCAGTGGAACGATATAGGGTACTAGTCAGAGATATATGTTCAAAGAATCTTAAAGTAGGTTCTTTATCCTGCTGAAACTCTATCCAAGGCTAGTTCCTCTGCACTAGGTTAGAGCAGCTTGAAGGCAGTACTGAGTGGTAAAAAACGTAACTAAAGATCAGTGTGAAATAGGGGAATTCTGGCCACTCTCCTTCTACCCTACTGTGCCAGGTGGGGAAGTGGCATAGCAACACCTACCTTAGCAGGCAGATCACCTTACAATGGGCTTGCAGTCTCCGAGCCTTGGTGTATGTTACGGTGTTATTTTGAAAGAATCCCCCTTAGAGCGAATTTATAAGCAGAGCAGCCACACTACCGAGCCCGTTATTTCGAAATCTGTACTCCTTGGGGAATAACACTAATTTTGAAAAAGTTATTTTGAAATAGTGGTAACGCTCCAGTGCTGCTATTTCAAAATAACTACTCCGCATAGTAAGTCGAGGTACTGCATCCACATTAACAGAGCCTGCCTCGGACTAATTTCGAGCTTCTCCATGGTGTGGATCAGCTAGTTCAAATGTGTTAAATTGAGAGTTATTTATTAAGTCAAATGTAGTTATTTTGAAACAATTTCCTAGTGTAGACATGCCATCAATACGGCACAGGTTATGCCATCAATACGGCACAAGGTAACCACTTTCTCAAGATTTCCTTGCTCTGTGTCAGATGGACTGGTGTCTGCATCACACAATAACATACTTTAATTAAAGCTAATTCACAATCTCTGCAGAGACGGACACTCCAAGCAGAACTCGTTAGTAGAAATAATCTCTCAGAGCAAAGGTTAGGGGACATTCCAGGTCAGGTTCCTCTGAAGAATGTTTCCAGTGCAGTGTCTGAGACACTTGTAACGATTGTCCAGCCATGCCTGGTCCAGGGGACAAGGGTTTCCCTAGTCTTGCATGTGCCTTTCTTCTGGTCACCTGGAGAGATGGGTTCAGTATCCCTATGCTGACCTACTCTACAGCTGCTGCAAACTCACTTTGTGCTTCTCTATCCCTTAAAGTGGTATGCACCTTCCTCTATCAAGCCAGTCAATGCCTTTCCTCCCATCCCCACTTATTGTGCAGTGTGGTCATTCAGTGCATTAACAAACAAATATACATTCTCCAGGGCTATCTGTCTCTCACCTTTCATACACATATGAAAAACGTATAACATTCATCTTGGGCTGCTAGAAGTCTAACCAGAGGTATTTGTATATTTCAGTCAGCTAAGTGCCATATTGGAGCCTCAGAGGGCATGTCTAAACTACATCCCTCTTTCAAAAGAGGGATGTAAATTAGACAGATCAAAATTGCAAATGAAGCTGGGATTTGAATTTCCTGTGCTTCATTTGCATAATGGCAGCCATGCGTTCTTTCGAAAATGGGAATTTTGAATGTGAAACCACCATCTAGACTCAGTTCTTTCGAAAGAAAAACCCTTTTTGAAAGATCCTGTACTCCTCAAAAAATGAGGTTTACAAGATCTTTTGAAAAAGGCTTTTTCTTTCGAAAGAACCACATCTAGACGGTGGTTTCACTTTTGAAATACCCATTTTCGAAAGTACGCGTGGCTGCCATTATGCAAATGAAGCACCGGAAATTCAAATCTCTGCTTCATTTGCAATTTCGACCTGTCTAATTTACAGCCCTCTTTCAAAAGAGGGATGTAGTCTAGACATAGCCAGAATGCCAACTATTCACAATGAGAACTGATATACTTTAACAACTGTGGCCAATAGAGCAATGTCCTTTTATATTTCATTTTACACAAGGGATCTCTGATTTACCTTAATGTGAATGAGTATCTAGGCAACTTTCTGTTAATCAAAGTTAAAAAAATAAATTATATTTCTAATACCATCAGAAATTGTAACCGTATTATAATATTAATAAACTGCATAGACTACATATTTACACACAGCAAGCCAGAATACAGGATCTCATCTATGCCTGGAGCAGCTGATATTAAACAGTGACATTTAAGTATGTTGCTGTGTTCCTAAAATTCTTTTGTTTTAAGCATTTCTCATGGTAGAGACTCAACATTTAAGTCTTCCTATGTGCGAAGAACAGAGGGACCCTCGTACTGCCTGGGGCTTCTGGTCCAAACTAAGTAAAGATTAATGTTATCATTATTATAATAGTAATAATAGTAATAATAATAATAATATGCTTCTAAAGCATAATTTTACTTCTGTAGGGAGATAATATCCTACAATTGGTGAAATATTTCATGTTCTGCCAGATGAAATGTAGTTGTTCAAAGTTTGTACCACAAATGGTTTATAAAAAAGCTTTAGAATCATGAGCAATGTTTTTCTGGTACAGTTAACTTATTTCTGTCTCCTTAAACTAGTTTGTCTTTATGCTTTGAATGCTACAGTAATTTCTTTAATCAAATTGATGGAAGTCCCTTTCCCAGCCCACACTGAAACCAATTTATTGGTCATGATACGCCAGCTATGTTGCTAACAGTCGTAACGAACTGTCAGGCAATATCGCAGTGAAGCTAATTTGAAGTCATTAGGTGTGCAGCGTTCAGGCAACAATTTGTTACAGTGGTTAGGAACACAGCTGACATTTCTGAATGGCTTTGTTCAGAGCAGTTCTAGATGAGCCCAAGCAAATTGTAAACTAATTTAAACATCACTCTGTATTATACTAGCTACTTTGTCTTACACTGGTTGCTAATAAAGCACCCAAAATTAAGTCAAAACTAGTTAAATAGGTGAATTTGAGCTTTATCTTTGGAAGATACCTACATCAGTCTAACTGAAATAGAGCAGTAGAGCTAGAAGGCAGTCACACACCACAGTGGACCTTTTATCAGTTTGATTTGTGAATATGTTGCATAGCTTTCTTCTGGAGTGTGGGATGTAGAGAGAGGGGAGAAAATGAGCAATCCTTTTTAAAAACCAATCACTGCCTGTAGTCAGCATGAAAAGCTATGGGACACTCTAAGCTGCTGGCATTATAAATTTAAGACCCACAATCTGAACTAGCTGAGGAAAACCTATATAGTAGGCCTGCTCTAGCTTATGGGACAAAGTCAGAACCACACCTGCTGGAGTAAAGCTGCAGTATCTAAGGCTATGTCTAGACTGCAGGCTTCTTTCGAAAGAGGCTCTTTCGAAAGCATCTTTCGAAAGAGCCTCTTTCGAAAGAGAGCATCTAGACTGCACGGAGAAATTTCGAAAAAGCGGCTTGCTTTTTCGAAAGAAAGCATCCAGTGAGTCTGGATGCTCTCTTTTGAAGAAGCCCTATTTACATTGAAGAACGCCTTCTTTCGAAAGAGGAACTTTCGAAAGAAGGCGTTCTTCCTCGTGAAATGAGGTTTACCGCCATCGAAAGAAAAGCCGCGTTCTTTCGAATTAATTTCGAAAGAACGCGGCTTGAGTCTGGACGCAGGGGAAGTTTTTTCGAAAAAAGGCTACTTTTTTCGAAAAAACCCCTGAGTCTGGACACAGCCTAAGGTTACTTGCTTGATCCCATTTGGGTTAAAAAAAACAACTAAATAGTAAACAAAGGCAATCCTTCCCTAAGCCTTCTGATAAGCCGAGGTCAGTGATAACATCTATGCCTGCTGCTTGACTTTAGATCACAAAAATCAAAATGAGGAAGGGCTTGACATGCTAAAGGGCAAATGTGATGAGCATGATCATAAGGTTTTCAGTTTGCTCTTGAATGATGGAGTGCTGCTGAACTTGGGCTGCCAAACCTTAGCTAACGATTGCCGTTGGCACAAAACAACTGTAAAGAAGCCTGCAGTGGTGCTGCCCTGCTGTTGCCTGTGCCAGCACATGTTATTCTAGGCAATGATACAGTGGAACTGGGAAAAGGGACAAGTCATAAAAGGAACAAAGAGCAATAAAGGCATGGATTGTGATACAGTCATAGTCAGCCAAATAAACCTTTGGTGTTAGTCCATTGAACACTCTGGTATTATATGGGAGTGAATTTTGCCCATTATGTGGGCCACACCAGATCTTTTTTACTGCAATAATTCCTTCAGGTGTAATATGATTAAAGGCCCTTTCATTTCAGTTGTATTAGAACCAATAAAAGACTTAGCTGTAATGCATTGTAATTCACTGGAAACCTTTTTATTTTTCAAGACAACTCTTATTGAGGAAGAAAATAACATTTTCTTACCTAATATAAAAGAGGATTCTTTCTTGAAGTTATCTCCAGAACATAACATGCTATGTACCTTTGATCTCTCTGAGCATGCTAAGCTCCACGGAGGACATATCCAAAATTTGCTTCAAAATCATTAGAACTTCTGAACAATAGGAAATATTCTCTAACGCTGCTTATTTTTTAACAAAAAGTGTACAGTTCTACAGCAGGAAATATTGCAAGAAAAATATATATGGAAAGGCTTTATCAGCAAATAGAATTAGCCTGCTCACGTTAATAAATCAAATAAATGGGAAGTGTGTTGTTATGAAACATGACCATGTCTTATCTGCAGAAGAAAAAGAGCACAATGGCATTAAGAAATGCTTGACTTTAGTTAAAGGAGCGTAAGGGCACAAGAACAGATGATGGTGCCCTAATAGCCCTTTTTAAGAATGACAGGGCCCCGCCATTAGCATCCTTTTATATCCTTGAAATTGCTCATGCCTCGCTTTTCTGGTTCCTATCTGCCTGACTCTTTTTTATTTCTCTTTCAATTTCGTCCGCGCTCGGATAAGCGCATGCTAACACAATATGATTGAGCTGTAAAATGGAATGCTGTCGCCTCTAATCTCTTTTATGTAGATATGGAGGTACTTCCACACTCCACTTCATTCTCTCTTTCTCTCTCTCTCCCCCCATTGTTGGCCTTTTTAGAATGGGTTGCCAAGTAATGGAGGCTCAGTCAAATATTAGAGCTAGGTTTCACAGGGTGTGATAAGAAGATTATCAGCCCAGCAGTCAGATCTATTGTTGTTCTTTCTGTCAGATTAAAATATTCCTATGTACTGTAACTTCGTTAGCAAAATACTGAAGGTGCTTAGGGAGACACTGAGGCTGCTTCATCTCCTGCCTGATGAGACAAAACCCACATTATCTGACCTATATAAATGGCCTAAATATATTTGTGGGGCTGGGCTAGACACTTTTTTTTACATAACAGACAGCTGTTTCACTCAATGATTTACTTGTAGTTGGGTCTTTCCCCTTTGCTTTGGGTTTCGGGGGTCGGAGAAGGGGACGGTATTTTGGGCATGCTGAATTAATTAAGCTCTTCTCCAGTAAGGATGGAATTCTGCTGATGTCTAGCCACAGTTTTAGAGTCACTTAGGCACAGGTTCTGTAATGTAACTGTCTCATTGACATTCAGCAAAAATGTGCAATGTTCTCTTATTGTAAGTGGAGGCAGGAAACATTAAGCTCTTAAAACTGTGCATAACAGGAAGCTAAAAGGGCAAAATGTTCTCTAAAAAAATTTGCATGCATGAAAAAACACCAGCCAGATCACAAAATTCAAGTTTTTGCACTTAAAATGAAAAATTTTGTTGAAATCACGATATCGGACTAATCTATCAAAATTAGCTAGATACTCAATTTCATAAGAAATGGCTTTCTTTCAAATGTGTTCATATTTTGCCCAGGAATTAATACTGTCCTGGTATTTTAAAAGGGTACTACATGAGGGTATGGTTTTTGACAGAGCAAATCCAAGAATGTTTTGGGTGTTTTAGTGCTAATGTTAATGTTTTATGAAAAGCTATTTTGTTCCAGCACACTCTTTGTAGAGGACAATATTTAAGCTTTCCTTTCCAAAAAACTCTCTGGGGTGTAGTTTTATAGTCTAAAACTGAATAGGAATATGATTCGCTATAGAGTTGTCATTTTTAAACTGTACTTTACTCATCATCTGCTCCAGAAAAGCCACTTCTGTGATAAAAGTGTGGGTAAAAGCGTAAAGAAGATGTAGGAAATAAGCATTTTTAAGTGTTCTAGCTATGTGCATATGTAGGTGGAAGGTGTGCATGTGTGTGTATGTATTAATGCACATAATCTTATATCCTATGTGTATGCTAAAGTATGCAAGTATATTATGTATACTGTGTAATATAAAGTTTACATGAAAACCTGTTGAACTTCCATGCTAGTTCACAAGAGATGGAGTATCCAAGCTTCTGTGCACATGCAGATGTAACTCCATTTAGACCCAAAAGACTTTGGAGACAGGCTGGGAAAATTACATGGGGCTGCATGTATGCACTTCACCTCCCATCCCTCAAGTAGCATACCTTACAGCAGGGGTAGGCAATAATTTTTGACGGGGGGCCATTCCAAGAAATTAGAAAGTGGTCGAGGGCTGCACTCTTCCATGATATTAATGGAGGAAATGTGGGTCTGGGATGGAGGTTGGGTGCAGAAGGGAGCTTGGAGGAAGGGATTGGGGTGCAGGAGGGAGATGGGATCAGGGATGGAGTTTGGATGAAGGAGGTGGTTTTGACCTAGGGCAAAGGAGTGCAGAGGTTTGGGATGTGACCTAAGGTAGGAGGGGATAGTGATCTAGGGCAGATGATTGGGGTGCCAGATCTGGGAGGGTTATGGGTGCAGGAAGGGGGCAGAGGGTTTGGATATGCTGCGTGGGGGGTGAGACAGTTGGGGAAGGGAGGGGCTGGGGTGCTAGAGGCAGGCTCTGGCCAGGAGACTTACAAGCCAGCAGCCAAACCAACCTGCCTGCTTGCAAAGCTAAAGGTTTTCAGAGCTTAAAATGTTCCCCAGCCAGCCTGCCCGCCCAGCCATGTGCTTGTGTGAATAACTGAGCCAAGAAGAGGGGGTCATGTTTCTTCTTGGCTGCCTGTTACAGGCAGCTCCCATTGGCTAATGGGATTGTGCTGGGGGCTGGGGCAACTCCTAAAATTTTCTCTCCTCCCCTCTGGGATTACAGTTTTGAAATAGAAATAGGGTTCAGCAGCCGCTTTCATGAGCAGTGTGCGAAGCAAGCAGGGGAGCCTGCCTGGGGCTCACCACTGCCTTCGGGGGCCAGATCTGGTGGCTTGGTAGGCCGTATCCAGTGTGGGGGCCATATTTTGCCCAGGCGTGCCTTACAGCCTTACCATTGTCTTTACTTCAGTCTCTCTGCAGCACTTTGGCCACTGGGTATGTATAATCACATATCCATTGGCCAGCCTCCCAGTGCACCCCATAGTCCTCTTTGTATAGGCCTTTGTGGAGTTGATACAGACATCAGCTCTGTTGTATGGAGGACATAGAGAGCCCCACTCTGCACCCACTCCATGCCCTCCATTCCCAAGCAATAGAAACATGTGGTTTGGTTCCACAGCCTATTATAATCCAAGCTGAATTCAGGGCCATTTCAGGAAGCACTTGTAATTTTGATGCTGCACAGCAGTCCTCAGATCATGGAATCTGTCCCTGTCCCTTCAGAGACCGGTGGAAATGCTAATGTGGTGGTTACTGTTCAGGCTACATCAGTGGTCCCCAACCTGTGGTGGTGGCCGGGCGCCAGGGGGCGTGGCCGTTCGCCCGCCGGGCGCCAGGGGACGGGGGCGGGGCCCCCCATAGCCGCGTGCCCCCCCATAGCTGCGCCCGGGGCTGGCGCCCCCCCTCCACCAAGCGCCCGGGGCCGGCGCCCCCTCCCCTCCAAGCTCCGTGCACCCGGGGCCGGCGCCCCCCCCCCCCCCCAAGCGGCTGGGGCCGGGGCCGGGGCCGGCGCCCCCCGCCCCAAGCGCCATGCGCCCGGGGCTAGGGCAGCCCCGAGCACGTGGCGGGCGCACACGAATGCCCCCGTGGGCGCCATGGCGCCCACGGGCACCGTGTTGGGGACCACGGGGCTACATGGTAAGGAGCATAAGCTGCTTCATGCTGCCTCACTACTCTGTAGTGATAATAATTGGAGCCACCTGGGGAATTGGGACAACTTGCCCTTTACCGCTGCACAGTCTTGAACACTTTGCAAGTTCCCCTTGTCTCCTGTTCATCTGGAAAGCACTGTCCACACTACCTTTAACCTCTTCCACAAATATGCCCAGTAGATGACCTGTTCCCCTATAGTATTTTACCTCTCCCTACCCAATCTACACTTTGAATGGAACAGGAATCATGGAAGAAGGTTAGTGTCTGGTTTGTATAGTCAGGGTGCATCTACACTGCACTGTAACTTGAAATAGAATATGGAATTTGAGCTACACAATTTGCGTATCTTATTTCAATGCTATTTCAAAATAACGTATTTCATCATTTGGCACCATCTACATAGCACCGGATTTTGAAATAAAGTGCCATTGCAAAATGTCCCTTATGCCTCATAGAATCAGATAACAAGCTTGCTGTGAAGACGCGGGATAGCTATTTCGGTATATTCCAGTATCCTGAAATAGCATTGCAGTGGAGACATAGTCTCAAGGATCCAAGTCAAACAGCTTCTTTTGAGCCCCATGTCCTTGATCCACATCTCCCTGAATTTCACCCTATCAGAGAGTTCCACTGTAACAATTATAGCCACTTGTGGAAATAAATGTATATGAATATGTGCTGATATTATGCATTCATGGGTGCACCTAACAGTGTTTCTCTTAACAACTTTGATGACACTAAATGGCAGATTGGAACCTTGGAGCCTTGGGGTATGTCTAGACTGCATCCCTCTGTCAGCAGAGGGATGCAGATTAGGCAGGTCGACATTGCAAATGAAGCGGGGATTTAAATATCCCGTGCCTAATTTGCATAAAAATGGCCGCCATTTTTGCCATCTTAGCACTTTGTCTGCAAAAAGTGGAGTCTAGAGGGGGATCTGTGAAGAAAGAAAGCCTTTTTCGACAGATCCCTTATGCCTCCTGCAAGGAGGTTTACAGGATCTGTTGAAAAAGACTTTCTTTCTCGACAGATCCCCCTCTAGACTGCCGCTTTTGTCTGACAAAGTGCTGAGTCAGCAAAAACGGTGGCCATTTTTATGCAAATTAAGCACGGGATATTTAAATCCCTGCTTCATTTGCAATGTCGACCTGCCTAATCTGCATCCCTCTGCCAACAGAGGGATGCAGTCTAGACATACCCTTAGTGTGGGTGAACTTCTGGCTTTTGCCTCTGTTTTAAGCACCATGCTGAGTAGCCCTGTTCCAACACAATGCCAGCTGCACATCTACAGTCCTTTGGTACGTAATCGTCACTAACACTGGTGGAACAGAACTAGTGTCATTAAACTGGGGTCGCACTTTAGAAGTGCCCCTAAGATAGCTCAGGCCCCTAAGTGGTTCTGTACAAAAAAAAATTGTTATTAGTCACACACGTGTTTACCAAAGCACCCAGTGTTTTCAAATAAAAATGAGGAAGTTGTATGAGATGTTTATTTTAAAAGTATTTGGAATATTCTTTTGAGATCTTTCAATCTGGCACAGAAATCTTGAGGGGTCTGCTCCCACTCCTCCTGAAGTCAATGACAAAACTTTGGTTGACTTTGACGGGACCAGGAGCAGACTCAGTGTAATAACAGATACACACAATATTAGCAGGCCTGCTATTCGGGAACAATTGGTTCCAGGTAAGGATGAGGCACCCTAGAAAGGGGAGGGGGGAATGTAAAGAAGTTTGGGCTGCTGGTGTTCTGTATCAGGCCTTCAGTTTCTGATATTATCAGTTCTGACATCTGACTAGCATTAAATTAGCAGAAAAGAAAATATTGCACACCCAGGCATGTATTCATCGCAAGTCTGTAAGTTATGCTCAAATATAAAATATAGGCTTCCAAGGAGCTTGATATAAAATTAGCCAGTGAAATTCATACAAGTGACTCCTGCTGCTTTTGGTTTTAACATCCATTCACTGTCCACTGAAAGACCAGTGTAAAAAATAGTTCAGTTGATCAGGTCAGAAAAGAACTTTCAACCCACCACATATTTATTATGTACTCTTCATTTAAACAAACCCTTTAAAATGCATAAATCCTTCAGTAAAATCAGTTTCCTTCAGAATCCTTTTCAAACCAACCCTTCCCCCCAACACATGCACAGTCTGGTGGTTGCACTTTTTTTCTCAGTGTCCCCCTTTATCTGCCTCAACCAATCTCTAAATGAATGCATGTCTATCACAGCCTTAGCTTTGACACTCTGGATATATTGATTAATAGTTGCCCTAAGCTCCTTTTAGCAAATCAAATTTTCACTTTTAGCAAGGATTTCGCCTCTGATTTATTCAGCAAAGTGAAATGCACTAAATTGGCTTTGACATTCAGGGAAAATGGCTGAAAAACAAAGAGAAGACGAAAGAGATATAAATTGTGTGGCAGCTGGAGACTTGAAGCATAAAAGAGACAGTTTCTATAGAATATCACAGACTAATCTGAAAACATATGCATTGAAAAAGGAAGTGGAAATTGTTTTCTTTAAAACTGGATATATTGCAGACTTGGAGAACAAGTTCTACATAGCAAATTGCAAGATTTCCATCCAGTATTCATCACTTTTTCAGCATGCTACAAATGTATTGTCCTATTTTATAGCTATTGATAATAATTGCATTAAATAGAAGATATGAAAGTTTCCAAATAATTTTATAACTAAGATTTTTTTTGAAAATATTTTGCTGCCAATACGAGCTGTTCACTCCTGTGACACTTTAAAAATAATAAATGGTTAATGAAATAACAAGCGAACACTAAAGAGAGCAATCCCAACAGTATTTCTTTAAAAAGACACAGACATTATTTGGCTCTTAAATGCCAGAATATAAAAGATTTAGGGATATCTTTGTATTCATAATTTTCGTAACAAAATCTGAACATGTATGTTTCCTTGAGTGACATAGGAACTGATTTATACAGCCTGCTTCCTTATTAGATAAAAGTTGAATAACTGAGTTGCCCATTGGATTGTACATGATTTCATTTTTCATATTTAAAAGGATTTGAAGTCTTGGGAGACAGAGATGAGCGGGGAAATTGAACAAAACATAATCCCACTATATTAACATGTTGGGTTTCAAATTTCTGCTGAACATTTTAGGTCTTTGAGATCAGCAGTAGAATAGATTTTAAATTTAAAAGAAGAATATAGGAATAGTTTATATTTGTTTAAGAAAATCCAATAGTTAAAATGAGACATTCTAGAGGAAAATATATATTCATGTTTATACAGTTAATTTAAAACACGCTCAGGTACTGTGGTATGGCATAGTTTAACTGAAGTCATTTGAGCTATGCCATTTACTTCATTTGGGGATTGACTCACTTCAGTAGTCCCTATGCCATTGAAAGCTGCCAGCACCTTTGAAGAGCTGACCCTAAACCAGGTAGTTCCGCTTATGGGACCATAGTATTCACATTAGTACCGATTATTTGTGTGACTGAGGATTTAGTAGCTTAGATCCATGCTCACTGTAGGGGTCTGACTTAATTTTCATTTTTCCTAGCCATCACAGAATTAACCTTATTGCTAGAATAGAGTCTAAGTGTATCGTTGGATCCTATTTCCTTTTTATTTTACTACACTCTTCATTTTTTCTTCTCTGTAAGAAAACTAATCTGGTATCTGCAGTACTCGCTGACCTCAGAATTGACCTGAGATTCAAGCAGCAGTGGAATTTACAAATGGGAGAGCATCTGGAGTGCCACACATGAGATGCCAGGGCATGCTAGGCATTTACTGGCATATTATTTTCTTAAAATCATGCTGTTTCCCCCATAATTTAGTGCAATTTCCAACCATTTTAAATGACTGCTAATTAGGAGAGTGCTATAAAATACCAATTTAAATTGCTGAAATAATCTTTTAGGGTGCTTCATTTTCCAAACAACTTGGATTGTATAGTAAATATACAAGGGAGGCCAATTCTTTCTATGCTGAGAAAATGAGAAATACTCCACTGAAGGCAAGAAATTTACTTGCTCTAAAACAGGCTAAAATCTGTGGGCCCAATCCAACAATCCTACCTCAGATGAGTAAATATTATTTACACAAGTTGGGAGGGTTGCACTATTGGACTTTTTTAGTTGTGGACAATAAATATCACTTTTGGCTGTCTTCCTTTCCCTGCTCGTATACAGCTATTGGAATCAGATTCACAGAGGATATAAAGGGCTTCCAAACACAGAAAGATTTTTAGATGATTGAAAAAGCCTAATACTGTCCCTGATTATTTATTTTCCATAAGGACACATGTGCTGTATGTTCAGACTTGGGCATCAAAATGATCAACTCTCATGCTGGATATGTAGTGGTAAAATTTAAATCAACCTATTCTGTAATATATTGCAACTCCTCTGTCTAAAACCAGGCAGGTTACAGTTAATCACCTAGCTTTGCCCCTAACAAAAGTGTATTTGCTTTATATGGGTGGGAAAGAGGAGGCTAGCTTTACAGCCATGTGGGGTTGGCACTGTAAATCCAGGATGGGTGAAAGAGCCAGTTGCTCAGATTAGATTTAGGGCAGACAGGTTTACACCTGTATGACTAGGTCAGCAGCACAGCCTGGTCTAGTTTCTTGAAGTTATCTGAGCCTAGTTAAATACTGTAATTCCAAGGGTGCTTCATTCCAACAGCATCTACTTTCTCTCTGGATGAGGTAGGCTTCACACCTGCTTAACCTACATTAGAATAGGATTAATTACCTGAATTGCAAGGCCCCCTTTACTAGTCAGCACGTTTCTGGCAAGGCACATGGTGACCTGGGCATAGATATGGGGGGGGGGAGTAAAAAAAAAGAGCATCTGGGTGCTAATGGCAAGACTTGGACCAAGCTGATCAACAGAGTCAGCAGTTTTTAAAAATCAGTCAGATGTAATCTCCTTTTGCATCAGCTGGATCGCACAAGAGCATTGTAAATTTATGTTTTCAGTGCTAATAGTAAGCTTCTTTTTGAACAGTGCTTGATATATGTATATAAAAAAGAGAATATTAGCCTTACATGTTGGGTCCTAAATGCTCATTTATTTAATTACCTAAAATGAACCCTTACTGGGCAGTGGCTATTAAGCTTGTGTCCCTTGATATTTTTAATTCACTCTCTCCGGGATTAAAAAACAAATCTGGAATTAATTGCCCACAGTAGTGTTAAGAGAAGGTGTTTTATTTTACTTTTAAAAAAACCCTATAGACCTTACCTTGTTATCTGAAAATGTTGACTATGCACAACATGTCCTTTAACATTGCATAGCACTCCCGAGAGATTTTTCTCCCTAAACTTCCGACACTTTATTGTAGCCAGACACAAGAGGAATTTCTTAATTTAATCATCAATCTGTGCTACTCATTAAAGGAATCATCCTAAAAGCAGCTGACAGCCCTCAGCTCTCACTGACTTGAGAGGGTGGATAGGTTACTCAGCACCTTGCGGCAGCATTCAGCACCTTGTAGGATCGAGCCCTCCTTATGTAAGGTGTTGAGTTCTTTTACTTCCAATTGGCTATATTGAGGGTCAAGATTACTCAGCAAGCACATGCACAGAGGTCCCTGGCAAGGGGGGAAAGGAAGGAGGGTGTGAATCTGCACTCCTGGAAGGGGCAGAGCCGGGGGAACTATCAAGGTTCACACTTCAGATGTCTCTTTAGTAAAGGTAAGACTTTCATTGACTTCAGTGGGGTTTGGCTCAGACCCTAAAGATGTGTCATAATCTGCTTTGCAGGCCTCAAAGCTTTATTATTTTGGTTGGGTTAGGCAGAGGGATGGGAGGCTTATTGCAGTTCCCTCCGGTTATGCTGGAGAAAGGACTGGAGACACTGGTTGTGTTTTAATTAGGCTACAACTTTATTCTTGAATATCTAGGAATGCCAAGCAGATAAATTTGCACAGTACAGATAATTCTGTAATCATTGGCATATATTGGAAGGGGCTGCTGCGAGCCCTCCCTCTTACCCATCCTGAGTCCCTAGCCAACCAGCTGCTGAGACCTTGCGACCCACTTCCTCAATAAGATTTTTTGGGGGGAGGCTTTACCAGAGAGGGGTAATACCAGAGAGGGGTAATGGCTTGTAATATCAGTCATGAGAGCTGTGACCTCCCTATTTCCATCCCTTTAAGATTGTCTCCTTTAAGTCATTTACCAATTCATTTTTTCTGATCACTATATCCAGGCCCTACAAAGAATCTGCACTGGACATCCACCCCGCACTTCCATAATGAATTGCCTCATAGTCTAATTTCCCCTTTAGGTTTCTCCCTCATTAAGCCATCAACCAACTGCTAGGAAGGGGGAAAGCACCTCTTGCTCTGCCAATGAATGAAACATTCTTTCCCAGCCTTCTGAGGACTACCTAATGCCCACAGCAGATGAGAATGAAATGTGGTATTTTAGCTGCTTCCATGGGTGAAAGTGTAGCTGTTGCTCTGCCCCTTCCAGGTAAAAAGGCAGGCTTTTGTATACAGACATGGGCATAGACAGTCCCTTCTCTCTGCCTGTGGTTTGGGGGATGGGTCAGCCTCTGCAGGCCAGCCTCTCCAACTTTCCTCCATTGCAGGTAATTCTTTAGCTCTCTAGCCCTAAAGGGACAACACACTTTCTCCAACAAGCCAGAGAGAGGGCCCACCAAGTGTGATGAGATCATTAACAAGGAAAAGAGAGAGTCCTGCTGTGGAGAATTAGAATCACTTACTGAAAGGCGAAATAAGAATCTGTTCTTAACTAAAAACGTATTTCAGTCCTTACAGAAATACCAGCACGTGGCCTGCATTTTAGTGTGTCAGTAGTGGAACTTACTCCTTAGCTGATTATGTTATCAATACACTGCAGGGGAAAATCTATAGGAAGACGGTACTTATGATTTGGGAGGGTTTAAAAACAGTACATTATACTCTTTTGAAACTGGTCCTTTGTCTTCTGCCCATAGGTTCAGATTCCAACTGGTCAAAAGACTTTCCCAAACTATCTTCCCATAATGTCTGTATTCTAATAACTTCACCTGCAACTTTCTGCTTTTGGACTTGTGATGCAAAAATCTCCTGGGATTCCCTTAATTAAAACTGCTACTTTCTTCTGGGTTTTCTTATTCTAGCTAGATGAATATTTTTGAGGGTTTTTTAAGATTATAGAAGTCACAGTATGTCTTAGGCTGGTATGCCTACTGGTCCATTAATGCAGCTGTACTGTTCTGAGGTTTATACTTCTTGTTACATCCATACTTGGCTTGTTATCCTCTTATCAAGCTCTCTGCATCCCTTTGTTTATTTGAGGAGACAGGAAGACTGTGTGAAGGCTGCTTAGTCAGGGATATCAGCGTTGTTGGCAGGGGAGTGATTGCCAGTTGAAAAACAAGGCATTATTGCTCATTTTTTCCCTCTTATTAGTTTGATTACATTTGCAAATCAAATCAATCCATCAGACATGATCAGGCCTCGTCCGCATTTTAAGGAATAGTAATCTCCGTCTAATAAGATGCAAATGTGTCACATCGGTAAGTAACCAATAAATCATCGTCTTGTCTTTGGCAATCATTAAATATCAGAACCAACAGTCAATTTTTAGTATTTTCAATTTGCGATATGCCGCTGGAATATAAAGATAGATGGACGTAATTACACAAACCAAACACTATTTCAGTTCATTCCAGACAGCAAATTTAGTGGAAGGTATAACTGGCTTGTCATCACACTACATTATTCCTCGCGGTTCATGCAAAGTTCACAGACAAGCTTCAAATGGACATTGCTCTTTTTACTTCCCCTAACAACATCCCCACCACTATGACCAAACTTCAAAAAATAACTGAAACATTGGAGGGCATTTTTTCTACGGGTACCTAAAGATGCATGGAAAAAACTTGACACTTTTTTCCAATACAGGCCCATCATGCATACGCAAAACAGCAGTCTAAAAAGTTTTCTAAATTTTTCATCTGCTCCTTCTACTTTCTCCCTTTCCTTTTTTTGATGATTGAAATAAGGTTTTTTTAATTTTACCCCAATTAGAAAAAAAATAACTTTCAGATTTCCTACATAGAGCTTTTTTAACCGTTTTTGTTGATCAGGTTATATGACGTATACTTTTTTTTACATAACTCTCCTGCACAAGTTATCTAGTATCTGGCTGAATGCAATAAAGATGGACTGCAAATGTGAAAGAGTTTTCAGTTAAAGAGTAACCTGATTTTTTCTATTTGAATGAGTGGAAATTCAAATTCTTCTTCCTTTTTAATTGATTTGGAAAATTGATTGCCTCGTGTGAATCCTGTGGATTAATTGATATGTGTATTGTCTTACTTGTAGTGTGTTGCTTTCCATTAATGGCTCTATTTGTATACAAAGGTTTGGATAGTTTTCAAAAGGGGAAAAAGAAATAGACTGATATCTGCATACCATCGGAATCAATGCCAAAACTACCATTGACATCCAGAAGGTAGAGGTTGCTCCTCATAGTGTATAATATATGCATAGTATATTTCATTAAGTGAATCTACATTTGTTGAAAATATATTGTATCAGGGATGTAAAATTAATTTTCATTATATGTGAAGACATGCTGCATAATTCAATATAGCCAAGATATATACATCTGTATCTACAAGGATGCTCCCTCATGGACTGAACAAAATACCACAGCCCACTCCTTTATATTCACAGATATTGTTTTATGAGTTTGTAGAATGAAAACCCCTAAAACTGTAGTCCTTTCTTAGTTAAAACTCCCAGTGCAACCACTAACAGTTTTGTCTGAGTAAGAACTAGAGTACTGGGTCCATTGGCTACTTCTATTATTGTGATAGGATGGAAGGGGCAAGATTCTACAAAAAAAAAAAAACTGGCTTTCTACTAAGCTCTAAGTGGCTGTGCAGAAATCAGAAAAGAGGATTTTGGAGGCTTGCATCGTCTTATGTAGGTTTCCACTGCACCAAAGCCGGACACAAGACTTAATTGTATCTGACCTTAAGAGACTTCACTATGGTATCTTGATAGAGAAATATATGCCACAGTTTGACCTTCTGTTGCTGAACTCTGTCAAGCGAATGCCAGGGCTCTTTTGCCATTATGTCTATTTCAGTTCTTCTCCTTCCTTCCCCTGCCCTCATCCCCTTCTTCCCCCACACCCTTAGTCGAGGTGAACCTCATACACTGTGGAGTAACTGAGTAGAGCACAAGTTCGAAAGATTCTCCAGAAGCTGAAGTAAGAGTAATATTTTTCACAGCAGCATTTTGGTTTGATTTTATACATAAACTAACACATTTACTGGGTGTTGTGTTGGTCCTTAAGGAGGGGCTCAGGGCAGGGAGCTGAGGACATAGGTATTCAGGAGTCAGGGTTGGGGAAGAGGAGGGGCTCAGGGCAGGGGACTCTGGGAGCAGTGGATAGGAAGGACGAGGGGGCCAGAGCTTTCCCTCACCTTAAGATTTGTATCAGGGGTGCTTGCTCTTTCCTTTCCTGTCCCTGTCAGGGAGCGAGAATAAAGCGCACAGCTTTTCTGTCCCCTGCGTTCTCCAAAGAGAGTAAGGAATGCAGCAAACTGTGCACTTTTGCCTGTTCGTGAAGAAGAGGAACAGCCAGCAGTGTCCCTGTCCGAATCTGGAGGTGTGGGGGAGCTTCAGCCCCTCCCATGCTCTCCCTAACGTGTGCTTGGGGAGAGGGGTGGGTTGTAAGCTTGGAGTTGGGGCAGTCCCAGACAGGGAAGGGGCACCTCCAACAGCCCCTTTCACTTGCCTGGTGATTGTCTCTTTTCACTATGTTTTTATGAGCAGCAACCCCATTCCAAGCACATCCCATTTTCCTGGCACAACCAAACCCTGGCCTTGCTTCAGGTTATAATAAGAGGAAGCTGTACTGAGTTTGGTGGTCCTAGCTCTTACCTTTTAGGAGATCTTGAACAAACAGACAGACAAACTCTCTCAAATATATTGTAGATTAAGTGTAAATTAGACGAGAAGCTTCTTTGTGGGAAGACTCTCTACTTGCTTTTGGATTTGCATCATTTGAGTCTCTTTGCTGACAGTTGTCTGGTGAAAGAGAGGTGAGAGGGTGGGAGGCTGACTTTACAAACATTAACATGTGAAATGCTGCCTGATCGACACACAATTCATTTTTGGCATGAAAATGAATGCCAGGTCTTGTTCTTTTTTCTGGCAAAAAGAGGTGTATGAATGAGATTTAGAATATTGCAAAGTAATGTTAGTTAGCTGTATCTACATGCCAAATATTTAGACAACGTGAATTTAGACAGCATCAATATATAAACAATTCTTGCTGCTTTGAAAAATATAAAACATTAACATTTATAGGCCAGTTTTTAATCTCACTTAATATTGGTGTGAACCTGGAATAATTCCACTGATATGAAGGGATTACTCCATTTTTAAACTGGTATAACAGAGATAGATTCAGGCCTGAACAGGTTCTAAACAAGTAGTCTGCCCTAATACATTCCTGGTACTCTTTTTCTAAAGATTGATATACAGTAAAACTCCAATAATCCGGCATCCAATAGTCCGGTACTCCTGATAGTCCGGCATCAAAATGGCAAGAGCCTAGTGAGTGAGCTTCAGCAAAAAATGAGTCACAAGATAACAGTGGCAGCAGCTGAACTGAGCAAAAAGGGTAAAAAAGGCTTAAAAAAACTAAAACATTACAGTATACTGTATACAGTATGTACAATAAAAAGGGTTAAGAACACTTTATATATAGTATATACTGTATACAGTATATACATAATCACCTTATAGTACCTCCTGATACTCCGGCATATCTGATAATCCGGCACCACCTAGGTCCCATAGGTTCCGGATTATCGGAAGTCTACTGTACCATGTTAGCATATTCCTTTATGTGTGTAAACCTCAGCCGCAGTAGGCATAGGCAGTCACCAGAAATCTCATTGAGGTATAATTGATAAAACCATTTTCAGTAGCCATATGACTTACACGCTCAGTATCAAAACCTTATGCTTTCCCTAGCCAATTTACATACCATCATGGTATCTTTCATTTGCTTTTTCATCAAATCAATAATGGGTCTAATTGAAAAAATTGGCTGAACTACGTACAATCTAATTACCAATCTCAGTGTTTTCAGAGTATCAGAAATGTTGCGCAGCTCTGCAAGTGACACCTGTGTTAGTGGAGCACTTCTGTTACTAATGTGTACAAAAACAAACATTACTACAGGTGCAGCATCTGTACCCATTGATCACTGCACTATGAGAATTAATCACCTGGCATTCAGCGCAGAGAATAAAATTTACATTTTAATGTATGACATTTAATACAACACACATTTGTGCTACTAGCAACAGTATAGTTCAGTTTGAAATTGTATGTGTATGGTCTCAGCCAAAGTTCACAAGTTAACATTCTTAATTAACAAATTTCACAACAATTAAATGGCTTGGATTTTTTTTTTTTAAAGTTCCGTTCTTTCAAGTACCAAGCCTTATTCTGTTAGCTGGAGAAGTGGGGCTAATCTTTGGAGCCCTAGTTTTAAATCCTGCTCATTTTAAACTGAAAAGAAGTTGATGGTCTTATCTAGTTCATTGTGAACAATGCTCCAGGTGAAAAAAACCTCCAAATTTACATATTTAATGCTTGGCGGGCCTTATTCAAGAGGGCCAATCAGTGTTGGAGCTGCATTGGCAAGCTGTGTGGAGAAGTATATGACAACTGTCTACGTTACACGTAACTCCAGCAAGTGGTATCAGTCCCATATCTTCCCAAGTACTAAATTAACTAGCATGTTGCCGATAGACTCTTGCTCTGTGCATAGGTATGTTGAAGTTAGTAGGACTGAGTGTGAGGGCCTGCACAGGTGGGTCTGACAGCAGCATTGGAGCTATCAGGAAAAACAGAGTTCAGCAATTGGGATACTTTTTTTTGCACTATGTACAGGTTGTCACCCATGTGACATGGCTGCTCAGGAAGTCCAAGTGCGTGGTGCACTCGGCTGGCTGGAGCCCCAGTGATGGCTGCCCAGCAGGTTGGACTATGTGAGGGATTTTGCTGGATCGTGTGAGGTCATTTTTGGACCCCTGCCACCGGCTGCTCTGGCCTGGCTTCTGGCCTCACAGACAGCTCCCCACTTCCTGCTATCCCCACTCCCCTGCCGACCTGCTGAGCAGCCATCACTGGGGCTCCAGCCAGCCGTGTGCACCATGCACTTGGACTTCCTGAGCAGCCATGCATGCTGGGTAGCTCCCTGGGTTGCAATGTGCAGAGGCTCCTGGACTTGCTGGGCAACCCCACACTAGGTCTCCTAGCCCCACTGGGCAGCCCACTGTCCTCCTGGCCCCACAAGAATCCTTATAGCTGGCCCTTCACTGTGACTCTCTGGTCTTGCAACATCCATACCCGACCATGAATATTGTTGGACCAGAGAATCTCGGTTAAGAAGAGTTTCCACCTGTATAATGAAAAAATGTGTCTTACTCGTTAACATGGCTTTTAGTACTAAGAAAAAAATTAAATCAACAAAAGAATTGTGTCTTGACACATAGAAAGTTAATGTTTTCAGGGAAATTTTATGGGGATGTTTTATTATGTGGCTAATTACATATTTATGTGTAATGGCACTGGCAGAGCCATTACAGTCCATTGGGTAAATAATATGTTTTAAAAGCCATTTATAAATATGTATTTACTTGACAGACCAGAACGGCTTTTTCTCAGTCATTCTCAGCCACTGAGTAAATAATATATGGATTGCTTTTAAAAATAAATATGTATTTCTCCGACAGACATTCCAGGGAATTGGATAAATAATATGCATATTTTTCAAACATTTAAAAATACATGGGGATATATAAAAAGTCTGGCCTAAATATGCATCTTCAGTGGAGATCTGTATGATTCTAAAGGTGTCAGACTTTGGTTTGAAATTTCTGTTTTAAATTGCTTTTGTCAGTTTGTGTCACAACCTTCCAGTTAATTAAATGTATATTTATGTATCTTCATACAGACAGAATAATATCAATGCTTATTTGGAGTTTTTTATAACACTAATACACTTGACCCTCTTACTTAGTGGTATAAACTATAAAGTCAGCATTGGATAGTTATTTGAGAGCCTTCTTTTAATTTTTCCACCATCAAAAGTTGAATAGACTTACATTTTGGTCCAATCCTGCTCTCAGTGAAGTCAGTGGAAAAAACTCTTATGACCTTAACAGAAGCAGTATCAGTCTCAGTGGTACCAATCGGTTTAAATTTCCTGTTAACTGAAGCCTGTTTATGTCCCCTGAGTCTTTTTAAAGTTGATGGGTTGGTATGCATAGCTATGATGTCATTGGGATTCCTTGGATGGGGTTTGGATCAGGTCTTATATTAGGTCTGTGTTATGCTCCAATGGGCACAGCACAAGAATGGAGGAATGAAAGACCTGAGTTCTACTTTTGGCTTGGTTCTTGGTTCTTTGCTTTGTAACCTTGAGCAAATCACGTAATCTCTGAATTTTATTTCCCTGTCTGATATATGTGAGTTATACCCCTCGATTTTGAGTGCTTTGAGATCAATACATTTAAATTACTAGATATTGTTCAAGGGATTTGGGGGACAGAGACTTAGCACAATGTGTCATCCAGTCGTTTCTCCTATGGGTACCTATATACTTCAGATAGGAGTGTGCTTCCCAGCCTGACTAGACAGACATGTGCTAGCTCTACTCAAGGTGGCACTCTAAAAATTACCCAGTAGCTAAGGGTAGCGTGAGCAGCAGCTGGGGCAAGCCATCTGAGTCTGTACCCAGGCTTACAGATGGGTGTGTACTCAGGCTACCAGCTTAAGGGGCTGCCTCAAGCAAAACTGCTATTTTTAGTATGCTAGCTTGAAAAGAGATAAGACTCACACTGGGAAGCAAACTTCCAGCTGAAGTGCAGATGTATCCTGCATTCTCCACGATTGGGGGGCCTATACAGCCTTTCCATTGCACTTTGGTCATTTTCTCCCATTATCCTTTTCAGGTATCTTCCAAGACTTTTCAATAAACTGGGTTCTACTACTACTACTACTACTACTACTACTATCACTACATAACAAAGTTTCCTGGTGATATCCCATGCTGTTCCAGAATGCCAAGTGCAGCAAAACTCAGCTTTCGAAACCTAGGAAATACAGAAACATCCACACAATATGAGCTCTACCCCCACCAGAGCTCTGTGTTTTCTGGATTGAAGTTTGAATTTAGCTGAATTCTGCTTTCTGGAAGGGTGCAAGGTATCACTGAGCAAACTTAACTCATTGTTAACTAAGCTTTGATCAGTTAAATATCCTATGAGAGAGGCAGCGGCACAGGGCTGGGGAAGGGGGGTAGGCAGCCCTGCAGAGACGGTGCTGGGGGGAACTGACTTTTAAGCTGGCTTTCCCCCTCTCCCCCCGCTGCCTCTGTATCAGAGTGAGTAGTCGACTCGACTACCCAATAAGTTTGCACTTATCAGGTAGCTTACTACTTGACTACTCACTTATATCCCTAGCAGGAGGCTGGGAGAGTGTATAGTCTCAGAGCAGATAGATAGGGATTCAGGATTCAGGGTAGGGGACTCAGGGAAGGTGTCTCAATGTGTGTAGGGATGAATGTAGGAAAGGGCAAGGGTGTCATTTTGGAGGGTGGGAGGGCTGCAGTCACACACACCAGATCCCTGTTGTTTTTCCTGTTTCTTCTGACTAGGGAGCAAGAGGAAAGTGCAGAGCTTGTTGCATTCCTTTCGCTCCAGGCCGCTTAGAGGATGGGCAGAGGAGGAATGCAGCAGGCTCTGCACTTTCCTTTTGTTGCCTAGTCAGCGGAAGCAGGTAGCAGGAAAAGCAACAGGCTTCTGGTGTGTGTGGCTACGGTACCATCCCGCCCCGCCCCCTCCTCCTCCTCCTCTCCTGGCTTCTGAAATGGGGGTGGATAGGGTTAGTACTGGGACAGTCCTGGAAGGGCACATACCCCCAGAGAACTCCTCTGACTTGCCTGGTTGTCTGCTGCTGAATGCAGTAGCCTGCAAGAAGCTGGGAACCAGGTGGAGAGCACCCTGCCCCTCGCACTGCTGGTGAGTGTCCCAACAGGCCAGTGTCTTGCCGGAGCACCACACTGAAGGGCACAACTTACTTGCCCCTCAGCTCAGACCCTGCATCCTATTCTGTACCCCAGCTCTGTACCCCAAGTCCCTCCTTCACTCAACCTCAGTTCCAAACCCCTCATACCCTCCACAGAAAAGTGCAGCCCTTGACCACCTTCCAAAATCTAGGAGTGGCCCTCCATCAAAAATTATTGCCCAGTTCTGGGCTACACAGTTGTTACTTGAGTCTTTGGTGGTCCCCCCTCTCCTATACATTTTTTATAGTGGAAGGGAATAACAATTGTGCTTTGAAATGTTAGCAGTGTGTCCTTGCTAATCTGGCCAGTGAGAAAAATGTCGTCTGTGTCCCAGAACCATGACCATTTTATTACATGACTATTATGGTAACTATTACATGTGTGAGAGAAGATAGGCGTGTCTTTCTCCCTCTCTGCCCCACCACTCCCCACAACAGGTGTGACAACATTTCCAAGTTCCCCACTTCTTCTGCCACCCCCCATTCCATGAAGTCATTAGTCAGTGTTATAAAAGCCATTAACTTGTAGGAAGTTGCCCCCTTGTTGTCTCCAACCCCATACCGCTTCACATACATATTCCAATTAGCAGCTTGCTGGAAGACTGAACATTACTTAAGTTATGTGCTCTGAGCTGAGCCCCTCAGTCCAACTCCCCACCTTCAGCAGAGACTCCTGCCCTTGCTTCACTTATCTTCCAGGTTCACCCCTTCTCCAAATAGGGCTTCTCCTCTCACAGAACTTATGTATATCTTAGGCATTATGGCTACGTCTACACTGCAAGGTTTTTGTGCAAAAACCTGTGGAGCGTCCACACCTCAAATGTGCTCTTGCACAAGTAAATCAGCAGTAAAATGGCAGAACAGAGTGCTTTTGCCGGTGTAGGTAAGCCTCCTTTTGCACTACAGCAATTGCGCAAACAGGCAAGTGTGGATGCTCCAGAGGGAAAAAGCACAGGTGTTCTGATGACCATTCTGTGAATGGCTTTCAGAGCTTTTTTTGCACAAGCGTGTCCATGCAGTGTGGATACTCTCTTGTGCAAAAGCACATCACTTTTGTGATGCATTTTGAGGTTTGGATGTGTTTTTTGCAAGAACTCTTCTGCAAAAGACTTCTTGCACAAAAACCATGCAGTGTAGACATAGCCTACTTGTCTAGGTTTCAGATTTTTAAATGTGTGTTACTTTCATTCCCCTTCCTTGAATGTCAGCTCATGTTGTGGTGCAGGGAGAAGGGCTCAGACGCCCGCAGAGAAGCAGGGGTTCCTTAGATCCCAGAATGCACTGTGGACAGGAGGAGGGGAAGCTAAGATCCCAGCACAAACACGTTAGGAGACAAATCATGGCACATGCATCTATAAACCCACAAGTTCCTCTACTACCCATATAGCATCCAAACTTCTCCTCTCCCAGTCCCCAAATTTTTACTGCTGCTCCTTACCTGAGCCTCCCAACCGCTTTCACTGGCCCGACCACCAATTCCCATTTGTCCCCCCTGCTTAAGTACTGAAAGCCTGGAGCAAACTCTGTGTGGGCCATCCTTAAGCAAAGCTGCCATTGACTTCAGTGATTACAGGAGGGCAAGATTAGGCCCAAAGCTAATTCCAAGTGAAATTTTACAGTACAATAAGACGCGCATACAGAAACATCATCAGTCATTTATTGTGTGTTAGACTAGCACACATTCAGATCAGGGTCCCCTGCGTTAGGCACTGAACAAACACCATGTATCACTGAATCAAGTAGATGTTAAAACCATATGGAATGGGAAGGCCAACGGCAATATTTAAGGGAACATAGACTAGCTATGAGCACATTTATGATTCTTTTTGAAGCATATAAGTAGCGAGATCGTTATGACCACCTACCTTAACATTATCAGTTGTCAATTTACTGAAAACATAGTGGTAGGGATGGATCTTCATGTTGAATTGGAAGGAGAAGATGGTGGCATTGCACATCAGCTAGTAGGGTGTCCAGGAGTTAGGGGACTGGAGTCTTGGAAGAAAACACAAAAGTGCTAAGGGAGAAGATAGAACAGCTAGAGAAGAGATAACATTCGTATTTGACCCACTCTGTGATCATTCTGAATTTAACTGTTAAATCCCTTATAATTAAAGCAGATAGGAGCATTTGTACATTTTGTCACAAATTGATATGATCTTTTTCATCTGTGATCTGAATAAGATTGCTCTGTAGTGTTTAATTTGGAAGATTAAGAAGTACAATTAAAATATCATGAAAAAGATTGTAATCTGAACCTCTTTCTGCTTTTCCCTGCCAAGTTGGTAACCAGGCCTGGTGTATGTCACAATTATCTCCACTACTGTAAATTTGTTCTAGTTTGTGGCTTGAAGTGTTAATAAATACCTTGCACTATTCCAGAGGGGAAAAGCTTTCCATCTAATTAATAAAACCTGGAAGAATACCCAGGACACTGAACCATATCTTTGTTATTAGTATTGGCTCCTACAAAAGAGAATCCCTGGCTCTCAACACATTAGTAAATGTCATACTCCTTGGTCGCACAGAGACCTCTTGAAAAACTGTTGATTTGCTATAAAAAAACCCACCATAGACTTTAGAAACAGTTCAGTTGGGGAATACCAAGGGTAGAAAATCACAGTAAAATGTGGCATGTATTGCAGCAGCTATAGATTTTTGCAGCATAAAATGAATCTTAACAGAGAACACATACAATTATACACTATTCCCTTTCTGGTTTTGGCCTGTTTGTACAGTAATATTTTCCCTAAGCCAATGTGTCTTATTATAAGTTATCTTTAAAACACTTAGTAGAAGCTTTCCTGTTCATGTAATCTAAAGCAGAGTTCTCTGGAAAATCTTATACTAGCATGCCATCTGTATGAGAGAGTCCCCAAACTGAAAATTGAATGGATCACATGAAAAAGGATTAAGATAAAAACCAATAGGCTACATCTAGACTGGCATGATTTTCTGCAAATGCTTTAAACGGAAAAGTTTTCCGTTAAAAGCATTTGCGGAAAAGAGCGTCTAGATTGGCACGGACGCTTTTCCGCAAAAGCACTTTTTGCAGAAAAGCATCCTTGCCAATCTAGACGCGCTTTTGCGCAAAAAAAGCCCCGATCGCCATTTTTGCGATCGGGGCTTTTTTGCACAAACAAATCTGAGCTGTCTACACTGGCCCTTTTGCGCAAAAGCTTTTGCACAAAAGGACTTTTGCCCAAACGGGAGCAGCATAGTATTTCCGCAAGAGGCACTGATTTCTTACATGACATCGTCAGTGTTTTTGCGGAAATTCAAGTGGCCAGTGTAGACAGTTGGCAAGTTTTTCCGCAAAAGCTACTGCTTTTGCGGAAAAACTTGCCAGTCTAGACATGGCCATACTGAATATCAGTGTTTGATCAAAATGTATACTATCGATTCCCTTTTGCGTGTTTTAATTCATAGATGGGAATGATAAGTCTTATCGCTTCGATGTGCAGGGGCAAGTTCCACCTCAACCAATATACAGTATGCCATGAATTAATTGCCTGAATATTTGTCATACAGAAATTTCTAGTCCTCATTTAAGAACTGTAGTTGAAATCTCACATTATGGTATACACGTGTACTTAGTATTACTAATTGGACAGTTACCAAAGTATATAAAATTCAAGCAATTCCTTTTGTAAAACAAGACTCACCGGATAAGATATGCTGGTTTTATCCAGTTTTTAATGTCATTTAGGGTTGGGTTTTTTTATAATTTTATTAGGCTGCTTTGGCATGTTCATTGGTATTAACTTTCCTGATCAAACTAAGAATAACATCTTCTTTGGGGCTACAGCTTTCTTGAAGTTTCTTCACTGAAAAATGCTCCTGCTGAGCATATTTGTATTTGTTTTTCATCCGAGTGGTGTGAATGATTGGGTGGGAGTATGAAAAGAAACAAAGCTAAGGGGGCTCTTGCATGAGGCTGATGCTAATTTGGCTAAACACAAGTCAACTGACTGGGAAATGGTGGGGGTGGAGGATTTGACAGTTTTTATCCATCAACATAAAACCTTCCCAGTTTTTATCAATCTACATCAAACCCTTCCCAGCTGAATTTGGGTAACTTTTTACAGTTTAAGGATATAATTATACCCATGGAGTCTGATTCCTGAATATGTCTATAGTCTAGCATTCTGGATGTTTTAATCCGCTATGTATGTTTTAACATTTCATGTTGTCCCGCCCCCTTTTTTGTATACTGATAGGCTGTGTCTAGACTGGCAAGTTTTTCCGGAACATCAGCCGCTTTTCCGGAAAAACTTGCCAGCTGTCTACACTGTCCGCTTGAATTTCCAGAAAAGCACTGACGATCTCATGTAAGATCGTCAGTGCTTTTCCGGAAATACTATGCTGCTCCTGTTCGGGCAAAAGTCTTTTTCCGAAATACTTTTGCGCAAAAGGGACAGTGTAGACAGCACAGTACTGTTTTCCGCAAAAAAGCCCTGATCGCGAAAATGGCAATCGGGGCTTTTTTGCGGAAAAGCGCGTCTAGATTGGCCAAGGACGCTTTTCCGCAAAAAGTGCTTTTCCGGAAAAGCATCCTGCCAATCTAGACGCGCTTTTCCAAAAATGCTTTTAACGGAAAACTTTTCCGTTAAAAGCATTTTCGGAAAATCATGCCAGTCTAGACGTAGCCCTGATGTTTACAATGCTTCCAAGTACAATATGGGAAAAGATCCATTCATACCATGTACAAGGAGAAATGCTATCCATGCATATATTTTCCATAAAGCATGTAAATGGCACACACCGGTCCTTAATAGACCATATATAAAGGATCTTCAACATTTATGCTGGAAGAGACCAGAATCATACACCTCATTCCTTCCCTGCACTTGCAGACCTGCTGCCTGGTGACCCTCTGTGACACCTCTCAGATTTAATAAGTTGGATTATACTCTTATGTTGTCTTCATAATTCAGACAGATTATCTTTCAAAAACCAATTTACATAAGAACATAAGAATGGCCATCCTGGTCCAGACCAAAGGTCCATCTAGCCCAGTATCCCATCTGCCAACAGTGGCCAATGCCAGGTGCTCCAGAGGGAGGGAACACAACAGAGAATCCTCACGTGATCCCTCCCCTGTCACCCATCTCCAGAGAAGCATTGTCTAGGGACACCATTCCTACCTATCCTGGCTAATAGCTATTGATGGACCTAACCTCCATGAATCTATCTAGCTCTTTTTTGAACCCTGTTAAAATCCTAGTCTTCACCATATCCTCTGGCAAGGAGTTCAACAGGTTGACTGTGAGCTGAGTGAAGAAAAATGTCCTTTTGTTTGTTTTAAACCTGCTGCCTATTAATTTCATTTGGTGACCCCTAGTTCTTAAGTAAATCACTTTTCCTTATTCACTTTTTTCCACACCAGTCATGATTTCATAGACCTCTATCATATTCCCCCCTTAGTTTCCTCTTTTCTAAGCTGAAAAGTCCAAGTCTTTTTAATCTCTCTTCATATGGGACCTGTTCCAAACCCCTAATAATTTTTGTTGCCATCCATTTTCTGAACCTTTCAAATGCCAATATTTCTTTTTTTGAGATGAGATGACCACATTTGTATGCAGTATTCAAATGTGGGCGTACCATGGTTTTAAATAGAGGCATTAACATATATTCTGTCTTATTTTTAATTATTCCTAATATTCTGTTCACTTTTTGACTGCCACTGCACACTGAGTGGATGTTTTCAGAGAACTATCCTCAGTGACTTCAAGATCTTTCTCTTGAGTAGTTGTAGCTAAATGAGTGCCCATCATGTTATATGTATAGTTGGGATTATTGTTTTTCAATGTGCATTACTTTACATGTAAATGAACACTAAATTTCATTTGCTATTTTGTTGCCCAAAATGAACAGGCTAAGAAGGCAAAATTACCAATCTCCATAGTTTTTAGAGTGCCATGAGTGTGCTTAATAAACTAAAGTACACAAATACATACACTCACATATACACTTTCATGTGTAACACAGATTTTTCACCTTGATTTCTATGGTAGTAATCTCAAGCATCAGAATGTGGTTCTTCTCTGATAGTCAACACCGTGCATGATTTTATAGACCTATACAGACAGTGAAAGTTCAGATGCTGTGATATTGAGACTCACTAGGTTGTGTTCATCACCCGAACACCTAATCTTTTTTTCACTCAGTCCATTTTTGGGGCTTATCATTTCTTCCATTTTAGGCACACAAGCATTGCCAGACTGGATCAAACAGGTTTTTGAATCCAATATTCTGTCTCCAACAGTCAGTTCCTGGGGCTTCAGAGTGAGGTGCAAGATCTCTACAGTAGGCAGATGTGTGATCATCTGTCTCCATGAAGACCTCATCCTAATTCTTAATGGTTAGAGATTGATTTAAACTCCAAAGTGTAGTATCTTTATTGCTTTGAAATAGTCCAGCAATGGGGAACCTGCAGCCCCAGCTTGGCTGGATCCGGCCGCCGAGGCTCGCTCCCCCGGCACTGGGGAGCCTGCGCTGGCACTCCAGTTCCCCCCTTGCCCACTATCCCACTGTGGGGCTGGAGAACACAAAATCTACCAGCCTGAGGGTCAGCAGCCCCCAACCCAAAAATAGACAGATAAGTGTGTATGTATTAGTGGATGTAATATGGAGAAGAGAGCTTTAATTATTACAATTCTGAACTTTATTGTTCTCTAAATTAACATCCAATATCCCTTTACATCTTGCTAAATTCTTGGTCTGTGTGACATCCTGTGGCATTGAGTTCCTCAGTCTAATTATGCATTGAATGAAAAAATAGTTCTTTTTTCAAATGTGAATTTGGTACCTTCCATTTTTCTTGAATGTCCCATACTGCTGATGCTGTAAGGAACATAGAATAGACACTCCTGAGTTGTCTTCTCCGTATCATCTGATTTTACATTTTTAGCTATGATTCCTGTAATCACCTTTCTAAAGTAAAAATGCAGATGTTTTCTCTCTTTGTAGGAGAACTTTTCCATATAGCTAATCAGTTTTGTTGCCTTTCTCTTAACCTCTTCTAAAGCTAGTATAGCCTCTGGAGTGACCCGCACTACCTCTAGTATTCCAAATGAGGGCATACCATTGATGTGTTTAGAGCAGAGGTTATCAGCCTTTTTTTTGTTGGCGGACCCCCGTTTAAAATTCATTCTTAATGATGGACTCCCAATTGAAAAACTGATTTGCAAAAGTCTATGTGGACTTCATACAAACAGTTACTGTTAGTAATGCTTTAAGAAAAAGAGTAGAGGAATAATCTGATACTACAGATATCAGCAACACAGGAGTGCCTGCTTCAAGGACATCTTCCCTGCCATTAGTATGGCACAAGCCCCCGGACTCCTCTTACTAGTGTTGAATGAATGATGGTTGAATGGTTACATAGGAGGAATATAACTGGTCATGGTGATATTCCCAAATTTTTGCATAGTTTTCATCATGGTAAGGGCAGAAACACTGTAGCCCAGCTTTATTTCTCTATAGAGAGTAGCCACACAGACAGCACTTACCATATTAACAGCTGTAAAATAATTCCATTCCTATCATCTTCATAAAATGCCTGGATTATAGGGACCCACATACCAAAGTCAATCCTATACCATGGTCCTTTATACAAAAGGTAATTCTGACAACTAAGCCTGCTACTTATTTTGTCAATTTTCACTTTAGTTTTTTCTCTCAGATCGAAGAATAAAATGGTCTAAGGTAGTGTTTCTCAACCTTTTTGATACCAGGAACCAGTTTGCTACCTTCCTATATTGTGCCAAGAAGAATTTAGGAACTGGCACTGGTCCATGTTGAGAAACACTGGTCTAGGAAGATATTGCTTGAGATTAAGTTTGTTTCCTTACCTCATCTTCATTACTGAAAGCCTAAGATCTAACTAAATCTCATAACTATATTCAAAATGTCATTTTTATGCAAGTAAAAATTAAATGATATTTGCTTTTCTTGATAGAGGGAATTTAACTGAATACATTTTTGAATGTATAAGAAGAAGGAAAAGAGAACAGAAGGCTATAATTTACAAACTTGTTGACTTGAAATTCTCTCATCTGGGGTGTGTTAATTTGCCCATTTAAATTCCTTTCTTCAAACTCTATAGAAGATTAATGCAGCATCTTTCCTGCCTCAGAAAAAAGCACGCATGTGTGCACACACATATACACATACACACAAAACCAGCATACTACTATGTCATTGTTTTCTAAAACAGTGAAGCTTTCAAGAAAGGTTTTACATCTTTAAGAAATCAAATAAATTCCAAATTAAATAATAAAGAGAGCCACAGAAGGTTGCCTTCATGCAAGAGCCAGCTTTCCCAAGTGTCTCATCCTCTCCCCTCTGTCATCCTGAGGCAATGTGCCTGCATTTGTGTGTAGATTTATAGTTTATCTTTATCTATGGCTTCATCTGTAGGTAGCTATTATAGCCGCCTTGCCTGGATATTGTTTGGGCCTGATAGATCTGTCTGTAGTTCATCAAAGGGGAGCTGAGTGGCTAAAAGCCATTGGGTCCAGCTGAGGATGAAATACGAGCCATCAGCCTTGGTAATGGCTGTAAAATTTCATAATTACACGGCCTTTATTACATTGCATAATGATCCTGAAGCAGTATGGAACAATTAATTAAGATTTTCAACCGTGGCTCTTTCAGAAATTAAAAGGTGCTAGTGGCTGAGAAATGGGGAAGTGTCTTGTCCTAAAAGCATTAGAGATGCTTAAGAAGTACTTCCTGAGTACTTAAAGAAAAAGAGAGAGAGAAAGAAGAAAAAGAGGAAGATCAACTAGTTAGGGAACTAGTAACAAGGTCACATTCTGTACTTGATGGTAACATTTTAATGTTGAAACTAACTCTAAAACACCATCACCAAGCTTTTTTCTTTTTCTTTTTATGAGTATTACTTGTTTACTTATTTTCACCATCTGTTGCATTCATAGAAGTTCATCTCTCTGCACCTTCAATAAATGTATGCCATGACACAGGAGAGTTAGTTAGCTGCATACTATGCTGCACTGACCACAAATTTTCTTTTATGTACTTTCTCATATCAGGACACATATGGTTGTGACTACTTTCTTCCACTATTTGATCTGAGGAAGTGGGTCTGGCCCACGAAAGCTCATCATCTAATAAACCATCTTGTTAGTCTTTAAAGTGCTACATAGTCCTGTATTTTGCTTGAAATTCTTTCAAGATCTTTACAATTTGATAGGCACTCTCAAGGAAGACTTTTCTTTTAAAAGCTGTTTCATATTTATTCATTTATTTTCTTTGGAAAATAGCAAGTCAGACTTAATATATGTATATTTTTTCATAATCTTGACCTCAGACCTGCTAAAGAGTAATTAGATTTGCTTCAAGAGTAACTCAATAGCCTCTGATGTAAATTCTGAAGGACAGAGGGAAAGAAAAAATACATCTTGATCTTAAAAAACGGGAAAAAGAGAAAGACATGCACACAACCTGTTGTAATCCATTTCTGGCAACAATTCCAAAGGCCAGCACATTTGGATGAGGCAGTGTTCATTGTGCTAATTTTAATAATAGTAATGAAAAGATAGCAAAAATAAACCCAGTCTTTTTTGTGTTTAGTCCAAACTTTTGAGAGATCATTTGACAAGAAGGAAACTCCTTTTAAGAAGTGCCATTAGTTTCCCTTATTTCCCCCTCAAGCTATTTAGATTTATACAAAACCGTCCAATATTTGCCCACTTTGAGTATCATTGTTTTAAGTGACCTGTCATCCTGCAATGTCTTACCTTTCTAAACATTTCATGTGAGGCTAAGGTTTCCCTTTGCATCTCTAATAATAAACTTTTCCCCGAAAAAATTTGGAAGGATTATGTGTCTCAAGGAGCTGCTTGCGTGGAGTAAATTCGCTTGTTGAGTCATTTATTCCCTTAATAGGAATTTTCTGATCTGCTGTCATTCTTGTTCACACACTGGGTGTCACTGCCTCTAAAACACTTGTCATTCTTTAATGGAAACAAAATAGTCATTGCAGGCAGAGCCGCAATGTCATTCCACTACCCCTTGCTGCGTCGGCAATAGTGAAAATGACAGAGCGGCTCTCAGTAGGGGTAATTAAAATGTAAATATTGATATTTTATTATTTGAAATTACTTTCCAGTGCGGCATTTAATATCTCTCCATCTGTGCGGCTCTGTTTAGCGGTCACTTTAGTGCAGCTCTGGGATGCCAAGCAGCGGCTTGATCCCCGTTATGTCAAAATGCTTGTTGCTGCTTAATTTTGATATCTAATTAAGTGGAAAAGTACAGTCCACACTGTAATCCATGGCATCTTAACCAGCTGCTTGGGTATATTTAGAATTAATCTCCACTATGGAATCATCCTAATGTATGCAATTAAGAATCTGCCGATGGCTAATTAGGTGTATTAGAATCAGGCAGCTTTTTTCTTCCTTTATTATTTGGACTGTTACAGACTTAAGACACTCTGCCTCCAGAGGTAGTCCTAATGGTCCATACACACTCTGCAAGGACAAGTGAACCCTCTACATTCATATAAGAGAGATACCAGTCTCCCTCCTTCTCTCCTTCCCTACTTTATTCCCCGAGAGCTAGGCAAATGCAAATATTATTTGAAACATACAGTATCCCCGTGATATTAAGGAAATAAACTAACCAGCAGACAGAAGCAAAAACCAGCTGTGGAAAAGATACAAGGCAGAATGTGTATAACACAAAGCCCTGATGTCACTTTTTTGTAAGGGGGAGTGAGGGGTACATTCATCAGAGAATTTTACAGCCCTGATAAGTTTTTATTTCTGTACACTTGAATGGAAAGCTTTTTACACCTAGCTGTCACAGCACAGGCAGGCTTAATTTATGTGCATTGATTGCATTGTAAGCATAGCCATCTCTGTATGCTAATATATTCCAACACTGGCTTTGTATTAACCTGATTGGGTAATTCTTGGAAATTTGACTTTGCCAGATGGAAAAGATGGAGGGACCAGGGATTGCCACTGTTCTCACTAAGGAAATGACTGGTTGCTTCCCTGGAGAAGTGAAAGCCAGAGAGTAATGACCTAGCACTGTTTGAGCCAAAGAGCACTCAAAGCAGACCAAGTGGAGTTTATCAATAAACGGTAGCTCATATTACACATACACAGACCCCCTCCCCATCTCCATTTATAATATGGTTTTGAAAACAAACGAAAAAGCAAACAAACCCCCCTAAGAAATTCAGAGAGGAGGATTTTCATACCGTCTTCACTTCAATCTATTGTGCCCAGTCTTGGCGGCACACATGCAGTGCCATAATCTCTAATTATTTTCAGACCCTGCAATATGTGCAAGTCTGTGTGACTATAGGAAGGTTTAAGAAGCTTTAACTGTGAAGATTCTAGTTGTGTTGGCTGTCTGTTGAGTTCAATACAAATGTCTCCAGAAGATGACTCTTGTTGTTCTTGTTTGTCATTATCTTACTTTTTTTTTTCTTTACGTTCTTTTGAGGAGAATTTAAAGAGTGAGAGAGGGAGACTAAAGCCACCCTTTATAACTTCAGAGATTAGACAACAGGTCAGGCAGAAGTATATTTGCTTTCTACAACAGTGCCTTCTGTTACTCCGGAAAGTCTGTTTATAGAGAGTCAAAATTAAGTCTCCATGCTCATTTAACACATACTGATATTAAGCAAGGGAGCCCGCTCTGGTGCTAGTTTGTGTATCTGTTTTTCTTTCTTTTTTTTTTCTTTTTTTCCCCCCATTTGTATCAGAATGGCCATGTCAGATCTTCTTCAATCTCAGTAGAAGTGTGTGATAGTTATTCCCATTATCTTAGGATATGTGACATGATTTCTTACCCATTGTCACACCAATGTGTACTTCACCCTCAATCAGTGGGACCTATATGAGTGGGCAATTTAATTCAGGCTAGTTAAAAACAATATAAAATGTTTTTTTAAATCCTGATGGGAAGTACATACCCAGGAATGGCTTTCTTACATTAAACAAATGGGCCATTTTATGGGCTAAATTTTCAAAGCGGTTTCAACTCGGCTTCTAATTTTGCACCTGTGTTTTTGCATCTACAACCATTTGTAAGCACAATTTTTAGAATGTTGCTATCTACATGAATTCCAGGCACAAATGGCATTTGCACATGCATATCTCTTCATAACATGCCTGAATTCTAATACTGGTATCCACAACTGGCTGAGAGAAAATGAGTGCAAAATGAGAGTCTCTGTTTGAAAATGTGGGCCTTTTGCCCAAAGCAAACTACCAGCATCATAAATATAGACCTATTCCTTTCTCTCTCATGCAAATGCCTGAGCCCGAAGGCTAATGATCTCAGACTGTCTGGGACCATTTAGAGAAGCAAATTCCATTGAAAAGTTTCTGCCTGTGGCTCACATGTATTCATATCTAGGCCCTGACATGGTAGTAAGAGCATACAAACTGTAGCAGCTTTATACAGATGAAGAGTAACTGTTCCAGATAGCTGGGACCCAATGATGTTTAAAGGTCATGAGTTGAAGACCTGTACATTTTAACTTTAAACAAACAAACCACATTGTACATATTGCTGTACTCAAAAATAACACCGGTACTCAAAAACAACACCGGGACTCTTTAGGTTAGGATTACTTTCCTTCAGGAGACCTACAACTGTAGTGGGCCACCTTGTACTAATAACCTGAATTTTAGAGCACTTCCACGGGCAATACCTCAAAGTTAAAATCACCACCCAAGAAAGGTAGCACGAAAGTATTTTCATGTACCATCCTGACAATAAGAAGGAAAAATAATCCCTTTCTTCTTTACGGTTATTTTTCCCTTGTCTTTATAGCACCCAGTGATTAAACAAAATGTATTAGACTGGATTCTTGCTAGTATAAATCTGTCATAACTCTGTTGACATGTGTTTGAAATCTGTTTAAAATGTGTAGTATTCCAGTGGTGAAAGCAGCGTGAGAGGAAAGTTAAGCCCTTTAATTGTTTAAATCTTTTTTTTCTTATTTTTTTTTTAGATCAGTATATTAGGATAGTATGTTGTGAAATTACAGGTGAAGGAAATAAGAGTCCAATGCTGCAAGCTTTCTGTGTGGAAAGGGAGTTCTACACATTGAGGGCTTACCAAATCTGTCCCTAAGCAACTATGCCTAACTTGTTACATCTAACATGTCACATTGCTGAATGTTAGCAACAGAAAAGGCTAGTATGGAATCAGATAAAAGGACCCATTCTGTGACACTTTCAAGCTGCTATTACGCTGTGAGTCTTAAAAAGAAACTGGCAAGAACAAATGCTGTAGCTGAAAATAGCAAGAAACTAAAAGATATATCGATATGGACACATTTCTTTTCTTTCTTGGACATAAATCTGATTTAAACAACTCATGCTTGTGAGCTGCAATCAGTGACATGAGGAATGAAGCCTTTTGTGTGGAAAAATTACAAAACTTAAATTTTTCCTCTTTAGAACTATTATGTAAGGTTTGATAGAGTGTAGTAGATAAAACTGAAATATTTCTAACTGGCTTTTAAATTACATTAACACTTTTTTACAGCCTGAGTGAAAGGTCTTGCTGGGCAAGCAGCACCTTCACTGTTTGTAAATGTCTAATTTGTTGCTTTTAAATTGCTGTGAACCTCACTTACTTAGTCCTGCTGAATGATTCCAGTGTTGCAAATACTTCTGACAAGTGAATATTTGCTTAGTGAGAATCCATTGTTCTTAATGGATTGAGATGGACACACAGTGTGAATGCATTTTTATTGCCAGCCCCTGTATCTGCTATTGTTTCAGTGAGAGGAAGGTAGCATTGTGATAAAAGCCCAGGACTTCTCAATTTAATGCTTGGCACTTACCATCCTATCAGTAGGATTCACTCAACAGTGCTTATGGTCAGCATTTTTCTGTGCTGTAAAATAAAATCAATTAATATTTTATAAGAACTTACACAAACAGAGAAAAATATGGACATGCATTTAAATAAGAAATGATAAAATGAACAGGCTGGCCCAAGACAACTTTAGACTCTGTCGATGCATGGGAACCCTTTGTAGGGGACTCAGATTAGCCCCCAGACATCCTTGTTGTGAAATCTACCTATCAGATGTCCTTGCCACTGTGTCAAAGCTAGCATATGGCACTCAGAACTTTTTGTGCAGACAGTATAACCTCCAAATTACATGATGAGGTGGAAGGTGTTTTCAGACCAGGATCCCTTTGCATACCTCTTTTTTTCCCATTATATTAATGAGGGAGGGGCTCAATTTATCCCCTGTAGAAAAGCATTGATTGGACAAACAGAGAGCGAGAACTTTGGTCCAGAATGATACAAGCTAGTCCCTAAACTTAAAATGTTTCTCTGACATTCCAGACTGGTCCTTTAAGGCGGGCCCAATTGCTTGTGTATTTGGTCTTGACTTACAGTATTGGCATGTTTGCGCTTTAAGCTTTAGCTCATGTTTACTACACGAAAATCTTCACTTGTTGTCAGAGTCCATCTTGCTGTAGCATCATGTGCAGTTGCTAACCTTTAGTACCAAGGGTGTCTCTTGAAGACTGCCATGAAGCAAACAGCTGTGCTATTTTCAGGTTGAGGTATCAAAGAGAAACTTTTACTGTTGGGACCCAAATTCAACCCAGATGTGACGAGAGGTAAATCTCTGGAAGTCAGTGGAGTTGTAGCAACCTTCCAGGAGACAAATTGGGCCCACAATCTATAAGATATAGTTGGTGATGATGTGGTAGCCGCAGAGTGAAAGTACTGCAGCAGCATTTATTGATCTGCTTAAGGCCAAAGTGTTTATGGGCTTAGGTATTTCTCTGAATATAATGAGGTAAATTTGTGATTTAAAAAATGGGATTAAATGAATTGCGCTGGGAGTATGAGTTTCAGGAGCCCGGCAATCAGGGAAGTATTTACTTTCTGATCTTCTTGGGATTTCCACAATGGGAAAAGAGAAGCTTCAAGTTGGAGTCAGTTCTACATAGGCACCTTTAGCCAGCTGCCTTAGTCCTGTCTAGACAATGTCATATACCTATAGCAGAAATGTGGCTGCTTGAGTCTTCTGCCAGGGTTTATATCTGTGGGAGCCTCATGGTGAATCTAGGCAAGTACTGAATGCATATGAAAGAAGAAAGGACAGTAGTCCTACAATAACAAATCTGGAAACATATACGGACAGCTTCTGATTTGACAATGAAGTAGAACTACTGCGAATTTACAGTGGTGCACCAGAGACAAAAATTCGAAGCCAAGCACACTATATAAACTACTCAATTTTTTTCATGAAAATTGAGAGAGAAATAAGCCATGGCATTTAAACCTTTGATTTTGTACTTTCATCCAATGGTGAATATGCATCATTTTAGAAATGAGGAAATTGCACTGAAAACCCCAGTACACACACAACATTTAGAAGGAAGTTAATTTATCAAAATTAAGGATGAATAATTTAAGAATCCAAACTCTGATATTTCAACTGTGGAAATACATTGAATTTGCAACACACTAGTGAACATGTCATTTTAAAGCACAGCTTTGATTATAAAAATGTAAATGAAGATATTTGAAGTATAATACATTGAAAACTGGATGAATATTTTGCTCAGAAACTTAACAGATTGTCAATAAACATCAGTACATTCCAGATTTGTCAATCCCTTTGCTATTCACTAAAAACAATCCTGGTTTATAAACCAATAATATTGATGTAATAAATTCAGTATAATGTGAATCAAAAGAAACCAGGGTTCAAGAAGCAGTAGCCTGGGGTAGGCATCAAATGCTTAATGCTGAAAATAATGGCTTGAGATAACTGTAGATGTACTTTTTGTAAAATAGTTCTTATTTTGCTTGGTGTATGCTACAGATCTTGCTTTGGCACTTGACCATCTGCAGCTGCTTCACTCTAGCCCCTAGTGAATTAGTGTCCATGAAGTCCATCTTAATGAAGTAGAGGAAAGGGTCTTCAGGAATATAAAAGATTTACCCTGCTCAGCATGGGGCTGTGTGCATGTGAAATAGAAAGCAAGTGGTGCATGTGCCGATATTTGAAGAGAGCAATGGATTAAAAAGCCCCATTTCAAAGACAGCTAAATCTGTATGTAACCATGGTTTAGAAATCCTAATACTGTGGGTAGTATAGTTCAGCTCCTTGTTAGTGGAAGTACACATAATAAAACACTAAGTCCTTTGTTACCTATTTATTCCTCACTTCCTCTAAGCACCAGGTTTATTTGTATGTGAAAGGAAAAATCAAGTATGTGCTAAGTTGCTCAATCAACCTTCTCTGAATGTACACTTAGTGATCCCAGTGAATCATTATGGCATAATTACAGTTTGAGTGTGATATACTGTGTGTTGAAAAGTCACTATTTTAGAGGGAGAAACATTGCATTCCTTCCTCCTGCAAAATACTGTAACCAGCAAATCAATCCCATTGCTAACTGATATTATGAGACACACTGTAGATTTAAAATGCTTGCACTCAGCTATATAAAAATGGCACTGAAACGAATGCCTACCAGGGGTTAAATTCATATGCCTGCACTGCAGCCTACTTCTGTCAACACTCAGCTCAGGAAATAAACATTTATACTTTCTGAAATGAAAGTGTATTTTTGAAGACTAGCCGTCAGATATTTTTTGCCCTTCACACTTTCAAATGCTTAGCCTTTTTTGTAAGTTGACTGCAAAGTGCATCAGTTTGCCAGGCAAAAAAAAAAAAAAAAATCTTGACAAGTGCCCATGGCATCATTGTCAAGCACATGAGTGTCTAGTAGAAGATGGCAGGAGGGTTGGCACAAAACATGCTTCCTTCAAGCTTATTACCTCAGGGGTACCTGATTCTTGAGAAGCTTTTCAATCCTTCCAAATGACGTTATTTCAGACTGTCATCTGGTTTATTTGGAGCACACTGTATTGCAGATAAACATGCTATTTAACTGCAGGTCAAGGTACAGAGTCACTCTGCTAGCAAATGCCTGAGATACATTAAATGGCACTGACTCGGGGAAGGAGATGAAGAGAGATCAAAGTTGTCACCAATATGCATGGAATGGTTGGGAAGGAGGGAGGAAAAGTACCATGGTATAAGTGCATTTTAAAAAGCCATAATACAGCTGAACATTTTAAACTATGACCTGTCAAACACCAGAGATTAAAGACCCACACAACACACTATAAAAAGTTCAGCAACACAACCATAATGCAACCTCTTATATCTACTAGAAAAGAATTCACCATTGTGAGCTAGAAGCAGGTAACTAGTCCAGATAGCTGGAGAGATATTTATGTAGAGTTTGTGGATTTATTTTTTCAAATAATTACATTTTAAATGTAGTATTGTTAATGAAACACTTCATAGGTCTGTTTATCATGACTTCAGTTAGTAACACTGATGCTGTCGCTACGTCTAGATATTAGGCATAATTAAATATGTTTTTCATCAAAGTGTTCCTATATTTGCAAATAGAAGGCCACATTTTGGAACTTTTTAAAATTTAGAACACATTTTGGTCCTGATTGATTTATTGAAGAAGGAGCTGGAACATAAGAAGAGAGTGATCATGTGAGTAAAGCTTGGAGGATCAGGATCAAAGTTTGTTGAGCTAAAGAAATAGGGATCTCAATTTTTTTTAAAAGATCTCATTATGTAAAGGCATATCCCTAACCCATTCACTTACTGTGATATGCTGACTATCCAGTGAAAGGACAATTGTATTGTACTTTAGGCATGCTGTATGTTTTCAAATATTCTTGCCCCAAAAAACAAACCAAAATAAAACCTCACACCCACACCAAACAAACACAAACTCACCACTCCATAGCATAGGTGCAACACGATGGAACTTTACATTCCTATGAAGGGGTGAGTTTAAGAGTTAAAATATGCTTTCACTGAGCAGATTTTCAAGCAAAAGTTTGCTTTTTACAGAGTAGGAAATGTTCATGAATATTTGTTTTATTAGGAATAATTAAACTGTTCTATTGGTCAGTTTCTTTATGACATAATAATTTGGGCTAATATTTCAGCATTTCCTGTGAAAAATCTATTTGCAGAAAATGCATTCTTCATAAATATAGCACAGAACATCACAGGCAGTAACCTCATTTTCTTCACAGAGATTGTATGCAATTTCCTTTGATTATGACACATGATAAATCTCGTATTGAAACAAACTGAATTTGTGAAAGTTCTTTTACAAAAGAAGATAAGTAAATAAGAAGATAGTTGAGAGCTTTGAGAAAAATAAAAAGATGAATTGCAAGTTAAACTTTTTTTGTAATCAAAACTGATTTTATTGCCTTTTGCTTAATTAAACCCCTCAGAAGTGTGTGAAACATTGTTATGGCTGAAAAATTGTTAATTTGTAAATCACAGGGACAAAAGGGCTCTACTGCAACTTTAAAGTTTCCATGCACGTAAATGTCAATAGAGTGCCTTCTCCATCATCAGCACTAAATTCACATTGATGCCTCTTTTCTTCTCTGTATTGATCCTTCCATGAGAACGTAGATTTGTATCTGTTAATTAATGCGTCCTGAAACAGCGTTTGTATTAATCAGGCAGATAAGAAAAATTGGATGCCTGCACCCTCATGACAACCGTAAAAGTGCTAGCCCTGATAAAATCGTGGATGGACCTCAATAAAAAAGTTCCTCCTTCCACTCAATAAACTAATCATCCTGCTTTTAATTATTCGGCAGAAAGATGTGTGGAGATTGGAGAATGTGTAAATCTATTTACTAACAGCAGTGTCTGGAAGGGAGAATAAGGCTGTCACAGGACGGTGCTGCAGGCTACATTCTCTGTCCATCTGCTACTGCAGAAAAAACTGGTTCTGGAGAGAAGGGAAAGGAACAGAAACGTGGAAGCTAATTGAAAGCCTACCTTCCTCCTTATGACTTTTCAAATGATGATTTTTCTTCTCCCTTTTCCCTGTTTATTTGAATCACAGATTCAAATTCTCATTCTCAGCTTTCGCCTTTTCACGGTTCTTCTTCCTTGATCAGTTTTTGGTGGATTTGTTTGGAAGGCAGGGGACTACAGTTCTATCATAGGGTACCAAAGAGAGTCTGAAAAAATGAAAACAAGCATGTGTTTCTGTGAGAGAGAGAGAGAGAGAGAAAACAGGCAGTTTCGATGCATTAATAAAAAAAGCGACTGGTTCATTGCTAATTTGCAGCACATACCTTTATAAATGTGCCAGTTTATACCCTATTCTTACTGGGATATAAATACAGACTTTAATACTGGAGGAAAGTGCATTTAAATATAGTTGAATGACAAAGCCTGTTCTTTCAGCAGGAATCCTGTCAAAGAACATGTAAGCAGCTTCATAAACAACTACATGAAAGCTTCAGACATGTCTTAAGACCCCCTTAAGAAAAGCTTGACTAATCCCCTTTGATGATTTTATTAAGTACTTGTGGTTGATGGTGCCAACTGGCAAACTACTACATTCATCAACGGGCCAGAAATCACTTCCTTTTTCATATTGTTCTGTAGCTCTAATGTGATTGGGAATATTAACAGTTTGATATAATAAATTAACAGCTACTGTAAACAAGAGCTTGAAAAGGTAAGACAGTAAAGATGTTTGCCCTTAGTGATCCTATTAGGAAAGAGAGCAGGAAAAAAAAAAGCAAAACTTAAATTCATTAAGAGGCATTATTAAATTTTCTCTCTCCCTCTCAAAAATGATGGTGTGATTACTATTCACTTGCCACTTTAATGTGTCATCCTGTTATTTCAGCAGCCGTAGTAGAGGCAGAAGCCATTACAGAAGTAATTAGCGTCTATTCTGAAGAGGGTAGGCCTTACTTCTCGTTCTGCTGAGGTTGAAGTTCAAAGCGCTCTTTGCTCATTGTGATAATCACCTTAATTCTATTAAAGCATAAAATCTTTCCTCTTAAAAAAGTTTTTTTTTTAAACATGCTCCTTGATTTAAAGGGGGCCTCTGAAGACATTAGTTCATTCTCTTTACGGTAGTGATGAACAGAGGTAAGTGTCTTCTAATAAAAGCCCTTCAAACCTCGGTTTTTATCTTCTAACTTAGCTGCCATCAGATCAGAGCTTCATAGCAATAGATTATAGAATGTTTCTACTGAGAGAGAAAGTGCAAACCATTGTATGTTGCTGTTTATAACTCCTCAGAATTAATATAACTCCCACAGAAAATGCATACAAATTCAGGCTTGCTTCTAACTTTTGCCTTGATTAGAAATCCTTTAATTTTATGCTGATTGATCTTGCAGAGGGGGAGAGTGGAATCCATATGTATTGATTCATAACTTATACCAAAAAAACAAACAAAAATGAAAAGTTGTAATACAGAGTTATGGAGCATTTGAACATATTTAATATTTTTCCCTTCCCTTTTTTTTGCTGTTTAGGATTCTCCACTTTGTCTCTGGCTGACCAGATGAGCCTTTTACAGAGTGCTTGGATGGAGATTCTGATTCTGGGCGTAGTTTACCGGTCACTTTCTTTTGAGGATGAGCTTGTCTATGCTGAAGATTACATTATGGATGAAGACCAGTCTAAATTAGCAGGCCTTCTTGACCTCAACAATGCCATCCTGCAGCTGGTAAAGAAATACAAGAGCATGAAGTTGGAGAAAGAAGAGTTTGTCACCCTCAAAGCCATAGCGCTTGCTAATTCAGGTTGGCAGTTTCTCATGATGGTTGCTACATTTTTTTTATGTCCCTTTTCCCTTTCTTTACCCGTAGTATCTTCTGCATGGTTATTCTAAACAATGTTTAGGAATGAGTAATTCTTAATTGCATTTTCAGTTACTTGTGGGCTCTTATATGGAAAGGCTACACACAAGACAGCTCAAGTTAAGGAGGTTCTTCACAGTGTTAAGCCATTGTGGAACATATTCCTAATGCAGTAAAGAATAATACATGGGACAATTTGGATGGTATTACACAAGCAGCGATCCTTTCACATGAATATGAATATGCTCTACTAAATCCATTTTATAATCCAAATAAGACTAATAATTTCACTTAAACTGAATAGAGTGGATGGATGCCTGACTATGCATTATATGATTTCCTTGAATGCAGACATTAAATGTATTGGTAAGGTGAACTCAGTGTTGGTTGTGGGTGGGGGAGAATCCCTGTTTCATTTTACAAGGACTACGCTTTACCATAATATAGAGAATTCATGTGATAAAGTTTCACTAAAAGATATTATCTATCCAGAAGGTGTTAAGATTTGCAGAAAGTATTTTTTCCTCTGAATTTGAACATAAAAGTGCTGAAGCAGTGAACGGTGTCTGATAAGTAAAAATCGTTTGTGCTTTGTTGTTTTCCTTTTGTGTCTCCCTAATGCTTTATTATAGTCTTAAGTCCCTTTTATCATTTGCATAAAGTTCAGGATAGATCCCTCTTTAATGACGTGCCGATCATTAGATACCTGGGTGTCAATAACGTGCTCTGATGCTATGTACCATTGACAGTCACACCGTGCCCCTCCATCTGCTTTTGTTTTGACCCTATCTTTGAACTTTATCTTGGTTGCTAGCCAGTAGTTTTCCCTTTAATTACAAGAAGGAAACTGTCAATAAAATCTGTTAAATGGGATGCAATGAGTGGCTTGAATGGGCGGACGGCTATTTGTTCAAATTCTGCAGCATTCAAGGTATTGACAGTTTGTTTTCTGGGGCCATATGTGACGATCAATCTCAGGCTGGGCTCAGCCGCGCTGAAAAATGAAAAACCAGATTGCTTTTGCTTACTTGTGGATGACGACTTGTGATTTGGCGCGGTCCTAGTGAGATGAGACCTTCTGCCCAAATTGCCCCCCTGAGAGTCAGGACGCGTGACTGTTTTTAGAAATAATTTTTTAATTGATTTTGTAATTAACAGTTCATCTACAATATTGATGCATGAATCCTCAGATTGATAGAAGGGAAATTGTTTTCAGCAATGAAGTTGTACTTTCCTATTTGTCTTTGTAATGGTATTTAGTATTTTGCATTTTTAATTGGAAATATAATTCAAAAAAGGCAAAACCAAAACACCATTTGTTTCTTTGTAAAATAACCTCCATCATCCCCTTATTTAATCTTCTTAATTGATATGTGTCCTTTTTATTTAACCTACACAGACTGGTTTGGAATGCCAGTCAGTGCTCAAAGTCTCTATTTGTTTGGAAGATGATTTATTTTAGACCAAGCTGAATATAGAGTTCAAAACACTTCACAGCTATAGGAAAGGTTTTCCCCAAGATTATATTCCAGGTTCAAAAGACCCAAGTTGTGCTCATTTAGGGGTTTAAATTGAGAAGTTTTTATTTATTATTATTATTTTGTAATTTTAAGTCTGTTTGATTAAGAAACATTCCTGTAGGTTATTCTATAATAAATACATGATGGATCTGCATAAGATACCATCAAAAACATTTTAATGATATATATAAAAACATTATATGACAAACTCATCTGTAGCTTAAGTTACTGCAATTCTCATCAACTTCAGAGGGAATTGCATCCAGGATAATATGAAAAAAATATATTTAACACTCAAAGCAAGTTAAAATTAAACCATATTTTCATAAATGTATATGCTAATTTGAAAGTTAACTATTATTAAAGGATTTAAAATGTGTATCAGCAACGTAACACTAATTTATAAACAAGGTTTTTTTATTGTTAACACTAGACATATTAGTTACTAAAGGTCAAAATCTTGATCCTACACATTCTTTAGCATACGAGTAGTCCCACTGAACTTTTTACTTAAGGATAACACACATTGACATAAACAGGAGTTTTGTCCGAGCAGGAATTTAGGATTGTATTCCTCAGGCATCATTTTCAGGAAAAGGTCAAACCAATCTCTAGTTTTAATAAGTTACATGTGCACCTCAGGTAGTTAGATGTCAAACTTCTACCTATTGCTAGCTCACTAATTGTAGGTATGAGTTGCACCTATAAAATTACAAGTCATTAATAGAGAATCAGGCCCTTAGTGTTTTGATTGATAATTCTATTAAAGATACAGTATAAACTTTTTCCTAGATAAAACAGAAATTTTTACATAACCATGTCCTTGATTAATGTAAATGCAATTATAAGAATAATCATTTAGTAGTTTAATTTTAAATATAGATTGTTGTTGTGGCATCTTTCTTCTATGAGTGATTTTAGAGTTATTCAGATATTTATTCCCCCAGCTTAACCTTAATGGACTCCTATATCTGTAGGGACAAAAAAATCAAGTACCACAAGGAATCTCACAGCTTTCATATGTTTCAGGCTGATCTATCTTGTCTAAAAAGAATCTCAGGTTAACTCTAATGTAAATAATAGACGATAAGGGGTTTCTGACACAGTATCTGTAGTTAGTGATTTATGATTTAACATCGTGCCATTTTCATTACTGGTATTCAAAGGCAGAAAAAAGAAAATTTGGATTATCTTAACTATGTTGGACTCTATTTTTAATAAATACCACAAGCTGTTGTGTGAACAGACAAATCTAAATGTCAATAAATAATCTTTTAATTATAAGTTCTCCAACAGTATATGCCATTGTTACCATTAAAAATCACTGTTTCCCAACAATTTGTGTAGAATGGTATCTAAAATACCACAATTATTTACTACTAAGAGCAGAGGAGAAATTTTGTATTTTGGGTAGTGCTGTGTAGTGCATATTGGCAAGTTTTCTCTTTTAAATGATGATCATTTTAGTTCTGTTTTTATAATTTTATAGACATCATACTGTGTCTGTTCTGTAGGTATCAGTGAATACAGAATGTGCAGAAAGTCTGGGAACAGTCTATAGTTGTTATAACTACATAACAGAATACATTTTTTCACATTTTGTACACACCGTTCAGCCCTGTGTACAGGCATGATTTCAATGATTCTTTTTTGACCTACAATGTTTGATATGACATTCATCTAAATTAACAGCTTAGTTTTAAACATCTGGCTTGATTCAATAATAATTAATGCACTCTTTATGCTTTAATACCAAAGAAGAGAGTTACTATTCATGTTTGTCCTATCAATATCCCCCCTTTCCTTTCCTTTCCTTTCCTTTCCTTTCCTTACCTTTCCTTTCCTTTCCTTTCCTTTCCTTTCCTTTCCTTTCTTCACACACATAAAGACAGACAGGTATCTTGAAATGGCTTCAAGAAAATTCCCTGTGTTCAACTGTACTGCTCAATGGACAGAAAATCTGGCACCACTTAGCGCTTTGTTTACTCACACAGAAAACCAGCTTTGAACATTTTCCAAAATATTCACATTCCAGTTCCTTTCTCAGATGTTAGGAGAGGTAAAAGGTTTGCACTGAATGTGTGACTGTATACACATAGACTTGTGCATGTGCACGCACGCACACACACACACACAAAGGGGATCCTGCCCATCTCTTTATGGGATCATGATATGCTTTTGTGTACTGATTTATACAAAGAGCCAGGAAAGCAGAGTTTTTGTTTTCATTTGCTTGTTTGTTTTGTTTGGGAATTTCTTAAACTATGCCTATAGGCCAGAATTTTAAAAAAGGGGGTCAGATTTTTCCAGAATAGCTCAGCTCCCATTTAAGTTCCATTTCAGAGGCAGCTATTTTAATATCCCTTGCCCCATAAAAGAGAGAGAAAGCAAGAATCAGGGGCTGTACATCATAACACAATGAAATACAGACAAAATGCACATGTAAGGAGGGATGAAACTTCATTGATATCAACAAATTTGGCTCTTAGCTAGGATCTAACTTCTAAAACTTTATCTTCACCTAAGTTCGATGGCATTTATATTTAATTTTATGACCAATTTTGATAGTAGCTATATGGTATGCTATGGCAGACAATATTTAATTTCTAGTGATGCCATCTTTTGTCGCCTGTATTTTCTCTATTGTATTATTATTTCCATTAGTCTTGAAATTAGTTAATAGGACATATATAAAATCGGTACTGATGTCATTGTTACTGTATTAGTATTACTTCAGCTAATATAAATACCAAAAATGAGGTCTGTTCCTTTCATAAAACAAATTGGAAATTGCTAGTATAATAAAAGTTTCCTGATACACACATGCAAGTTCATTTTCCATGTTGTCATCTAAGTACGATTCACTATTTGGGGAGCAGATGTCCCTGTTTGCCACCATTTACTAGAATTTTATTATTAAATAGACTTTTCTCTGGCACTTCATGCTAGAATCAACCTTGTGTTCATTAATGAGTTTTTCTTCATATCTTTATGAAGTAGGCCAACATTATCCCCATTTGCAGATTAGGAAACTGAAGTACAAAGAGGTGAAGTAGTATGCCCAATCCTGTGGCTGGACTGGGATCAGAACCCCAAGTTGACTACTGCCATTTACAGTCGAGTGACTTTACTAAAAGAGTCTATGGCTCCCTTGCTAAGAAGCAGGTATATTGACCAGGAAGCAAACTCAGATCAGCAGCTTTATTAACACAGTGGCAGAAACAGAAAGGCTTAAATTCATAGTTGCTTCTCCTGTTTTTCCAAAGTACAGCCCAAGGAACTCTCATTGATTATCCTGCATCGGAAGAATAGGACCCTTAATATTATCCACGCAGTCTTGGGGGTTTTGATATCTTGTTCAGTTACTCAGTATTGCAGTCTATCCTTCTCCAAACACTTGGTCTGCGTCTAGACTGACATGATTTTCCGCAAATACTTTTAACAGAAAAGTTTTTCTGTTAAAAGCATTTGTGGAAAAGAGCATCTAGATTGGCACGGACGGTTTTGCGCAAAAGCACTTTTTGCGGAAAAGCATCCGTGCCAATCTAGACGCGCTTTTGCGCAAGAAAGTCCCGATCACCATTTTCACCATCGGGGCTTTTTTTCACAAAACAGTTTTTAGCTGTCTACACTGGCCCTCTTGCGCAAATACATTTGCGCAAGAGGGCTTTTTTCCGAACGGGAGCAGCATAGTATTTGTGCAAGAACATTGACAATCTTACATTAGATCATCAGTGTTCTTGTGCAAATTCAAGTGGCCAGTGTAGACAGCTTGCCAGTCTAGACGCAGCCTTGGTATCTCTGCTTGGTAGCTGTCCTGTCTACTTATTTATTGTCCTGATCCTGTGACTCCTCTTGAGATGTAGGTAATTTTAGGAACAAAAAAGACAATTTCCCCCCTTTTAAATTCATGTTAATCCTGAATTTACTGTTTTTTCATGATACCATAAATCCTAACCACCTTAAACACCATCAAATAAAGTAATTCTTGAATTCATTTTAACATTCTGTTCTCATCTTTAAAATATATTTTCTCCACTGTTCATTAAGGTTACCTCTATATTGAGATATATACTCTATGGTACAGTTGCTGCTGGCCCAGGTCAGGTGACTTGGACTTGGACTGTGGGGCTAAACATCACTATGTAGACTTTCAAGGTCCGAGAGCTTGGACTCCAGTGAGAGCCTGAAAGTCTTCCCAGCAATTTTTCAGCCATGAGCCTGAGTCAGCTGATCTGGGCCAGCAGCAGGATTTTTAATCCACATTTAAACTGTGTTGAGGATTCACTCTACTTAAAAATAGGCCAGATCAGTGTACTCCCAACTACATATGTGTTGTCTGAAATTCCATTTTCTGTCTACTTGTTTGTATATGCCCTAGGTGTTCTCTGTGGGGTACCAGAATTTCTTCATTTGTATCTCTGTAATTTCCCTGGTATATGGTGGCGGAGAAGTTCTGCTTTCCAATGTTATAATCAGATATAATCTCCTCTTCAGAAAAGTTTTGCCCAATCACTTTAGCTGACAACAATACCAGACCCCAGGGCAGAATGGTCACTGCCCCTCCCCCCCCCCCCCCCCCATGCACAAGTCACACCCATAGAGGTATGTATGATCCACTGACATTTGGGTATTGTTGTGCCCAGCAAACTGCCAGTTGCTCTGCTAGTGTCCAATGAGCTGCTGGGCACCCTTTCCAGGCATGGCCAGGCCTTCCACATGCCTGTTCGGCTGCCTTCCCGAGCACTGGTACCAGCCTGCACATATCTAGGAGCCCTGCACCTAGTTCAGCCAATTTAAAAGGGGGTCTTCTGGCTGCTACCCCTCCCCAGCCCCGATCTATTTAAATTGTCCAGGCCCCTGGGCAGTTGCTGCCTTTGCTCACCACCTCCCAGTGGTAGCCTATGTCAGGCCACCAAATTCATTTTGAAATATACTTCAAATTCAGATCCTGCAATCCAGTGTTGCATTAAAAGCTCTATAATTACTATTCTGCTTGTTCTTGATCTCATCACATTCTCTCAGAATCCTACAACTACTTAATGTTGTATCTATTTTGGACTTGTGAATTACGTAGTTATACAGAACTATCAGTATATCCCCATGGTTGCTTTCAATCAAGTTTTTTCTCCTACTTGTTGATGTTTTTTCTGTCTCATGTCTTGTGAACATGTAAATGTTTATGCTCACTGCTGAATAATCCCTGTTGCTTGATTGCTACTATTTTCTTGATTTAGACAGCCTCTATTTTTGACATTCAGAAATGCTTCATTTGAAGTCCATGTGTTTCATCTCTTCATATTTTCTTCTTAGTGATATTAAATACATAAACACTACAAAGTACCATTTTAGAGTGGTCTTTCCCTCAGTCTAGGTTCATGCCAAACATTTGCTAGTTTTTGTGCTTTGCGGTGTGTCCTGGGTGGCCAGATGTTTGTTTTCTTCATTTGAGATGAAGCCTGAATGTTAAATGAGGTAGATGGTAATCAGAGTTGGGATCTGGACCTTTACAGTATTTTTCAGAGATGATAGGTCTAATTTTTCTCTTTTCTGCACAATGATATAATTAACCAGGTTTCTGTGAAGCTGATCAAAAGAAGTCCAATTGTATTTTCCCCTGCTGCTATGGGGAAACAAAGCATTTTCAAGAATAAGATGATTCTCAAAGCACAGTTCAATGAGTCAATGTTGATTTTATCTTCTTTCATTGCAAACCTCTGATCAACCACCTTTTTCACCAATTCAGCCATGAAGTCTCTTGCTCTGAGCAGCTGACGTTGGTTGGCATAGTATCAATGAGTTCCTGGGCTGTAGAAATCTTCAACCTCATCCACCTGTGCTCCTTTTTTGCATCCTAATGTCCTCGTTTACTTTCATTGTTAATCTAGGCACTGGGTTGAAAAGATTTCATATCTGAGTGTAGATTTCTACAGGACAGTATCTCTTTGGAATGGTAATTGTAAGATGTCCAGGAGGTGTTGAGCTATTACAAAAATGATTTTTTAAATTTTATATTCACACTTGCCACAGACAGACCATTTAAACTATTTACATTTAACATCTAACTATTTATTATGTTATTTGATATGTTATGCCTTTCTGAGTCTGCTTAGCTTCTGTGTTCCCTTAAATTATAATAATTCTCATTTACCTCACCATCATACACTTGCATGGACAGGGTTTATATTCAATAAAATAATATGCTTTTGATTTTCACTTCAGTTCCTGTATTTGCCACTTCATATTTTTTGCAACAATTTCTTTTAACTTTTGGGGGCAGTACAACATTCTGGGCCACTTCCCTTATTTTCAGAAACAAACACCAGCCTGATTAAGATCTACATTAATTTAATACTGGCAAGAGACATAGAGCCAAACTGCAAGGCCAGAACATGAAGAAGGATCTTAGTAGAGATTAATATTTTCTGGAGCAGTCTGCTATCTGACTCATGGTCGTCTAATTAAATAGCACAAATTTAGTGAGTTTGCATTTAAGTGTTTGCAGACATCAGGATGAGTAAAACTGAAATGATTTTGATTCTTTTCTCTAAACAGGAGGTTAAATGTTAGTAATTAATTTCATTTAAAAAATTTTCAAGCTAAATCAAAGTCTGCAAAGAATAGTTTGAAATCTGAATCACTGTTTGTAAACACACCTCTCTGCTATGTGGTCTGTCCATTTCTTGTGACATACATACCGAGGCATCACTGCCCAAACTTTTTCCCATGAACCCATTAGTTGTCTACAGAGTACATGCAGATGGCCCTTGGACAGTTGGCTGGTGACTCTGGGTTCATCTACATAACACCCTTACCTCAAAATAAGCTACGCAATTTGCACTATATAAATTGCGTAGCTTATTTCGAGGTTAGTTCAAAAAAGCTTATTTTGAAATTCGGTGCTGTCTACACGGTGCCAAATTTAGAAATAAAGCACTATTCCAACAAGTCCCTTAATACTTGTGGAACAAGGGTTACAGGGACGTTAGAATAGTGCAGCCATTATTTTGAAATACATTTCGAAATAACGGGTGCATTTAAAGACACGGAATTGCTATTCTGGGATACTTCCGGTATCCTGAAATAGCCCTGCTGTCTAGATGTAGCCTGTGTTTCCCACTGCCAAATTGATTTAAAAGACAGCAAAAATGCATTGTTATTATTACTTTTCTGTGTAAGCAATTTCATTGTATATCCTAGGGATGCTACATGATCACTGAGGTGAAAGGAAGGAAGCCACAATACAAATCCCTCTCTTAAAATGTAGTCCACACTGTGAAAAGGTTTGGGAGTCTGAGGTGTAACAGCTATGCTATGTCACAGATTCCAATTCGCTTTCCATCTTTTTTTTTTCTGTGCTTCCCCTCCCTCCCCCATCATCAAATCTAGTATAAGGGGGAAAATGTACAGGCAGCAAGCATTTGTAAAGTCATATAGCTGTAATTTAATTTGAGTTGCATTGTTACAGATTTGCAGAATCCCCATTGATTTCAATAAAAGTCTTGTACTCATCTGAGGAAAACATTACGAACCCACAATGTCTGCCCCCTGTCACTTTGAAAATTCAAACTTCACATCCACTGCATGAAAGGAAAATTTACCCAGTTAGGTGTAATCGGCATAATATGGTAAAGGGTAGAAATTAGCAAACATGTAAGGTAAATTTCTGCTATGTTTTGGCCTCTTTTTGCTCCTCTGGTGGCCAGAGGGGCTCAAGAACAGGCTAATTTGGCGAGCTGAATTTCTTTGGGATGGAAGTCCTTTCACCTGGCACAGAGCCAGCATACATGGTTCCTATACCAGCCCCCTAAGCATAGGTCTGGCGTAGAGAGAATGGAAGACGTAGTCTGCACGTATTGTGCGTTAGCGATGCATGGGGATGGTCAGCTCCTTGGGGATTATTATTGGCCACCAGAGTTTAGAGCAGTCAACACATTGTGCAATCAGAGAATCAGTGATCTGTTACTAGAAAATTGGCGCAATAGAAAGCCTGGGTTTTGGAATGCCATGCAAAGGTTTACAAAAACAATCATTTTAAATGGAGTCCAGTGGTGGTCAAGAAGTGTTTGTTTATGAATGCTGAATTTAATAGAGTACTCCATGTTTAATATCAGAATGTATGTGTGTGCATGTGCATTGTTATGTTATATACGGAGGGATTTGCCTTAAATTGTCACAGGTGAATAGTATTAACCAACCAGTTCTATACTAATACAAAAGAAGGGAAGATCTGAAGCTTTTGTTACACAAGTTTGAGTGATAGGAACAGTCTAAAATTTAAGAGATTTCCTTTTTAAATTTTTTAATCCTTATCTCTCCTTCACATATTTTGTTTTTATTATTCCCTTCTAATTTTTTTTACGCTGACCACCTTAGTGCATTATCTATTCTCTACAGTGTATGTGTATCATATCTAACTACCTGATTCTGAAAGCATCCATTCACTGAGACGTAGAATTATTAACCATCTAAAACCCCCAAATGACTTTGTTATGTGTAATTAATAGATAAAACTGTAATCTGAATCAATAAAATATGCTAAATGATCCAAACTTGTATATAAGGGTATGTCTACACTACAAAGTTAATTCGAACTAACAGACGTTAGTTCGAATTAACTTTCATAGGCGCTACACTAGCACTCCGCTAGTTCGAACTTAATTCGAACTAGCGGAGCGCTTAGTTCGAACTAGGTAAACCTCATTGCACGAGGACTAAGCCTAGTTTGAACTTACTAGTTCAAATTAAGGGGTGTGTAGCCCCTTAATTCGAACTAGTGGGAGGCTAGCCCTCCCCAGCTTTCCCTGGTGGCCACTCTGGCCAACACCAGGGAAACTCTATTGCCCCCCTCCCGGCCCCGGACCCCTTAAAGGGGCACGGGCTGGCTACGGTGCCCGTGCCAGGTGCAAGCCTGCCAGCGCCCAGCTAGCAGACTCTGCACCTGGCACGGCTCGAGCCAGCCACCCGATGCCCCCCAGCCCTCCCCCTCTTCCTGGGACCAGGCTGGCAGCTCCTGGGAGCTTGCCCAGGACCGTAAGAGGCGGGCACCCGCCTGGTCTAGTGCGGACATCGTGGACCTCGTCCACGACCTCCGCACTTGGCACAGGAAAGTGGCCGTCTAGGGCAGGAGAGCTGCCAGCCTGGCCACCCAGGAGCAGGTTTGCATGAAAATCAAGGTGGTCCACTGAGACCCCCGACCCTGAGCCCTGGGCTTAGAATGGCCATCCTGGGTCAGACCAAAGGTCCATCTAGCCCAGTAGCCTGTCTGCCGACAGCGGCCAACCCTAGGGACCCTGGAGGGGATGGACTGAAGACAGTGACCAAGCCATTTGTCTCGTGCCATCTCTCTCCAGCCTTCCACAAACTTTGGGCAGGGACACCACTCCTACCCCCTGGCTAATACCACTCCATGGACTCAACCTCCATGAATTGATCTCACTTCTCTTTAAACTCTGTTCTAGTTTTAGCCTTCACAGCCTCCTGCAGCAAGGAGTCCCACAGGTTGACTCTTTGCTTTGTGACTCTGTTATTAGTTTGAAGCCTGCTATCCATTCCTTTCCTTTGGTGTCCTCTAGTCCTTCTACTATGGGAACTAATGAAGAACTTTTCTTGATGCACCCTCTCCATCCCACTCATGCTTTTATAGACCTCTATCCTATCCCCCTCCGTCTCCTCTTTTCTAAACTGAAAAGTCCCAGTCTGTTAACCTCTCTTCATAGGGGACCTGTTCCAAACCTCTGATCGTTTTAGTTGCCCTCCCCTCTCCCACACTCTCTCTTCCCCTCTCCCAGCTCCTTTTCCCAGTCTCCCCCAGTTTTGTTCAATAAAGAGAGATTCTATTTTTGAACAAGTTTTCTTTATTTTGTACATCAGGAAGGAGGGCTATGGAAGGGTAAGTGGAAGGAGGTGAGGGAGGAATGGGGTACGAGCCCCTGATGGGGAGGACTGGGCTGGCTCTGCGGGCTTCTGGGGGTGGAAGCTCTCCTGCAGCCCCCCAATTGCCTCCTCTCTCCAGATGGCAGCCTGCAGCAAGTGCAGCCGGTCTTATGGCCGAGTGCTGTGATGTGCCCAGTGTGGGCACTCAGGGCACTCCAAGCCAGGACTGCTTTGGAAACGGGAAACCCCTGAGAACTGTCTGTCCGGGGTGGGGGTCGGGTCCCTTTAAGCAGAGCCCTCGACTAGCCTGAGGCAGCAGCTCCACGCTCTAAGTCCTCATCTGATGCCCTGCCGGCACTGCTTCCGGCCATCCTTAACCCTGGTTCAGGTCCACTTAATGTAGACATGCTAGTTCGAATTAGCAAAACGCTAATTCGAACTAGTGTTTTAGTCTGGATTCGTTAGTTCGAATTAGCTTAGTTCGAATTAACTAATTCGTACTAAGTTAGTTCGAATTAGCGCTGTAGTGTAGACATACCCTTATTGTTTGTTTAAGACCAGGAACAATAACTTTTTTTCAGTTTGTACCTTTCTTTCAAGGTGGAATATAGGCCATTCTTTGTTAACCTCTTATTTATCCGTGCATGTAATGTTTTTTTCCCCTTTCACATTGCCTTTTTTAGTAAGAGGAGAATTTCCCACATGCTGAAATTATCTCATAAAAGAGGTATTAGTAGGAAATATATGTATCTTATCTTTAAGATTCTAGTTCAGGTTTCTGGACCTAATCCTGCAATTGTTACTCACTTCAGCAACTTTTAGTCAAATGGTCCAATGAAAGCCAGTGGAGCCACATGCTTGAACAAAAATTACTTTGATAAGTAAGACTTGCAAAAATCAAACTCATGTAGCACAACCTGATAGACAGTTATCTTCTGTAAGATAAAACTGACAAATTAGATGCTGTGTCAGCCACCAGATATATGATACTGCTTAATACAAGAGATGAAATAATCATATAATTGATTTTAAAGTTTTTGACTATTTAGCAAAGCTCTTTTTTCAGATGTAATGATGTGAAAGTGAAATGTCTTCCTGTAGCCCCAAAACAAAGCTGCTACGATATGAGAGGTAGGAGGGGTCCCAAATCTACCTTCATCAGCTCTCCGATGATGGTGGTGTAACTATCTCTTAGAGAAGAAAAGAACATTTCTCCCCCCTTCACCTCCCCACTGCTGGAGAAAGAGAGGCTGTTAGGGTTCCTGTGGCTAAGTACTGAAGTGCCTTAACATTTCAATCTTGTTAGAAGATATCAGATAGCAATTAAGAGCTAACAGAGAAAAAGAATGGGAAATTATTATTTTATTATTATCTAACACATTTCATGTCAGAAACCATACCCAGGCAATTTAGGACAATACCTCTTTGACTTCTAGGGAAGGATAATCTATTGCAAGTGATGTACCCAATGCCCATTATTGCGCTCAGAAAACTATATAAGGTTCTGTCACCTTTACATATCTGAACCACTTGTTTCATGGTCCACGTTTCTCGCCACCCCCAATCTTCCATTATTTAGCTTTCATCGTTAAAGGAAATAATCATAGGATTAGGACTACAAATTTAAAATACACCCATTGGCTGTGTCTACACTGGGCCACTTATTCCGGAAAATCAGCCGCTTTTCTGGAATAAGCTGTGAGCTGTCTACACTGGCCCTTGAATTTCCGGAAAAGCAACGATGCTCTACTGTACAAAATCAGCCGCTATTCCAGAAAAACTATTCTGCTCCCGCTCGGGCATAAGTCCTTATTCCGGAACACTGTTCCGGAAAAGGGCCAGTGTAGACAGCCCAGTAGTCTTTTCCGGAAAAAAGCCCCGATCGCGAAAATGGCGATTGGGGCTCTTTTCCGGAAAAGCGCGTCTACATTGGCCACAGATGCTTTTCCGGAAAAAGGGCTTTTCCGGAAAAGCAGCCTGCCAATGTAGATGCTCCTTTTCCGGAAAAACTGAAAACAGAATAGTATTCCGTTTTAAGCATTTCCGGAAATTCATGCCAGTGTAGACACAGCCATTTTGTTGTAGTGTGTTTGGCTTTTTGATTACATCTCTTTGCTTTGTATCTGTGCTCTTCAGGGCTTTAATTTAGGTTGGACTAAATCTCCCCTTGTTGTCTGCAGCTTCTACTGCTTGAATCTTACCAGGTCACTTGGCAGTCCAGTTTGGTTCCTCCAGTTTGGTTCCTCCTGTGTGTTTTGGTTAGGTCTCTTATTCAAAACAGTTGAGTTTATCCCACTGAAACAGCTAGACAGACACAAAGTATCCAGGCAAGATGAAGAGAAGCATTTGGCTTTTTTATTTTGTTTTAGATTAATTGGCAGAAATATCAAAATGGGACTCAAACTGCCTCCTAACACTGACATGTCCTGCTAGATGTAGCCTGCCCAGAATAGAGGCATCTCCAAACACCACCCAGATGTGCTCTGCAGACCACTTGATTAGAATTTATGTAAGGATGACTTGCAGGAAGGAAATGTTCTGTGCTAGCCCATGAAGGATGAAAGAAGTCACATGCACACACAGTTTCCTTGTGCAAGCCCATGTGACAGACCAGTGGCCCTTTTTTTCTGATCAATGGCATCTCAGTCTGTAACCATGGAGATTGCCATGGATTGATGCCACACATTTTGAAGGGAGCCATTTTTGCAGAGCTAGCAATATAGGCTGTGACTGAGTGGGACTCTGCTCTTTCATTACTCCAATATCTGTGGAACTAGGAAAATGACCACAGGTTGAATCTCTCTGATCCAGCACATTCGGGACCTGATCAGTCCTGAATGAGGGAATTTGCTGGACCAAAAGAGTTTCCTTGCTACTAGTTGCCCAGATCACCTTCCCTCCATGCTGCCAGCCCCAGTCATGCCCCCTGCCAGGCTGCCGGGCTGCCCAGGTCCTAACCTCACTATCGGGGCTAGCCCCAGACCCACTACTGGGAATGCTGTGGCTGCTGTGTGTCTGGCCCCGGCCCTGCTACTGGAGCTGCCACAGCCCTTGCTGTGTTACCGGGCCTCCGGCGCCAATCCCAGGTTCCAGCCCCACTGGGCTCCAAGCCAGGACTCCCTGGTCCAGGAACACCATAGTTATGCCAGACCACGGATGTTGCCGAATGAGGGAGTCCCAGTTTTGGAAGGTCCAATCTGTCTAGGAAATGTGTCTATTTGTTGCAGGGATAGTTTTTAACTTTTTCACGTGTACATTCACTTAGCACTTTTACAGATGGCAATTACATGTGTGTAATTACACAAGGAGACCTAAATATTTTCCTGAAGGTCAATAGAGAAATAGTTACCCACTTACCTAGCTTATCTTAAACTAAGATGGATGTATTTACAGAGTATTTTCCAAGTCCATCAATAATTATAGTACCGTTACTTATTACAGTGCACATTACAGTCTAGAACTGTTATGCTGTCATCCAACATCCCAGCACACTGCTGAAAACTGATGTTGCTCCTCTATTTTGCAGACTCAATGCACATAGAAGATGTTGAAGCAGTGCAGAAACTTCAGGATGTCTTACATGAGGCTCTACAGGATTACGAGGCCGGGCAGCATATGGAAGATCCACGCCGAGCTGGCAAGATGCTGATGACTCTCCCACTTCTGAGGCAAACTTCCACTAAGGCCGTGCAGCATTTCTACAACATCAAACTTGAAGGCAAAGTCCCCATGCACAAACTTTTTTTGGAAATGCTGGAGGCCAAGGTCTGACTAAAGCATAATGGGCCTTCCCATCATGCTCATTGAAAAAAGGGAAAATACACAGGATAATAATGGCAACGAAACTTAGTGTTTAATTAAGGGAAAAAATGACTGCACTGATATTTAGCAGCAAGACTGTGAAGCAGCTTTCAACTCTTTCTTCTGTGTCTATCTGATGCAGGTTTTTTTTTCTTTCCTGTTTTCCTTTTCTGTTCTTTTATTTCTTCCTCTTCCTCTCTCACCCCTCCTCCCCCACCCTTTGCTGCTGAACTTTTTAAAAGAGGTCTCTAATTGAAGAGAGATGGAAGCCAGGCCTGCCAAAGGATGGAAATCCATAATATGGATGCCAGTGAACTTATTATGAACCATAATGTCCCCAGTGACAAAGGAATCAAAGAAAGAACCATCATACCTTGCAGTACAGTACAACACGATGAACTGACTGAATGCAGTATTAGATTTCATAGGAGCAGTCTCTAATTAGACAACTAAGCAACGATGCATCGGCTGCTTCTTATCATTGCATTTTCCATCTAGATCAGTTACAGCCATTTGATTCCTTAATTGTTTTTTCAAGTCTTCCAGATATTTCTTAGGTTAGCTACAATGTAACTTTTTCAGGGAATAGTTTAAGCTTTATTCATTCATGCAATACTAAAGAGAGAAAAAAATACTGCATTTTTGTGCTGGCTTGAACAATGATGAACAATAATGAAGGACAAATGAATCCTGAAGGAAGATTTTTTTAAATGTTTTGTTTCTTCTTACTAATGGAGATTTTTTTGTACCAGCTTTACCACTTTTCAGCCATTTATTAATGTGGGAATTTATCTTACTAAAGCAATAGTTGAAGGGAAGGTGCATATTATCACGGATGCAATTTATGTTGTGTGCCAGTCTGGTCCAAAACATCCAGTTTCTTAACATGAGCTCCAGTTTCTAACTAAATGTTCACTGACACAAAGAATTAGATTACACCTACCGCATATCTGAGTAGTCTAATATCAAGTATAAATCTATGGTAAGAGAGTGTGACTGTACAAATGTACAGTTGCTACATGATTTCTAAATGATTCAGTTGTAAATGAATGAGATACTGCCTGTTACTTGCAAAGTTATAATCACACAAAGACCTGTGTACCAATACTAGCATAGAGGCAATAAGACAAATGCCAATGTTTGCAAAATTAAGAAATCAGAATAGTAGACTTCTGACCAAATTCAACAATTTAACACGTCCACACTTTAGTTATTAACTTAGACTTTATTTTGGAAATTGCAATTTTTAACAAGTAGCTAAATCAATATATGTGCTTTTCAACCAGTATTGTCACAGCATGAAAGTCAGTCCGTTTCAAGACTGTTAGAGGTGTAATCTAATGTATAAGCCAATTAGATGCCCCCAGAAAACTACAGTCGCTAAATAACCAATAAACAATAACCTCCATCAAATGCTATACCAATGTACCAGTGTTAGTAGCTGCTCCCTGTACTATGTGAACATCCTTATTCTATGTACACAGATGTAATTAAAATTGTAATCCTAACAAACAAAAGAAATGTAGTTCAGCTTTTCAGTGTTTCATGTTTGCTGTGCTTTTCCAAATTTTTATGTTGCATTCAAAGACTGTTGTCTTGTTCTTCTTGTGGTGTTTGGATTCTTGTGGTGTGTGCTTATAGACACAGGGTAGAATTAGAGACAATATTGGATGTACAATTCCTCAGGAGATTACAGTAGTATATTCTATTCCTTACTGGTAATAAGGTTCTTCCTAGTAATAATTAAGAGATCGAAACTCCAAAACAAGTACTCATTACTGACAGATACACATTGAAATAATAATATTTTCAAAACAAGGGATAATTTCTGTAACAGTTTATTATAGAATACCAATGTATAGCTTAGAAATAAAACTTTGAATATTTCAAGATTCTAGATAAGTCTAATTTTTAAATGCTGTAAATATAGCTTTTATTCAATCATCTCTCAGATGTTGTTATTAACTCGCTCTGTGTTGTTGCAAAACTTTTTTGGTGCGGACAAGTTTCCAAAACTATTGCTACTTTGTGTGCTTTAAACAAAATACAATAGGCTGATGGTGCATCAGCCTTGTGCTAGAAAATACTGTGTATCTATCATTAGCTCTATGGGACTATATTGTAGATTGTGTTTTCTCAGTAGAGAAGTGACTGTAGTGTGATTCTAGATAAATCATCATTAGCAATTCATTCAGATGGTCAATAACTTGAAATTTATAGCTGTGATAGGAGTTCAGAAATTGGCACATCCCTTTTAAAAATGACAAAAAAATACAACTCCTGGGAAAAAAAGGTGCTGATTCTATAAGATTATTTATATATGTAAGAGTGCAAAAAATGTTTATTTTCCAGATAGTTTGTGCAGGGTTTAAGTTACTACTGTTCAATTACAGTATATATATATATATATAAATATAAATATATAATATAAATATTGTTTTGCTGTATCACATTAAAGAACTTGGGCTTCAGGGTCAAAAGCCAATAAACTAAAAATACAAAAAACACAGAAAAATGGAGATGTGTTAAAGGCACAAGGTGCAAACATTAGTTTTCATTTTTAGTAATTTGTAGAGCTGCAAAAGAACAAGTATCTCAAGACTTTAAAAACTTTTCAATGAAATAAGGCTAAAAGAACTGCACAGTCTTTATAATAATGTTAATCCTAAACCTAGCTGGAGGAGAGTTCTTTCAAGACCACTTATTTAATGTGAAGTGTTGGGAAAATTTCAAAAGGTGTCTGTTTTAGCCATTATGATTTAATTTCTATTTTTTGCTTCATTTTTTATTTTTTCTTATTTAAAGCAATATGATTGTGTGACTCCCAGAAGTTACACATTTGTTTCAATCAGATCAGATTGTTGTATTTATTCCACTATTTTGCATTTAAATGATAACATAAAAAAGATATAAAAAATTAAAACTGCTATTTTTCTTATAGAAGAGAAAATGGGTGTTGGTGATTGTATTTTAATTATTTAAGCGTCTCTGTTTACCTGCCTAGGAAAACATTTTATGGCAGTCTTATCGTGCAAAGATTGCAAAAGAACAAAAAAAAATTAAACTGCTTATAATAAATAAAAATCCAGGAGTTGCATAATAGCCAGTAGTAAAATAACCATGTCTATAGCTGTAGATGGGCTTCACATCTGTAAAGCAATCAACTGTATATTTTTGTGATGTGTATCATACCGTGTGCTCCAACCAATGTCCATTTGTGTAAATGTATTTATTTTATATTGTATATATTGTTAAATGCAAAAAGGAGATATGATTCTGTAACTCCAATCAGTTCAGATGTGTAACTGAAATTATTATGCCTTTCAGGATGATGGTAGAGCAATATTAAACAAGCTTCCACTTTTGATCGCTTTTATTTTATTTTTTGTGTTGTGGTTATGTTTTTTTGGTTTTTGTTTTTGTTATAAGAGGGAAACAATTCAATAAGCATTACCTTTTGTTACTTCCATTCAAAGAGTAGCAAGCATTACCCCTTTCCCTTTAAAGTAGAGTACAAGTCTAAATAAATGCTATATAAAGGCTTGTCAAAATGAATTCCAGTGTGGTGCAAGACATTTTGCATACTCTTAAATATGCAAAATGTCTCATAGCACATTAGAATTCATTCTGACAAGCCTTTATATAGCTCTTATTTAATCTTAAAGCATCTCCACATCAACCTGCATTACTCAAAATCATTGTCTCTCTGTCAATGTCATAAAAGAAAACTTTCCCACTATTTTAAGATCATATTAATACCATCTAGAAATAATTATTTGATTTCTCCATCAACAACTAAATCCATCATTCATTTCCTATAAAAGGGACTCCTTTTACATGTTCTGGGTTTGTTTCTTTTAAAATATATGCATTATTTGAACCAGCTTTCATGCATAGAAGTAAGTAGTCATGGGAGCAATAATAGAGATTGGTGTTAATGAAGAACTCTCATTAGTCTTGAAGATCCAAAGGGTTAAACAGCTTGGTTTAAAACTGACAGTAAATAGCCTCTCAACCTTTTACCAACTGAAAGGTTATAGCCCTTATTGCACTGGGTCCAACTGTGTGTCCTGCGGACCCTTCTGGAGCCGTCACAGAAGTGCTAATGTGTGCTTTTCTTGCTTTTTAGACTCTCTTCTTGATAGTATTTTGTCATTGTGTTTGCCCAACATATTTCTCACCTTCAGTGCTGGCTATTCCCTGGAGACTTTGGCTGATGACACAAAGGCTACTGAACTGAATGGTATTCAGGGACAAGAATTGTTTCAGTCATTCAGACAAACTATCAGGAGAACGCTTGGTATTTTAGAATTGTACAGTCTTTTAATTAGTAATATGCCATTGAAGGATATGAGAAGGGGGGAGGGAAAGTACTTTCTACATTTTACTTGTTTTAAGAAAGTTCTCCTGGAATAAAGGAATGACAGAAAGAAATCCAAATATTTTGAAACAGCATATACAATTTTGCCTGACTTGACTTTTATGATTTGATTTTGAGTTCTTGCCCAGTAGCTCTTCAGACTGGAGTATAATGCATCATCACATCCTAAAATGGAGAGCAGCATTGTTCAGAACATATCATTCTAAAAAAAGCAAAGCAAACTGTAATTTGCCATATGTAAACAATATGCCACTCTTCGAGTTGCAGATGCCCCAGATTTGAACAAAATGTAATTGTATCTATTCATTGGCTTGAAACGTTTGACTGTGAACATTTCCACAAACATTTCTTATAATAAGTAGCACTTCTATTCCATTGTTCAGCTAAGGATCTCAGAACAAGCATTGAATGAGCATCACATTTTCCCAGGAAAGGCATAAATAGGGGTATATACAAAGCAGAGAGCGTTTCACACAACTGAAATGCACCCACTTCTGGGTGCACCATGGCAAACATTTAACAGCTAATAGCACTACACAGCTGCTTAGTTGAGGAAGTGGACAACTATCCAATAGAAATATTTAAATAGGCACAAATATTTTTGCAAGTACCCATGGGGAAGTTGGCCAAGACTCACTAACTCTTAGCTGTAAAAGAGGAAAAGTGCTCAGAAGCTTGGTTTTTAAATCTCATTCAACAGGTGTTCTCTCCACCAGTGTGCTATCTAGTGCTAAAATGCAAAAGATTCAGTACTGATTCTGGAGGAAAAAGTGCTACTAATTGAGTATGTCACTGAACCACATTCTACTTCCGATAGCATCTTGGTTATCCTTGGAGACTCCCTGCCAGCAATAGTCTACTTCTCCTTCGCTTTTTATGATCTCATGGACTCACAGTACTGGGTGATATGGAACACCACCAAATTAGTAGCTTATATTCTCTCTAGATAAGCCTTCTGTAGAAAAAGACATTGTATGGAAATCAGTCTTCAGGCACTATGTATTTTATGCATACACTTGTGTTTGTGGTTATTTAGAATGTGGTACTATTGTTACAGAAATACTAGTACAGATTAAATGGATGTAGGAAAACAATATATTTCTAAAGATAAACATATGGAAATATTGCTTATGTAGGGACAAATATCCATGATGCGTAAATGTTCTTTTTAGGTGCTCCCCTCTGTCTCCTCTGGAAATGCCCCATACATGGTATTTTCTCACTGGCTTTTTTTTTTTTTTTTTTTTTTTTTTGCAGAATATCAAAACACTTCCTTATTTTTTCACTTAACCTGTATTGGCTCTTTAGACTGAACACAAGAATGGCACAATTTTAATCTGTTTGCTGAATTCTAAGTCAATTTTTGTTTACCCTTGCTTATTTTCCTTATCTGTTTTTTCACTTGCACCTTTCCTTTCCTTTGCATTCAGTCTCTCTAGTGGATTGTAGTTCTCTTTGATTTCACGTGGCTCTTTGTTAATTACTATATCCTTGTTATATAGTCTGGCTGCAGTAACTACATCACATGTTTTTTCTTGTCTGATAAGATGATGATTTTGTGTATCTAGAATACCTCTCCTCTAACATATTCTATAAACTTTCTCCTCTCCTTTGCTACAGAAATGCAAATGTGGAAAATGCCAGTAGTAGATTTGTTTGCCTTTTTAAAAATTTTATTCACAATCATTTAGTTTTTTATAGGTGGATTGATATATCTTGGTCATGGTAATAGTCGTCTTTGTTGAGATTTTCACCCATTCTTTCCCAGCATTCAAATTCCCAAGACTAATTTCTTACTATGTTAATATAAAAAAGCACGTAGCAGTAGATTGATTACACACAGCATCTTATTATTAAGTAGAACAGAAAAGAAGGGCATTTCAAAATATAATCCTCCTTTCCCAGGAGTATTCGTCTTGTTCTCCATGAAGTTAAAGGTCTGAAATAATGTGCCCATCAGGAGCTCAATGTTGCATGTCCATGCCAGTTGGTCCAAGGGCTTGTTATGATGGTAATGACCTGCTGAAACGTGAGCTTTGATGGCAACAATACAATTGCTACCAGCTCACCCGCTGGGAGAAATATTTTATTATTGTCAAATGCCCTCCACAGAGATTTGTTTTGCCTGTTCCTGTTTAAATTAAATTCAGAGCAGCACTGCATTATTATTTCTCTGGAGTATATTTGAAATAAACAACTAGTCCTCAAATTTAGGATTCCTGGCTAGTTTAAATTTTCTTATTAGCAGAAAAATTACAAGAGGTGACAACATAGCTGCAGGAATATGATTATGGCAGCTGTACAAGAGATTTACTCACTGAGCACATGGCCTAAAAGCACAAGAACTCCCTTCTACTTTACAGATGCCAGCCAAATTAATAATTAACTGTGTCATAAATTCTGTAGCCTCAAAGAATGGTGTCCAATAGGAACAATGCTTTTCTGCATCTTTCTATAGGAGTTTTGTCACAAACCTAAGTGAATGCTCTTCACGGGGTGTGTGACTGATCAGACTAAGAAACCAGTGCATGCCATTCCATATCACGGCTGCTCAGTGATAGTATGACTTGGTAGTCCAAAAAAAAAGGTAGTCCAAAAAACATATTACCCCATCCACCCTGTGTCTCCAATAGCCTGGCCCCACTATGGCTACACCACTGCAAACAGCACAGATTCGGAGTCATTTATTGCTGGTTGTCTAAGGCATAACTGCGACATTCTGCTAGCCCTGGCTCACTGAGAGTTTTGGTACAGATTAAATGGGCCAAGTTGTCAACTTCATGGACTACATTCACATACAGGAAACTTTGAGTTCCCGTTCTTAGGATTTCATTCAATATTCTTCTTTTGGAGAGTGGCATTCCCATGCTCACCTATGGAATTACTTAAGGGATTGATGGCACTACAGTGTAAAAATAGCTGAGAATTTAGGACACCAATAAATAACACAAAGCACAATACCACATCCTGACTCCATAGCACCACCGTGCGGTAGCTGTAATTCTTCAAACACTTTCCCCAAATGCTGCAACTCTGTGGCAAACAGCGTAATCGAATGGTGCCTGGAAGGGTATTTACATTGCCAAAATACATGTTCTTAATTCAGGTTAACTAACTCGCAGCAGCTAAGTTAAGTTAAAGTTGCAAGGGGAGACCTGCTAAAACCTGGAGAGGAGCCTAGGGTTGGTGATGAGCTGGTAACCTGCATTAACGTTTGCTGCTCACCTGAGGTAAAAGCCAGGTTTTTGTCTCTTCCATGTGATTTTTGCCTGAGTTAACACACCCTTTTTTCTTCAATATAGCCATATGTGAAATCAGGGTTTTTTTATTCAGGCCTTATACTTCTGAAGCATTTGGATAGGGGAGGTAATAGTAAGGTCTGGATTAAGAAAGAGGTTTTGCAGGCTGCAACTCTGGGCTAAGAGGGGCACAAAAGGGTGACAACAGTAATGGCGCTAGCTGTATAAACAAGGTTTCATCATAATGACTATTTGCATAGTTTGCATTTATTCAGCACCTTGTGTCCAAAGAAGTCAGTGGACTTTTGAAAAGCAGAGATGTGTTGTTATTTGGGTAAAGAGAGGCCCTGAGAAGTTAAGTTCCCTGTTCATAATTACGCTGCAAGTCAGATAGCTGGCTTCTCACCTGACTCAGCCATTGACTTCCTGGTCTGCACTCTAACCATTAGATTACAATACCTGTACCATGGAAAAATTCCTAGCACATCTTCATGACCTCCTGAGGTCTCTTCCAGCTCTATGATTCTATGATCTCTGGAAAAGTCACCCCACACCATTTAGCTGGATGGATGTGGCAAGGGTGGACTAGCTACTGTTCAGGTTGATGTTTCAGAGAAAATAAACAATGGTAATTGAAAGGAGTTAAAAGGAATGTATTTTTATAGGGCAAGAAAATTGAACTGGAGAGGGTTAGGAGTGTGAATTTAATCTAATATGCTCTAGCTTGCTTTACTGGGAATGGCCAAAAGGGACTGTTAGTAAAAGGAAGTCAATAAGGAGGACATGGTTGTGGAGTGTGGCCTCCAAGGACGGCAAAGGAGCCTTTTTTTTACATGCCTGCATTTAACTTTGACCCTTTAGGACTCTCAAGCTATGTCCACACTGCAGAGTTTTTGTGCAAAAAGGTCCGTTTTTGCATAAATACTCAGAGCGTCCACACCTCAAGTGCGTTTTTGTGCAAAAAAATTTACAGTGAATTGACAGAACGGGGGGGAGGGGGAGGTTGTTCAAGTATAGGTATTCCTCTTTCTACAAGGAATAACTCCGTTTTGCACAAGCGCTCTTGCCCAAAAAGGTATATGTGGATGGGGAAACAGGGTTTTTTGTGCAAAAACAGCCTATCAAAAGAAACACAGGTGCCCTGGTGCCATTCTGTTAATGGCAATCAGGGCTTTCTTGCAAGAGAGCGTCCATACAGTCTGGATGCTCTCTTGTGCAAAAGTGCATCACTTTTCCGATGCACTTTTGCAGTGCGGACACACTCTTGCAGAAGATCTCTTCCACAAAAAGATTCTTGCGCAAGAAGCCTGCAGTGTAAACGTAGCCTCAGCGCCCTCCACTTCTTCTGAAGAAGAATCTGTGTAACACACTGAGGAACTTTCCCTTCTGTTGCCACAGTTATTTTAGTGACAAACAACAACTGAGGCTACCCTCTCTCCATCCAGGCACTTTATTTCGCTCCCCTTGCTCATCCCATCCTTGTTCTCCAGAGCCCTGCAACAGAATTGGAGCCTTCCCTCCCCTATCTGAGCATGCTCTGCATAATTTGTCCCTTACTGTTCCATTATTCCAAACCAATCTATTAATAAGTAGTACTGGACACACTGAGCTTGAGCTATTGCTCAGTAATACAGGCTCTGAACTACGTTCTAGGAGCCCATGTCATGTGCAAGCGCTTATATGGTCCTTCCTGCTTTGTTGCCCATCCCCATTCAACCATCAAATTTGGCATGGAATATGAATGATTAGTCATTAAACACCACCAGTTAATTAGTTTGTGGCTACTACGTGGTGACCAACTTGGGAAAAAGCAATTCCTCTTAGAAAGCAAATCCCTGTTGGGGGGAAAAAAAAGATAAAAGCTGCTATGTTGCTAATAAGAGCCTGCACTTAACAAAAACAAAAATATTGCTACTTCTGGAAGGCTTTTATTATGGGGCTCCCGTGACAGATTAGTGGCCCAACCCTGAGCCGGGCTGAGTGGGAGTGGCAGGTTTGAGCATTCTGGCGCTACCAAAATTTTTACAGAGTGCCTCATTCAAATTCTTTCTCCTCCCTGCCACCTGTCTAAGGCTCTGGAAGGGAATTTGGGTTGGGAGTTTGGGTGCAGGCTCTGGACTGCAGCAGGGGGCTAGGGGTGGCAAAAGGAAGTGCAAGTTCTTGGGGGGAGTTTGGGAGGAGAGGTTGGCGTGCTCTGGAGGGAGTGGCATGCACAAGATGGTGTGGTAGGAGTGGATGGGGAGAGCCACACTTACCTGGGACCACTCCCCTCTGGCAATGGGTGCTGCTGCCCCAGTGTGTTCCTCAAGACACCACCCCTTCTCCCCCCCCCCCGCCATGATCTCCTTGTGCATCCCTCAGCACCACCTGCTTCCCCAGGTGATTTCAAACACATTTCATCCCAGCTGCTAGCATGTGCATCCCTGTGGCCCGAAGGAGGGGGCGGGAGAGGCGGATGCCTGCAGGGGGGCAGCAGGCATCAGCAGGCTGGTGGTGAGTTTTGATGGAGCCCAGCCCCGACCCAGGAGTATTCCTGGGGCTGGGACACCATGGGCCCATATAGTGCGGGTGCTTCCTAGGAGTTTCCTCAGCTTCCCCTGAGCTTAATGGCAGCAAATGCTGAGCAGGGCACTATGCACCGCTCAACACCTGAGGGGATTGGGCCCATGTCACCCTGTACGAGACAACAGAAGGCATCTGTCATCGGCCTAATTTAAGAGCTCCCGCCTCTCATTATATCTGTTCTCAGGCTACCAGCCCACACCTCTCTGCTTATTTAGAAAAAATGACCAGAGCAGAGGCATACGTGTGTAATCGGAGCTGGCCCAATAAAAGCGCCGGAATAGAGGTTATGCATGTCACCAAGCTGCAAGCAACACGCAGAGGCTGAGACAAATGCTCCGACCACTATGCCTACATGGGGCACTCCCCTCTGCAGCGGTGTCACTTGGCACGCTAAAACCAGCCCTTCCTTCTGAACAAAGCTAGTACAGGGATGGGCGCCCGAGGAAACAAGACAGTGTCGGATTGTTACGACAAAAGGACAAATTCAGGGAGAGGATTAGTGAAAGTCTACAGTGTGTGTGGTCACTGGATACTGGTTTAACCCCTTCACCGCTGACTGTCACCTCAAGCCCCACGAGGCAGCATTGTTCGTCAATGGTTGCGAAGAAAGAGGGGCAGAATCTCTGGTGTGTCTGAGGTGTTCTCTTGCAGGTTTAAAACACCTTTGCTTTTCTTGAATGCCAAAGACACTGCGTTGGCCCAATCCCTATCATCTGCATACCTATGGCACCTAGCTAGCATGCAGCAGATGGGGATCCATCACATGAAACACTTTGCCCTCCACATGGGTAGTGCAGGAACAGTTTGCTGCCCTAGTCCTGTGCATTTATGAGGAATACTCAGGTTACTCTTCCACAAGTTGATGTCTACATTGCACTACGTGGCTGTGCTTTATGAAATCCAACTAGACACTGGCCCTCCCATTGGCATGTGCTAGCTATTCACCAAGATGCTCAGGAACACAGCCCTGTGCTACAGACATCCCTAAGCCTCAGACTGCCAGATGATAATTGCTGTCTTCTTCCCATTGCCTTTGAAGCATCTGGCATTGGCCACTGTTGGAAGACAGGCAATTGGGCTAGCAGGATCTTTGGTCTGGCCATTTATACCATCTTAATTTCCCCCTCACCTCACGAGAAGGGAGTTGAAGAGGGCTCACCAGCTGCCCAGGTGAATGCCCTAATCATTGGGCTACAGTGATTGATGAGGGCTCCCACAATGTTACCAACTGAAGCTGTTCCACTTTACTAAACTAGTACTGCAGTGAAGTGGTGTTTGAGGCTCTCTCTCTAGGCCTGTGCTGGGGCTTCAGTGAGAAGGTGTTTAAGGCTCCCTCTCTAGGCCCCTGCTTGGGGCTTCTCTGGTGCGTTAAGGGAGCTGTTGGTTCAAATCTCCTTTCTGCTCCTTGAAAAGGGTGTGGGAGAAGAGGGAAGTGCTGCAGTCATGTATGTGCCTGGGTTGTACAGCTAGCTGTGGTGATGGAAGTTGGGGGCATCTTGAGCATGCCTGTTGAAACTAATACACTTTAGTTAAATATTTAGACAGCAGCAACTCTGCATGTTGTAGTCCAGAGGTTAGACTGCCTACCTTGCTGAGTGGGGCTGTGAGTTTGAATCCTCCTCTGCTTGATGTAAGAAGGGTTATGGATGGGTTTCAAACACAGTTGTTCTGCATGTGCCCTAGGTGATGCGGCTTGCTTCCCTTTTGCCTGTGGAAGCTGTTTAATTAAATTGAGCCAAAAGCTGTCTGAGACTTCCTCGGTAACCCAGGGGTTTGCCTGTGGGCTTGGCCCGCAGCAGGTGTGGTGTGAGTCTGCCTTGGTGCAAGCCTGGGGCTTTGGGTCAGGAGCACAACTACCCTTACTTCTAGTCCAGTTGCTTAAGTAGGGCGGTGGGCAACAAGCAGCCTTTCATGGACATTGTAAACAGCCACTGCTGGGCATTTCGGGCAGTGGCATTTTTATCAATAATGGGTCATGTTATTGAGAACTGGCCTTGAGAGGATTGAAATCCATATTGGTCACTGCCATCTGGAACTTTTTTGGTCCCTGCACACTGCACCCTGAAGAGTGGATTTAAGGTCAGGAGGAGATGTTGCCCAGCCATGGGCAGGTTGCGCTCTTATGGTTATCCATGATTAATTTGGATGTACCGGATCAGTAATAACTTTTTAAATGCCCAGAATACAGCCATGCAGTGTGGCCATGAACATTCAGCTCTATGGACCCACAATGCCAAACATATTGTCGTTGTTATAAAAGAGCTCTCAGGTACACTGAAAGAGCCATAGAAGTTTCAAGCAAGCCTGAGGTGTTTTAAGGCTTTCCATGTGTGCTTAGACAACAGTTTACCTATTTATATAAGCTGAAAATCTCTCCTCAAGTAGATGTTGAGATGCCAGTTGCCAGCTCATGCCAAGGTCTCCGTATCTCAGCAGGACACTGACAGACATGTAATTGGAATCTCTCTGGCTCATTTATGGGTTAATACAGTATTGCTAGAATAGCATGGGTGGCGGGTATTGTAGGCAGGAGAGGCTGAACTTCCCCAAACAGCCTATTATGGCCCCTCCCGCAGGCCAGTGCACTTTCCGTAGGGAGTCAGGGTTGGATGTGTTGCCTGCCCAGTGCCCTGAGGCGTGGAGCCCTGGGCGTGTGGGTGCAGCAACCTCGCCACCCAGGAACTGTGGGCATTGAAGCTGTAGCACACCAGGGCTGGGGACTTGCATCTCTGCCACAAGCTGAGAAGTGCTGAAGTCATGAGACATTGTGGGTGTGCTTTGGGCTCCTCTTGTGGTTGGCTTGGGGGAGGGGAGCTAGAAGAGGGGGCATAAAGAGAGAGGCTGGAGGTTAGCCCCCGTCTTGAGGCCTGAGACTAGTGTGGTGGAGAACCTTAAAAGGTGCAGCTATGAAAATTCTGACACCTCCTTCCCATGGGAAGAATAATTAATTAATGATCATAAATAAGCCAGCACATCTGTTATATATAATAAACCACGGGGGGGGGGGGGGGGACCTTGTGGGAGGTGTGTGTCTGTGTAAATTATGAGGCCATTTTTACACCTAAGGAAGAACCCATAATGGACAGACAAGTAGTTTAATTGTATTTTGCATCTCAGTTTGAAATCCAATGAAAAAGCTCTTTAATATTTTTAAGTACTCTTCTTCCTGATACTATTTCTATCATACTCTCAGCATATGGCAGCAAACAATGCTGCCTTTGCTGTAGCTGGGGTAGCAAAATGTCTAGAAAGTTCATTGTAAAATTGGCTTTGATAATGTTGTGAGAGGTAAATGTACCTGCAAGGAGAGGATTTTATATAGTTACTACACTGAAACCCTTACCACAATGTAACCTAGACTTAGGACACCCATTCATAAGGTAACCGGGGAAAAAATGCACAGTGAAGTGTGTGTATGTGGCGGGGAGGGGAGGGATCCTGCTCCTACAGAGTGACCAAATGTTTCGCTAAATGACTTGCTGAGCCAGGCTAGCCATATATTTTTCATATAAATGGGATCCATCTTTTTCCCAGAAGATTTCAGGAAAAAATTCCAACTCCCAGTGAGAAAAGACTTAAGGTCAGCTTCTGTACTTCACACTACAAAACCTTTTCACACGGTCAGGGTAACAAAGGGACCTGCAAATCTAACAGCAACATGTTTTATAACATGAACAAAATCAGGAGATTTCCGTGACATCCAGGTTTTCTTTTTCAGGGCTGTACTACTTCTTTTGTACCTCTGTTTTAGAAAAGGTTGAGAGAAGGAGGGTGATATTAATCATGTAGGAAGGATTGCAATACATTTCTTTCCCTGGCTCCACTTACCTGTTAATGCTTGTTATTGGGAGAGTCTTTGCAAGGCAGTATGCATGTTTGATGCAAAAAACAAAGATGCCTTGTCACAGTGGTCTGAAGAGTGTTACCCCCACATAGCAATATACATTTCTGCTTTTCCTGCAAATAATAATGACCTTCAGTAGATAAAGCATGTTTCAACTCACTGGTTTAGGTGAGACTCTGTGAGTACAAGGGTCTATCTCTGTGAATTTAGTTGCAGGTTTGGTACCAAACTCACTAACATATAAATAGCCCCAGTATGAAATATATTGTCTAGAATGGTATTAATGACCTGGAGAATGAGTCCTTGTAAAAGGATGGACTAGGCCTTGAAGCCCCTTGTTGGAGGCTTGGTATCCCTTCCACACCTGGCCCCAAAAAAGGGCAGTAGAGAGGTCCTCCAAGCTGCCTAGAGTGTCTGTGTGAGAATCAGCCAATCAAGGCCCAACAGGTTAGTATAAGAAGAGCTGCGGGGCCAGAGAGAGTTTAGCTCTTAGTTAGACCTGCAGGAGAGTAAATGGTGCTCTGGGGTGGCTTCTGGAATTCCACCAGGACAGGATCCTGAGATGAAGATCGAGACTGTGCTGAAGCTATGGGGATGTGGCCTACAGAATTGTAGCAGAAAAAGAATTTAGTGAAAGGGACATAGCAATGGCTGCTGCCTATGGGCTGTGAGGGGATCTGTGTCTCCTGCTCCTTCACCAGCCACTGGGAAAGTGGCCTGGACTTTGATGCAACCTAGAAGGGAAACTGAATTCTTGTAGTGGCCTGACTGAAGAACTGAGGTGAGAGAGGCCCAGGGTATGTCTACACTACAAAGTTAATTCGAACTAACGGACTTTAGTTTGAATTAACTTTGATAGGCGCTACACTAGCACTCTGCTAGTTCGAACTTAATTTGAACTAGCGGAGCGCTTAGTTCGAACAAGGTAAATCTCATTCCACAAGGACTAAGCCTAGTTCGAACTTACTAGTTCAAATTAAGGCCTGTGTAGCCCCTTAATTCGAACTAGTGGGAGGCTAGCCCCCCCCCCCCAGCTTTCCCTGGTGGCCACTCTGGCCAACACCAGGGAAACTCTATTGCCCCCCTCCCGGCCCCAGAGCCCTTAAAGGGGCACGGGCTGGCTACGGTGCCTGTGCCAGGTGCAAGCCTGCCAGCACCCAGCCAGCAGACCCTGCACCTGGCACGGCTCGAGCCAGCCACCCGATGCCCCCCAGCCCTCCGCCTCTTCCTGGGACCAGGCTGGCGGCTCCCGGGAGCTTGCCCAGGACCGCAAGAGGCGGGCACCTGCCTGGTCCAGTGCAGACATCGTGAACCTCGTCCACGACCTCCGCACTAGGCACAGGAAAGTGACGGTCTAGGGCAGGAGAGCTGCCAGCTTGGCCACCCAGGAGCAGGTTTGCATGAAAATCAAGGGGGTCCACTGAGACCCCCGACCCTGAGCCCTGAGCTTAGAATGGCCATACTGGGTCAGACCAAAGGTCTATCTAGCCCAGTAGCCTGTCTGCTGACAGAGGCCAACCCTAGGGACCCTGGAGCGGATGGACCAAAGACAGTGACCAAGCCATTTGTCTCATGCCATCCCTCTCCATCCTTCCACAAACTTTGGGCAGGGACACCACTCCTACCCCCTGGCTAATACCACTCCATGGACCCAACCTCCATGACTGTATCTCACTTCTCTTTAAACTCTGTTCTAGTTCTAGCCTTCACAGCCTCCTGCAGCAAGGAGTTCCACAGGTTGACTATTTGCTTTGTGAAGAAGAACTTTCTGTTACCAGTTTGAAGCCTGTTATCCATTCCTTTCCTTTGGTGTCCTCTAGTCCTTCTATTATGGGAACTACTGAAGAACTTTTCTGTATGCACCCTCTCCACCCCACTCGTGCTTTTATAGACCTCCATCATATCCCCCCTCCATCTCCTCTTTTCTAAGCTGAAAAGTCCCAGTCTGTTTAGCCTCTCTTCATATGGGACCTGTTCAAACCCCTCATCATTGTAGTTGCCCTCCCCTCTCCCACCCTCTCTTCCCCTCTCTCACCTCCTTTTCCCAGTCTCCCCCAGTTTTGTTCAATAAAGAGAGATTCTATTTTTGAACACAATTGTCCTTTATTTTGTACATCAGGAAGGGGGGTTAGGGAGGGGTAAGTGGAAGGAGGTGAGGGAGGAATGGGGTACGAGCCCCCGATGGGGAAGACTGGGCTGGCTCTGCGGGCTTCTGAGGGTGGAACCTCTCCTGCAGCCCCCCAATTGCCCCCTCTCCCGAGTTGGCAGCCTGCGGCAAGTGCAGCCGGTCTGATGGCCGAGTGCTGTGATGTGCCCAGTGTGGGTACTCTTGGCAATCCAAGCCAGGACTGCTTTGCAAGCAAGGCACCCCTGAGAACTGTCTGTCCGGGGTGGGGGTCGGGTCCCTTTAAGCACAGCCCTCGGCTAGCCTGAGGCAGCAGCTCCATGCTCTAAGTCCTAATCTGATGCCCTACCGGCACTGCTTCCGGCCATCCTTAACCTCGGTTGACGGTCCACTCAATGTGGACATGCTAGTTCGAATTAGCAAAATGCTAATTCGAACTAGTTTTTTAGGTCTAGATGCACTAGTTCGAATTAGCTTAGTTCGAATTAACTAATTCGAATTAAGTTAGTTTGAATTAGTGCTGTAGTGTAGACATACTCTGAGTGAGGAGTGGTTTTTTTTTTAAATTCTTACACCCCCCCCCCCCCCAAGTTTTGGGCATTGTAATGGCAGGGCATGGGATGAGAAGACTAGAATGCTTTAGTTCTTGGGAAAAAATGGGATTAACAGTCCTGTGTGAACCAGAATTTTGGCAGAACAAGATTAGCATTCCTGTCTGGATATCCTTCAGAACTGCGCTCCATTCAGTCCTTGGTCTGATGTCTAAAATTGCTAATATGGGTGATGAATGCTGGGGCAGTTATAGTAGTGTCAAGAAGCTCCAATCAGGTCAACATTACATTGTGTTGATTGTTGTTCAAATACATAGTAAGAGGAAGTCTGTGTCCTCAGAACTTAGATAGTCTAATTGAAGGCAAGATAAGATGTGCATGTCTGTCCACTAGGAAACCACCATCAAATGGCAACAGTTTTTAGGTTGTACCAGTTTAGATAGTCTTCAAATCAGTAATCGAGGGTATGTCTATGTAACCACCACTAAGACGGACATGTAACCACCATTAAGGCGGATTTGAACTTGGGACCTCGGGAGCTGACTATAGGAGCCTCTATCTTCTGAGCTAAAAGCCAGCTGGCTCCCAGCGCATGCTGTAGAGGTCTCTTGATTTTAACTGTTACAGAGGTCTAGGTGCCACTTGCAGTACTCAGTAACCACACTAGACCTATGTCTACACTCGCGGCTTCTTGCGCGAGTAATATGCAAATGAGGCAAAGCATGGAATATCGTTGTCTCATTTGCATACTTAATGAGCCACCATTTTTTTCAGAAGAGGCTCTTGCACAAGAAGGAGTGTCTACACTGCCCCTTCTTGCGCAAGAAAAACCCTCTTGCGCAATGCCATTCTTCCTGTCAAGTAATAGGTGTAATGGCATTGCGCAAGAGGCTTTTTTTTGCACAAGAAGGGACAGTGTAGATGCTCCTTCTTGCGCAAGAGCCTCTTCTGAAAAAAAGGTGTCTCATTAGGTATGCAAATGAGGCTTGGCGATATTCCACACTTAGCCTCATTTGCATATTACTCGCGCAAGAAGCCGCAAGTGTAGACATAGCCTAGGGCTGCGTCTAGATTGGCATGATTTTCTGGAAATGCTTTTAATGGAAACGTTTTCCGTTAAAAGCATTTTCGGAACAGAGCATCTAGATTGGCACGGACGTTTTTCCACAAAAGCGATCGGGGCTTTTTTGTGGAAAACGAATCTGAGCTGTCTACACCGGCCCTTTTGTGCAAAAGGGACTTTTGCCTGAACGGGAGCAGAATAGTATTTCCACAAGAAGCACTGATTTCTTACAATAGGAAGTCAGTGCTTTTGCGGAAATTCAAGAGGCCAGTGTAGACAGCTGGCAAGTTTTTCCAAAAAAGCGGCTGATTTTCTGGAAAAACTGGTCAGTCTAGACACAGCCTAGGTGAGTGGGTTACATCTACACTGCAGAGTTTTTTTGGAAAAATGGCCTTCCCTATATGCCACTTATGCTAGTGCTTGCTCCAAAGCTAGTAGGAAAATTGTGTGCGTGTACTAAAGGGAGGGAGATTCATGTGGGGTAAGTCTGTCAAACTATGAGCTCCATTGTGTATTAAGAAATAAATGTTATATCCTATAGCAAACACTTGTCTAAACTTTCCTGAGGGCAGCTCATTTTATTAATTCTAGGACGTGTCCAGAACATCTTACTGAGGCTATGTCTACACTACAGAGTTTTTTCGGAAAAACAGCCATTTTCCCCAAAAAACTTCACTTACGCCCACACTGCAATCATGTTCTTTTGGAAAACAATTGAAAGAGCAGAGGAGTTTTTCCGATATTGGTAAACCTCTTTCTATGACGAAGAAGCCTTTTTATAAAAGAGCTCTTTCAGAAAAAGGCACGTGAGGATGGGGAAGAGGGAGTTCTTTAAAAAATGAGGAAAGAGGAAAAAGCACAGGTGGCCTGGTGGCCACTCGGTCCATAGTAATCACAGCTTAAATGTGAGAGAGTGTCCATTCATTGTGGACGCTCTTTGTCGAAAAAGCAGATCGCTTTTTCATGTACGTTGGCAGTATGGATGCGCTCTTTCGGAAGAAGTTTTTTTGGAAGATTTCTTCTGGAAAAGCTTCTTCTGAAATAAGCCTGCAGTCTAGACGTAGACTTAGAGGTAAAAGGCTCTATTATGTTAAAAGGCCTCTGTGTCATCCAATCCCTGAGCCACTAGTTTTTAATCATAGATCTTTTACCAATGGATTGCTGGCACTATTTTGCTGATTACCATTTTAAAATGGATACATGATACTGCAGAATTAAGAGACAGACTTTTATTTTGAGCGACAGATGAAAAAACTGAAGATGGCATTTCTTTTCAAGCAGCTATTTTCACCATTTTGTAACTTTAAATATTAAACTTCCCACCTGAAATATAATAATAAACTCACCCCTGGGAAAGTCTCCTTAGAAGAAGCAGAATCAGTTTTTATATGGGAGAGGATATTTTGGCATTTTGATCCCAGTTCTCGCAGCTTTAAGCTGCTGCTTTTATGTCAAATAAATGCTTGAGCGGGGTACAGTCAATATAGTGCCTACTTTTCCTATTGGTCTGCTGGCACAGGTGTCATGGACAAGATAAATGGGTTAGCCAGGATATTCCTGAACATATTTCTGGTTGCTGGAATACCCTGATTGAAGCATAGGATGGGTAGAGAAACAAAGGCATATGGTGGTGAAGTGCCCTGAGGGAGTTCACACAGTAGGTCTTTAGCACAGCTGGGACTAGAACTCGGGACTCAAATTCTGGCTTCATTGACCAATATTTTATTTGAAGCCTCCTGATTTCCAATTGTCGCCTTTTTTCCTAGAGCCTGCTGCTCTTCTTTAAGCCTTCAAAATGGGTGCATATTCTCTTTTGTCCCATCCACCCTGAGCTGCCCTGACTTCAGCTCACGATCTAGAGGCAGCAATATAGGTCTCCTTTTGTCCCCTTTTCTGTAGGACAAATAAGAAATCACATTTGTAAAAAAAAAAAAATGTTCTACTGAGTCATTTTGAAAGCGTCTTTAGCAACCAAACCAAAGTAGGTAGAACTAATCTGCACAGATTAATTTTGTTCTCTTGCCCCATTTTATGGGGCAGCAATCTTGCAATGATTATTGATTATCAGGCATGACTACTAATTCCCTTAAGGTCATTAAGTGTACTTAATTAAAGAGCAGTTAGCAAGCTTCTCTTTACCAAAGTAATAGTGGCTGTTAAAAGTGATTTGCACATTACCAATATGGTGGCTATTACTCTAATGGTCAATTTGTCATTTATATTTTCGAAAACAAATACATTTGGGAGTTCAAATGAGTGCAAAAAACCCATCAGACATGAACTTGTTACAAAATATGTGAAAAGCAGCTGTCAGGAAGACTTTTTTTCTTAATGAACATAAATGTGAATGCATTTGTTTTACTTGTACATTTTATTTTAAGGTGAAGTGTATAATTAAGTAGACAATTTTTATTTCTTTTATGCACACGTCAATATCTGAATATCTGTGTAGATTTTATTATCTTGATGGATTTCCAACTTTCATGTAATTCCTCATAGCAGTTACTTTCTCAGATATTTTTTCCAAATTTTTCATACTTAATCTTAGCCCAGACATGAATATCTCTGGAAGGATTTTTAGAAAAATCAGTTCAGTCATTTTGCTTTTGAGGAAGAAGGGATGGGAAGAAAATAAATGTTATGTGTGTTTGAAAAAGCACTTCTGAACTTGTGCCGTGTGGTTCCGAGTTTCAACAGTTTTAATGAAGCTCTACCCCTTATGATATCACTAAGCAATCTGTGGATTGTCCTTGCTTGATGTAATTTAGAACCTGTAAGAGAGATTATAATTTCTGAAGTTTCAGCTGGGATAATTTTTGTGACTGAAATACACTCTACAAAATCCTTTAACCTTCAAAGAGAAAAATCTCCACTACAGGCAGTCCCCAGGTTACATACAAGATAGGGATTGTAGGTTTGTTCTTAAGTTGAATTTGTATGTAAGTCGGAACTGGTACATATTGTAGGGGAAACTCTAGCCAAACATTTCTCCAGAGCTCAGTTTTATTCTCCCACACCTCACTTCCCTCAGTCCTTTATTCTCAAGCTGAGGTATCTGCTGAGAAAAGCCACTCCGCGTCTTCCTGGTCTCCTGGAGGCGGAGCGCTAGCTTCGCGTCTCCCTGGTCTGCTGGGGGGAAGCAGCTAGTGTGGGGTTGCCTCACCCCGTTTGTAAGTAGCGATCCGATGTAAGTCGGATCCATGTAACCCAGGGACTGCCTTTATGAAAATATTGCAATAAATATTTTAGGTGTCCTTCCTTCTCTCCAACATCCACTTCTATCTTTAACCAAATCTTAAAACTTTCTTTTCTTTGTGAAGACACAGTATCTTTTCCATTTCATTGTGGCAAACAGGATTGCTCACCTTCTAATGGAATAAAGCACCTCTTTTGACCTCTGAAGGGTTACAGGATATTGGATCTTAAACACATCCTTGGTCCAGGACTCTGTATGACCCATTTTTGGATGTCAGGCAAGGGTCATTTGGGACTCTGCATGTGTGTGTTGGGCGGGGAAGAGGAAATGTTTCTATATGCTGTTTTCTTCTTAATGGCAGCTGTTTAGGAGGTTAGAGTTGACAAAGATGGGCACCGTGCAGGCAAGGTGGAACAAAGCTGCATAAATAATACATTCAACTGCATAATACATGCAATTCATAATCCATCTAGTAAGAGAAACATCACATCATATATGGGTAAAATATAGTTGGGTAAAAATTAGGGGTGTTAACTATCAGGTAATATAATAGTCAACTAACTGCATGAATTCTTAGTGGTTAGTTGACTATTCTATAGCCCTGGGGGTGAGGCCAGCAGACAGTGCAGTCTGGCCCCACTTCTGAGGAGCTCCTTGCATCCTGAATCAAAGGCAGCAGTGAGGAGTGCCAAGCGAGAGCCGGTCCACAAGGGGAGCCAGTTTAAAAACCATTTCCCTGTGCAGACCGGCTGCTTGCTGCCCCTGTATTAGAGGCAGCAGCACAGGGTGGCAGCAGCTTCTGTCCACAGGTGTCCAAGCTCCCTGTGGACAGAGGCTGCTAGGGGGTGGGGGAAGGGCAGGGATCAGGGGAGGCTGCCACAAAGCCACTCCAATCTGTGGCAACCTATGGGGGAAGGAGGGCTGCTGCTGAAGCAACTTCTGTCTGCGGCTAGCCCAGGCTGCCACAGACATGGGCTGCTTCTTGGCAGCAGCCCCTATCCACAGTGGGCCTCGGCTCAGCATGGACGGAGGCTGTTCCATGAGATGTGGACAGAGGCCTCTCTGTGGCATGCGGAGCAGCCTCTGCACACGGAGAGCTTCTCCTGCTCCCCACCCCCACACTGATACCTCTAATATAGGCAGAAGCATGGAGGAGGAGGGCAGGGAGCACCATGGAGACAGTGCTGGGGGGATCTGGCTTTTAAGAGGCAGCAAGATGGTGGAGGTGAGGGGGGGAAATGAGGGTAGTCAACTAGATTAACTGATAAGCCTAGGCAGTTAGTTGACTACTCACTTACATCCCTCCTAAATATGTCAATCAAGTAAACTGCAAATTCTTCATACACAGTGCATGTTGAAACAAAACAGACTGCTCCTCCAACATGAGGGCAAATTGATAAAAGGGCTTGAGTGTGCCACTCTGAATCACACATGGGACTACTTTTGGAGTAAGGTATTAATCAATATGTCTAGTGATACAAAAATCGCCATCCATAAGGACCCTGTTCCCTCCCACTGTGAAGCCAAGGGGAGTTTTGCCACTGACTTTATTGGGAACAGGCTTGGGCCTAGTTTTTGGTGCATACTAGTGCCATATTACATGTGCAACCATCTTCATTTTAAATATCTACATAGTGTTAGATCCCCCACTCTCGCTACATTTAATTTAGATATTTTCAAGCAGCTTACCAGCTAACAATCTTTTAATATTCTATTTATTTAATACTGTTGCTTAGGATGCCCGTATAATCAGATAAGGGTCATTAAATCACTTTTGTGATTAAATAGGATAATACTATTTATTCTCTTTACTCACCCTATTAATATTAGAGCTTATGCTGACTATATTTCGATATTTCAAATGAAGTTGTTATATTTTTCAAATATCATAATTATATGAAAAAGCTATATTATCTCATTGTAAGGATTACCCTCCTGTATCTTATCCACCATAATGTCTGGACATATTGGCCTCCAGATTTCCTCATGTTAGCTGCTGACCTCAGGTATTTCTCTAGTCTCCCATCTGGCATTTGTTATTTATCCTCAACATAGTTTTAAAGCAGGTCTCTCTCCCTCACCCCATTCTTGAAGATGTGCTGAGCAGTCACTCTTAAGAATTCATTCTCTCAGTGATCTCTGCTTCATTCAAAAGCAAGAGTTTGCATTTTCTGGTCAGGCTGCAAACCAATTTTTCATCTCCTCCTTTCTCCAACTGAAACCAAATTCTGCCACTTGTGACCATATCACAAACCACAGGGCCCCTGCCTGAGGATTCTGGGGAAGGTGAGTGAGATTATTCTTTGAAGGTTCATGCTCACCAAGTTTAATTAACTTAGCTTCTATTTCCAAGGAGCTAGGAACAAATCTTCAATATCGTGCAAGAGAAGTGGAACTCAACAACTGTACCTAATTGGCAGTATTTGAAATAGTTTTGGAAGGGACAGTTAGCCAAATGCAATGGGTATTAGAGTTAGAAGCACCCTGGCTATGGAGAGAATTTATGTGCATTTAGTGAATTTTATCACTTATGTAGCACTCCGCAGTCATGAATTATTCTGAACAACGCTGGGCAAATAATACAAACTTTTTTTCTAAAAGCATTTGTTTTCATAGCTTGAAAAGCTTACCCAGCAATTACACCTACCTCCACAGCTTCCATATCAGCCTCTCCACACTTGAGCTGTATCCAGACTCAGGGGTTTTTTCGAAAAAAGTAGCCTTTTTTCGAAAAAACTTCACCTGCGTCTAGACTACAGCCGCGTTCTTTCGAAATTAAATCAAAAGAACACGGCTTTTCTTTCGACGGCGGTAAACCTCATTTCACGAGGAAGAACGCCTGTTTTCGAAAGTGCTCTTTCGAAAAAAGGCGTTCTTGAATGCCAACAGGGCTTTTTAGAAAGAGAGCATCCAGACTCACTCTCTGCTTTCTTTTGAAAAAGCGGCTTGCTTTTTCTAAAGTTCCGCTTGCAGTCTAGATGCTCTTTTTCGAAAGAGGCTTTTTCTAAAGTATCTTTCGAAAAAGCCTCTTTCGAAGGAGGCTTGCAGTCTAGACATAGCCTTGCAGTGCACACAGACATGCTCCTTATATGCCACTCATGCAAGAGCTTGCTCCAAAGCTAGTAGGAAAATTGTGTGCATGTACTAAAGGGAGGGAGATTCATGTGGGGTAAGTCTGTCAAACTATGAGCTCCATTGTGTATTAAGAAATAAATGTTATATCCTATAGCAAACACTTGTCTAAACTTTCCATTTTCCCCAAAAAACTTCATTTATGTCCACTCTGCAGTTGCATTCTTTCAAAAAAAACCTGAAAGAACAGAGGGATTTTCCTGACATTGGTAAACCTCTTTCTACAAGGAAGAAACCTTTTTCTGAAAAAGCCCTTTCGGAAAAAGGTGTGTGTGGATGAGGCAGAGGGAGTTCTTTCAAAAGAAGAGGAAAGAGGAAAAAGAACAGGTGCCCTAGTGGCCACTCTATCCACAGTTATCACAGCTTAAATGCGAGATAGCATCCATTCAGTGTGGACTCTATCTTTTAAAAAAGAAGATCACTTTTTCCATGTGCTTTGTCAATGTGGACTCTCTCTTTCGGAATGCATTTTTTTGGGAGATCTCTTCTGGAAAAGCTTCTTCCAAAAGAAGCTTGTAGTCTAGCTGTAGCCTGAGGGACTGTCATGTAGGGGCCATGCAAACTGCTTTCAAGGCCTATTAACACTGGCTTACCTGCCGGGAATGGTGGGTTTTCTCTGCAGTGGGGCAAACCAGTGCGGGTTGCCAGTGGTGCTGCTCTGAGCAGGAAGCTGACCCATCACAGCACAAGTGGCTCTGGCTTGCCTGAAACGCTAACAGAACTTCACAGGGTGAAATTAGACTGGCGAGGGTGCAACTCAGAACTTTGTTGCTGTCTATGATCTCTAATTCGGTGCTTTCAATAATAGCCTCTGTGCTAAGCCCGTGTTTTTTGGTTTTCTGTCATGTTGTCCCCAAAGGGGCTAAATTAGAAGCCCAGAATGTCCACAGCTTAGAATGTTGTGTGTAAATAACTGGAGAGGCTCAGACGGAGGCTCTGATTTGGGGGTGCTATGGGTCTGGACAGTGGAGATCAACTTCCCAATAGTGGGCCATATCGTCTATTGTGGCTTGATTTTGCCTCATTTTTTGACGTCACTAGAACAGTCTGCATCCACACAGATACTGAAATATAATGGACTCGAGAGCCTTAATACTTATGTGGATCTGAGCCTTTGCCAGTAGCTTCAATGGTAACAGAATCAAATCCCAGCATAGCTGCACTGAAATACTTTTCACCAGCTAAGAATCTGGCCCTTAACTAATCAACTATAGTGCACATTGTAATTTATGAATTTTATATTAGTGAGAGGTTTGAATTTAATGCTGTTGTTTGGCCATCAATCATCCAATCAGTCAACAAAGCATATCTTATGGCTTGCTATGTCACTTACAAATGCAGCTCAAATTTTTCAAAGGTAGAACACTAGTCGTAAACAATCTAAAGATATGGAATTATCCATTGAAGAAACTCACGAATGACTTTTAAATATAAGATAGTAATAGAAATGTAGCCGTGTTAGTCTGGTGTAGCTGAAGCAAAATACAGGACTATGTAGCACTTTAAAGACTAACAAAATGGTTTATTAGATGATGAGCTTTCGTGGGCCAGACCCACTTCCTCAGATCAAGTAGTGGAAGAAAATAGTCACAACCATATATACCAAAGGATACAATTAAAAAAATGAACACATATGAAAAGGACAAATCACATTTCAGAACAGAACCTTCCTCCCCTCTCCCCTGCATCCTCCTTCTGTTCTGAAATGTGATTTGTCCTTTTCATATGTGTTCATTTTTTAAATTGTATCCTTTGGTATATATGGTTGTGACTATTTTCTTCCACTATTTGATCTGAGGAAGTGGGTCTGGCCCACGAAAGCTCATCATCCAATAAACCATCTTGTTAGTCTTTAAAGTGCTACATAGTCCTGTATTTTGTTTTAAATATAAAATACACTGAATAATTTGCAACTTGTTTGTAGACTGTTTATGAAGAGGATGTGACTAATTATAGATTATTAGAAACATATTCATGCAGCTCTAGTCAAATACCCCTTTTGGAGCAGGTCAGTATTATCCATCCTGGGGAATGAAGATAGGATTGGCAAGTTAATAACCACAGAGGGAATCAGTCGGAACCAGCAACTGAACTCATTCTATTATCTGATAATGCACAGTTCCTTCAGTGTTCCTTTCATTTAAATTACTATTCTGATCATTTCAATTTATATAACTACGTTTTAAACCAAGACTCAAGTAGGAAGGATTCCGAGAACACTCCTCCCTTCTGTCCTCTCCTTATAGAGTGTGGAAAGGATTGGATACAAATCCATGGAGCCTTTCATTATTAGGTGGCTGGTTTAAATACAACCTGGTTGGTAGGATTTGCAAAGTATCATGTCAGGGCTATATGGTGTTTTATGGGAAAGGAGCCTGATTTTAACCCAGATACCTCACCCATAGGGGCAGTATAATATTCCATACAAACAAATTATGTACTCATGCAATGACAACATATAAAAAGGACAATTAATTGTTCCCTTGTTACCTAATCTGAGAGGTGAGGTGAAGCACTGAGGAGTGGCGGGGGGTGGGGAGTGAATTAACTTTCTCACACCTATAAATTATACCTCCAGATCAGGACTGAGGCAGACTGACTGTTAGAGTATCTTGTCATGTAAACCCTGTACATCAGGGGTGGGGAACCTAAGGCCTGGGGGCCAGATGCGGCCCCAGCTTGCATGGATCTGTCCACCAAACTTCAGGGCTCCTGACCACCCAGCATTGGAGAGCCAGAGCTGGTGCACCAGCCCCTCCACTTCCCTGTGAGGCTGGAGCACACAATTTAATAGCCTGCTGATCCCCGCGTCCTCTCCCCTCCAGCTCTGGTGTGAAAGGGGAATGTGGGGAGTGTCTTTCCCATTCTCCGTTGGGAGCCACATCAGTGAGGGTCCACTGCCTCAACCTGAAAAAGGTTCCCCACCTCTGTTCTACGTAGTCATATGAGCACCATATTTTTAATAAACGAATTATAAGGATCAGGTATGGAGTGTCAAAGGGAAAGTCTGTGGGAGGTTCTCAAACACCTGGATAGGACAATCCCATTGTCCAATTATTTTGTTCAAGAAGTCAAGTCCTCATGCTGGGACAAATGCTTAATTTTCACTCAAGCAAACTCTGATTCCAATGAAATGGAGAAGGTATGTATTCCAAATCACCAAAGCCTTGAATCCTAATGATCTAAGAAGCCAAATACTCTCTAACTATTTTGTAGCCAGAAATAGTTTGACTTTGTGACATCAACTAATGAAACAAATGCTCTTACGAATCTGCTCCTTGCATGATTTCTGCTGAATCTGTGTTTTGCTGCTGGTGCCTTAACTCAGGGCTTGTGTGACTGATTAGTGAGCCCCGTTAGGACCTTTACATAGCAAAAAGAAGAATTCCAATTTCTGGTTGTAAGACTGACACGTCGGTGAGGAACACTGAGCACCTGGAGGCACTTTTTATACTGGAATCTTTGCAAAAGATCCTGAAAATAAAAAGTCCAGAGGGAGGAACCTTTTCAGTACCCTAGGATATTGTATGAGGTTATCAAAAGATTGTATCTAACCAATGTGGAAAAGCAACACTGGCCACTTCAAATGTCTTTCTCCTTCTCAGTTGGGAGCCACGTCCATGAGGGTGTTTCAGGTTTTTTTGCTTCTTACTTGTGTGCAGCCCCTGACTGATTTTTCTGTGGGTCCACAGAACAGGAAGGAAAGGCAGAGGGACTATTGAAGGGAAGTATGTGACAAGAGCACATGGGTTCTACCAGGTTTCCACTGAACAAAGGGTTCAGTTGCCTCTTCGCCCTTGCAAAGATGGACCACTTACGGATTGGCTGCTTGGAAGACCAGCTCTACATCCACTAGTCATGGGACTCGGGTAAATCTTAAACTACGAAATCTTGTTTCCTTTTCTGCTTTTGTTATATTTCTTGTGGAAAGGAAAACTTCTTAGACAGCCTTTGCATTTGTTTCTGCTTAGTTATCCCATCAACTTACAGGAAGATTCTACCTTTATATAAAATCAAAGACTAGATGGGGAAGAAGACAACAATTTATAAACCCTTCTGGGTGAGAAATGCTACAATGTGTCCGAAGAAGGGCAATTGAAAGAATCATGTGTTGAGATTAAGAAATTGTTTGGGAATCCAACCAGCAGCAAATTGCTGTCCTACTTGTCTGTCAAGTTGTTAATGACTGAGTCGCTAATTTGTGAATATATGTTAAAAGAATAGAAAATGTCACTACTGGTAGACTAGGTGCCAGCTCCTGCCAAGCCTGTAAGCATCAGCTAATCATTGACAAACTCATAGCCAGAAACCGGACCAGCTTACCTCTGTTAGTATTGTTAAAGATAAGTGTTAGACTTGTAGGGATGTTTATTCTCTATAAAATGACTATAAATTGCTCTGTTTTTACATGTAATGTCTGTATCCCATATTCATAAGGCAATATGTAACTCTTGTTTTATACCAGTAAAAATCTCAGAGCAGGAATGGTTTCCTCACCCATAAAAAAAGGACTATCAAAACTAAGTTGACCATTCTGAAATATCACAATGTAAAGACTGTGCTAATTTCTCCTACACAGGTTACATCAGTTTAGATTCTGGGAAGTTGCAAATCAAGCCCAGGATAAATATCCCGTGCTTGAATTGCATGTTCCCAGCCAGTCGCCATTTTAGAAATTCACTAGCCCAGAGTAACCGCCCGCATCTACACACAGCAGTGAAACGGGAGTCCGATTTAAAGCCCTAACTCGAATTAGCTGGTATTCCTCCTGCAATGAGGTTTACCAGCTAATTCGAATTAGGGGCTTTAAATCAGACTCCCATTTCACTGCCATGTGAAAACACGGGCAGTTACTCGGGGCTAGTGAATTTCTAAAATGGCAACTGGCCGGGAACATGCAAATAAAGTACGGGATATTTAAATCCTGGGCTTGATTTGCAACTTCGGTATGCTTCATTTGCCTCACTACTTCAAAGTAGGGGGCAAGTGTAGACATACCCTGAGAGAGTTATTTAAAGGTTAAAGCAGACAACATATACCCTCAGAAGGCAAAGAGAGACACTAGGGGAAGAGGTTGTTCTAGATTTGATTTTGACAAATGGGGAAAAACTAGTTGTGAATTTCCAAGTAGAGTGCAGCTTGAATGAAAGTGATTATGAAATGAAAGCATTCATGATTCTAAGGAATGGTAGGAAGGAAAACAGCACCATAGACAATGGATTTCAAGAAGGCAGACTATCACCTTCCTGAGCTAACTAGGTAAGATCCTGTTAGATTCCCTCACTGGCCCTTTAAGGGGTTAAAACCCAGCCTGGGAGAGGGGTGGGACCTGGGAGAGGGGACCTATGGAGCCAGCAGCTATGGCTAGTATGAGTCAATTAGGGACCAGCTGAGAGCAGTATAAATAAAGGCTTTCAGGGGAAGGATAGACACACTCTTGCTCTAGCTGTAGAGCAGGAAGGACCTAGCTGCCAGAGAAGCTAGAGGCTTCCTGATTTAGAGCAGTGCTGGGGAAAGGAGAAAAATAGTTTAAGAAAATTGGCAGTTTTTCAAGGAGATGTTATTGAAGATACAGACATACTATCTCACTGAATAAGAAAAACAAAGTAGGGAAAGAGACCACCCTGGCTTAATAAGCTCTTCGATTATCTGAAACTGAAAAAATTATCAATTTCCATTTTTACTAAAGTCACATTACAAAGGAATATAAACAACACAAGTATGTGGGGAAAATTACAAAGGTCAAAGTGCAAATAAGTTTTACAAACACATTAGAACCAAGGACAGAGTAGGCCCCTCCCTCAGTGAGGGAGGCAGGAACTAACAAAATATGGAAATAGCAGAATTGCCAAAAGATGTTTTTCACCCAAAAGTTTAGTAGCAATTTAATTTTGGACAGCTAATTTAATGAAAATGAGATAGGATCAGAGTTAAAACAGGGAAAGAAAAAATTTAAAAATACTTGGACAAGTTAGATGTTTTCATGCTGAAATGCATACTAAAATACTCAAGGAGCTGCCTGAGGAGATATCTGAGCCATTAACAATTACCTTTGAAAAAGTAATGAAAGATGGGTAGGATTCCAAAAGACTGAAAAATGACAAATACTGTTCCCTTTCTTAAAAATGGGACGGAGATAATGGAGTCAATCTTGCAAACATCAAGAAGATGATGTGATAAATAAGTTACCATGAATTTGTCAAGAACAAATGATATTAAACTTAATAGTTTTCTTTTGTCATGTTAACAAGATTTGGGGGTAGGGGGAAAGCAGTAGACTTCATATATCTTGACATTAGTAAGGTGTCTGGTATTGCCTTTCACAACCTTCCTGTAAGCAAGCTAGGTAAATCCATCTTATATGGAGCTACTACAAAATAGGTGCATAATTGTTTGGAAAACCATTCCCAGAGAGTCTGTGGTTCTGTCAAGCTGAAAGGGCATATCACATGGGGTCTCTCAGGGACCAGTTGTGTGTCTGAAGATATTGAACAGAAGCAATGATTTAGATAGAGTACACTTTATAAGTTCGTGGACAATACCACTTTGGGAGGGGTTGCAAGTGCTCTGGAGGATAGGATTAAAACTCAAAATGATCTAGACAAACTGGAGAAATAGCCTGAAGTAAATAGGATGAAATTCAATATGGATGAATGTTCCCTGCCAAGTGGAGTGCTTAGCTGCACACATACTAAATGGGAAATGACTGCCCAGGAAAGAGTATTGCAAAAATGGATTGAGCGGTCATAGTGGACCACAGATTGAATGAGTCGACAGTAACACAGTTGCAAAAAAAAGGAAATATCATTCTGAGATACGGTAGCAGTAGGCTTGTAAGCAAGCTTCAAGAAGTAATTTTTCTGCTGTTCTCTGTGCTGATTAGGCCTAACCTGGAATACTGTGTGCAGATATGGACACCACACTTTAGGAAAGATGTGGATAAATTGGAGAAGATCTCAGAGAAAAGCAACAAAAATAGGAGTCTAGAAAACATGACCTATGAGGGACTGAAAAAAAAAGGATTTGTTTGGTTTGGAGAAGAGGAGTCTGAGAGGGGACATGACAATTTTCAAGTACTTGAAAGGTTGTTATAAGAAGGAGGGAGGAAAAAAAATCTCCTTAATCTCTAATGATAGGACAAGAAGCAATGGACATATATTGCAGGAAGCGTGGTTGAGGTTGGACATTAGGGGAAAAAACTGTCAAGATGGTTAAGCACTGGAATGGATTGCTTAGGGAAGCTGTGGAATCTCCATCAGTGTAGATTTTTAAGGACAGGCTAGCCAAACACCTGTTAAGTATAGTCTAGATCACACTTAGTGCTGTGCTGAGTGCAGGGGACTAGATTAGACTAGAACTCTCAAAGTCCCGTGAAACTGACTTTTTTTCCTAGTAAATAAATCCTTAGTTTGCCTTGGAATTAGCTATAAGCAGTGCTTTTGGTGTGAGATATAAGGTACAGGTTGATGTGGTGTGAGGGACTGATGTCTCAGGATTGGGAGGAACCTAAATGTTATGTGATCTTTGGTATAAATGACAATGTTTACCTAAATCCTGGGTGGCAAGATGGTCTGGCATATCCTAAGGGACTGTCTGTGACTCTATGATCTAAGTCCCAGTTTTGCAGCAGTTCACGCTTGTTACTGGGTTGATTAAATCCAATTATAGAACAAGCCACTATTTTGGGGTATCTGCTCTGCACTTTGTTTTGATAATCTGCCCTGACTTTGGCTCGCAGTCATAAACCACTCCAGGCAATGTAGGGTTAACCTGGTGGTTCATGTAATTTTCTTTTGTGACTCTAAACATTTTTTCAATTGAACACTGACAACCAGTTTTTATGCTAGAGCCTTGTATGCGTCGGTTAGCCTATATTGGTATGGGTCACACACACAGGGGAGCTGAGGGTATGACTACACTAGCTCATTAATTCGAGCTAGGTAGGCAAATCAGGCAACCGGAGTTGCAAATGAAGCCCGGGATTTAAATATTCCTGGCTTTATTTGCATGTTCCCGGGCGGGCGCCATTTTAAAATCCCCCTTAGTTCGAATGAACTGCCCGCGGCTACATGCAGCATTTTAAAGTTAACCCTGGGCAAGGTGTGGGAGGGCATTGTGGGAAGGGGCAGGACTGGGGGCAGCCAGTCCTCAGCAGCACCTGGAGTTTGCCATGCCTCCCCAGACCTCAGTGCTGCCCAGAGTGCACGGTCAGGGCTCCAGTAGCAACTTAAAGGACTTCGGGCTGCAGCCCTGGCAGTGGCTGTGGCTGTGAATCCTAGACCCTTCTGAATCACTAGGACGCAGGGTAACTTCTCCCTTTGGCCCCCCTCTTCTCCATGGGCAGGCTTGCACAAATTGTACAATATTTGTCTGGTTCTAACCCACCAGAAAGGATCAAGTCACTTTCAGCTATCTCCAACTTTCAATGTACTGCTGCTGTTCTAGGTATGGCTAGGCTTTCATGAATCACAGAATCTCAGCAGGCACTCCTATAGATGTTATAGTAGCCATCCTTACAATATTTCATAATGTAAGCCTTATGCCTTCAGCCCTTATAAGTGTGAGTACTCTAGTTTATTTTAATGGGACTGATAACAGCTGCAACACTAACCATGTTCCTCATATTGAATTATGAAGAAAAATTGTTTAACATTATTCTCAAAGATAAAATGTAGGCTATCAAACCAACAAACTACATTGTACTGTATATTCAACAACAAACCAGTGTTAACAATTTTTTTCCTTCTAAAAATGGTTGCTCTAGTAGAGAGTCTGACCTTTTGAGCAAATATCTATTGAAAAGATCTTAATTTAAATTTCCAACTGTTAGACTAAATGTAACCTGCTGACACATCTTAACACAAAGGAGGGAGAGGCTACCAGTATAGTAGATGAATGTGACATTTTATTTCTAGAAACCTAGATTTGACACCTAGCATTCAGTAACTACAACCTTAGCATAACTTCTGTGAACATTTTACCATAGTTAAAACAACAACAACCTTCCTGCAGTTTTGCACAGTTGTTACTCTACAGTTCTCCTGAGAAGAGTGTATGTAATTTCCTAGCACTGTGCTTCATTATTATTAATCTTCAGGAAAAAGATGAAAGTGTCAAGAATGCCAATGCACATAGGTTTGTGTGAAGGTTCCCAGTGTAAATGTTTTATGGCTATCTAAGTAGAAAATGCCATGTAACTGAGTGACCTCTTGTATACCAATGAAGAGCAAATAATCAAAGACAAGGGCCCATCCTTGCAGTATCTGAGCAAACACCCGTAGCTTCATGAAGCTCCAGGGAAGATGATGGAGCTCAGTGGCCATGCACGGCACCTGTATGAAAATAACTTCCAGAATGAGGGCCATAGCTGAAGCACATAGTTTATGAACAACCAATAGGGCTGACATACCTTTTGCAATACCCTGAACATTCCTCTGTCTGTGCTCTGTCTAACCAAGACAATTAATGTTTGGGTTAGCCTTTACCACCTATTGTTAGAGTGTGACTGCCATCTGTTTGAGTCAGTCTCCACAACTATATTATTTAACAATAATCACTATTGAAAGTAGAGCAAAGTAGTAGTAAAACAAAAGAAAGTGTTGCATAACATACCTCCTATGAATGTTTTACTAACTACAATGAGATTATTTTCTGCTACCAGGTTATTTTTAAGTTAACTAAACAGTTCTGAACTTTAAAAAAATGCCTGTATTTGACCCACTTCCAGACAGAACCTTGAAAATATCTTTATGTATTTTTCTTGTTTGCCTGAACTTCTCAAAAGGCTTTGTCAAGATGGGCATCGTTATTCTAAATTTGCAGATAAGTAAACCCAGTTGAGTGACTTGCACAAGGCCACTAAACAGCTATTGACAGAACTGAGGTTGGATTTTGAGTCTCCTGACAATGTCTGGTGCTCCCTTGGCTTACCCTGCTTCTTCCTTTAATTTAACACCCATGTTTCCCAATTGGAAGATTGTTGATTTATCTTCTCCAAATTGGTCCAGTCTTCCTGAATTCCAGTTCAAGAAAATGATGTTGAAAAAAATGTATTCCTCAAAGGGACTCTAATATTCCTTGAAACTTGAAGAATGAAATTAGTGTACAAGATGACCATGCAGAAACATGTATGTAGTTATTGCAGATAACTGGGAATAATAAACCGTTCCAAGTTTAAAAGATGAACTATGTTAATGTATTTCTTTTACAAGTGGAAGCGTAATGTGGTTAACACCATAACTCCAGGGAGACTACTGTCTCTTTTAGTGGAATGCACTTTGTAAAGGGCCATGGGAGAAAGATAGTAGTAAGAACACAGAATAAACACCAATTTGAAGAAAGCCAAAGTGACTCACAAAGTCTGCTGGCATCTGTTTTGCTTTATTAAAAACAGCACAAAGTGGAACTGGGGAATTTAGGAGAGAAAAATGCATAGGAATAAGGGACTTCCTAACTATGCACCTAAAGGAAAGAAAAGAGAATCAGAGTCCACTAACCCAGCTGGCTTTGCCAAAGCCTAGAACATGTCAAAGCCCAATTCATTTGGGATGATTCAAAGAATTAACTTTTGATTTGAGGAAAAGGTACTATAGTTAAACACTGTAGTGGGTGTGGGGGAACCTTCCCCACCTAGATTTCTGTGTGAAGAGAGAAATGCTGGGAGCAAAGGATAGCAGTGCTCAGCCCTTATTGCTGGCAACGAAGGCAAAACTGCACGGTAGCTTCCTGGCAATAGGAGATGCTTTGATGCTGAGCAAGCTGGAGAGTGACTATCATCTGCAGCTAGCTCAGCCCCTGCCTATAGGTTTGCTTCCTCAGCTTGCTCTGAGTCCTGCACCTTCAAGCAGGGGGGATGGAGAAGGACTCTGCTAGGCGGCAAAAGAGGGAAAGTCAGAAGTTGGGTTTTTGAGTCTGTGAGAGGTTGGGGGCAATGCAGCTTTCAACGGGGTTTGAAGTGATTGGGAACCAATGGAAGGGGGAGTTTAGAGGCTTAAACTCAGCAGGGAGGGATGATCAAGGGTGAGTGAAATGCAGTGCTTCACAGGAGATAGTAGCAGAGAATGTCTGGGGGAGAACTCAGGCAGAGGACAGAGTGAGTCTGGAGCTGAGGGGTATGGAATGAGGGCAAATTGGAGCAGAGAAGGAGGGATTTGCAGGAAGGCTCGAGGGGATAGCTTTTCGGAGCACTATGGCAATGGGCTGAATCAGATGTGTTGGGCTTGGCAGATGAGCTTTGTGCTTTGACAGTTAAACCTTTCCTACTTCCATCTTTTGAGGCAGCATTATCATACTGCTGTCAGAGCTGACTTTTGCTACAAATGCAACCTGTACGTTGAGGTACATTTTCAGAAGAACAGCCTCATTCTTGTGGGTAAGGTTTTCATCTACCCAGCTGGAGCTGAACTAAAATTGAGGACTTCAATAACTAAGGGTACGTCTACACTGCATCCCTAGTTCCAACTAGGGATGCAAATGGAGACAACCGAAGTAGTTAATGAAGCGGGGATTTAAATATCCCGCGCTCCATTAACATGATCTCCCTCATTTTGTGAGGAGTAACATTAGTTTGGACTAAGGGCTTTAGTCCGAACTAACGCGTCCCGGCACGCACTTCCTGGTTCGAATCAGCTGTGATTCGAACTAGCGCGTCGGCGAGATCATGTTAATGGAGCGCAGGATATTTAAATCCCCGCTTCATTAACTACTTCGGTTGTCTCCATTTGCATCCCTAGTTCGAACTAGGGATGCAGTGTAGACGTACCCTCACTTACTCCCCTGCAGTGAGAAGCATAGGCCTCAGCCTTCTTGGAAATGTACCTGATGATCATATTGTGACAGACCCCCACCTCTGCCATGCTTTAGAAAATGGACTTGTGGACACAGATATGCTTAACTCAAAGGTTCTTTGGACAAATTGTCTCATGAAACCTGTCAATCTTCATGTCACAATCTGCTGGATCTGTATATCTTATGTTGATGTAGGTATTATCCTTGTGTGTAAAATTAGATGTATGGAGTATGGAATGCTTTATGGCAGGCATGTCCAAAGTCCGGCCCGCGGGCCAATTGCGGCCCGTGTTCCGGTTTAATACGGCCCCACAGGTAATTTGGCAATATCTATCTTTTATGGCCCCCAACGAATCCATATGTATTGAGATGAATACATTGTAAAATCTCAGTTAATGTCAGTTGGTCTAAATCAGTTATAAATATATTTGGACACAACATGTATACTTGGTGTTATGTTCCTGTTCATATTTTTTGAACTTAAAAGTTGACAGACAACCTTTATTACCAATAATATGTAATGTACTTTACAATGTTCCTGACATATATTTCAGCTTCCTGGATTTTTTTTTCATCTGGCCTTCAGATATGAAAGGCAGAGTGATTTAACACCTGTTTAGATTTGTCATCCATGTGACGAAATGAAAAGTATGCCGTTTGCAATAAACTTTGCATAAAATAGTTAATTTGCATTTAATTTTAATGGTTCAAAGAATGTCAGGCAAAATGGTCGGCCCTCACGCATGTTCACTTCATCAAATCTGGCCCTCTTTGAAAAAAGTTTGGACACCCCTGCTTTATGGTCTTAAATGTGCAAAGGAAAAGCCATCAAGGGTGTTTCCATGCTGGGATGCCTCAATGTCTGGGCAATCACATGTAAATAGCCTTTTGTCCTTACGTCTTAGCAGTGGTTGGTCTTAGGAAGTTACATGACCTCCCTAACTGGCAGGGACTGGCCAGGTAACTTCTCATGCAAAAGTGGAAATCTTTAAAACAATATGAAACGAGCAGGTCTTTGTCTTTGGTTGTCATGGCACTCCTAGGAAAGTGATCCAAAGACCTCAGGGTGAGGAGCTGCCTGGGTTTGGAGGCTTAGCTGGAAAAGGAACAGGTTTAGAGTGAGTTTGTAATAAGTTTGTACTGATGTTTTAGCATTTGAGTTAGCTAAGCATTTTTTGTTATTCTAAGTCTATCTACTTTGTTCTGCCTGTTCTCACTTATTAACACTTAAATCCTACTCCTTAAACTTAATAAAAACACTTTGATTTACTATCAAGCCCAGTGTACATAATTGTTACCTGGGGGAGCAACCAGAGTGTACATTTCCCCCTTTCAGTGTTAAAGGGGGCTTACCTAAATAATTCTTTTGGGGTTCTGATCCCATTTGGGGAGTGGTATCCCGGGAAGCCAGGCCCAAAACTGCACTCACCTTGGACCTGAAGAGTTTCAGTGTCTAAACTGCTTCTCAGGTAGGCAGTGATCTCAACTCAGTGTCTTGGCTGGGGGAGCCCAGGGAGTTGGCTGAACAGGCAGGGGTGGCCTGTGAGCCTAGGCAAACTAGGCAGTTGCCTAGGGTGCCACCGGCCCGGGTGCCCTATGATGACGCCACGTCCATTGACAGCCATGCAGGCAGGGGTGCCAATCGCGCCTTCCGCCTGGGGCACCAGCTGCTGCAGCTGGCCTCGGGCCGCTCCTGTGAACAGGACAGAGTGGTGAGAAGCCCCAGATAGCAAGAAGGCAAGTGTCTGTGGCCTTGTCAGCACTCAGGGAAGCCCCTCAAGGGGTCTTCTGTGACCATACCAATGTCACATATATCTTAGAAATTATTGCAAACTCTGGGACAAATCCTGAAGTCATGCTTGGGTACTCATTTGGAAAATATTTACTCAAGCCTTCCACTAACTTCATGGAGCATTGATGTGATTGGGTTCCCTACACAAGGCAGAACAGGCTAAATTAGGAAGGATAATTAACTTAATAGGCAACATTTTAGAAAGAGCGAGAGATTGAAAGGCTCCCTTTTCAATCAGCCCATCTGTGGAGAAACAGGAGGGACTGGTATAAAGCCAGGAAGCTGATAATAAGGAGTTATAGGGAAGTGGGATGCAGTTACCCCCTGGGAATGGGGAGGTGTGTTTGAGGGTATGGAGTTCAGCAGTCGGAAGCTGCTTCCTGAGAGGTGGGAGTTGAGTTGGAACACCTGGGAAGGGGCAGAAGGTATCATAAGGAATCTAGGGAAAGAACAACAGGGCCTCAGAGTGAGCACGCCAGAAATGCCAGATACAGGGCCACTGGACAGGAACCTAGGATTCAACTTTTTTGCTCACATGAATCCAAACCTCCGTGCCTCAACTCACCCCTGCTCATTTCATTCCCCTCTCCCTCTGTCACTTGCTCTCTCCACCCTCACTAGTTCATTTTTCCTAGGCTGGTTTGGGGGGCTGCGGTGAGGGCTTTGGTTGGGTGTGCAGCCTCTGATGTGGGAAGAAGGTGATGGAGCATGGGAGGGCTCAGGGGTGCAAGCTCCAGGGAATGCTTACCTCAAGAAGAGTGGCATGTCCTCCATCCATCTCCCAAGTGAAGGCACAGCCAGGTAACTCTGTGCGCTCCCTCTCTGAAGGTACCTCCCCCACAGCTCCCATGGCTTGTGGTTCCTGTCCAAAAGATGGACTGATGGGCATTAGGGAGGCATGGGAATATGTGGGGAGCTGAGCAGAAGGGAATAAAATGGACTGGGGAGCAGTGATTTGTTGTGAGAAGGGGCTAGAGAAGGGGTAATGGTTAAATTAGGATAGAGAAATGTTTGGAGAGGCTTGGGGGCATGGAGAAAGATGAGTGGGGATGGAGCATTGATGGTGCTACAAAAAAAACCAATATTGATGGGGGGGGAGATGGAAGATTGATGGAAATCTGAGGGGGGAAGCAAAAGTGCTGACAGGAGAGAAATTTTTAAAATACGTAAGAGGGGATCCCCTAGGACCATGCTACTAGATGGTGCTTGTGTCCAGGGTTATATTTTAGGCACACACAAGATTTCTACATAAATGGCCTTCACCTTTCAGGAAACTGATTTACTTTGGTGCTTCCCTTTGTGCAAAGGACAAACTCATTCCCCAGTGGAAATATGAGAGGAAATCTCAGCGAGGAAGACCTGAAGTCCTCACCACTGACTTTTCATATGGGAGTGGACAGATTGATCCAATACTATTTCAAGTGAAAGAAATTGTTACAGCTTCTTACCTGAATGACCATTTCAGTCCTACCCCTCTAGTGGCAAAATAAGTTTTTGGTGCTAAAAGAAGCTATGTGATGTAAAGAATTTCAAAGCTGTTAAAAGGCTCTTAACAGCTTCATAAAATGCTTGTGCCTCCTCCTGCTCTTTCAGAAAATTTTACTGTAGTATTTATCTCTCTGGCTTACACCGAATTTCCTCCCCTAAAAGATAAATTGTTAATTATTTGAAGATGTCAGGATTTAACTCCCTTCTAGCTATTAAAATGTTCTTGCATTGTGGTTTATTAGGGTTGAGAGAATATTTAAAAAATTCTGTAAGTCAGTTGAATTCAAAATATCAACTTGATCACGTAAATAGGGATGGGTCTGGTTCACATACTGAAAATAAGTGACTGGTGAATTTAAGGAAATTTGAACTAGAATACTTGCTGTAAGTGAATCTTGAATTTTGCAATTGTCTAATCTTTGAAATACATGATACATAGAGTTGTTTACATAGGTCCCTTCCATAAAGAAGCAGAAGCAATACCATGTAATTTGTACTAACCAATGCTGTACAAAGTTTGCTGTGGAATACAAGTTTTGCAAGTATATAATGTTCTCAGCATGTTCAAAACATTTTTGTAATTTTGCAGTCTGAGTAAACAGAAAACAAAGCAAAATAGATCAATCATTTGTTATGAATTATTTGCTCAGCACTAATTATTATAATGCTTAAAAGGGATTGATGCCAGATCTAAATGAATGTGCCAAATCTGTGGGGAAATTGATTAGAGAAAATTTTATATTGCTCTCTGAATGAGAAGGAATTCTGCATAACTGTATTAAATTCTTCAAAACTGCATGCAGATACATTGGGGAGTATGTATATACATTTCCACCTATACCAGTACAGCATGGTAGAACCATGTGTGTTATTCTAGTTGTTCATATGTACACGTACACAAACTATATTAAAAGAACATTGAGGTTTCAAAGTTGAATAGTCAAAAGTTACACATTGCAAAGATGATCCTTCATTAAAAAAAAAAAACCCTTAATTTGGCCTGACCATGTGCAAACTAAGGCTACGTCTAAACTACGATCCTCTTGTGGAAGAGGAAATGCAAATGGAGCGCTCATTTGCATATGTTGCTCTCATTTGCATTTCCTCTTACTTTCTTTTTTGAGCAAGAGGTTTTTGCGCAAAAAAGCGCTGTGTAGATGGTGTGTTTTTGTACAAAACCTCCCCTCTTGCGCAAGAGCCGTTTTTCTCATTTTTTGAGACTCATAATTTGGGCAGATGTTCAGATACCAAAAAGAACCTCTCTGACCCAACATAAGAATAGCTGAAGTGAATCTGACCAGAAGTTCCTCTGGGCTATTCTCCTGCCTGACAGTGGCAATGCCAGGTGATGCAGATAGAAGGAACAGAACAGGTAGTCACCAAGAGATCCAGTCTCTGCTGCCAACTCCCAGCTTCTGGCAAACAGAGGCTAGGAACACCATCCTTGCCTAGCTTAGATTATAACTATTGAGAGACCTCTCCTCCATGAATTCAAAAAGAATTAGAGCCTTCTTATAGTCTTGGCCTTCACAACATCCACAAGTTGACTACTTTTTATTGTTTTTAAACCTGCTGCCTATTAATTTTGCTTATTCCTTGTGGGTATGTCTACACTACCCTGCTAGTTCGAATTAGCGGGGTAATATAGGCATACCGCAATTGCAAATGAAGCCCGGGATTTGAATTTCCTAGTTCGAACTACCATTACTCTTCGTGGAATGAGGAGTAACGGTAGTTTGAACTAGGCTTCCTAGTTCGAACTACCTAGTTCGTGCCGCGTGTAGCCGCGCGGCATGGGGTTCGAACGAGTGGGGATTTAAAAATGGCGGCGCCCCGCTTATGCAAATGAAGCCCGGGAAATTCAAATCCCGGGCTTCATTTGCAATTGCGGTATGCCTACATTACCCTCCTATTTTGAAATAGGAGGGTAGTGTAGACATACCCTGTGTTACTTTCTCCAAACCAGTGCTGATTTTATATATCTCAATCATACCCCACTTCCTTAGACTTCTCTTTTTCAACCTGGAAAGTCCCAGTCTTATCCATCTCTCCTTATCTGAAAGCCATTCCATACTCCTAATTACCATGGGTGTACCATGGATTTATACAGAGGTAATATACTCTCTTTATCATCTGTCCCTTAATGATTCCCAAGGATGTTTTCAGAGAACTATCTATAGTGACTCCAAGATCTTTTTGAATGCTAACAGCTAATTTAGATCTCAATAATTAAGATTGTTTCCCAGTGGGCATTACTTTGCAGTTATCAACATTGAATTTCATCTGCCATTTTCTTGTGAGAAATCTTTAAACTGTTTGCAGTCTGCTTTGGATGTTCTATCTCGAGGTAAGTCAGCCTATTCTGCCAAATTTCATGTCCCTGTTTTGAAGTATATATGTGCAACAATGAAACAGTCATGATCATTTTAAATAGGAGAAAAGTAAATTGTTTTGCATATGCTTTTGAAATGGCTGAATTTTTGTAGCTGAAATTTCCCCATAAACTTTTGCTGGATGCAGACACTTGATATGGAAAATTTTCAAGCCAAATGGTTAATATGGTTAAGCAACTGAAAAGGATCTGCCTGATACTTTCCATTATTATCTCTAGGCATCTGTAGTCACACCTCATATAATAAGTGATCTCTATTTTGAGACCACATCTGTAAATAGCTGAGGCTTCACCTTCAGGGCTGCTATTCAAAAAAGGTATTTCCTGTGTCTGTCTCCATTTTTCCATTCTGTAAAACGGGGGGTCATATTTATCCATCTCGTGAATATATTTTCAAAATATACACACTTCTTCAGGAACCTGTATTGGGCTCTGAAATTTAAAAAATTATGTTTGTATATTTATTAAATGGGCCTCACAACATTTCAGTGGAGTGAGTAACTATCTCCTTGTAAAATTCTCATTTAGCGTATGTCTACACTACAGTGTTATTTTGAAATATCTTATTTTGAAATAGTTAATTCGAAATAGCTTAGTTTGAAATAATACATCTACACACAAATGCATTTCAAAATAGGGTTTTGCTATTCAAAATAGCATGTCCACACTGAGTGGACACTGAATTGCATTGAAGGCCGGCCGGAACCAGGTCCAGCAGAGCATCAAGTCAAGAGTTTATTTGTGAGGCTGCTGCCTAAGGCTATCTGAGGCTTGTGCTTAAAGGGACCCCCACCCCAGGCAGCCGGTTCTCAGCTTTCCCTGCTTGCTTGCCTACCTCGATGAGGGACAGGAAAGCATTTGTGTCTCTTCATACTCTGGTTGCCTGCAGTCGGGACACCACAGCACTCTGCAACATGGAGCCAGAGCTGCCCCTGGGCACTCTCGTGCTTCTTGTGAATGCGTTGATGTGAGCCTGGCTGCACTTTCTGCAGGCTGCCATCCAGGAGGTCCATCGGGAGGCTGTCATTATCCAGGAGGCCCTGCAGGAGAGCTTCCACCTTGAGGAGCACTAAGAGCCTCCCTGGTGTGCCCCACTGGGGGCTTGTGCCTCATTCCTCCCTCATGTCCTTCCACTTACCCCTCCCTAATCCCCGTATTTTCATGAACACAAACTCTCTTTATTTAACAAAACTGGGGGGTGGGAGGATAACACTGTTGAGACTGGAGAAAGGAGCTGGGAGAGGGGAGGGGGAAACCTGGGAGGAGGGAGGTGGAAGGGGGAAGCAAGGGGAAGAAGGAGGAGGGGAAGCTCAGGGCTCAGGGTTGGGGGTCTCGCTGGACCAACTTGATTTTCATGCAAACCTGCTCCTGGGTTCACGCGTGTCGCCTTTGGCGGCCAGGCTGGCAGCTATCCTGCCATAGATGGCTGCGTTCCTCCATCTAGTGCGGAGATCATGGACATTGGAGTCATCCCCCCCAAACCTAAGTAAGATCCACCCTGATCTCCACCCTGGACCAGGAAGGCGCCCACCTTCTCCAGGTCCTGGCAGGCTCCTGGGAGCTGGCAGACTGCTCCTGGGGAGTGGTGGAGGGCTGGCTGCCAGTGGCTTGCTGGCTTATGTTTTGGGGCCACTGGGTCAGGGGCAGTGACTGCTGCCTCTGGGCTGGCAGGCTTGGAGCTGGCACAGGCACTGTGGCCAAAGTCAACCCCTTTAACGGCTCCGGGGAGGAAGGGGAGGGAGAGGAGTGTTCTTGTTTGAGGCTGGAGCGGCCAACAGGGCACCCTGAGAAGGCTGGAGGCCCCCTATTTCGAAATAAGTGTCTACACAGCACTTATTTCGAATTATCTATTTCGAATTTGGCATTATTCCTCATAGAATGAGGTTTACCAAATTTGAAATAAGTGCTCCACTATTTTGAATTTATTTCAAAATAGCAGTTTGGCTGTGTAGACGCTAATAACGTTAATTTGAAATAATGGCTGTTATTTCGAATTAACTTTGATGTGTAGACATACCCTTAGATATTGAAGAGATGGTTTGTTTTGGCTCTTAACTTTTGGATAACTACTTGTAGGTCCAGCGTGAGTGGCTTCACCAGGAGCATTTATTGTCTCTGAAAAGATTCAGGGTATGTCTACACTACAGCACTAATTCGAACTAACTTAATTCAAATTAGTTAATTCAAACTAAGCTAATTCGAACTAGTGCATCTAGACCTAAAAACTAATTCGACTTAGCGTTTTGCTAATTTGAAATAGCATGTCCACAATGAGTGGACCCTGAACCGAAGTTAAGGCTAGCCGGAACCAGTGCCGGCAGGGCATCAGGTTAGGACTTAGAGTGTGGTGTGCTACCTCAGGCTAGCCAAGGGCTATGCTTAAAGGGACCCGACCCCCACCCCGGACAGACAGTTCTCAGGGTTCCCCTCTTGCTTGTCTACCTCGATGAGGGACAGCAAAGCAGTCCTGTCTTGGAGTGCCCTGAGTGCCCGCATTTGGAACATCACAGCACTTGGCCATCAGCCTGGCTGCACTTGCCACAGGCTTCCATCTGGGAGGGGGGTGTCAATCGGGGGGCTGTCAGGATCCAGGAGGCCCTGCAGGAGAGCTTCCACCCCAAGGAGCCCGTAGAGCCACCCCAGTCCTCCCCATTGGAGGCTCGTGCCCCATTCCTCCCTCACCTCCTTCCACTTACCCCTCCTAGCCCCCCTTCCTGATGTAAAAAATAAAGGACACGTGTGTTCAAAAATAGAAACTCTCTTTATTTAACAAAACTGGGGGGGGGGAATTATCCTCTGGGGAGACTGGGAAAAGGAGGTGGGAGAGGGGAAGAGAGAGGGTGGAAGAGGGGAGGGGGAAACCTGGGAGGGGGAAACCTGGGAGGAGGGAGCTGGAAGGGGAAATCGAGGGGAGGAACAAGGAGGGGAAGTATAAAACTATGGTACGCCATATCTTCAGTACTGTGTACAGATGTGGTCTCCTCACCTCAGAAAAGATATTTTGGCCTTGGAAAGGGTTCAGAAAAGGGCAACTACAATGATTAGGGGTTTGGAACAGGTCCCATATGAAGAGAGGCTAAACAGACTGGGACTTTTCAGGTTAGAAAAGAGGAGATTAAGGGGAGATATGATAGAGGTATATAAAATCATGAGTGGTGTGGAGAGGGTGCATAAAGAAAAGTTCTTCATTAGTTCCCATAATATAAGAACTAGAGGACACCAAAGGAAAGGAATGGGTAGCAGGCTTCAAACTAATAAAAGAAAGTTCTTCTTCACAAAGCAAAGAGTCAACCTGTGGATCTCCTTGCCACAGGAGGCTGAAAGGCTAGAACTATAACAGAGTTTAAAGAAAACTGAGATAAAGTCATGGAGGTTGGGTACATGGAGTGTTATTAGCCTGGGGGTAGGAACAGTGTCCCTGGCCTCTGTTTGTGGAAGGCTGGAGATGGATGGCATGAGACAAATCGCTTGGTCATTGTCTTCGGTCCATCTCCTCCAGGTTAGCTGGTGTTGGCCGCTGTCGGCAGACAGGCTACTGGGCTAGATGGACCTTTGGTCTGACCCAGTATGGCCATTCCTACGTTCTTACGTTCTAAGCTCAGGGCTCAGGATCGGGGGTCTCACTGGACCACCTTGATTTTCATGCAAACCTGCTCCTGGGTTCGCATGTAGCCTTTGGTGGCCAGGCTGGCAGCTATCCGGCCCTAGATGGCCACTTTCCTGTGTTTAGTGCGGAGGTCATGGATGTTGGAGGCCTCCCCCCAAACCTCGATGAGGTCCACAATCTCAGCACTAGACCAGGTGGGCGCCCGCCTCTTGCAGCCCCGGGCAGGCTCCTGGGAGCCACCAGCCTGGTCCCGGGAAGAGGCGGAGGGCTGGGTGGCAGCGGGTGGCTGGCTCATGCCATGCCAGGTGCTGGGTCTGCTGGCTAGGTGCTGGCAGGCTTGCACCTTGCACAAGCACTGTAGCCAGACCGTGCCCATTTAAGAGCTCCGGGGCTGGGAGGGGGGCAAAAGAGTTTCCCTGGTTTGGCCCAGAGTGGCCACCGGCGAAGCTGGGAAGGGCTAGCCTCCCACTAGTTCAGATTAAGTGGCTACACAGCCCTTAATTTGAACTACTTAATTCGAACTAGGCGTTAATCCTCATAGAATGAGGTTTACCTAGTTCAAATTAAGTGCTCCACTAGTTCAAATTAAGTTCAAACTAGCGGTTTGTATGTGTAGCGTCTATGAAAGTTAATTCAAACTAACGGCTGTTAGTTCGAATTAACTTTGTAGTGTAGACATACCCTCACATGCTTCTGAAGATCACTTCTGAAAACCCGCCCTTCAATTACATGTTCAAAACTGTGGTAGGGTTAGAAATCAGAGTCTTATATCCAGATTGTTTAGTCTCATGCTTTTGCAGCAAGGCCTTTTTTTCTCCTCTTTTAGTTCCCCAGAAACAAAAGGCTAAGCAATATCTTCACCAGATGTCAACTTAATCAAATGAATGATCACCTGGGTAAGTGGGTTTTTTAAGCAGGCAGAGAATTGTGGGTGAAAAAGTTAAAACGTGGCAAAGGAATAGACGTGCTGTCACCTGAACCGTAGCTAAAGATACAAAAAGAGGAATAGGAGCCCCCATTCACCCCTCTCACTTCTATTCATGATATGAGCAATGCTTGAAACACAAAAGCAGCATCATTGCACTAGAGAAGGGGTCCTGGCTCACAATTTATCTAGAAGCATGTGATGTGAAACATTATTGCTCTAAGTAGACTCTAAGCAAACTAATACCAAACTTACCTTTTATTTCTTTCTAACTTCTTATGCCTCATGACTTGTAATCACTTTCTGTAGTTAAAAGACTTGTTTTATTTGAAATGTTTGGGAGCTTCCATGGGAGATAACAGCATTGGTGAATATTATTTTCTATTGTGGAATAATGGACTTTCTACAGGCTTGTACTATCCAGAAAAAAACAGCTGAGCAGTACAAGATGCACGTTTCTGGGCCGAAGTATGGAACTTGGTATGTGCTGGTATTGCTCTGCAGTAATTCAAGATGGCCCTGGGAAGAAACCATCAGACAGCCATCTTCCCTGAGCCCCACACACTTTTCTCTGACTTCTGCAGCCCCACCTCTTGCCCTGAGCACCTCCTCACACCAACCCTGACTTTTGCACCCTCAAACTCTCCCAGCCTCTGCCATGAACTTCTCACTCCCCAACTCCTACTCTGTACTCCCATCCCCCCAGACTTCTGCCCTGAAGCATTTGAGCAATGCTGGGTAAGTCTTCTAATAAAAGATACAAGTTAAATTGTCAGTACCTAGTGTTGCTAGGGGTCCTTTCCTCAATCCTCAATTTTGTTTTTCTTTCTGTAAATCATTGCTCCAGGGTGTGGCTGGGGACGAGGGGTTCTGGATGCAGGCTTCCTCAGAAAGAGAGGACACCCCAGCTTTATCTCACTGCAGAACCTTGGTGCAAGGCAAGAAGCACCTCTCCATGGCTACTACAGCTCCAGTGGGCACAGCCAGGGGAGAGGTGTATGTCTCTGGTTGGCGTGTATGTCCCCGGTTGATTCATCTATGCCTTCACTTCCCAGCCAGTGTAAGGAATGAAGCAGACTGCACTTTCTCCTCATACCCTGAGGAAGGGCAACAGCCAGCAATGTTCCTGTATGAATTGGGGAGGATGTGAAGGTGCAGCCATCTGCACCTGGGGGATGGAAAGCTTGGGGCCCAGATGGGAGGGAGGTGCCTCCAGCCACCCCATTTCACCTGCCTGGCGAATGGCTCTTTACAGTATGGTTTTATGCAGCCCCATACAAATTGGGGAAAAGGCAGAGCTACTCCCTCACCTGTATACACAACCAAATCCTTACCTTGCTTTCAGTTATGATAAGAAGAAGCTGCATACCAAATATGGTGGTTCTAGTTCTCACTGTTCTAGAGGAGTTCTTGAACAGACAGAGAGGCTCGCTTCCTCATAGACCAACTCTCTGGGTACGTCTAAACTACATGGCTCCGTCAACAGAGCCATGTAGATTAGTTTACTTGAAAAAGGGAAATGAAGCGGCAATTTAAATAATCGCCGCTTCATTTAAATCAAAATGGCCACCACGCTGTGCCGAACAGCTGTTTGTTGGCACAGCGCGGCAGTCTAGATGGGGATCTGCAGACCCCAGAACCCATCATCGTCAGATCCTGTAAGCCTCATTTCACAAGGCATAAAGGATCTGCCGACGAGGGGTTCTGGGGTTGGCAGATCCCCGTCTAGACTGCCATGCTGTGCCGAAAAACGGCTGATCGGCACAGCGAGGCGGCCATTTTGATTTAAATGAAGCGGCAATTATTTAAATTGTCGCTTCATTTCCCTTTTTCAAGTAAACTAATCTACATGGCTCCGTCGACGGAGCCATGTAGTCTAGACACACCTTCTCAGTTATATAGTAGATTTATCATCTACAGCAGAAAAGAAAACAGAATAATTCTATAATTGCCACAAAGTTTGCAAATCGTGGTATGTTAGTATAGCATGTGTAAAACCATATATGTGAAAGTGACATGGTGATTGTGGAATCATGTTATAAATACGGTGATACACCAGGATACAATCAGAAGCTGTGTCACCTCTGCCCTCTAATCTGGGGTGCTTTCCTGCTATAGCCTCTGTGTGGACTTCTCACAAACAGCCTCTACTATGCAAGTCACTGTCTGTGTGTGCTGCAGCCAGCCCACCACAACTTGGCTCTTATTAGGCTAGAGTTTACTGCAAGGTGTTAGATTTTCCCAGAAATGTACATCCTGTGCTGCCTAGTCTCTGCTGGATAACACAAATGTATACGAAGTCTTCGGTTTCTTTAGTAGCAATATGTGCACAACTTGCTGCCTCAAATTGTTTTCCAAATGCTTCAGTTTAAACACACTGGATTAGATCAAATAAATTTTAGCGAGATTTAGTGAGTAAAAGTCATGAGACATCAATGTCAGAAATAGTTACAAGAAAATAAAGTTAAACAGCTATTGGTGTCAAACTTAAACTAGATCAGATTCAAGGAACGTTTCCCACCATATGCTTTTATCAGTCTTACTGACCAAATAACTTAGGTCAGAACCCCTTCTCACAGAGCTCAATGAATGCTTGCTTTTTCACTTCTGGTGCTGTGAATGTGATTGGGCAGGGAGAGAGAGATGAGCTGTCTCGGGGATTGCTTCTCGTTTTTCATAATTTTGTCCCCCTTTTGAAAAACACTTCCAGCTAGGTAATGAAGGGACAAAAGGTCTGTATAGAACGTTTCCTGCTTTTAACAGTGTTCCCTTCCTGCCTATTGGCTGTTTAAGGCTCAAATGCAAATCAGAGCACCCATTTCTTTGTTGGAGGCAACCTGTTTGCCAACCTCTGGTTGGAACATATGTCCATACCATACAGAGGAGTCTTATAACGTCATATATAATGTTTTATCAGGACAACATTGACTAGCAAATAGAATTTTCAAATGATACTGTACAAAGGTTGTTACAATAGAATGTATTGTACAATAGAATCCAAACCCTACACACTGTCATACCATGTTCCACTCCTGTGTTTTACCCATGAATCTAACTGCTTTCACACAATGCCCTATATTTTAAATTGTTCCAACAGAAAAAAAATATTTCTCTGTTCTCATCTGTGGCATTCACTTAACATCTGAGCTCATAAATCAAGTATGGGATGCATGAGAATACCTATTCTTAGCCAGACAGCAGTACCATCACAGGTCACAGCCTCTAATCCTCCAAAGCCAGACAGCAGAGAACATGCCAAATGTGGCACAACCTACAGCTTGGGTTCAGATACATGCTGCCCAAGTTTTGAGATTCCATACTAAAGTCTATTTTCCAGCAGTTTAAATGCTTGTAACCTTTGTAACTCACAAAAAGGAACAAGTTGTCATCACTTGCTGTATTAAATATTTTATCCCTTAAATTTGAGTGACTGGAAAATTGCTTGACAATGTACTTTTTTCAATCATGAGGGGAGGAAAAAGAAGAGTGTGTGTGGTGTGTTCTTCTACCTTGAAATGATGAATGTATGGCTAGTAAGTGTGTGTCTCCCACTGTGAGGAGTACTAGATGCTGGCCTGAAGAGTTAGGCCAGTGATGGGCAATTTGGGCTAGTTAGTGGGTCACATGAGTGGTCATCCCTCATCTAAGTGGATGTAACCAAGATGGTCTTCCAGGATAGGCTAGTTTTGCTAACTGTACTTGCAAACCTAGACTATGCGGGATGTGCCAATTGAACCATAGCAGCACTTTGACTGGCTGCAGAGGGAATGCATAGCTCTCACAATTAATATTGTGTGCAATCAGCACGCACCTCACTTCATATGCGGATGGAAACCAGTGGAATCTGCCAACAATGCACGTGGGTAATGGTAAACAAAATGTTTTGTGGGCCACAGAGAGAATCCCAATGGGCCACATGCAGGTCACAGGTTGCCCACCACTGAGTTAGGCTGTTGCAGCCAGGCTAGAGAGCAGACTGCTCTCCCACTCTGGTTAATAAAGTGCTTACCTGTGAGTCTGAGTGTTCCTGCTGCCAAGACCTGTTTACTAAGAGTAAGTGGGGTTAGCATGGTGTTGCCAGGCAACGGCAGCTGGCGTTCCTGCCAGTGAGCCAATTGTCAAACCGAGGGAGCAGTATCTTCTTCTTTGAAATGCAATAAATAACGGTAACTCAACTTATTTATCAATTGTAATTAAATAGTGCTAGCTGTCCATATATAACCAAAATTATATATCTGTCTCTAGTATCAGTGCAGACATTTTCTGTGAAAAGGTTTACATGGGGCAGATGGCGATATGTTTTTAATCAGCTTTACTTAGAGCTAAAAGGAGCTGCATCAAAAGGACAATAGGGGTAAGACAGAGCTTTGCAAACCTAAACTGTAACATTTTTCATTCAAACTTTGGATGCACCTTTAATTTCCCATTTGTGTGTTGGATTTTGTGTCTTAAGTGCAGGTGAACAGTTTATGGCATTTGTACAGTTGAACACCCTGTGAACTTTTAAGTATAGCAGTATACAGCTCGTATTCTGTGTAGCTTATATATGAAACTGTAGAGCTATACAGTTATGTTGCAAAGTTTAAGGTTTTAATTTAAAAAAAACTTAAATCCATATATTTGGCAGCTAAACTGTGCTTTTATATAATACAGCATTTTCATTACTTTTGAATTTATCGTGTGTTTTATAATAAAAGTGTGCCAAACACTGCAACTTCCATTAGGACTAATCCTACATTCTTTACCCAAACAAAACCCCCACAAATTAAATAAGACTGAACTTAAAGAGAATTTTGTCTGAACAGGCTGCAGGCCTGCCTCACTGACCTGTAGTCAAAGGAAGATTTTGGCTCCTAATATTTCCAACAGGATGTCTTCAATTTTTTTTTAAATGTAGCACTCATCCCATGGATACTGTCTGTTTGTCTCGGTTTACAGATGCTGGTGGTCATCCACGTCTGTGCTGTTGGCCGGAAGAATATCCACGTCCTGCAAAAATGCAAATCTGCGTTGGTTTCCCAAAGATGAAGCTCATTTTAGAACCACCCTACTTGAAAGCATCATTGCTGAGATGGATGGAATTATTTATTTAGGGATGTTTTAGCACCAGGACACTTTTTTGTAAACATGAATTGCCTGGTTCTTTCCTTGGGCTGTGGCTTCCTATTTCATGCCATTGAAACATTACTCTTGGCTTTTTATGCCTTCCTATCATTGGTTAGATCACAGGGGCATTTCCCCAAGCTAGAAAATGTGGGAGCTTTCAAGAATGTGTCTGTTGTGCCAACTCAAGCAACCTGTGGATTGCCAGACCGAAGTACTTTTTGTCATAGTTCTATTGCTCTTGAAAGTATTCAGTCCTGTACTCAACGGTTTTGTATTCAGGGGTGTCCATATAGATCTTCACCTGCTTCCTACACTGCACTTTTCTCAACAGGCCTTGGCACCTGTATCTCAGAAGACAAGAATGATTTGCATCCAGGCTCCTCCAAGAACTCAAGAGGTTTTATTTTCCATAATCACAAGGATTGCTTTTCTACTCCTCGTTCTCAGCAGATCTCAGCTTCATTTACTTTAACGGTGTGGCTGAAACCTGAGCAAGAAGGTGTAATGTAAGTAGTGTTGCACATGTTTACTTTCCTGGTGCTCTAAAAAATCAGTCATGGTAGTCAAGGCTACTATTACTTTGTTGTTTAAAATTTAACAATGGTGTATTGTAAGAAAGTATAAGACCTTTTTAAAATTATATTTCAGATCAGAGACTTCATGCTCAGCAAATATTAAGGCTAATGAAGTCTGTTCCTGCAGTGTTACTCATGAGTAGAGCCATTAATTTCAATGGGGATATGCATATACAAACCCATCTTCATTTTTTCAGTTAAATGTATTAAATCCTAATTTATATCAACTTTTTAAAAGATTACTTGTAAATAACTTTTTAAAAATAGGTTTGTGCTCATTTTCACTTTCTTTTAAGATGGATGAAGCTGGCCTAATGTTTTTAAAAACACAGAAATATTAGGAGTATAAAGTCTGATTGTCACAGTATTTTTGGAGGATTTCTGACAGGGTTAGGAATAAGGTGGATTTCTGTTGGTGAAAAGTTTAGGGATTTTTATTGAATTTGAAATGGTGCTAACCCTTTTAACGAAGGCTTATGTTATTCAAAATGTTAGCCATTGATGTTTGAATAAGTGTTTAAAATCTGACTAAAAATGGCTCCATTTCTCAATTGCTTAAATTTCACTTTCCTAGCAATTGTCATATTCTTATATTAGTTCTCCCATCATCTTTCAGCCTGGAGAGGATATGAATCTAATGTTAAACAAAAGCAGGTTTAAAAAAACAAACAAACAGCCTTTCAAGCTGACTTTATCATAAAGAAGAGCCAAAGCCCCAAAGTTTTTCTCTTTGCAGGTGACCTTTAAAATATAGTATGTGAAAAGTATAATATCTTCATGGTGAACCTATATTAAAAATAAAATGTTTCCCTATCTGTGCTGTTAATAACTTATTAGATTAAGGTTTAAAACTTTAATATGCTCTTCTGTGCCATTCTAGATACGTGATTGTTTATATGTCACAAGGAGGAAGGAGAAAATGTGTTCCTCTTGGTTTCTGAGGACAGGACAAGGAGTAATGGGCTTAAAGTGCAGCAGGGGAGGTTTAGATTGGACATTAGGAAAAAATTCCTAACTGTCAGGGTGGTCAAACATTGGAATAAATTGCCAAGGGAGGTGGTAGAATCTCCCTCTCTGGAGATATTTAAGAACAGGTTAGATAGACATCTGTCAGGGATGGTGTAGACGGAGCTTGGTCCTGCCTTGAGGGCAGGGGGCTGGACTCGATGACCTCTCGAGGTCCCTTCCAGTCCTATTATTCTATGATTCTATGATATTTTTACTCATCTCAGACAAAACTTCTTGGTTTTCAAACAGCATGGCAAAGCTGTTGTGTTCTAAGCACAAATGTTAAGATGAAACGAGTAATTGTAATTAAGCCCTTGCCATATGCTGTGGACCACATGCATACAGGGGTGCCGACAGCCTCCATGGACCCTAGGCAAGGTGAGGGGGGTGGCCCTGTGTTCCCAGAAGGGGCAGGACCAAGGACATATTAGGAAAAACTACTTTACTGGGAGGGCGGTAAAGTACTGAAACGGGTTACCTAGGGTGGTGGTGGAATCTGCATCCCTAGAGGTTTTTAACTCCCAGCTTGACAAAGCCCTGGCTGGGTTGATTTAGCTGGGGTTGCTCCTGCTTTGGCAGGGGGCTGGACTCCATGACTCCTAAGGTCTCTTCCAGCCCTAGGATTCTATGTCAGCTGCCTGGCGCATGGTGCACACCCCACCTCCCCTCAGCCCTCACTGCTGCCCAGAGCACAGTGCAGTGCTCTGGTGGTGATTTAAAGGGCCCAGGACTCCAGCTGCTATCCCCCCCTTTTCCCTCCCCATATCTTGTCAATAGACCTGCATTCTCTGCATTCATATACGGTTTTTGTGGTCAAAATCAGTGACTGAATCTGATGCCTTCTACAACAAAAGGGTGGGACCCTAGTACTTATGCTAACGGAGAAAATCAGCTGTGATATATCTGTAGAGGGTTATAGGCTCTGAAGTTAGCTACTCTGAAAATACAGTACAGACCCCTAGATCATGTGAGAGCTACAAAATGTAAAGTCCAACATGGGGAGACTAACCTGCGCCTACATACAGACATCATTGTTATAAAGGCAGAACATTCAGAACCAAACAGCAAGCTCTTTTAACTGTATCTCAAGGAATAATTGTAGCCCTGATGTAGCGAAGTGCTTAAATGTGGACTTAATTTTAAATATATTAGTGGTCCTATTGAAGTCACTCAGTGTGATATCACGACAAAATTTAAGCATATATTTAAATACTTTGCCAAATTAGGACCTCTATTAGATAGGAGCAGGCATAGACAAGATTTTGGGCCTGGTTCTTTGTTGGCTTATTCCTTATTTTGCAGTCTTTTGCAGAACCATAAATGACTATACAAGGGGCATATATAGTGCCTTCAGTTGTTATGGAGATAGGATTTTAAAGTATCAAATTTGAATGTTTTTGTTCAATTTTTGCATTGGATATCAGCAGTTTCTGTAATTTTGTCAATAAATATTCAGTACATATATGTGCATATTATGCTGATTAATCTATGGTTGATTATAAACTGGTGGTCTAGCAGACCAAACTTGAAACAAAAGCTCAACCTGACAGAGGAAACAGTTGGAGTTTTATGCAGATAGACGTATTGGGCCATACAATGGTAATACAAAGCCAGTCACCCACATAGTGCCACACAAATAGGCTTTAACCAATGTCTGATTCAGCAGGCATGTAGGTCACCACAGAAAAAGCAACATCGGCAGAGTAGACAGAGAGAGCTGCATTTTTCACTTTTGATATACAGCGTCTGTAGTAAACCTTTTCTTACTTGCTCATAGCATTTGTAGGCCCTTCCTGCATCAGAAAAAATCTTTATACAACAGAGAGACACTCCAAACCCCATTTGACTAAAGAGAAGGTGAACTGAAGTGGAAGCTGTACTGGCCAAGGCTTTACACAACTGCCTTGGCAACACTTAAGGAGACAGGAAAGTATCTGTTTTACTTCAGCTTAACTGAAAACTTACCCAGTGTTGGACTAGACCCCTGATCTCAAGGATAACTGATCCAAGTCTCGTCCATTTTTCCAATTGGTGTTCTTACCTGTGCTGTTTGAGATGACCCTGACCCTAATCCTAACCACTCAATCCCACTTTGTTCCTAGAGCTAGGAATGATACCCATGAGTGTAGTGTTGAGAGACAAGACCCCATAATAGTAAGACCCCTCCCCCATAGATGCAGAATTAATATTGAATGTACTAAGTTTGCAGACTTACTATTCTCTTATCAGACATGTTTTGTATGCAGTATTTATATGTTCCCCTTTTAGTTAGATTTTTAAGAAACTGAAGACAGTATGGCAAGAAAAAAGAGAAACATTAAGATAGAAAGAATGATCTTTGTATAACCATTGCATCTGAAATTTAAAAAGCTTTTCATTTCTCTGCCTTTGGACAATAACAGGATGAATCCCAACCTCCCTGGACTGTCTTCTTTTCCCCCTCATGCCACCATGCACTTTCTAGAGGCAATAGACCACCTTCATCTCTTTTTCTTGTTTTGTTTTTGTTTTTGTTTTTGTTTTTGTTTTTGTTTTTGTTTTGAATAGCTGGCAGGTGTGGATTCCAAGAACTTTGCAGTCAGGAAGTAGGTCTTTACAGATGTATTTTACCAGAAAGTTGGAACAGTCACAGAGAATGGCTGTTCCCTTTCACGGGTCTGGTTGAAATGCAAAATACCGGTCCTAACCAGAACTGATACCCTTATGCGTATTTCATAATTTCTCTTCATTTATTGACATAATTTCTCTTCACACACACATCTCGCTTTTTTTCTTTCTTTTTTCTTTTTTCAGGGGTAGGTCGCAATTCATATCTGTAATTTCCAGTTTTCAAAATCCAGTAAATCAAGGTCACTTGCCTTCTTAAAGTCATGACACTGGGGGGAGGGAGAAAAAATGTGGGGGTTGTTTGTTTTAGATAAGTAAAATGAACAAATCCTGGATAATCCAATTATTGTTTATCCAGGAACTGGGTAAATCCAGTTCCTAAATATTTTGCTACTTAGCTGTGCCTTCTCTCACATTTATTATCTACCAAAACTAGCATGTTTACAGGCAAACAAAAGAGTGAGAAGACCAATCAACAATATATTCAGAAATGTGTTTTTAGTAGGCTTGGAAAATAGGAGTCTGTGTTTGGCAAGTAAATTTTATTGACAACATCCCTGGAGGCTAAAAAGAGTGACAGTCAAATTCCATTTATTTTTCTCTTAGTGGTTTTAAATGTGAGTCAGTTAACAACAAAGGTACCTTTACCAATAAACCAACTGCTGTGATACCCTTGTGTGTACGGGAAGAGTGGCCATCATAGAGGAATAAGGTTTAATAGAAAATAAAGTATACTGAAACAAATTCTGGTTTCTCTTGCTCCAGTGAGGTCTATGGAGATATGAGTGTAAAACTGGTTTAACTCCTGATTTAGTTCAGTGTAACTGAGATCAGAATCTGGCTCTTTATGTATATGTTCATGGATGGGTGAGCGGAATTTTGCCTGAATGGCTTGATGGATTGATAATGCAACATAAAGCTTTTCAGCTTTAGATTGCCCACTCAGTAATGCCTAAAATACTTTACGATGTAGCCTATGTAGCCTAGGTCTGTTGCCTAGCTGCAGATAACATGGTGAGACTAGTAAAACTACTTTCAAAGCTAGAGATGTGAAATGAGTTTGTGTGGCCTCAGTCAAGTTCCTTGTCCATCGGTGTCCATGCTGCATTTGAAGTTAACCTGAAATCCTGCAGAAAAGCTAAGGATTGACTGAACAACCTTTTTGAAACTCGAGGGCTCTCTAGAAAGGGTAGAGCCATATCTACAAATCATTGTGTGGGAATCTTGCTCTGCTGATGACTCTGCTGGTTCTGATCTGTGGAAAAATAGTAGCCTTCTGGCACATATTTCCAGTCCACAATATTACAATTAAAAGAAAGCATGCAAATGGCTTAGCCTTGTCATCATGCACCAAGTTTGTAGGAAAGGTACAGCAAAGAAACTAATGAACCAGAATCTTAAACATTAGTTTTACAGACTGTAGCCAGCCACCATGTTTTCAGTCATAGATCCATGAAGAAAGGAAGTGGGACTGTGGGGAATAAATTGTAAATAAAGATTCTCCTTTCAAGTTAAAGAGGGTTTTAGCAGGAATAGTCTTCCTAATGTGCAGTGTATACTGTGACTCCTATCTTGCTGAACACCCACTTGGGTTATATTTTTAACATTTTTTTAAATACATTCTGGTTAGTGTCACTTTTCTGCATAGCACCTTGGCTTGAGTGTGTCTTCGTGTGTGCCTCTGACCTTATGTTGTTTTTCTTGGTTATTTTCAAAGGTGTGTGATGGAAAAGGCTATTGATGGGCAGACTGTGTTCAAACTCACAGTCTCCGAAAAAGAGAGCATGTTTTATTATCGCACAGTAAATGGTTTGCAGCCACCAATAAAAGTAATGACACTGGGGAGAATTCTTGTGAGGAAATGGATTCATCTTAGCGTGCAGGTGAGTAAAATAATAATAAAAAAGTTTCCTTAAATGCCAGAAGTGAGTGTGGTAAATCTGCACAAGCACCAAGACTGTAGGGAAAATATTTATCAACGAATGATAAATTCAGGGACCCTTTAGGCATTAGTAGCTCATGGGATATTTTTGAATCAAGCCCTTTGTGTAAGTTTTTTTTTTTTTGGAGTGGGGGGGAGGGATTTTGAAATAAACACTACTTTAGCATTGTTGCAATAGCACATATTTGACCTGATGAAGCAGAGGTGGACATCTCTTCATTCTGTCCCACAAACTCAAAGCTCTAGCACTGGAGGTAAAAGAGAACACTTTTTTCTGATACTAGTATCTGGTATCATAGCCTCTAGAGGGCAATGTCACACTCAAATATAGACACAAAGGCCCTGATCCTGCAAAGAGTTATGTATATGCTTATGTTTATGCACTGTGGATAGTTCTGTTGCTTTAGACAGACTATTTATGATTTGCAAAGTTAAGCATTCTCTGCAGGGCAAGGGTCAGATCAAGTACATTACAACACTAAACTTTACTTTTATTAAGTGTCATGCACATTATAAAGACAAAGCCCCTGCAACTTAAAAATTAATCTGCCCTTGACGTATCAACTTTGTAAGGATTTAAAAGAGCTTGTGAAAGACAAGCAGGATTTTTTAAATATTTACAAAAATCAGTCAATGTATACAACAGCAACTAAAATACTTTAAATTATTTGCATATCTTATAATTCCCAATCAGCTATGCTAAATCCTGTTTGTAAGCCAATTTCAACTAAAAATGTAATTATCACTAATTATCTGATATTGAAATGTTTTTCTTTGTTCTACTTAAGGTTATTTGGTTAATGATACACTTAAGAAATGGCTTAATGTATCATTCATGCAACTTGTTAAAGTGTATTTACTGTGATTTCTGTTAGTAGTGTTGATCTCCTCACTCATAGAAGTATCCAAGCTGTCCCCGATTTTTTTTTTTTTTTTTTTTTTTGCAGTTTTCTTTTTCTGAGATAACAGTGTGGTAGTGTGAATAAAATTTTGGCTGTAGGATTAAAAGAGTGACCTTAAGGTAGAACTAATGAACTCTGCACTTCAGACACCCAAAGGGTGCTATATTACTGCTGTGGCTGTCAGCCACATTTGGTACTAGCTTCAGAAGTTGCTAAAGGCTGGGATAGCCAAGTGAATAGCAAATGGACCAGATTTCTTTTTAAAAAGTTTTAAATTGCATGAAAAAGAGAGCTCCACATTATTTAGTCCATTTTTTTGAGCTGGGGCTATGCACACTGCACTTCTAGTAATGCAGCTTGTGGCCACCCTGCTCTCTAATAAGGAAGTACACCTTTTGGGACCAGGGGAGACTAATGACTTAATCCATTGCTGTGCTGCTTAGGTCAGGGTTGAATCTTGCATACTGTGATACATAGGCAGGCAACTCCCTACAAAGGATAATAATGTCAGCACACTGCTCAATACTTGGTAGAATAGATGTGGCTTTTGATCTCCAGGCCCTCAGTTTTGAATTATTTTTCTAGTCCCTACATTTAGATAACTGTTAGCAAATAATAAGACACTAGATTTTGCAATTTTTGTAAGGATATGAAGGTGGCAAGCTATCAATATTTGGGGAGAAGGGGTGGAAGACTGCAGAAAAGGCAGGCAGTAATGTTCATATGGGAGATGCTATGCTAGTATTTCTTAAACCAATGATTAATGTCCAGTAGGGGACAGAATGTTTCCAGAAACCTCAACATAATCAAGGTGGGGGAGGCAGGAGAAAGTGTTCTTAAATCCAAATTTAGCTCAAGTTAAAATCCTAGTGGAGACAAGTTATTCTCTCAAGTTAGAGTGTTGAGCTAAATCCCAGGTTCCCCCATACTCTGTCTTAATCTGCTAACTCATATGAAAACTACAGGCTTCTCTTCACTAGGTTATTAATTACAAGGCTTACTAATTACTAGGTTTCTGGGTAATTACTAGGTTATTAATTACAAGCCTTTTATTTCTTAGTGAAGACAAGGCTCAGGACCGATCTGGTTGCTTGATCAATTAGAAAAAGTTTAGTGCCTTTCTCTTACCAACTTGCTTTTTAATGTGCATCTTAGTTAGGTGCCAGGAATCATGAACCCAGGTCTAGGGGGAGGAGGGAGCTGAAGAAAGCTTTACCCTCTGCACAACTGAGCTGTGAAAGCTGATAAGGGAACTGTTGCTAGATTCCCCCACCAGACTCTACTAACCGAAGTGGGGTCAGTTGACTAACAACAGACTGCTGATTAAAATAACATTGGCATAAAATTTCCTGTTCCATCCCTTGTCTGAGCAACTAATTGCCAAATCTGTTGTTGCTCTGAGCTTTGAGACCAAATCCCTGCCTTCTTGCCTGATTTCCACTCCTGTCCCTACTACTTGATCTTGTTCCTGTTAGTGAGCCTCTCACCTGTTCTTGTTGCTATGGCTTGTTCCTGTAACCAGCCCCAGATTTCCTTTGCTAGAAGATGATGGTACCTGCAGTAAATTTTGCAAGTTCATGACCTAATGCAGACTCCAGTTTGTGTTTCAGCCGTAGGAGTATACCACAGATCAAGTTAGGATGGGACTAGTAGAAAGCTTACCCAGAGGGTAGGATGTATCATGGACCTCTCCCTTTTTAGAACAGAATTACCCAGTACTGATCACCTAGGACTCAATTTTACAAGCCTTTGCTATTTTTCAAAGTCTGCATGGCAGACACTGTCTTACCAAAGCTTAGGCAAACCCAGTCATTAGCCCTTTCCTATGTTGTCCAGGTCCGATGTTTAGCCATAAATGCTGCCTAAATTAATGCTGCATTCCTTAGCCTTTGCAAAGCACTAACAGATCAGCAGATGTGGGGGGGATTGCCTCTTCAGTTTAAAGGCCTTCATGGACCATGCAGATAAATACCAGACTGCTTGAATGGAAGCTGGAGCATAGGAGAACCTCACAAAAAGGGGAATATTGTACAGAAGCAGCCAACCCTGAAGAACCACCCTTTGAAATATTAAAACCATGCCATTTCATTTGTGTGTCTGTATATTTGGACTTCCTTACCATGATTGGAGCAACCCTCCTTAATAATCCTTTTCAGCTAAACTCATAACTTCATCCAAGGAGAGTCTCCCAGCTACTACCTTATGTTGCTATTCCTGGGTCAATGACTTCTGATATTTCAGGGGCTGACTGCATCCCTGTTGGTTGCATACACCTACAGACTAGCTGACCCAAGCATATATTAGACTAGCAGTATGCAGGTCCTTTCATAAGAACGTAAGAACATAAAAATGATCGTACTGGGTCAGACTATGAACCACCATTTTTTTTCAGAAGAGGTTCTTGTGCAAGAAGAGCATTCTTCCTCTCAAGTAATAGGTGTAATTAGGTATGCAAATGAGGCTCAGCGATATTCCATGCTTAGCCTCATTTGCATATTACTTGTGCAAGAAGACGCGAGTGAGACATAGCCTTATAGTTCTAGCCTTCACAGCCTCCTCTGGCAAGGAGTTCCACAGGTTGACTATACGCTATGTGAAAAAGAACTTTTGCTTATTAGTTTTAAACCTACTACCCATTAATTTCATTTGGTGTCCTCTAGTCCTTATATTATGGGAACTAATGAAGAACTTTTCTTTATTCACCCTTTCCATACCACTCATGATTTTATATACCTCTGTCATATCCCCCCTCAGTCTCCTCTTTTCCAAACTGAAAAGTCCCAGTCACTTTAGCCTTTCCTCATATGTGACCTGTTCCAAAACCCTAATCATTTTAGTTGCCCTTTTCTGAACCCTTTCCAAGGCCAACATTTTTTTTTCTTTTTGTGGTGAGGAGACCACATCTGTACACAGTACTCAAGATGTGGGCATACCATAGTTTTATACAGGGGCAGTAAGTTATTCTGTGTCTTATTTTCTATCCCTTTCTTAATAATTCCTAATATTCTATTTGCCTTTTTGACCGCTGCAGCCCACTGTGTGGATATTTTCAGAGAACAATAACTCCAAGATCTCTTTCCTGATTTGTCGTAGCCAAATTAGCCCCCATCTTACTATATGTATAGTTTGGGTTATTTTTTCCAACGTGAATTACTTTACGCTTATCCACATTAAACACATTTGCCATTTTGTTGCCCAATCACTTAGTTTTGTGAGATCTTTTTGAAGTTCTTCATAGTCTACTTCTGTCTTGACTATCTTGAACAGTTTAGTATCATCCACAAACTTTGCTACCTCCCTTCTTGCACCTTTCTCTAGATCATTTATGAATAAGTTGAACAGGATTGGTCCTAGGACTGACCCTTGGGGGACACCACTAGTTACCCCTCTCCATTCTGAAAATTTACCATTTATTCCTACCCTTTTTTTCCTGTCTTTTAACCAGTTCTCAGTCCATGAAAGGACCTTCCCTCTTATCCCATGACAATGTAGTTTACACAAGAGCCTTTGGTAAGGGACTTTGTCAAATGCTTTCTGAAAATCTAAGTATACTATATCTACTGGATCCCCCTTGTCCACATGTTTGTTAACCCCTTCAAAGAACTCTAAGGGTATGTCTATGCTGCCACCCTAGTTCAAACCTGCAAATGAAGCCCGGGATTTAAATACACAGGAGTAGAAATGGTAGTTCAAATTAGGAGCTTTAATTCAAACTACCTAGTTCGTGCCGTGTGTAGCTGCGGGCAGGTAGTTCGAACTACGGGGCATTTAAAAATGGCAGTGCCCAGGAACATGTAAATAAAGCCCGGGATATTTAAATCCTGGGCTTCATCTGCAAGTTTGAATGACTACATTAGCCACCATCGTTCGAACTATGGTGGCAGTGTAGACATACCCTAATAGATTAGTAAGACATTATTTCCCTTTACAGAAATCATGTTGACTTTTGTCCGACAAATTCTGTTCTTCTAAGTGCCTAACAACTTTATTCTTAACTATTATTTCGACTAATTTGCCCGGTACCGACAGTAGACTTACCGGTCCGTAATTGCTGGGATCACCTCTAGAGCCCTTTTTAAATATTGGTGTCACATTAGCTATCTTCCAGTCAGTAGGTACAGAAGCCAATTTAAAGGATAGATTACAAACCACAGTTAACTGTTCTGCAGTTTCCCATTTGAGTTCTTTTAGAACCATTGGGTGAATGCCATCTGGTCCTGGTGATTTGTTAACGTTAAGTTTTTCTATTTGTTCCAAAACCTCCTCTTAATGATACTTCAATCCAGGACAGTTACTCAGATTCATCTCCCACAAAGGATGGTGCAGGTTTGGGAATCTCCCCAACATCCTCAGCCGTGAAGACTGATTCAAAGAAATCATTTAGCTTCTCCACAATGGCTTTATCATCCTTGATTGCTCCTTTTGTATCTTGATAGTCTGGGAGACCCACTGGTTTTTTAGCAGACTTCCTGCTTCTAATGTACTTAGATAACATTTTGCTATTGTTTTCTGCGTTTTTGGCTAGCTGTTCCTCAAAATCTTTTTTTGCTTTTCTTATTACAGTTTTACACTTAATTTGACAGTGTTTATGTTCCTTTCTATTTATCTCACTGGGATTGGACTTCCATTTCTTGAAAGATGCCTTTTTGTCCCTCACTGCTTCTTTTACATGATGGGTATGCTATTTCGCTATTTGGCAGATCAGTCTAGTGGCATTTGACTTACAACTCTCACAATCCTGGAAGATCCACCTAGTCTTCTATATCTTCCTGGTGACGCCTTACTTTGGCCATCTGTTTCTTGGCTGGTATATGCCACCTCCTCTCCTGGGTCAAGTTCAATACAAATGTAACCCTTCTACCAGGTAGTCCCAGCAGCAACCAGTGCCGAGTTCAATATCTAGGGGTCAATCTCACACAGAACCAGCTCGAGCCCCCATCCAGTAGCCTAGGAAATTCATATACCCCTGGGTGCCTCTGAGAAGTAATGCTTCCCCACTCGCAAGCACAGAGTCTGAGTGTAGAAAAGAAACTTAATGAAAGAGAGAAGTCATGTGGCATTATCTTGCTCCTACTGGCCGCCTGCTGGTCGTTCCCGCCAGCCACTCTGCTGGCCACCTGCTGCCGCTCCTACCAGCCGCCCACTGGACATTCCCGCCAGCCACTCTGCCGGCCACCTGCCGCCGCTCTGACCGGCCGCCTGCTGGTCGTTTCTGCCAGCCGCTGTACCGGCTGCCTGCTGCCGCTCCAGTCAGCCACTTGCCAGGTGTTCCAACCAACAGCTCCACTGGCTGCAATGGGTCTGGCTCCTGGCCAAACCAGTGATTTCAAATCTTAGTGATTTCAAATCTTTAGCCACCAGCTAGGCTGGCCAAAGATTCCAGCTTCCACTGGACTAGCAAAAGGACTCTTCATTGAGTCTGCTTTAGGTCTGTCCTTAAAAGCAGGGGGAAAGGGGCAGGTTGAGCCAGCCTTACAGCTCACACCTGGCAGGTGTGAGGCAGTCTGACTCGAGCCTTCAAGCCCTTTGCCCCCCCAAACTCAGTTCACTCAACTCTGGCAGGGGGAGGCTTGTTCCTCTGAGACCTCTTAAAATGATGTTGTCTCTCCTGCAAGCACTGGTGTCATATTTTCCAGTTCCCACATTTAGCGGTAGCATGATTTGTGACCCCCCCACAACAGAGCCAAATTAGTTACAATACATCCCATTCCAGTCCAACACTGATCCTCCATCAGCCCTGGCTGAACTGGATTTACATAACCGCACCACGGATTCCTTCCCCCTCCTGGCATGAGCTGTATTTATATATCAACCATTACTTACCTTGCAGAGCTAAACAATTGGAGTGAGCATACCCACCCCCAGGGCAGCTCTCTCCTTTTAGCTGGCTGATAGCAAGCAGCCCCGGCTTACAACAATATCTTGTCTATGATGTCCTAGACTCCCAAATGAATGGTATTGTCTAATTGGGAGGGTTATGGGCCTGAAGCATGCCCTCAGGAGCCAGTCAATCTTTTGGATGCTCATACAAAAGCATGGGCTATCCACAGGAGCCATTCTGAGAAGCCTGTACCATGGCACCCAGGGATTGCCCTGGAAAGGGGATGGGAGTTTCAGTATGCTATGGGGGTTGCTACATGTCTCAAACCTAGGCCCATAGAGGCTAGGCTCTGTGTCTACACTACAGAGTTTTTTTCGGGAAAATGGCCATTTTTCCAAAAAAACTTCAATTACATCCACACTGCAATCACATTCTTTTGAAAGAAAATGGAAAGAACAGAGGGGTTTTTCTGACATTGGTAATCCTCTTTCTACGAGGAAGAAATCTTTTCCCAAAAGAGTTCTTTCGGAAAAAGGTGCACGTGGACAGGGAAGAGCGAGTTCTTTCAGAAGAAGAGGAAAGGGGAAAAACCACAGATACCCTCATGGCCATTCTGTCCATAGTAATCACAGTTTAAATGCAAGATAGCATCCATTCAGTGTGGACACTATCTTTCGAAAAAGCAGATGGCTTTTTCAATGTGCTTTTGCAGTGTGGACGCTCTCTTTCAGAAGAAGTTTTTTTGAAAGATATCTTCTGGAAAAGCTTCTTCCGAAAGAAGCCTGCAGTCTAGACATAACCCAGAAGATTTAACCTGTACACCACTGAGCTGTAATGACTGAGGCTATGTCTAGACTGCAGGCGGATCTTTCGAAAGAGAAATCCGCTTTTTCGAAAGAGAGCACCCAGCGAGTCTGGATGCTCTCTTTCGAAGACGGCCTCTTTACATTGAAGAACGCCTTCTTTCGAAAGAGGAGCTTTCGAAAGAAGGCGTTCTTCCTCATGAAATGAGGTTTACCGCCATCGAAAGAAAAGCCGCGTTCTTTCGAAATAATTTCGAAAGAACGTGGCTTGAGTCTGGACGCAGGGGAAGTTTTTTCGGGAAAAGGCTACTTTTCCCGAAAAAAACCCTGAGTGTGGACACGGCCTGAGAGAACTGCTGATAATACTCTCCCACCAGAAGATGCACCTGCTGGTTCAATGGAGTCTGATGTCTAACAGTAGACACCAGATATAAAACTTCCTTTTCTTATCTCCTCTTTTGTCAGAGTAGCTAGTTGCTAGCCTTGTTGCTGCTCAGACATCTGAGAAGAAGGTCTCACCTGGTTCCTGCTGCCATGTCTCATCCCTGTTCTTGGTAACACGTCTTGTTCCTACTCTCTTGTCCAGACTCCAGTTCCTGACTCTGGCTTTGACCCTTAGCACAACTTCTGACTCTGAATTCAGCTTTGACTCTTGATATGTCCATGACTGGATCTGATCGTCAGGTCACACAGTCCATGTAACAGGCCGTGATAGTACTGTACATTGCAATACCTTTATATTATTTATCAGACTTAAGCTATGTGAATGTATCAACTATATCGGGATGGGCAATCAGGAATAATGAGTGGACTGCATGAGTAGCCTCCTTCACTTCAGTGGGCTGCAGCAGTCTGCAGCCTTCTGGGGTTCCACCTGTAGCCTCGCAGCCCCCTGGCTGTCACCCTCCCCCATGTGCCCACTGCTGTAACAGAACTCCACACTTACCTGCTCCTCCTCCTCCCTCTCAGGGCTTTAGGAGCATGCAAATCACCTGATTCATGCTCTGTGCCCACCCCTCCCTCTCTCTCCCCAGAGCTGAAACTCCGCAAACAGCTGATTAGTGGTGTTCCAGTTCTGGGTGGGAAGGAGAGGAGCAGGGATGGAGCATGAATAAAGCAATTTGTGGCTCCTCCAAAAGTGCTGGAAGGCAGCGGGGAGGAGTAGGAAGTGCAGGCTCCAGTGCCCCAGTGTGTGGGAGAGGGGCTGACAGAGGGTCCATGGGCTGCAGGTAGAGCCCCAGTGGGCTGCATGCAGCCTGTGGGCCACAGGTTACCCACTTTTGAGCTATAAACTACAATGAGAAATCTTAGGTCACTATTCTACCTATTGTTATAGGACTGTGTGGAATGTGAAGTGTAAGGTTTGGGGCTGTCATATTCAATCACAAACAATTACATGCATATAATGAAGAATCTGTTCTTAATTTGATTTTTTGAGAGACTGTATAGACAGTGGACGGCTTCAAAGCAGCCTGCCAGCTGCATTTGTTGTGGTATTATTTGGGTTCAGTATTTTAACTCGAGCTTGGTGAAACTATTGCAAAAAAAAAAAAATCTGTACAAAATTGTTCACCAGTTCATTTTATTGGATCTAAAGTCTCCAAAATTCTGATGTGTGATTATTATTTTGGGTTTTTGTTTTGGATGAGAAGGCTAAATATTAGTGAAATATTCTGAAAATGTGTAGAACCATTTTCATGGAAATATAGCACACACGAACATTTTTTAAAATCATTCTGGTCTCCCTTGAATCTCCTTTCATGAGCCCCAGTTCAGTGGAGAAATATGCTGTGGGCAGTGCTTTTTTTGTGACGGTACTGCCCGGTACACAGTACCGGCACCTCCAGTCAGAGTTCCACAACTTTTCCCCTGGAGTACCGGCACCTTCATTTTTTTTTACAAAAAATGCACTGGCTGTGGGTATAGAGGTACCAGGCATTCATGGAGGACTTCTCTTTGCATGGATCTCAGCAGCTATGAGCTGACCACTCATATTATTGAAAATATTTATTTCAACCATTTTCAGCTATGATAGTAGTGGTAGTGTAACAGTTTTACTTAATTCTCATTTTCATGAAGTATATTAACGTTGTGAAGGGCATGTCATAAAATACAACTTACCGTCTGTCAAAAATTATTGAATTATTTAGAAACGTACTTTATAAGTCTTAAATATGGATAGCTCACACATTTATCCATAGTACTGTATATGATTTAATAAATTAATATTTAGAAATGTGCTTTTGAGGAAAATGAAGTTCATGCTTGTTTTCCATGAGATAAATGAATATTGAAAAAATATAGATTTTCAAAGAATTTTTCGGGGGGGCTTAAATATTTTGTAATGAGTGCAATCACCAACAGTGGGCCCAGTTAATCCTGTGCAATTGACGTCAATGGTATTGAACTGGGGATAAGTTTGGCCAAAAATTTGCTGTTAGCAAATCACAAAGCATTACCACCCAATTTTTAGCAGTGCCCAATTGGTGTATTATAAGCATTTTCACCTTCCTCTGAAATATTATTTATAGGCCACTGCTATTTACAGCATGTTAAATTGATTGACCAATAGACTTAGGGGAGATTGCAAATTCTGTGGATTTTTTGGTAATACGACACAATTGTTTTAGTAGATGGTTGGTCAGATTTCAATCTCATTAATTGAAAACTGGAATCTTGGCCCATTCTCTCTTTTTAAATCCCTGTGTACCTGTAAAAAACAAACAAACTAACAAAGAAAAATCTGTTTCCTTGCCAGCTTTCCTCAAGAAAATTGTGAATCATAAAATGAGGTTAAGAGCTGAGAAGGCCAACTTGCTACTATTCTTACTGCAGTGGCTGTCTACAGCTTACAATACAACCCTGTTTAATGTGTGCTATAATAATGCCTTAGAATCACAAAAATGCAGGGCTGGAAAGATTTCAGGAGGTCATCAAATCCAACCCACTACACCGTGGCAGGATCAAGTAAAGCTACACAATTTCTTCTTCTTAACATTCTCCAATAATTGGGATTCCACAGCCTTCTTTGGAAGCTGATTAGAGAACCCAAGAAAAACGTTAATATCTAATCTAAATCTTCCTGCTGCACATTAAGCCCATTACTTTTTGTCCTACTTACTGTGAACATAGAGAACAATTGATCACAGACGTCTTTATATTTGAGGATAGTTTTGAGGTCCTGTCTTTAGTTGTATTTTCTCCAGACTCAGTGTGCACACTGTTTTTAGCCTTTCCTTATAGGTTAGGTTTCCTAAATCTTTTAAAGATTTTTGATGTCCTTTTATTTCTTTCCAATATATCCATGTCTTTCCTATACTGTGGCACCCAGAACTACTCGTGAAATGAGGAGTAACAGTAGTTCGGACTAGGAAGCCTAGTCCGAACTACCTAGTCCGTGCCGCGTGTAGCCGCGCGGCACCGAGTCCGCACTAGCGGACATTTAAAAATGGCGGCGCCCGGCTTTATGCAAATGAAGCCCGGGAAATTCAAATCCCAGGCTTCATTTGCAACTCCAGTTGCCTACATTACCACCCTAGTTTGAACTAGGGTGGTAGTGTAGACATACCCACACTGACAGCAGAGACAGGTGTTGGTGAAAATATGTGTACAGTTTATTTCACTGTTGGTTTTTTGAAAAAATAAAATACTCTTTTGTTTAGAAAAATAAAGTGTTTGTAAACAAAGTAAGTGCTTCCCTCAGTGACTCTCACAGGTGGGAAGGGAGAATGTCAACCTGAAAGGGGGAGGGAGGCTCAGGGCTGAGGGTGCTGCCTTGATGAAGATGAATTGAACTATTGAATAATTATCAGAAATGAATATGGGCTATTACATTATTTTTTATTTCTTTTAGTGTAACTAATATTTCTCTGACCATGATGTGCCATACTTACATTACATTTAAAAAATTATATATAACAGGAGCACAGTTGTGATTTTTTTTTTTTGCATTGTAATTAATGTGTACTAAAAAAAAATTGTATCTTGTTCCCTTTGAATTCAGATGGAATACTCTCATTGATTTCAGCAGATCAAGTCCTTAAGGGCTGGGATAACTGCAGGCGTTAATTCTATTTGCTTTGGGGTGTTTTACTAATATTTATTGTTTTTCTCATTTAGGTATATATTCTCAGACAAAAAACTCTGTTAAGGTGTATAATAGTGTAAAGATGGAGAATACATATCAATAAGTTAAGTGTAAAAGGAAGTTTTAAGAACACAAGATTTCAAAAGTAGGAATGAAAACCCAGAAATTTCATACTTACAAATAAATTTAAGGGTAACCAAAACATTTAAATGTAAAACACTGCACAATGCATGAACCCACACTGCCTTAATTTTTGCTTCATAACAAAACCTCAGATCTGAAGATATTTGTATCACCAGCTCTCTCTATTTTTTCTTACTGCAATCTGTTCAGAGTCCCACATTTTCCCCTTTATAGTTTGATTTATTTAACAAGTTGAAGATGGAATTTAAACATGGATTCTATAGATACATCCAAGTCTGTTAAAACAGGAGGTTCTGGAGAACATGTCAGATTGATGTGTTTTCATATTTAGTGTCTGCAATTATAAAAATAATCTTTTTACTAACCTTTATTTTGCCTGATCATATCTGTGTAACTCTGCTATGTTTTGGCAGACAGTAGCACATTAAAAGCTTTAGAAAGAAAGTTTAAAATCTAAATGCAAAGAGGTAACCATAACTGAATTACTCTCCTGGGAACAAAATGCTCTTAGAGTGCCTATTGAAATCAGCATTATCATTTCAATACATGTCAAATATGAGTCATTTCCTAGTTTAGGTAAAATTTCTTTATAAATCTTTAAATCTTCCACTTCTTTCAAGAAAAGGTTAAAGTACTTATGATTTAATGAGACCGCTTTACATCATAACTGTTTGACTATCAAGAGAAAACTTGTCCTTTCCAATTTGTGAAATCCTTTTATTTTCTGCACAAGTTTTTGACTACTTTACATTTTATATTAAAAGCCAAGAGCCCTACTATGTCTTAAATGCATTGAGGAAAACAATAGCAGGTTCTCTATGTACATACAAAATATGAGATCCCTTTTGTATAGGCCAATGTGCAACATGCATCCTGATTTAATGGGAGCATAGTCTAAAAAGCAAGGAAACCACTTACTTCATTAAATCACTTTAGTCTCTTGCATGTTGTCATCTTTCACTTACAATTCACAACATTTTGCCTTTTCAGAAGAGGATGGAATCAGCAATGCAACAAAAAGCTCTAGTAAATGTGTTTGCCTTTTTTATCCCCCCAAACATGTCTAACACTGACAGAGCCTTGCTTATTTTCTCACATGTTGCTCCAGTATGCAACAAACTGTATTACAGATTGTTAATGAGTTTTGTTTGTATGCTAACAGACCTGTGTGTGAGAAAATAAGCATGGCTCTCTCAATAACTGGTCCATCATTTAGAGTCTGTTATGATTAGGGCCCATACAGACGTAGATTTTGACATGGAAATTAAGGTCCCCAATGCAGCAAACTCACTCCACCAGAGTCAGAAATGCAATGTTTAGGCCACAGTGTGTAAAGTATGGACTGCTTTGTGCTGATTGAAAGCTCACTGGTTATAATGTCTTTAGCTCTATGGGAAACTTGGCTATTTCCCTCAATTCCCCATTATCTCTTCTTCCAAAGCTTCTATCTTTGCCAGAATAAGTACATAAGTTGCTGTTCTCCAAACATTTCCAACTCACAAGAGTATTCTGACTGAAGTCAAGCACTATGCCTATGGTTTTGCAAGATTTGGGCCTTAACCTATGCCTGGGAGGCTAAGGTATATCCCTACTTTCCAAACTAGGAATTTAGCGCTATTATACAGTCCTGAAAAAGTAGTGTCACCAATATTATCTTTGCAGGGTAAATTGCCAGCAATAGAACTTGGTCAAAAGCCCATTAAAATCGATGGAGAATTTCTATCAAGCGACCAACAGCGAGACTAGGAATTAGTGTCCGGTTTGTTAAAGAAATGCCTTGCTTGTCTTTCAAGCAACATCTATAACACTTTCTACTGGATGGAACATTAGTGGGGGGGGGGTCTAATAGATTGGCTATATGAAACTACATCTGGGTTACATTTGATATTCAAATGTTCATTTCAATGTAGAAAATTGCTAGCAACCAATTGTCATATTTGTGTATTAATATTAAAAAAGATCAGATTAAGAAAAATTCAGAGACCTTTTCCCAAATCTTTAGCTCTAAAAATAAAATTTTGCTGGTATTTAGTGTAGTTTTTTTTGGGGGGGGGAGTGTATAAAACTGAGTAAATTGCTCAGTTTCAACCTGGAACTCAGGATTTCTTTACATTTAAAAAGAGAAACCAAACCCTCTTGTCCATCCTTCTGAATAATTCTACACATTTTATAGAATAAACGGGGTTAAAAAATAATCAGCCCAGTGAGCCTTCTATTGACCATTTGTAATATACAATAAAACCATCTCTGTATCTTACAGCTGATGGAATACAGCAGACATGGAGCCGACCAGTGAATTAACAGGAATATTTAACATTTTTCTGCAAGATTCTGAGAGTGATACCTAACATGGCATACAACAAAGTTACAGTGCATGCTAATCTTTAGCTGTCTATCCATTCCTTGTAGGAGTATGAGTGGGAAGGTGAAGGTGTAGGGATGGGATAAGTGTTCTGAGTGCTCAAAATAGGTATCAAAATTAACTATAATTGAAAGAATCAAGAGATGAAGGAGTGGGTGGTTTTCAAAGTCACTCTATGTTTAAACTAGAGTCTTTGGATTCATATATCTAATTGACTGATTTTATCCAAAGTAGAACAGGAGACACTTGATATGGATTGTAATCAGACTGCAACTTTCTTATAAAATATGTACAGAGCTGGTAAATCCATGTTTATTCAAATCAGTACCCAAGGTTTTCACACTCTCTCCTCCATGCAGTTCCCTCCCCCCAGTAAACCCATGGCTTAGACCTTAGCAACCAACTCCCTTGTAGGAGGTTTACGGTGGGCTATGAGAACGGGAAGAGGTTCACTCCTGCTGTATCAATAATTGAACTCCCTACCTCCTCTCCCCTGTATTGTTCCTTTGCCCAGTACCTCCTCTTAAGTCCTTTACCAGCCATTTATCTGACCACTGGATGCCTTCTCTATGGAATACCTGCACTGGACATCTGCCACAAAGAGGTGCCAACAATTTGCCTGGCTGCCTCCTCTCCAACCCAGTCAGTATCCTGGATATCTCCCATTGGCCTCTTGTAAAGTTGCCCCAACTGGTGAAGCCCCATTCGCTGAAAGAAGTCATTGTCCCTTGCACCATGGATTGTCAAGGGGTGCCAGCATCTTGGTAGTCCTCGTCCAGGTACTGCAACAACCATTCTCCTCAGTAGGCCGTGTCAGTGACCAGCACCTGGGATCCTTAAATCAAAAGAAATCATTAAAAGATAACTGTGTGGCCCAAAGCCTAGAGCTCCATGTCATGACTACATCATATGCCCAGGTCCCATAGAGCTAGCAACATCTGCTCCGGTTCGTTGCTAGCTCCTGGTGCAAGCTCACAAAATCTTCTGTCATACTGGAAATGAGACAAGGCATCTGCTATGTCATTATCTATGCCCAGCACCTGCTTGGAAGAAAAACAGTGCCACAAAGCTGACCACCATTCACCTTTTAAAGCAGTCTCTGACCTCATTTTCTCCCCAGCCATAAAGCACAGCTGCCATCCCTTGGCAAGCACAGCCAGTGTTTGCCCCACTTTAAGTGCAGTGCAATCATTTGGAATGGCTAGAAATCTGGAGTCCTAATGCAAAAGAAAATGTAAGCAAGGCTTTCATTAGACTAAACAGATCTTGCCTCTGAATTAATCTGAGTGCATGCCCATGCCTCCACCTTGATAAACCTCTTCCCATTTATCTATTGATTGCAGTGACATAAAATATGTTTATACAGTGGTCTGAGTACTTTTCCAATCGGTACACAAGTTGTATTCCCTGACGCTGTCTAAGGAGCAAACTGAGAGTTACAAAATCTCTGAGGGTATGTCTACACTACCACCCTAGTTCGAACTAGGGTGGTTAATGTAGGCAACCGGAGTTGCAAATTAAGCCCGGGATTTGAATTTCCTGGGCTTCATTTGCATATTGCCAAGCGCCGCCATTTTTAAATGTCCGCAAGTTCGAACTCCGTGCCCGTGGCTACACGCGGCACGAACTAGGTAGTTTGGATTAGGCTTCCTATTCCGAACTCCTGGTACACCTCGTTCCATGAGGTGTTTGGAATAGGAAGCCTAATCTGAACTACCTAGTTCGTGCTGTGTGTAGCCGCGGGCACGGAGTCCGAACTAGCGGACATTTTAAAATGGCGGCGCCCGGCAATATGCAAATGAAGCCCGGGAAATTCAAATCCCGGGCTTCATTTGCAACTCCGGTTGCCTACATTACCACACTAGTTCGAACTAGGGTGGTAGCGTAGACATACCCTGAGTATATCTGATATCAGTATTTGTAACTAAACTTCAAAATTTTCCTGATTGCGTACCTGAAACCATATGAAATTTAACAGGAAGCTTCAGAAATGCAGTGAAATTTTTAGAGCAGACTTGGATTTTTTTTTCAAAACGAATTATTGAATAGATTCAGGTTTTTCTGTGAAAGAAAAGTAAAAAAAAAAAATCAGGTCAATATATTAAGGTCTAGATTTTCCAGTTCTTAATCTGGCCTCCAGTTGTACATGCTCAGTTTTCTACCTGAAAAAACGTTTGTATGCATACTTTAGTGATATCACCTCCACATGAAAAACTGGCAGAGCAATAGAAATTACACATGCAGAGCCCATTCATGGTCTACATAGGGTTTGTTCATATAAAATGCAAAATCATGTGCAGGTGTTAGTGTTCAAATAGTATGTATATGAGATTCTCTAACACAGGCAAAAATCTCTCCTGTACCCAGCTTGAATAATTTAGTTTGAAGTTGTGAAATTCTGTGGAGGAAAGAGGGAGCTGCTTCTCTGCCCAACTCCAGCCTAATAATCCAAATATCTCTGGGTATGTTACATTACTATGTAAGGGTATGTCTACACTACAAAGTTAGTTTGAACTAATGGACGTTAGTTCAAACTAACTTTCATAGGCGCTACACTAGCGCTCCGTTAGTTAGAACTTAATTTGAACTAACGGAGCGCTTAGTTCGAACTAGGTAAACCTCATTTTACGAGGATTAAGCCTAGTTCGAACTAGCTAGTTCGAATTAAGGGCTGTGTAGACCCTTAATTCGAACTAGTGGGAGGCTAGCCCTACCCAGCTTGCCCTGGTGGCCACTCTGGCCAACACCAGGCAAACTTGTCTGCCCCCCTCCTGGCCCCGGAGCCCTTAAAGGGCCACGGGCTGGCTACACAGTTTGTGCCAGTTGCAAGGCTGCCAGCACCCAGCCAGCAGACCCTGCACCTGCCACAACATGAGCCAGCCACCCGAGGACACTCAGCCTCCACTGCTCCCAGGACCAGCCTGGCGGCTCCCAGGAGCCTGCCCGGGGACGCAAGAGGCAGGCACCAGCTTGGTCAAGTGTGGAGATCGTGGACCTCATCCAGGTTTGGGCGGAAGCCTCCAATGTCCACGATCTCCACACTAGCCACAGGAATGCGGCAGTCTACAGCCGCATGGCTGCCAGCCTGGCCGCCAGGGCCACCAGCGCAGCCGGGAGCAGGTGCGCTGCAAAATCAAAGACCTGCGGCAGTCCTACTCCCGGGCCTGCCTGCCAGGGGCCGACCCGGAGGCCTGTCCCCACTTCCAGGCTCTGGACCACCTCCTGGGGGCTCATGCCGTCCCTGCCCCCGGGACGTGATAGACCCCGGGGCAGAGGGACCGCTCCAGGAGACGAAGGAGGAGGAGGAGGGCTCCGAGAGCCAGGAGCCTGCCGGCAGCCTGCCCAGGACCTGGGACCCCCGAGGTACCCTACAGAGCCGCTCGCCTGTGTCATCCGAGGCCGGGGAGGCGTCCATCTGTGAGTACCATCGTGCTCCCCTTATGTGTACGGGGGGCTGGGGCGAGAGGGAGCCCAGGGACCGTGCGCCTGGGCCTTGCCCACCACGGAGCAGCAGCTGGGGATCCTGCAGGGGCCCTGGCCTTGCAGAGGGGAGCTGGGTTTCACACACCTGGGCCCCTGGGGTAATTGACCGCTGGTCTTGTTGTACCACAGCCGCAGCACCTGGGCCTGCAGGGCGCACCACCCCACCTGCAGCAGCTGCCTGTGCCTGGGCAAGCAGGAGAGCCAGGAACCAGGAGGACTACCAGAGGTGGCACCTCTAGTTCCTGGAGCAACAGCTCCGTCTCCAGGACCACTGGGTCCAGGAGGACCTGAGGTTGCGACGGAGGAGCTTGGAGGCCCTGGAGGAGCAGGGCCTGCGAGGCCACCTCCAGAGCCTGCTCAACCGCTTCCCAATTCCTCCTGCTCCTGCTCCCCCTGCTCCCTCTGCTGCTCCCCCTGCTCCCCCTGCTCCCCCTGCTCCCCCTCCTGCTCCCGCTCCTGCTTCCTCCACACCCCCCGTCCCTCCTGCCCCACCCTCCACAACCATTCCCCACCGACGCCCCCGGACCCGCAGTGTGGCGAGACGGGAGAGGCAGCCGGACTCCCACCCCTGAGCTATCCTTTCCCTTCCTCCCTTCCCTCCCCTTCCAGCTCCCTCGTCCCAGGTTTCCCCCTCCCCTTTCCCACCCTTCTTCCTCCCTCCCCCCACCCCAGTTATGTGAAATAAACAGACGTTTTTGTTTGAAAAACAGGTGTCTTTATTTTACAGTAAGTAGGGAGGGGAAAGGGGAAGGGGGGTAGGGTGGAAGAAGGCACCAGTGGGGCATGCAAGGGAGAGGTCAGTCCTCCTCCTCCACCTGGAAGCTCTCCCGCAGGGCTTCCCGGATCCGGACGGCCCCCCACTGGGCTTCCCGGATGGCGGTGGTGCGGGGCTGACCGTAGTGTCCAGCCATGCGGTCAGCCTCAGCCATCCAGGCTGGCAGGAAAGCCTCCCCCTTTCGCTCACACAAATTGTGGAGCACACAACATGCTGCCACCACGGGAGGGATGTTGTGCTTGGCCAGATCCAGACGGGTGAGGAGGCATTGAAAGCGGACTTTCAGTCGCCCGAAGGCCCCCTCCACCATGATGCTGGCCATGGTCAGCCTGGCATTGAAGGCCTGGCGGGAGGGATTGAGGTGCCCCGTGTAGGGCTTCATGAGCCAGGGCTGCAGTGGGTAGGCGGCATCCCCCACCAGGCACACGGGCATGTCCACGTCCCCGACTCTGATGTGGCGGTCGGGGAAGAAGGTCCCGTCCTGCAGCCGCTGGCACACGGAGGAGTTGCGGTACACCCGGGCGTCGTGTGCTTTGCCGGACCAGCCCACATTAATGTCCGTGAACTGTCCCCGGTGGTCACACATGGCCTGCAGGATCACGGAGAAGTACCCCTTGCGGTTCACGTAACGGGAGGCCTGGTGTTCCGGGGCACGGATGGGGATGTGCGTCCCGTCGATGGCCCCCCCGCAGTTGGGGAAGCCGAGGGCGCCGAATCCCCGGATGACGGCGTCTGGGTCGGCGAGGTGGACCACCCTGCGGAGCAGCACCCGGTTGATGGCCTTGACCACCTGCGGAGAGAAACACAGCAAAGTGCCAATCAGTGGGGAGCCCGGGTGGCTGGGAGCGTTCGTGCCCTGGCAGTGCCCCGCGCCCCACTCCCGGAAGCAACCCCCCTGGCAGCGTGTAGTACGGCCGGGACAGACCGACCCCTCCGGTGCGGGGCGCGTTTGCCTCTTCCCGCCCCCCCTTTGTCCCTGGGGTGGCCCATCCTCTCCTCGCAGCCCCCCTCCTCCCTGGCGTGGTGGCCGACGCGTGCCATACCTTCATGAGCACCGCTCCGACGGTGGATCTCCCCACGCCGAACTGGTTCCTGACGGATCGGTAGCTGTCCGGCGTGGAGAGCTTCCAGAGGGCGATGGCCACCCGCTTCTGGAGGGGGATGGTGGGCCTTCATGCGAGTGTCCCTTCCGCGCAGGGCAGGGTCGAGCCACTTGCAGAGCTCCAGGAAGGTATCCCAACTCATCCTGAAGTTCTGGGTCCACTGTCAGTCCTCTCAGTGCTCCAGGATGATGCGGTCCCACCAGTCGGTGCTGGTGTCCAGACGCCAGACGCGGCGGGGCACGCCGGTGCCGGGGCGCCGCCGCGGCTCCTCCACGGCCCCCATTGCGGCCAGGTGGAGAGGCAGGGGGCTGACGTGCACCAGGAGGTGCCAGGCAGCCTCGAGCCATTGGTGGCAGGCTTGCAGCAGCAAGTCCAGAAAGTGCACCAGAAGATGCAGGGCGAGCTCTGGCTCCATGTTGCCACCTGCGGTGGCATCCCCGAAGGGAAGCACCGACACAGACGGGCGCAGAGACCAACGCTTTGCTGTCCCTCGGTGAGGTTGGCAAGGAAGCAGGAAAAGCTGAGAACCGTCTGTCGGGGGGGGGGTTCCTTTAAGCACAAGACTCAGATAGCCTCATACAGCAGCCACACAAAGCAACTACTGACCTGATGCCCTGCCAGAACGGGTTTCAGCTGCCCTTAAATGCCCCCCTGCGTCCAATCAGTGTGGATGCGCTAGTTCTAATTAGAAAAACGCTAATTCGAACTAGTTTTTAGTTCTAGACGCGTTAATTTGAACTAAGCTAATTTGAACTAACTAATTCGAACTATGTTAGTTCGAATTAGCGCTGTAGTGTAGACATACCCTCCTTCTCATGGTATTACCCACTGTTTTATCCTCCTGGCCTAGCCTTACTTACTCTTCTCCAAGCCTCTTGTGAAACAGCATGTTGAGATCCACTGCAAATCTTAGCATTCTGTACGTGTGCATATACACATGCAATTTCTCTGCAACCACCTCTCTGAATCCTCTCTTCATACTTGTGAGGAAAATGCACTGGAGGAAGTGTCAATGTTTTTCAATTTAAAATATTTCTTTTATCATTTTCGAGGTGTGCTTTACCAAAATTAATGAAATAAGTAAATGCTGTACATTCAACCCTTCCCCCAAGGAGAGTACAATGTAAATTATAAAGACCATGCTGTTTACACTGCTAGCGAAGCACCTATGACTATGACTATGACTATGACTATGACTATGACACAGCAGGTGTCTTTAAAAAAATTAACATGCATCTGACGAAGTGGGTCTTTGCCCACGAAAGCTTATGCTCCTACACTTCAGTTAGTCTATAACGTGCCACAGGACTCCTCGCCGCTTTTGCAGATTCAGACTAACACGGCTACCCCTCTGATACTTTAAAAAAATTATGAACTTGTTTCTCATGGAAAGGCCTTCTGGAAAAGTGAATTCTAGGAAAGATGACTCTGAGAGTGAGGTGGTCAAGGAAAAGGGGGCTGTTCCAAAGGCAAGGTACCCCAGAAGAAGGCAGGAGAGAAAGGAGGAAGGGAAGAGTTAGGCATTGGTGCAGGAGACAAAATGGGTCAGGGAGGAAGAAGAAAGATGAATGGAAAGCAGAGTTGTTTATGACTTTTAGAATAAAGAAGGATTTGATCTTGTTACAGAAGACAATGGGAAGCTGAAAACACAGGAGTGGCTCAAGCGGTAGGAGAAAAAGACGATGTTATGGTTATACTGCCAGATTGTGCCTGGCCTTTGCCTGGATGTTTGGATTCTGGGTGGAAGGGCACTCAAGAGACAGTCTTTCACTCCACATATAAATCATCCTCCAAAATGTAGGCAGAAATGAGAAGAGGCAGGTCCCTGTTCTTTTCTCCATTGTCCTGCATCCATGGAGCTGGCAAAGAAACACCAGATGGCTTTTGTTCATTTCCCCCCTCAGAAGTCCTGCAGTGCCCCGCCATGAGTCATAATTATGCCCAGAGTTCCCCCGGTCAGTTCAGTGCTTTCCTATGTTCAGCTCTGGACAGTGCCTTCATGGATCAAAATTGCTCTCATATGGAATACATTCCAATCAGGTGACTAGAAAGAGTCTATAATTAATACTGTGATCTGTATTAATCCTTATGTATTAATAGCTGTTCACTTCCTTCATCTATGCAAGTAGTTACTTATTCTTTGGTAAAGTACAGAGACTTTATTTAAAACCAACATTTCATTTGACATCTACATCTCATTACTCATTTACATGATTACAAATAGTTCAGGAAAAAATCAGAATCAGTGGTAGCATTGTATTTTAAACAGATGAAAAAAACCGCAATGTTATGAGATTATCTCAAATGCACTTCCAGACCATTTTGTTTCAATTAATTTTGGCAAGTCTATTTTATGTAGCCGTTTTAGTTTCTAAAAAGCAGCGTATTGAATCCTTAATACTGGTCTCTTTCCATGTTACTATAGTGATCATTGGTGCTTGGACTGATTTGTTCTGTAACTTGGGGAAAAACAGAGTTATTATGCAGCAAGAAAACAATTGTTCTCCATTTATTTTCAGATATGATTATAAGGTCCTCTTATGTTGTATTGTATGGAACTCATTCGATCTACAAGTTACTTGCTTCTTCACAGTTGCATATGGAAACAGCAAAGACTGCTAAAATAGTAGTTGGAGAAAAGCCTATTTTTAATAATGTAAAGGTTTTTTCGGAATGCTTACAATTTTGAGCTTACATTTCCCCTCAGCCTTCTTTGAAATGTATGATTTGTTCTCTCAAGAGGCATCTGTAATAGCATAATGGGGCATGACTAACCCAGGAAATAAAGACTATTTTTATTGCCACAATGTTGTTTTGGGGTGGAATGCAACTGAACTACAATTAACAATTTTAATCTTAGTTCATACAAATAGCCTGATCTACATAGGCATTTTCAGATTCTTACTTGCAATTCTTGCCTATAAAGCACTGCAGGTCAATTCATCTCTGATTCGAAAGATGCTCTTTTTAAAATTTTAAAACAATATTTACTCTTTGATTAAATACTAATTCTTCTATCAAAATAGAGACCTGTTTTATATATTGTCTCTCTTCCTAATCTGTCATCTCCTCACTAGCTAGTCAGGTAATCAGATCTGTAAACTCTTTCAGTCAGATTTTAGACCTTGTCATGGCAGTAAAATTATCTTCATCCAAATAATTACAGGTACAGTTGATTTGTTATTTTGGATTCTTCTGCTGGGAGCTATATGACATTTTAGCATTTTGAGAGAGTTAGTGATAAGGTGACCATTAGGTTGTCTGAAGTCCCTGAAATACCTTCAAGGCCACACCACATTTCCCTTCCCATCTCATCTCACAATTTGAGGTTAAATAGGTATTACTACATGGCTTGTTCTTGAACACCAAGTTAATTGCTTCAGGAGCACACCAGGGCTCCATTCTTGGCCCCTTCTTTTCTTTTAATTTACATTGTTCTTTGGGGGATTCAAGCTGAACTAGTGGCACTATGCAGAAAAAGAAAGACTTGGATTGAAGGAAAACCATTTCCTGTTGAGAAGGGATTAACATTATAAGAGATAGTGGAAAGAAAAGTAAAGGAGGGCAAAGAGAAAAGCTAAATATCTTTCATTCAAACACCAGGAGCATATGTAATAAGACTGCTGAATTGGAGTGACATGTTTTCAAGGATAAGAAAGATATTATTGGAATAAGAGGGACAACCAGGAAAATGAAGGGGGATTTAAAATACCAAGATACTGAGTTTTAGTGAAGGGAGAGCTAATATGAAGCTGGAAAAGAGGTTGTAATATTGGTGAGGACTGATGCTGAATCTTCAGAGGAAAAAATCATAAATACTTTAACTGACCCAACAGAGACAGTATGTACAGAAGTTGAGGACAATATAAGGGTATGTCTACACTACAAAGTTAATTCGAACTAACAGACGCTAGTTCAAATTAACTTTGATAGGCGCTACACAGGCAAACCGCTAGTTCTAACTTAATTCGAACTAGCGGAGCGCTTAATTTGAATTAGGTAAACCTCATTCTACGAGGACTAATGCCTAATTCAAATTAAGTAGTTCAAAATAAGGGCTGTGTAGCCACTTAATTCGAAATAGTGGGAGGCTAGCCCTCCCCAGCTTTCCCTGGTGGCCATTCTGGGCACCACCAGGAAAACTCATCTGCCCCCCTCCCAGCCCAGGAGCCCTTAAAGGGGCACGGTCTGGCTACGGTGCCTGTGCCAGGTGCAAGCCTGCCAGCACCCAGCCAGCAGACCCTGCACCTGGCACGGCATGAACCAGCCACCCGCTGCCACCCAGCCCTCCGCCTCTTCCTGGGACCAGGCTGGCGGCTCCCGGGAGCCTGCCCAGGTCCGCAAGAGGCAGGCACCCACCTGGTCTAGTGCGGAGATCGTGGACCTCATCCACGACCTCCGCACTAGGCACAGGAAAGTGGCCATCTAGGGCAGGAGAGCTGCCAGCCTGGCCACCCAGGAGCAGGTTTGCATGAAAATCAAGGTGGTCCACTGAGACCCCCGACCCTGAGCCCTGAGCTTAGAATGGCCGTACTGGGTCAGACCAAAGGTCCATCTAGCCCAGTAGCCTGTCTGCTGACAGCGGCCAACACTGGGGACCCTGGAGGGGATGGACCGAAGACAATGACCAAGCCATTTGTCTCGTGCCATCCATCTCCAGCCTTCCACAAACAGAGGTCAGGGACACCATTTCTACCCCTTGGCTAATAACACTCCATGGACCCAACCTCCATGAATTTATCTAACTTCTCTTTAAACTCTGTTCTAGTTCTAGCCTTCACTTCCTCCTGCAGCAAGGAGTTCCACAGGTTGACTATTTGCTTTGTGAAGAAGAACTTTCTGTTATTAGTTTGAAGCCTGCTACCCATTCATTTCATTTGGGCTGTGTCTAGACTACATGCCTCTGTCGTCAGAGGCATATAGATTAGACACATAGGCAAACGCAAATGAAGCCGCGATTTAAATGATCGTGGCTTCATTAAACTTACATGGCTGCCGTGCTGAGCCGACAAACAGCTAATCAGCTGTTTGTCCACTCAGCCCGCTAGTCTGGACGTTCCCCTGCCGACATAAAAGCCTTTTGTCGGCAGCCCCGTTATTCCTCGTGGGATGAGGTTTACACAAAGGGCTTTGATGTCGGCAGGGGAGCGTCCAGACTTGCTCGCTGAGCGGACAAACAGCTGATCAGCTGTTTGTCGGCTCAGCGCAGCAGCCATGTAAATTTAAATGAAGCCGTGATCATTTAAATCGCGGCTTCATTTGCCTTTGCCAAAACAACAAATCTACATGGCTCCGTCGACGGAGCCATGTAGTTTAGACGTACCCTTGATGTCCTCTAGTCCTTCTATTATGGGAATTAATGAAGAACTTTTCTTTATGCACCCTCTCCACACCACTCCTGCTTTTATAGACCTCTATCATATCACCCCTCAGTCTCCTCTTTTCTAAGCTGAAAAGTCCCGGTCTCTTTAGCCTCTCTTCATATGGGGCCTGTTCCAAACCCCTGATCATTTTAGTTGCCCACCCTCTCTCTTCCCCTCTACCACCTCCTTTTCCCAGTCTCCCCGAGTTTTGTTCAATAAAGAGTTTCTATTTTTGAACACATGTGTCCTTTATTTTGTACATCAGGAAGGGGGGGCTAGGGAAGGGTAAATGGAAGGAGGTGAGGGTGGAATGGGGTACAAGCCCCCAATGGGGAGGCTCTGCGGGCTCCTTGGGGTGGAAGCTCTCCTGCAGCCCCCCGATTAACCCTTCCCCCCCGGATGGCAGCCTGCGGCAAGTGCAGCCGGGCTGATGGCCGAGTGCTGTGATGTGCCGAGTGTGGGCACTCAGAGCACTCCAAGCCAGGACTGCTTTGCAAGCAGGGAACCCCTGAGAACTGTCTGTCCGGGGTAGGGGTCGGGTCCCTTTAAGTACAGCCCTCGGCTAGCCTGAGACAGCAGCTCCACGCTCTAAGTCCTAATCTGATGCCCTGCCGGCACTGCTTCCGGCCATCCTTAACCTCGGTTCAGGGTCCACTCAATGTGGACATGCTAGTTCAAATTAGCAAAAGGCTAATTTGAACTAGTTTTTAGGTCTAGATGCACTAGTTTGAATTAGCTTAGTTCGAATTAACTAATTCGAATTAAGTTAGTTCGAATTAGTGCTGTAGTGTAGACATACCCTAAGTTATTTGCATTAGACCATCAGGAAGCCAGAAAAAAAAGACCAGGAAGCCTTTTTTTCAGCAAATAATAGACTCCCTAAAAAGATCAGGTTTTTGATCATTTGGGAAAAGAGGGAATCTGGAGTGAGGTTGTTAGATATCAGTTGTGATGCTTTCTGAGTTTAAACTACAAAGGAGAGCATAGTGAAAGTGCAAGATTGCTGCCTTTATGCAGTTTCTTAGATAGACTAGTCAGAAAGAATGTTCTGAATATTATTCTGGGATAGAATATAAATATGAATGTATATATGGAGATGAAGAACAGGCAGGATCAACTGATCACAAAAGCACTAGATTTAAAATGCTTGGGAGGGTATGTACTAGATAAAGGAAGCAGCCCTGAAGTTATTGATTTTAGCAAAGCTAACTTCGAAGGAAAGCAAAATGCTCCTGGGATTTTTGCCTGAAATCCTGTGATGAATGGGAAATCCACTCCACACAAATGGAAAGTAGACAATGTACAAAACAGGTAGAGAGACTGAAATTAAAATTCATCCCAGTTAAGTCAAAAAAGGGAAAGGCCAATATGGGCCTGAGGCAAAAGAAGGAAAGGCAAAGAGACAAGTTGCCCCTCTTGACCCTGTGCTTCTCACTTCTCCTTCACTGTTCTTTATCAGTCTTCCTCCTGTCCCTTTATCTTCCCTAGCCCTTCTGTTTTCTGACAGTTCTGTCACTATGGTCCCCTGATGAGGTTTGTTCCTCAAGCCTCTGACAATTTTTCATTGCTTTTGTAGTCCTTCAGTTACTCTGAGCATAGGCACGACTGTAGAGGGAAGTGAGAATGAGGGCACGTCTCAGCTTCTCCCATAACATTTTAGCATGGCTGTGCATCTTATGCATTTGAGGTAGCCCCTCACCCCCCAAACCTTTTTACATGGTTGCATCTTAGAGGTGACTCGGAATGCACCATGCACCTTATTGGACATTTTGTTCTGAGATGTAAATAACAGCTGTCAGACAGGAAGTGCATTTTAACATATTTAGGGCTGCAGTCTCAGCAGCTCTAAATCAGTTTAGGTCCGACATGAGATCAATGGGGATATTCCTATTTACACCAGCTGAGGATCTGATCTCTCTCTTAATTGCTTGAGCCAAAGCATGTAGTTTACATGAGTTCAACTGTGGCATTTGTTTTCTAGGAAGATAAGATGAAGACTATAGTGACAGAGAAGAGAAGGTGAATTGAGAAAAAAATGTAACAGGGAGAGTCATGATGGATCCAGTGTCTTTGCTGTCTGTCAAACCTGTATCCCTTTATGAAGTTGTAATCATGTGTTAACTGCAGAAATTGGCAAAAGGCTGAACATGGTGATGCAGTCATATGGCTTCCATGGCCAGTTGATGACTGACTAACCAATTTCTGAAGATGGTATGAGGGATCCTATAGTTTAGTTCCATGTGTATTGTGATGATAGTTGCATCTCTATTTAAAGCTTTCTGTCACTGAAGCACTCTTGGTGTTGTCAGATTGTCTGTTGGACTGGATGAGCTGCAACTTCTTGCAATTGAATGTCAATAAGACCAAAGCAATTTTGGTTGATTCATAGCACCAGCTTAAGCATATTCACTTGCAAAGATTACATTTGACAGATAGTTACCTTCAGCTGAACTCTGTGGTTAGAAGCCTTGGTATACTCTTGACAGTGAGCTTAGAGTTGATGCCTAATGTTTATTTCATATCCTGTTTTTACCTACCTAATATTGCATGTGCATGTCTACATTTAAATATATTCACAGCTACGTTCTAGTCACTCCACTTGTTATCTCTGGACTAAATGTTGTAATGATTCAAGTTCAATCATTTTAAAAAGTGCATTTTCCCAGTTAAGGAATTTTAATTCCAGAAGCCATCTGATCAAGATATTTTTGTTGGATACTCCTTGATAAGCAATCACAAAGGCTAAATACATCTTTGGAGCTATGGGTGTGATTCCCAGCTCTTGTAGATGTACTTGTGCTAGGTCTCATTAAGCTAGCATGCTAAAAATAGCACGGTAGTTAAAGTAGCATTGGCCACAGAGAATAGTGGCACAGGCAAACCATGCTAAAGATATACTAAAGGGGTTCAGGTGGGTTTGGAATCAGCCTGGCTGGATTGTGGTGCTGCTTGCTGCTGCCCTGGCTATACTATTTTTTGCATGTTAGCTTGATGAGAGTTTGCTCAAATGTGAGAGTCACAATCCTAACTCCAAATGTAAATATATAAGGGTATGTCTACACTGCCACCCCAGTTCGAACTAGGGTGGCTTATGTAGGCATTCGAACTTGCAAATGAAGCCCGGGATTTAAATATCCCAGGCTTCATTTGCATGTTCCCAGGCGCTGCCATTTTTAAATGCCCCGTAGTTCGAACTACCTGCCTGCGGCTACACGCGGCACGGACTAGGTAGTTTGAATTAAAGCTCCTAATTTGAACTACTGTTAAACGTCCTTGCAGGTGGAATAATGGTAATTCAACTTAGGAGCTTTAATTCGAACTACCTAGTCTGTGCCGCGGCGCAGTTCAAACTATGGGGCATTTAAAAATGGTGGCGCCCAGGAACATGCGAATGAAGCCCAGGATACCTGGCTTCATTTGTAAGTTCGAATGCCTACATTAGGCACCCTAGTTCGAACTAGGGTGGCAGTGTAGACGTACGCTAAGGAGAGTAGAAGCAAGAAAGGAGTATGAAAATGAAAAGGAAGAAAAGTTCTAAGTAAAAAACTGAGTTTTTGGACTTATTTCCTCAGTGAACAGTTCTGCAGACAAATGTGTTCTACCCTGACATTTTGAGATATTCCAAATTCAGTAAAAATTGAAAGTGCTCAGTAAGATTGGACATTGAACTATATATCTAAAAATATTCAGGGATATGTATACACACATGTGCACATGTGTGGTATAGACACATGTATATTACACTTATGAGCATATATAATCCCTTATACTTAATACAATTCATTTGCCATGTTTTCTTATAACTTTCCTAAATAAGAATGAAATAGAATGGTTTAAAATGTAGGTACAGTCAGAGGATTAGATATAAGAATGTCCATACTGAGTCAGACTAAAGGTCCATCTAGTTCAGTATCTTGTCTGCTGACAGTGGCCGATGCCAGATGGCCGAGAGAGAATGAACACAACAGGTAATCCTCACGTGATCCCTCTCCTGTCATCCATTTCCAGAAAAACAGAGGCTAGGGACACCATTCCTGCACATTCTAGTTAATAGCCATTGATGGACTTAACCTCCATCAACTTGAACCCTGTAAAAGTCCTAAGCTATGTCTAGACTGCTGACTTCTTGTACAAGAAACTTTTTGAAGAAGAAATCTTCTAAAAAAACTTCTTGCACAAGAGCGCGTCCACACTGTAAAAGTGCATCCAAAAAGCAATGTGCTTTTGTGCAAGAGAGCATCCAGACTGCATGGACGTGCTCTCGCAAGAAAGCTCTGATTGCCATTAACAAAATGGCCACCAGGGCACCTGTGCTTCTTCCTATAGGCTGTTTTTGCACAACCCCCTCTGTTTCCTGTCTATACATACCTTTTTGCACAAGAACTCTTGTGCAAAAAGGAGCTTTCTTGTAGAAAGAGGAATACGTATACCGCAAAAAGCCCTCTGTTCTGTTGATTCACTGTGTATTTTCTTGTGCAAAAACACGCTTGAGGTGTGGATGCTCCATGGGTTTTTGCGGAAAAACAGCAGGTTTTGCGCAAAAAACCTGTAGTGTAGACATAGGCCTAGTCTTCACAAAATCCTCTGGCAAGGAGTTCCATAGATTGACTGTGTGCTGGGTGAAGAAAAACTTCCTTTTCTTTGGTTTAAACCTGCTACCTATTAATTTCATTTGGTGATCCCTAGTTCTCATATTATGGGAACAAGAAAATAACTTTTCCTTATTCACTTTTTCCACACTAGTCATGATTTTATAGACCTCTATCTTATCCCCCCTTAGTCTCCTATTTTCTAAGTTGAAAAGTCCAAGTCTTTTTAATTACTCTTCATATGGAACCCGTTCCAAAAACCTAATCATTTTTGTTGCCCTTTTCTGAACCTTTTCCAGTGCCAATATATCTATTTTGAGATGAGGCTACCACATCTGTACGCAGTATTCAAAATGTGGGTGTGCCATGGTTTTAATTAGAAACATTAAGATATTCTCTATCTTATTCTCTATCCCTTTTTTTTAATGATTCCTAACATTCTCTTTGCTTTTTTGACTGTGTTTTCCAGTGTCAACATTACTTTGCCTTTATCAACATTAAATTTCATTTGCCATTTTGTTACCCAGTCACTTAGTTTGGTGAGATCTTTTTGAAGCTCTTCATAGTCTGCTTTGGTCTTAACTATCTTAAGTAGTTTGGTAACATCTGCAAATTTTGCCAACTCACTGTTTGCCCCTTTCTTCAGATCATGTATTAATAAGTTGAATCGGATTGGTTCCAGGACAGACTTTTGGGGGACACCACTAGATACCTCTCTCCATTGTGAAAACTTACCATTTATTCCTACCCTTTTAACCAGTTATCAAACCACAAAAGGACCTTCCCTCTTATCCCATGACAACTTACTTTACTTAAAAGCCTTTGGTAAAGGATCTTGTCAAAGGCTTTCTAGAAATATAAGTACACTATATCCACTGCATCCCCTTTGTCCATATGTTTGTTTAACCCCTCAAGGAACCTAGTAGATTAGTAAGGTATGATTTCACTTTACAGAAACCATGTTGACTTTCCCACAACAAATTATTTTCATCTATGTGTATGACAATTTTATTATTTACTATAATTTCTACTAATTGGCCCTGTACTGACGTTAGACTTACCTGTCTGTAATAGCCAGGATCACCTCTAGAGCCCTTTTTAAATATTGGCATGTCATTAGCTATTTTACAGTCATTGGGTATGGAAGCCGATTTAAAGTATAGGTTACAAACCCCAGTTAATAGTTCCGCAATTTCAGATTTGAGTTCTTTCAGAACTCTTGGGTGAATGCCATCTGGTCCCGGTGACTTGTTCCTGTTAAGTTTATCAATTTGTTCCAAACCTCCTCTAATGACACCTCAATCTGGAACAATTCCTAAGATTTGTCACCTAAAAAGAATTGCTCAGGTTTGGGAATCTCCCTAACATCCTCAGCTGTGAAGACCAAAGCAAAGAATTCATTTAGTTTTTCTTTATCGTTTTTGAGTGTTCTTTTAGCAACTTGATTGTCCAAGAGCCCACTGGTTGTTTGGCAGGCTTACTGCTTCTGATTTATTTAAAAAACTTGTTGCTATTACTTTCTGAGTTTTTGACTAGCCCTTCTTCAAATTACTTATTGGCTTTTTTATTATATTCTTACACTTAATTTGACAGTGTTTATGCTTCTTTCTATTTTCCTTAGTAGGATTTTACTTCAACTTTTTAAAATAAATCTTTATATCTCTCTCTGCTTTTTTTACTTGGTTGGTAAGCCACAGTGGCACTTTTTTGGTTCTCTTACTGTGTTTTTTTTTTTCTAAAATTGGGGTATATATTTAAGTTGAGACTCTATTATGGTGTTTTTGAAAATTTTTCATGTAGGGTTTTTACTTTTGTCACTGTGCCTTTTAATTTCTGTTTAACTAACCTCCTCATTTTTGTGTATTTCCCCTTTCTGAAATTAAATGCCACAATATTAAATTTTATTACATTATGGTCATTATTTCCAAGCGTTCCAACTATATTTACTGGTCTCAGACCAGATCCTGTGCTCCACTTAGGATGAAATCCAGAATTGCCTCTCCCCTTGTGGGCTCCAGAACCGGCTTCTCCAAGAAGCAGTCATTTAAGGTATCAAGAAATTTTATCTCTGCATCCTGTCCTGAGGTGATGTGTAACCAGTCAATATGGGGATAGTTGAAATCCCCTACTATTATTGATTTTTTATTTTGATAGCCTCTCTAATCTCCCTTAGCATTTCATAGTCACTATCACTGTCCTGATCAGGTGATCAATAACATATCCCTACTGCTATATTCTTATTATTAAAGTATGGAATAACTATCCATAGAGATTCTATGCAACATTTTAGTTCATTTAAGATTTTTACTTCGCTTGATTCTACATTTTCTTTCAGGTATAGTGCCACTCCCACACCAACATGACCTGTTCTGTCCTTCCAATATATTTTGTACCCTGGTATGACTGTGTCCCATGGATTGTCCTGGTTCCACCAACTTTCTGGGGTGCCTATTATATCAATATCCCCCTTTAATATGAGGCACTCTAGTTCACCCATCTTATTATTTAGACTTCTAGCATTTGGATATAAGCTGAATATACATATCTAAACTTGCAACTCTATTTAGTGAATGTTAAACTAGAATTAAATAACGAAATTATTTCAGAACATTTCATTTTGTCAGCTTCCAGGCTGCTTAAAGCGAATCCCTGCTTCTGCAGTGAAATTCAACCTCCCCTGACACATGGATTTAAATATACCGTAGTTTATAACTTTACATAAATATTGTCTTTTTAATGGCCTAAACTTGGGGGGGGGTTAGGTTTGAGTATAATCTATTAAACATTTTTAACACACACTCAAAGACCCAGTTTTGTTTTGCTTGGACTGAGAGCCCAGAAGACTTGAAAGCACCATGGAACAGACAGCATATGGGCTTTGGGGCTTCATTTTTCTTTCATTTTCTCCATCTTTTTTTTTTCTTTTGTTGCTGCTGCTGCTGTCTCATATTTCAGGTTCATGCTGTAGCTATTTCCCAGTTTGGGGAGCCCTGTTACACATAGCTAGTGTTGTAAGGACTTGGATTGAGTACATTTTACTTTTTATAATGTGAATGATACATTGTTAGGTTACAATATGGGACCATAGAAGTCTTTTTTGAAAAGCCAATATCCTTTCATAGCCTTTGTGTTCCTTTTGGCTGCCACTAATGTATGTGCATTTCTTGCATTTTTTATATTTTAAAATATAATATTAAGCAGACAATCTGGGAACAATGTAAAATATTTAAAGAACCTTAAACGGCCTCCTGAGATGGCATTTTCATTCTCCTTTCTCAGTGGATGTCTATAAAGACAAATGCATTTGATACTATGATACACAAGATTTCCAGCAGAAACAGCATCAGACTCATTGGCAGACACATCAAGTTGTGGTACTCACTTAGAAGTTGCCATTGGTCTGTCACATATTATGTAGATAAATTATCTGAGCTAGCTTGTCCTCCTGGATGTCAGTCTTTGATTTTCCCCTCTGTTAACATGGCATTTGCATCTTTTTTGTCTGTTTGAGAACAAGGCCCTAGACAAATTCCTCATGACATCTGCAGGGAGGCTCTTTTATGTTAAAAGTGACGTGTGTCTTGTTCTCATATGTTTGCTACATAAATTAATTATCTCTTGCCAAGTGTTAGATCTGCCAAGTTCCCTCTGTGTTGTCTCAATTTTCATTACAAATCAAAAATTAAAATGCAAAGAGCAAAAGATTAAAAACTGCACTCTTTCATCTGTGGGGTTGTATGCCTCGCTTCAGGAAGAGAGAGCACTGAGAGATTTTTGGTATACATAAAAATCTTACTGTAAGGTCATCCCCGCTATATTGAACTTGTTCCTTACAGTTCCATTCAAGTACAGTTTGTAACTCACTAAATCTAGAATCCATTATTATGCTGTTGTGAGGGGTGGAAAGGCGTCTTGTGGCTGTATACACATGCTGTGCGTTGGGCCAGCCAGTTCTAGCAGTGATTTGAAGGAAGCTGGCGTGTGATGGATGAGGTGGTATGGAGCTGTTCAGGATGGGTATCCCATCCAAATGAGCTTCTGGAGCCAGGCTGTGTTGGTTCCTGCAACTCTGGTGCTTGTAGCATAACCATTGTGTAGCTACTGAAAGGGCTAGAAAAAAAGGAATCAGGGTCGTCTGAATGGTTATATTCTATTTACATGCTGAGAAGGCTGTGGGAGTATAGGATATATCTTTCTTTCCCGCTCTGACTGCTTAGGTTTGTGAGAAGGGATATTAGTCCCGATGGGCGCTGGATTGAGTTCCAAGCTTATAGCACAGTATTTCTAGAGAAAAGGAGGAAGCCTGCTTGAAAGGGAGAAAAAGGCACCTAAACGGAAGAAAATAAAAATGAATAGAGTAATACAAAATAAGAGTATTTGACTGATCCTGAAAGGAAAAACAAGAAGCTAGAGAAGGAGTTGGATTAAGGGGGGGAAGGAACCCCTTGGAGTAAGGAAAGAGAAGTTTTACAGAAAACAGGTACATGAAGGAGAGCTGACTCAGTGAAAAGAAAGGGTTGATGTGTGAGGAAGTGATTTCAGCTGCTCCTGATGCATCAACTTCATTGGTACCCAAAAGTTAATATGCAAAGAGGAACACACAGAATGTTAAGATCAGTGGGCTGTATTTGAGTTAGTATAGCTCTGGTCATATGTGAAAATAAGTTTGCTGGTCTCATTCTGCTCTCTGCTTTCAAAGCTGACTGCTTTGAATGGCACGATTCAAAGCAGTCAGCATTCTCTGCGCATGAAAGAGAAAATGGCATGTGTTTCGAAGACTGGGATTAAAATCTATTGACAGATTTCTGAGAGGCAAGTTGCTACACTTTGTCCATTCACGCCAATGCCCTTGATCACTTTCAGGTGTACAGAATTCACCCCAACTTTACATATCTTTTAGTATTTTCATTCTTTTTTTAAAAAAATTCTAAATAGATTCCCCATCTGTAACCATTGCAGTTGTGCAAGAAAATATCTGAGTACATAACCTATTACTCTCAGTTTATGTGGTAATGTCTATTAGGGTATGTCTACACTAGCCCCCAGATCGATCTAGGGAGGCTAATGAGGGCGACTGAAATTGCAAATGAAGCACGGGATTTAAATCAAATCAAGCGCACTTGATTTGCATGTTCCCAGCCGGTCGCCAGTTTAGAAATTGACTAGCCTGAAGTAACTGCCTGCGTCTACATGCAGCAGTGAAACGGGATTCTGAAATAAAGCCCTAACTCAAATTAGCTGGTAAACCTCATTGCAGGAGGAATACCAGCTAATTCGAGTTAGGGCTTTATTTCGGACTCCCATTTCACTGCTGCATGTAGACGCGGGCAGTTACTTCAGGCGAGTCAATTTCTAAAACGGCGACCGGCCGGGAACATATAAATCGAGCGCGGGATATTTAAATATCCCACGCTTCATTTGTAATTTAGGTCACTCTCATTAGCCTCCCTGGATCGATTTAAGGGGCTAGTGTAGACATACCCTAAGTGTGTCTATTTAGCGTTAACTATTATGCATGGGCTCAGAAGCTGGGATGGTGTGAGCCTGTGTATCAGAAGAGAGAACCAACCCCTCATGGGAAAATATGCTGTCTTCCTACATGAGGCAAAAGTAATGTATTTCAAAATTCTGAAGGTGAACAAAATTATATTTGAGTTTACACTGTTGGAGCAACATCTTTAATTTGCTCCTCCATCTATTATTTCTTCCTTCATCTGTTGTCAGCAGTGCCCACTGCTAATTTGTTTTCTCTATTAAAAGTGTTTCAGGAAGCCATAGGCCTGTCATTTTTGACATACCCTTAATTTGTTTTATTACCTTGGAAAAAATGTCTTGATATGCAGCTGTCCATTCCTTTATACTGGGCTTTTTGGGAGAGCTTCTGATTTGTACAGTGTACACAATATATCTGAAGGAGGTGGGGAGAAAAAGTCCATATACTAGAAATATCCATTAGAAAAAACATACAAAATTACTAGGTAAGGAACAGTTGAAAGGGAATATTGTCTAGAGATTTAAAATTGATAGTGGGGAGTCATGATTAACACTAATTACCTGTGTGACCTTGAGCAGAGAAAAATTCCACTTTCACTTACACCAGTTTAAATCCAGAGTAATTCCACTTACTTCAATGGACTTCAAGACTCATCAGCATAACCAAGACGAGAATTTGGCCCTAAACAGCCATATGCCTCAGTTTCCCATCTGATACATGAGTACAGTATAGCTATATTTTTCTAACTCTCAAGTGTGTTGAATGACTCAGTTAATTACTATTGTAAAGTGCTTTGAAGTCCTTGGAACGTGCATAAGTGCACTTTTTTATTAATAATATTGATAGTCCTGAGGAACTTTTAAAGTGTAATTGATAATTATTTAACAGGTGAACTAAATTAATTGGGAGACTCTCTCCACATGCCCCCAGCTCCCAAATTATGTCTGAAATGTAGAGAAAATGTGAACACCTATTGTTCATAATGGCTCTGTGCTTTGCTTTGAGGCCAGGTATCAGGTGCATTTGAAGTCATCTGCGTTTGTACAGTTGCTTGCAGAATGGGGTCCTGGCATATGACTGGATTACCTATGCTCTACAGCAATACAGATAATATAGATTTTTTTTATTTGATGGAATCTAAAGGCTTCTCTCCTCTTCCTCTCTTCTCCACCCTTTCCCCCAACCATATTCAGATTTTATCAGGATATTTCATGGTTGGGTTCAGTGGGGAGCTTAAGACAGAGATTTATTTCTGCTATATGGCCTTGCTGACACATGAAAACTGTACTGATTTAACTAAACCAAACTAAGAGTGGTCACACAAGAGACATACTCTAATTTAAGTAAACCAGTTTCTAAACAGATTTAGTTAGAGATAAAATTTTCTTTTTGGAGGAGAACAAAAATACAATGCCCGGCCTCTTGTAGAAGTAGTTCAATCATTTTGCTTTATATAATTAATAATGACATTTTGAATGGCAGGAAGTTTTGCATACATATATAAAAACATGGTATGGTACATATGACATATTGTATGTGTACAGTACTCTAATCTTTTGAAGTTCCCTCAGCATTGCAATCTCTGGACCAAACCCTCAAATGAGATATTCAGCATTTATTCTCGTCACCTCATTTTATGAATTGTGGGACAGTGTAACTTCATGCACGGGGAAGTGCAAACTCTACTTCTTTGAACCAGCTTGATGCACTACCCCAATGGGGGATTTACCCCAGGGAGGGTAGGTGACCATACTTCTTCCTGTTTTCTAGGGCTTTCTGGCTGCAGAGATCAATTTTAATCACAGCTAGGGCACAAGGTGGATGCTTAGCTATCATCTCACTGGACAGCCCACTGTTGAGGCTGTGCTGGGTGACAGCAGACACTCCACCAAAGGAGAGGTTATGGGGATCTTGCATCTCCATAGCTTTCTGCTAAGTGGATTTTTGACTGATTTTTTTTCTTTGTATCAGGCTCTGTATCAAGCCAGCACAATTTCAAGATGAATCTAGGGAGGGTGCATCTACACAGCAGGGCTTATTTCAAAATAGGGAGTGTCTACACAGCACTTATTTCAAAATAGAGCACTCTTCCTCCAACTTCCCTTACTCCTCGCTCAATAAGGTTTACAGGGGTCGGAGTAAGAAGTCCTCCAGCTTGACAGTATTTTGACTCTATTTCGAAATAACTGCCTGCTCTGTAGACATGGACTAAATAATTTTGGAATAGCGCTAGTTATTTCAAAATAGTGTTGCAGGGTAGATGTACCTAAGTAACTATTCCTTATAACCTATTTGTAAAGTGCTTCAGTGAATATTTGACAGATTGGGACAGAGTCAGAACTGGGATTAAAATTATGGCAGTCTAGGCTTCTGATCCTGTGCTCTGTAAAACCACAAGGCCATACTTAGCTCATCTCTTCATCTTTTTCTACTCTCTTGGGGGAAATTAAAGGTCACATAGAACTTTATAGATAGGAGAATAGGGGAAAACCCCTGTTGTTGTCCGTCTATCTGACAGCAAAAATAGATAGTTTATTTGAACAGTTTTTTATGTGATTTAATACTCCTGGGCAAGGCACTTTAATCAAATAATCTATTCAGTGCCAACATTTCTTCTTCTTCTTTAGCTTAGTTTCCATTGACACCAAACTTGGAGAAGTTCCCTTCCTCCTGCAATGGAGAGTTGCTGAGATATTTTATCCCACACATGGTTCCCCTCCTACAGTTTTCTCCTTTGTCAGATATTCATCCCCCCTTTAATAACCAGGAGAAGGATCATCATATTGAGCTACTGCCAAATGCATAATGACTGCTGCCTTAGCTGTACACACTCACTGCATTACTGCTATCCAGTTCAGCACTGTAAAGTGCTTAGGGCTACTTTGGGAATGTACTATATTAAACCCAACTATTCTAAATCCTATTTAATATAAAGAGGTTGCGGATGGGGGAGTGGGAAAGCTGGAGAGAGATTGAGATGGCATTAATCATCTATTTTTACTATATAGAACATCTAATCATTTAAGGTTCAATTCTGCCAATAGTCCCACTGATTTCCTATAGCAGTACCTATAGAGAAAGGTATTACTCAGTACAAAATAAAGGTGAGACCTATAAGGGTCCTGTAAGGATTAAGATAGAAAATTTGTACTGAGCTGATAGAGTTGAGAACTGGCCCACTCACCCCTAAGTACAGACGTTAATACAGTGAAAACAGAAAATCAAAAACACGCTTCATATCTGACTCAAAATAAAGGTGCACTTAAACTTGTAAAAAGACAACATTTTTATTTGAATGATATGACAGAGCTGCCACAGGAGTGTTACCTGCTATAAAGAAAGCTTAAGAATTATTACCTTTATTAGACCGGTGACACTGAGCTTTAGCCATACATTTCTAAGTTCTGTCCCTCTACAGAGACAATTTTCTTTTCTTAAATAAACTGTCATGCTAGTGTTAATATATTGTTGGCTCTCTCATACTCTGAGAATACTGCTGATATAAAACATGTATATGTTAGATTGGTAATAGTATCTTTAGTGTAGCTGACTAGAACAAATGTGTTTCCCTCATGGCTGTGCTAATGTGATAAAGGAAAATTGGCTGTTCATCAGCTTTTGGCTGGGTAAAGACAGTAGAGATGGAACCACATTCTTTTTTATGCATTAATACCACTGAGAACTTTTCACTAGTTATATTTCATGTGCCTGCATGTTGTGCAAAGATGTTGTAAAACATGAGATAATGCTACAAATAACAAAGTAGAAAAGCCTGTATCTTTTATAATGATAACAGTCATACACCAAATGACAGTAAAAGGCTGTAAAAAATGTGATGCAAATCCCACTCTCCCCCTCCCCGCAATTCAACCAGGACACAAATATACACTTGGAGACTCTCACATTCAGGATATGGGCTGTTGAAGGCTTTGTATTAAAATTAAATAAGATCTTCCTGCATTTGGGTCAGCGATGTGTCAACACAGAAACCTAACTTAAAATGAAAGTGACGTGTTTAAAGTGGGGAAACCCATAAGCGAGAACTTTGTGACAAATCTTGATGCCTAGTAATTATGATGATAACCTTCAGATTTTTTTTCAGTGGAAAGGCAATAAATCCTTGTATCTAAATTTGGGAAATATTGAGTGCATCTGGAAATAACAATAATTAAACTCAGCATATGTATTTTAAAGTATAATTTAAAAGTATAATCTAAGAGAAACAAATTTTCTCCATAAAATCAAATTTCTATTCATTTTATATTTTCTTACTTAAAATACTAATAGAATCATAGTGCCTGAAGCACCAATGATAATCACTCAAGCTCAGATTTATAGATAACTGTAGCTGTTTATCTTGGTCAGAATTTGAAAGGCTTTGTTGGTGGAATAGCATTCTGAATGCCCGTTCTCTGATTTTCAATGAATTTTTCAGGGTCTCGCCTTCCTTTTGCTCCAAATTACTCATAAGCCTTTTGTTTGTCCTCACACACCCCTTGTTCCTAGGGATGCAATTATACTAGCCCTATTTGATTTGATTAGAGTGGATATCAAGGCAGGCTAGAGCACTCTAGCTTCTCTTATCCTCTATCAGTAGAGATGATTCACCAGGCTTCCATTTAAGTTCATGATTACCTGTTTCTTCAAAATGGAAATAACATTCCATAATCTGGCAACAACAAAATAACATTTCAAAATCTGACTCTCTCCAAATCATCATTTGAAATAAAAGTCTCATAAATGAAATATAGTTAAAATCAGATAATTCCTGATTGGACCGTTCTTGCGAATAAATCTCTCTCATACCTTAACAAGAAGGTGTTTCAATAATAGAAGTTTATTCATAGTATTTATTAATGCAGTGAGCTATCGAGGCAAGTTTGAACATTTTAGGGAAATATGGGTAAAAGGCAGTGAAACTGGTATGTGGTTTCTTTTCCCATGTGTGCATCTCCATATTTTTCAGACGAAATTTTAGAGTTCCATAAAGTTGACAGCAAATACCCAGAGTTATACTCTGAATTCTTGCTAATTTTGTGTTACTTGTACGCTAATGAAGATCAGGAAGTGATCCAAACAAGGGTCTGACCCATATTCTTGTTGAGTCCCCACAGTCATGTTCATACGCTTCATTTAAAATCACTATGGTAATGGCAGAAGTCCAGTCAATGCATGCATTTGTTATACTTTATGTTATGGTATATTTTATAGGCTACTATTTGATACAATCAAGAGGACTAATTTTCCCCAAACACTTTGCCGGCTTTCAGGCACAGAGACTATTTAGCAAGGGAGATTAGTGGTCATATCCTTTACATTATTGGGAGCCCAATCATTGTTGTAAATATTTATCTGTGTGTGTATCTTTATTCATGCACAATCGCTTTTTATGAAAGTGGTAAGAGAATTAAATTTAAACTCTGCACTCTGCTTCTAAATCTGATAAAATTCTCACTTTTCTAGGAACGAAGACTTGGTAAAATTTTGTGTGGCTCAGGAAAAAAAAAGAATGCAAGACTCTAAGGCTGTGTCCAGACTCAGGGGTTTTTTCGAAAAAAGTAGCCTTTTTTCGAAAAAACCTCACCTGCGTCCAGACTCAAGCCGCGTTCTTTCGAAATTAAATCGAAAGAACGCGGCTTTTCTTTCGATGGCGGTAAACCTCATTTCACGAGGAAGAACGCCTTCCTTCGAAAGTTCCTCTTTCGAAATAAGGCGTTCTTCAATGTAAATAGGGCTTCTTCGAAAGAGAGCATCCAGACTCACTGGATGCTTTCTTTCAAAAAAGCAAGCCGCTTTTTCGAAAGTTCAACGTGCAGTCTAGACGCTCTCTTTCGAAAGAGGCTCTTTTGAAAGTATCTTTCGAAAGAGCCTCTTTCGAAAGAGGCTTGCAGTCTAGACATAGCCTAAGACACATCACCAGTTGCAATTAAGCCACACAGCTTGAATTCTGAATGTTGAATGTTGTATGCTATTAGCAAACTGGGTGCATCTACATGGCACCATTATTTCAAGATAACTAGCATTATTTTGAAATAACAAAGCGAGCGTCTGCACAGCAGTTCCATTATTTCCAAATAATTTTGAAATAATCGATGGCTTATTCTGAAATCTGTAACCTCATTCCACAAGGGATAGTGCCCATTTTGAAATAGCTATTTGGGAATAGGGTGTGTGTGGATGCGGCAGCTGGACTTATTTGGAAATAAGGGGCCTTCAGGAAATCCCACAGGTGCACTGCTCACCACTCCGTCCATACTCATTAGGACTCTATCGTTCCTCTTCTCCTGCAGCCCTTAAAATTGCAGCCACAGGGAACCGGGCTTGTGGCAGGAAGCTGGCCCTGACAGCCTCCAGCCACACCACAGCTGCCACAGCATGTCTTTGGGTAATCATGACTGGCCTTGAGCCCCCAAGAGCCCTCCCCTGCTCCCAGGGAGCAGTCTGATGGCTCCCAGGAGCTTGCCAGGTGCTGAAAGAGGCGGGCACCATCCTTGTCTGGGGCAGAGATCCTAACCCTCATTGATGTGTGGCACAAGGAGGAAAATCTCCAGTATCTCCACTTCAGATGGAGCAATGCAGATATCTATGGCTACATGGCCAATAGCCTGGCCACCAAGCTGGGCCGGACTAAGGGGTGGGTGAGCCAGGCAGCTGCCCGGGGTGCCAACCGATGGGGGGCGCCTCATGGCAGCTGTAAGGGGTGCGTGGTGCCCCTTATAGCTGCCATCAGGTGCCGCGCACCCAGCTTTAACCCCCGCAGTGCCCTTCCCCCCGCAGCTGCGGGGCCCTGCACAGCCAGGCACGGCCCGCCCGGGTGGCCCCGGGCTGCATGCCAGTAGCAGTAGCCAGGCAGCACATGCACCGTGCACCCGCCCGCGCATCCCGGGGGCAGGCTCACGCATGTGCCATGTACCCGGGGGTGGGCCCACATGCCCTGGAGGTGGGCCCATGCGCCCTGGGGGCGGGCGCCCAGGACAGCGCCGCCTGTCCGGGACCCGGGGCACCAAAATGGCTCAGGCCGGCCCTGCCACCAAGGGCCATATCTGGACCCAGGAGCAGCCCCGGATGAAAGTTAAGGAGCACCACCAGGCCTACGCCAGGACAACGGAGCTCAGCTCCCATTCTGGGGCAGAACCCCACTCCTGCCCCTATTACCAAGACCTGCACTGCATCCTGGGGGCAGTGGAGCCCCTTCCCTACCCCTGGTGGTTAACTCGGAGCTCAAGACTCCCGTCGTTACCCACCCAGGGGCCAGAGCTGGTGATGCGGAAGAAGGAGAGAAGGAGGAGAACCCCGATGAGGCCAGCACCATGACCTCAGTGACACTGGAGCCAGTACTCCATGGCCCAAATATGTCCCAGGCATCCTCCGAGGCTGGGGAGGGAACATCAGGTGAGTGACCTTAGTTACCTCACACAGACAGGGTGGAGGTGGCGGGTGGCAAGGGGCTGAGGCACGCTCTTCCCTTCTCAACTTGGGGATCACACTGCAGTCCGTGCACATGGATGCACGTGCAGCATCCGTCTGCACCACACAGCCCCAGAAGGCTACATCTGAGCACCCCTGGGCTCCTGCTCACAGAGGCTGGCCACACTTCAGACACCCAGGTGGGACACTCTCCCACCACAAGCCACGACTAGAAGGAGGCTGGGGACATGGCCACACAGACTCGGGAGTGCTGCACATGGCACACGGTCATGCCTGCATGCTCAAGGGAGCACCTGCTCCCATGGACAGTGCTGCCAGGGACAGCTGTGTGTGCTATTCACTGCATCCTGGGGGGCAGTGGAGCCCCTTCCCCACACCTACACCCCTTCTTCCCCTGCAGCCAGGGATACAAGTCCTCTCCCCTTGCAATGCTACTATTTGCTGGGTCCGGGGTGTGCGCAGCACCGACGCAAGCCCAGCCAGCCCAAGGCCCCCCGCCCCCATCCTTCCAACTGGATCCCAGGGTGGCTGGCAACTTCCCATGCCTGTTTGTCCCCAGTATGTGGAGGGGAGCCTGCTACTCTGGGGATGTCTGGGCCTCTCTAAGGGTACGTCTACACTGCATCCCTAGTTCGAACTAGGGATGCAAATGGAGACAACTGAAGTAGTTAATGAAGCGGGGATTTAAATATCCCGCACTCCATTAACATGATCTCGCCGACGCGCTAGTTCGAATCACAGCTGATTCGAACCAGGAAGTGCGCGCCGGGACGCGTTAGTTCGGACTAAAGCCCTTAGTCCGAACTAATGTTACTCAAAAAATGAGGAGTAACATTAGTTCGGACTAAGGGCTTTAGTCCGAACTAACGCGTCCTGGCGCGCACTTCCTGGTTCGAATCAGCTGTGATTCGAACTATCGCGCCGGCGAGATCATGTTAATGGAGCGCGGGATATTTAAATCCCCGCTTCATTAACTACTTCGGTCGTCTCCATTTGCATCCCTAGTTCGAACTAGGGATGCAGTGTAGACGTACCCAAAGAAAGGGCCTGCTGTCCAGGCCACACATGGCCCTGCTCCCAGGACATCACCTTCATCTTACCCGAGAACTGTCGATCTCGGCTCACAGATGAAGGTGTGGCTTCAGGGACAGTGTCTCCAGGGATGACTGACCAGCTCTCTTTATTCTCCCCACCTGGACCAGACATGACAGGGGGATGGGCAACACCACCCGAAGCAGCCACCCAACATCGAGGGGAGCCACAGGTGCTGGAGGACGCAGGAGGATCTGCTGTGGGAGTATGTCGCCGTGCTCTGGGCCTGCATGAGATGATGGATCAGAGGCTCTGGGAGGACATGAAGTGGCAGAGAGAGATCTGGACGGAGTTGCTGCAGCAGGGCTACACCACGTGCATGACTGTGCAGTCTCTCCTTGCCCACCCAGAGCCAGCTTCTGCTCCTGGTGCCGCTTCTGCCCAGCCCCAGCACCTGCCCCTCCTCCTATGCCAGCTCCTGCCCCTATGCCCATGCCTCACCCTGCCACTCCTCCCATGCCAGACCCTGCTCCAGTGCCCCCCCTCCTGCTTCTCTCCCTAGTCTCCCCATGCCTCTCTGTGTTTCCTGAAGTCCCTGAACACGAAGTGGTGGAACCATCCGAGCCAGGCACCAATCCCACTCCCAGCTCTGAACCTTTCCTCTCCCCGCCTCTCCCTTTCAACTCCCTCTCTCCAAGGTCCAAGGTTCTCATCCCCCCTCCTGTCCCTCTCCTCTCCCAGGTTCTTTCCCTGTTCTCTCTCCAGTTACTTCTACCCTGAATAAATAACCAAAGAGTTCATTTTTTTCAAAAACAAGCAGTTTGTTTTATTGTCTCTGCAGGAGAGAGGAGTGGAGCAGGGAAGGGAAGGGTGTGGAGGAAAGGCAGAGAAGGGGCAAGGCACAGGCTCCTAGTGGGGAGACCCCGGGGACAGTGTCACTGGGATCCTTGTGAGAAATTCTGCCTCAGGGCCTCCTGGATGCACAGCCCTATCTGATGGGCCTGCCTGATGGCAGCTGTGCACAGCTGTTGAAAGGCCCTGCCCACACAACTGTTCTCTGCCCCCACCCAGGGAGGAACACCTCTCCCTTCCTCTCACGTATGTTGTGGAGAACAACACACGGCCACCACTTGGGGGATGTTCCACTTCCCTACATCCAGGCAGGTGAGGAGGCATCAGAAATGGGCCTTGAGACACCCGAATGCATACTCCACTAGCATGTGGGCCCTGCCCAGCCTGGCATTAAAGTGTTCCTTGCTGGGGTCCCGGTGGCCAGTGTAGGGCTTCATGAGCCATGGCATGAGAGGGTAGGCCATGTCCCCCACAACACACAATGGCATGTCCACATCCCTGACCATGAGCCCAGGGAAGAAAGTGGCAGCCTCCATCTTGTGGAATAGACTGAAATTGCGGAACACACGGGTGTCATGCACCTTCCCCGACCACCCAATGAAGATGTTGCTGAACTGGCTGCAGTGGTCAGCAAGGGCCTGCAGACCCATGGAGAAGTAGCCCTTATGGTTTATGTAGACGGATGCCCAGTGGTTGGGGGCCTGGATGGGGATGTGGACAACAGTCCCTCCCGCCCCCCTGCAGTTGGGGAAACCCATGGTAGCAAAGCCAGCGATGATGGGATCCATGTCACCGAGCTGGATGACTCTGTGCAGCAGAATGGTGTTGATGGCCCACACCATCTGTAGAAGGAGACAGACAAACAGACAGAGAATCACAGAGGTGCCAGAGCCCTTTGGAGGTCCCTTCCCTCCCCCACCCCAGGAGCAACCCCTACGCAGTCCATCCCCTGGCACGTTTGTGTGAGGGCGGGGCTGGAGAAACACCCGGGGAAGGGGGCTCCCCCCACTCCTAACCCTCTCCTTTCTTAGGGTTCCCCATTCCAGCACTTCACCTCCCCCCTCCCCAGATTCTAGCCTGAGAGCACCATACCAACATGATGAGGGCCCCAATGGTAGACTCCCCCACACTGAACTGGTTCCCGATAGAGCTTCCAAATAGCAATGGTAACCCACTTCTCCAGAGGGATGGCGAGTTGCATCTGGGTATCCTGTCACCTGAAGGCTGGGGTGAGCCAGGCACACAGCTCCAGAAAGGTCTCCTTCCTCATGCAGAAATTCTGGAGCCACTGATGATTGTCTCACTGCTCTATAACAAGCTGGTCCCACCAGGTGGAACTGATGTCCGGCTGCCAGAAGTGATGGTGCACAGTGGAGTGCAACTGGAACAGCTGCACTCCCAGACAGATGGTGAGGGTCTCCTCAATAAACTGGGGGTTGCATTGCTGCAGGGCCAGGAAAGCAGCCCGAAGAAACTGCTGCAGAAACTTCAGCATGACAGACAGGGGCCATCGCATGCCCAGAGGCAGCTCTGGCTCCATATCTGGGAGTGCTGTAGTGTCCAACAGGGCAACAAAACCACTAATGGAAATGCTTTGCTTTCCCTCAGAGAGGTAGGCAAGCAGAAGAAGAACCTGAGAAACGGTTTTTCGGGAGAGGGCGGGGGGTAGGTCCCTTGAAGCACGCGTCTCAGAAAGTCTCAGGCAGCATTTCCAGGAAGGAACTGCTGACCTGATGTCCTGCCTGGAGTGCTTCCGGGTGGCTTTAAATGTGATTCAGTGTCCAATCAGTGTGGACGCTCTATTTCGAAATAGCTAAGCACTATTTCGATGTGCTTTTTGTGTGTAGACGCGTCATTTTGAAATACGTTATTTCAGAAAATAAATTCCAAAATAGTTTATTTTGAAATAAATGTGCAGTATAGATATACCCTTTTGTGATTAGTCTTTGAAGTAAAAGGCAAAAGTTACATGGTTGAGGAATTTGTGATCTTCTTATAGATAGTCTGTGAATAGGAAAAGAAGGCTAAATTAATCTAGTAAAGTATTTGTTCCAAATTATTCACTCAGATCTATAAATTAAAGGGAATTGCTTGCATTGCTTCATTTATCAATAGGGTTAACTTTTTAAACTGTGTACCAGGTTCTGGCTTAGGGCTGGGATTGATACCTATAAATGCCTAATTAGGAATACAATGTGCTCTTGTAATCTTATCAGACCTATTCTTTGTGTCATAAAACCCTAAAACAACCATGCAACTTCTGTTTACTTTAAATTGTAGATGATACTCATTTTTTAAAAACCTCGTAATTTTAAGTTCAGGGTTTTCTCCTGGTTAGCACAAAAAGGCTCTTGAAATCTGTATCCCACCGGTCCCACTGCCTTGTACTTTGGCCATTGGCTAGTCATTTAAATTGACTGAGCCTCTGTTTACCCATCTCTAAAAGGAGGATGATACTTATATTACAAGTGTGTAACATAGGGTATGTCTACACGAAAAAGTTAATTCAAACTAACAAATGTTAGTTCGAATTAACTTTGATAGGTGCTACACACGCGAACCTTACTAGCGGAGCGCTTAATTCGAACTAGGTAAACCTCATTCTACGAGGACTAACTCCTAGTTCGAATTAACTAGTTCGAATTAAGGGCTGTGTAGCCCCTTAATTTGAACTAGTGGGATGCTAGCCCTCCCCAGCTTTCCCTGGTGGCCATTCTGGGCACCACCAGGGAAACTCGTATGCCCCCCTCCCGGCCCTGGAGCCCTTAAAGGGGCACGGTCTGGCTACGGTGCCCGTGCCAGGTGCAAGCCTGCCAGCACCCAGCCAGCAGACCCTGCACCTGGCATGGCTCGAGCCAGCCACCCACTGCCACTCAGCCCTCCGCCTCTTCCCAGGACCAGGCTGGCGGCTCCCGGGAGCTTGCCCAGGTCCGTAAGAGGCGGGCGCCCACCTGGTCTAGTACAGACATTGTGGACCTCATCCACGACCTCCGCACTAGGCACAGGAAAGTGGCCGTCTAGGGCAGGATAGCTGCCAGCCTGGCCACCCAGGAGCAGGTTGGCATGAAAATCAAGGTGGTCCACTGAGACCCCCGACCCTGAGCCCTGAGCTTAGAATGGCCGTACTGGGTCAGACCAAAGGTCTATCTAGCCCAGTAGCCTGTCTGTCAACAGCAACCAACAGTAGGTACCCTGGAGGGGATGGACCGAAGACAATGACCAAGCCATTTGTCTCGTGCCATCCATCTCCAGCCTTCCACAAACAGAGGCCAGGGACACCATTTCTACCCCCTGGCTAATACCACGCCATGGACCCAACCTCCATAACTTTATCTCACTTCCTCCTGCAGCAAGGAGTTCCACAGGTTGACTATTTGCTTTGTGAAGAACAACTTTCTGTTATTAGTTTGAAGCCTGCTACCCATTCATTTCATTTGGTGTCTTCTAGTCCTTCTATTATGGGAACTCATGAAGAACTTTTCTTATGCACCCTCTCCACACCACTCATGTTTTTATAGACCTCTATCATATCCCCCCTCAGTCTCCTCTTTTCTAAGCTGAAAAATCCCAGTCTCTTTAGCCTCTCTTCATATGGGACCTGTTCCAAACCCCTGATCATTTTAGTTGCCCTCCCCTCTCCCACCCTCTCTCTTCCCCTCTCCCACCTCCTTTTCCCATTCTCCCCAGAGGTTAATCCCCCCCACCCCGAGTTTTTTTAAATAAAGAGAGTTTCTGTTTTTGAACACATGTGACCTTTATTTTGTACATCAGGAAGGGGGCCTAGGAAGCGGTAAGTGGAAGGAGGTGAGGGAGGAATGGGGTACGAGCCCCCGATGGGGAGGATTGGGGCTGCTCTGCAGGCTCCTCGGGGTGGAAGCTCTCCTGCAGGCCCCCAATTAACCCCCCCTCCCCGGATGGCAGCCTGCGGCAAGTGCAGCCAGGCTGATGGCTAAGTGCTGTGATGTGCTGAGTGTGGGCATTCAGGGCACTCCAAGCCAGGACTGCTTTGCTGTCCCTCATTGATTTAGACAAGCGAACGGGGAACCCCTGAGAACTGTCTGTCCAGGGTGGGGGTCGGGTCCCTTTAAGTACAGCCCTCGGCTAGCCTGAGACAGCAGCTCCATGCTCTAAGTCCTAACCTGATGCCCTGCCAGCACTTCTTCCGGCCATCCTTAACCTCAGTTCAGGGTCCACTCAATGTGGACATGCTAGTTCGAATTAGCAAAATGCTAATTTGAACTATTTTTTAGGTCTAGATGCACTAGTTCGAATTAGCTTAGTTCGAATTAACTAATTCAAATTAAGTTAGTTCGAATTAGTGCTGTAGTGTAGACATACCCATAATTAGTTAATATTTGTAAAGTGTGTTAAGATCCTTGGATGTAATATGGAAAGTAATAACTATTATTGTAATTACATTGCTGCACAGTGAAGGAAGGCTATCCTAAGCACTCTGAGAAAGATGCATTGAAATGTCATCCCCATGAAGAAAAAAATATGAATAGAATTATGGTGTATGGAGACCCGATCTTAAAATGAGGAAATAACTAGGCATTCAAGTGAAATTGGGAATAGAGTGATAACCTTGTTTCTGCATTTCCTTGATTGAGAATTAGTCCAAAACAGTCCCCTTAATATTAATTAAATGTAGCTTTTTTTGGTTTGACCATTATGATACTTTTCTCGTGCATATAGCTGACATTTTTGTTGCCAAGCCTGGGATACTAGAATGACTAGTGGGAAGCTCAGTTAGTAAATACAGAAAATGGACTAGGGGATTTAAAGACACAAAGAAAATAAAAAGCTGCCTTTCTTAGTTTGAAATGGTTAATCAATAATAGATGAAATTAGTACAAAATTTAAAATGATTATTTGTAATGAACCTTTATTTTACTCTTTATATGTATCGTTGTAGGTTCACCACACCAAAATTAGTTTTTTTGTGGATGGGTTAGAGGATGACAACACTGCTTTTGATTCAAGAATACTTGGTGGACCAATTGCAGACCCTGCTGCTGAGGGTGCATTGCGAATTGGGCAAAGTTTCAGTGGTAAGTTCTGCATTTCACAATCACTATGTCAAATCTGTGTACTTAGCTGGACTTTTTGTAGTCACTAGACAACCTTACTTTTCTGAACCAGGGAGAGAACTCAAGTTTCCTGGTAACTAATATTCTTCTGCTGTGAAAGCCACTTGCAAAATGTGAGGTCCTTCAGCCTTCATCAACTGCTGGTTCACATAGATAATAATTTACTGCTGCTACCAGTTCCTCCTTTCAGACTACATTGTGATTTATAGAGCTCTACATCAGTCTACACACAGAATTAGACCATATTCTACATTATTGTATGAACAATGCAGCGCAAAATCCAGAGCTGTTAGTTTGTGGATCTCTTCATTTTGGTATGATGATGAACTGGTTCTATTGACAAAAAGGTACTACTGATCCAGAACATACTTATATTTAGGAGTTAGTTGCAAATTAAAGTATGTCTATCTTAAACAGAGTTATTTTGTTACTGAGCAACTAAGCCAAGTCATTTTACATACTACTTTTTAAAACTCTTAAAATGTCTAGAAAAGTCTTCTGTTGCCATTCTAACTTTTGAATGCTATTAATCTAATGACTGTATAAAGGAAAGGAATATTTTAAATACCTTTTATCTTTATTTTATAAATTAATAGGTACAGTTGTACCTACTGTATCTCTTCTCTAATTAGAGGTGGCACATAGACTGGCTCATTACTTCTGTCTAATGAGCCAGTCCTTGTGCCACCTCTCTAATCAGAAAAGAGATAGGTACAAAATGTTCTTATAAAGTTATTATAAATCATTCTTTTTATCAAAAAATTAAGTCACTGCCCTCTATGCTTTTGTCCATAACCAAGAATGTTTCACTCAGGGGAGGTAACTGTGCAAGAGAAACCACTGTATGCTGATAAAGATGCTTTCCTGCAGTGCAGAGTTGCCTACTGGATGATGTAATTAGACTATTATTTATAATATATTTTCATAGGTTTAGAGCAATTTGTGGGAAGAATGCAAGATTTTCGATTGTACCAAGTGGCACTTACAAACAGGTAAAACAAAACACTCCTCTCTCCCTCCCTCCCCACTGCTATTTTTCTCATATTAGGAGTATGATGAGAGGGGGGAAGAATACATAAAGGTAAAATTGGTTCCCAAAATAGTGGACTGTTTGATAGTCTCCTTAAAAGATTACTTTTGTTTCATAATTTACTGGGCATGGATTCAGTGGGACTGTTTGCACTTCAAAGCCTGTTTAATGATTAGTCCATGGGTGGAATGTTAAATATCTATTGTGCTTTTCATACGTTTTTTTCAATGTATATGGTAACTTCTAATGCTAGTTAGCCATACTGTGATATTCATCTCATTTATATGTTGACACTGTTGCAACCTGACCCAGTACCCACCATACACTTACCAAGCTTGTGGTGAGTTACCAAGCTCACAGATGACACTAAGCTAGAGGGAGAGGTAGATACACTGGAGGGCAGGGATAGGGTCCGGATTGATCTGGACTGGGCCAAAAGAAATCTGACGAGGTTCAACAAGGACAAGTGTATAGTCCTGCACTTGGGACAGAAGAATCCCAAGCATTGTTACAAGCTGGGGACCGACTGGCTAAGTAGCAGTTCTGCAGAAAAGGACCAGGGCATTAGAGTGGATGAGAAGCTGGATATGAGTCAACAGTGTGTCCTTGTAGCCAAGAAGGCTAATTGCATATTAGGTTGCATTTGGAGGAGCATTGCCAGCAGATCCATAGAAGGGATTATTCCCCTTTACTCAGCTCTGGTGAGGCCACATCTGAAATATTGTGTCCAGTTCTAGGCCCCCAACTATAGAAACGATGTGGACGCATTGCAGAGGGTCCAGCAGAGGGCGACCAAAATGATTAGGGGGCTGGAACACATGACCTATGAGGAGAGGCTGAGGGATTTGGGTTTGTTTAGTCTGCAGAAGAGAAGAGTGAGGCGGGATTTGATAGCAGCCTTCAACTTCCTGAAGAGAGGTTCCAAAGAGGACAGAGAAAGGCTGTTCACAGTAGTGACGGATGGCAGAACAAGGATCAATGGTCTCAAGTTACAGTGGAGGAGGTCTAGGTTGGATATTAGGAAAAAACTATTTCGCTAGGAGGGTATGTCTATACTAGCTCGTTAATTTGAGCTAAGTAGTCAAATCAGGCAACCGGAGTTGCAAATGAAGCCCGGGATTTAAATATCCTGGGCTTTATTTGCATGTTCCCGTCCGGCCGCCATTTTTAAATGCCCCTTGGTTCGAATGAACTGCCCGCGGCTACACACAGCAGTTTAAAGTTATTCCAAACTAAGTCCTCATTCCAAGAGGAGTAAAAGTTAATCTGAACTAAGGACTTAGTTCAGATTAACTTTAAACTGCCGCGTGTAGCAGGGGGATTTTAAACTAAGGGGGATTTTAAAATGGTGCCCGCCCAGGAACATGCAAATAAAGCCCAGGATATTTAAATCCCGGGCTTCATTTGCAACTCCGGTTACCTGATTTGCTTACCTAGTTCGAATTAATGAGCTAGTGTAGACATACCCGGAGAGTGGTGAAGCACTGCAATGGGTTACTTAGGGAGGTGGTGGAATCTCCATCCCTAGAGGTTTTTAAGTCTTGGCTTGATAAAGTCCTGGCTAGGTTGATTTAGTTGGGATTGGTCCTGCCTTGGGCAGGGGGCTGGACTTGATGACTTCTTGAGGTCTCTTCCAGCTCTATGATTCCATGATTGGACCCTGTTACCCCAAAAAAATTCCCACTGGAGACCACCCAGGGTTACGCTAGCATGGGTTTATTGTTTGAGGAATTAGCACTCCTCTGTATGCACTACAAACATAGAGCTGCCAGCGAGGATTTAAATTAAAGGGGGACCAGCAATCTCTCTCACACACACACAAACAAACAAGCACACTCCCCTCCATTCATTCACTCATTCACACACATTCATTCCTGCCCTCAGGCACTCACACACTTACATAGTCATATGGGTTTCATGAGGCATACTGGAGCGATCTACAAAAGCTTCCCTTGTCAACTGTGCCATGTCTAGATTGCTGCACTGTGCCAGATCAGTTGATCGTCGGCACAGAGCATCAGCCATTTTTATTTTAATGAAGCGGGGATTATTTAAATCCCCGCTTCTTTGACTATGCTGAGTAAACTACTTTACATGGCTCCGTCGACAGAGCCATGTAGTCTAGACATACCCTCAGGGTAGAATGCAGTTTAGAGCAAGTTACAAGCAAGCTGGCTGAGAGTTACAAAGGTTACAAAGTTGCAGTTTACAGTACGTTTCTGAGAGTTACAAAGATTACAAAGTTTTATAAAGATTAATGCAGGTTACAAGGTTTGACAAATATTACAATGAGTTGCAATTTAAATCCTTAGACCTTACAGTTAGTGTACTTTCAGAAAATGCATGAGTAAAATCAAGTAAGCTCAGGCGAAAGCTTTTTTACGCAACAGACCCCATTGCTATATCTCACTTAATCCCAAGACAACTGGGTCAGAGTAGAGTCTAGGCTCTTTTTTGTCTCTGGAGCTCTACAGTCCCAGGCTCAGACTGCTGCTCTGAGATACTTTTCTGGGGTGTGTGGCACCACTCAACCAATCTAGATCCTGAACTCACTGCCTGTGACTTTCCAAACACCACCTATTGTTTATATACACTTGTCAGAACTCCACCTGGGGCTGTGGGCACTCTGAGGGCATGTCTACACTACAGAGTTTTGTTGGAAAAACTTGAGGAACGTCCACACTGCAATTGCATTCTTCCGAAAGAAAACTGAAAAAACAGAGGGGTTTTTGTGATGAGAAAGAAGCCTTTTTCCAAAAGAGCTCTTTTGGGAAAAGGTGTGTGTGGACGGGGAGGAGGGGCTTTTTTTTTTGAAAGAAGAGGCCTCCAGGGAATAGCACAGGTGCCCTGGTGGCTACTCCATACAAAGTAATCACAACTCTATAGTTCCTGTCTCCTGGCCCCTCTTAAAGCTGCAGGCACCCTGGACAAGCCTTGTGGCAGAAAGCCAGCCTGGAAGCAGCACCCTGACTGCGCGGCTCTCCCTTCCACAAGCCTGCATAACAATGGCACAGCTTAAGCCCTCCTGCAACCGCTCTAGCTCTCGCAGGAAGCAGCCCCAGGGGGTCCCAGGACACACACAGGGGGACCAAGAGGCGCTCCCTGTCCTGGTGTGGCCTGGAGAGCCTGTCCCTCCTCGAACTGTGAGGTGAAATGGAGACCTTACAGGATCCCTGGGCCAAGAGCTGCAATGCGGACATTTATGGCTGGATGGGCGAGTCCCTGGCGGAGCGTGGAGTGCAGACACCCACCCCGGACCTTGGAACAGGATCAGAGTAAAGTGGAGGATCTCCGGCAGGGATACGTCCGGGACACAGAGCACAGCTCATGTTCAAGGGCAGGACCCCACACCGGCCCCTATTACAAGGAGCTCCACCAAAACTGGGGGGTGGGGAAACGTCTTCCCCACTCATCCTCATTGACTCTGGACTTGAGACCCCCGTGATCACCCAGCCAGAGGTCTCTGCAGAGGAGGAGAAGAAGGGCCAGGGCCAGCTGGCAGCAGAGGAGAAGGAGGAGGAGATGGGCACTGTGACCCTCTCCCTGGAGCCGGTGCCTGTGAGCCAAGACATCTCCCAGACCTTCTCGGATGCCTGGCAGGGATCTTTAGGTGAGAGGTCTCACGTTGTCACACACACAGGGCGTGGGAGGTGGGTGCACAACGTGGGGGGGCAAGTGTTGCTCAGGCTGCTCAGGCTGGACATCATGCTGTGGTCCCTGCACATGCAACCACGTGCAATGTTACCGTGCAGCATGTGGACACAGCAGGCAGCCCCTGAGCATGCCTGGGATCCTGCTGCCAGGTTGAAGGGAGACCACACACATCCTGCCCCCGGGGGGCCACCACGGCTGGAAGCAGGCTAGCCACAAGGGCTCAGGCATGACCCCACACAGACTGAGGAGTGCCGCACCTACCACACTGGCATGCCTGCACGTGCGAGACAGCAGCTGCTTCCGTAGACAGCTCTGAGAGCTCCACCTGTGTATGCAGACACCGGGGAAGCCCGGGCTGGTCCTGGCTCCTCTGCCAACCACGAGGGGATCCAACTGTGGCCGGAAACTTCCCTTGGCTGCTTGTCCATGGGCTGGAGGGGTGGGGGCTGGGGAAAAGCAGGCAGCATGCTCCTCTGGGCACTCTGAGGAATGGCCTGTGAGGAATGGCCCACTGTGCAGTCCACACATGATCTTGTTCCTGGGACATCCCCCATCTCTGGGCCATGGACTGTTGGTCACTGCTCACAGAGGAGAGCATGGCCTCAGGGGCAGTGTCTGCAGGGATGACTGACCACTTCTCCCTCTGTGTGTTCTCCACAGCTGGACCAGCCAGGACAGAGGGCAGAGCCACACCACCACAACCACCCGCCAGAGCCTGGGGGACCTGAAGGTGCACCAGGGTGGAAGGAAAACTTATGCAGCAGCACAGTGGTATCCTGTGCAACATCCACCAAAACCTGGCACACAAGGTCCGCGCAGACATGGAGTGGTGGGACAGCACATGGAACCAATTGATGCAGTGGTGTGACACCATGTGTGCCGTCATGTCCCACACCCACCTGATGCTGCTGCTCCTGGCTTCCACCCTCCCACCCTCCATGCTATGCCCATTCCCCATCTTCCTGCCCCCCCGATATGCCTCTGCTCCCTCCCCAGGTGATGTCCATGCCCCCTCCCCAAGTGATGCCTATGGCCCTTCCCACTGTCTCCCTGCTAACCCTGAGCTTGCTCCAGCCCCTGCTCCTATCCACCCTTCTGTGCTCTCAGTACCCGCCTGACTGCAACTCCGACGAGGTCCCCGCACCTGAGGTGACACATCGAGCTGCTCATCCCCCTCCCCATTATGAACCCCCCTCTCCCTCCCAGTTATGACCTTCCCTCCCTCTGCTCACCTTTTCAGAATGTTTCATTAATACAGACTGCATTTTTTTGAAAATTTAAAAGGTGTGTTTATTGAAAGGTCAGGGAAAGGGCGAAGAGAGGGGTTGTGGTGGGGAAGGGATTGGGCCACAAGCCAAAGGTCCGTAGGGAGGAGGCACTGGAGAGAGTTACTGGGGTCCTTGAGAGAATCTTTCCCTCAGAGCCTTCCAGATGTGCACCTTGGACTGATGGGCCTTGTGGATGGCAGCTGTCCATGGCTGCAGGAAGGCTCGCCCCTTGTGGCCAGTGTCTGCCCCCCATCCCAGGAGGAACATGTGTGGACTGCACAGAGGAGCATGCTGCCTCCCCCTCCCTCGCCACAATGTTGTGGAGGACACAACATGCCATGACCACCTCAGGGATGTTGTGCTCCCCCACATCCACGTGGGTCAGCAGGCATCGGAAATGTGCCTTGAGGCAGCTGAAGGCGCACTCCACCTGGATCCGGGCCCAGTTCAAGTGGGCATTGAATTGGTTCCTGCTGGGATCCAGGTAGCTAGTGCACAGCTTCATAAGCCATGGCATCAGGGGTAAGCTGCACCCCTGGCGATGCACAGTGGCATCTGCACATCCTCAATGCCAAGTTCACGATGGAAGAAAAATGTGCCCACCTCCAGCTTGAGGTACAGGCTAGAGTTTCTGAACACTCAGGTATTGTGTGCCCTGCCCGACCACCCAGCAAAAATTTCTTTAAATTGTCCCTGGTGGTTGACCAGGGCCTGCAGCACCATAGAAAAATAGCCCTTTTGATTAATGTACTGGGCTGCTCAGTGTTCTGGTGCTTGGATCGAGGTGTGGGTCCCATCAATGGCTCTCCTGCAGTTTGGAAACCCCAGAGCAGCAAATCCGGCCACAGTCATGGATGACCCTTCACAGCAAGATGGAGTTGACGGCCCTCACAACCTACAGAAGGAGACAAAGAAACATACAAAAGAGAGAATGAGAGAGGGGGGTACCTGAGCCTTTGGGAGATGCCCACCCAGCTCCCCTTCCCTGCCCCCCAACACCCCAAGAGCCACCTCCTATGAGGCTGCCCACCCAGAAGCAGAGCTGTGTGAAGGTAGGACATCACAAGCCCCTGGGGATGGGGCTTCCCTCCCCACCTCCACTTCATCCCCCACAGCTCCCACCCCCCCTTTCCCAAAGATCCCCCTTATGCAACACTCCCCCTCCCCTGCAGGGACTGCAGCCCAAGAGTGTCTTACCTCCATGAGGAGGTCACCGATGGTGGACTTCCCCATGCTGAACTGATTGCCCATTGTCCAGTAGGACACATAGGGTATGTCTACACTACCCCCCTAGTTCGAACTAGGGGGGGGTAATGTAGTCATACGGAGTTGCAAATGAAGCCCGGGATTTTAATTTCCCGGGCTTCATTTGCATAAAGCCGGCCGGTGCCATTTTTAAATGCCGGCTAGGTTGGACCCCATGCCACGCGGCTACACGCGGCACGGACTAGCTAGTTTGGATTAGGTTCCACGAGGCGTACAGCTAGTTCGGATAGGAAGCCTAATCCGAACTAGCTAGTCCGTGCCGCATTTAAAAATGGCGCTGGCCGGCTTTATGCAAATGAAGCCTGGGAAATTCAAATCCCGGGCTTCATTTGCAACTCCGTGTGACTACATTACCCCCCCTAGTTCGAACTAGGGGGGTAGTGTAGACATACCCATAGATCCAAAAAGGTGGCTTTCTGCATGCAGAAGTTTTGGAGCCACTGCTGGTCATTCCACTGCTCCAGAACCATCCGGTCCCACCAGTCTGAACTCGTGATGAGCCTACAAAAATGCCTCTCCACAGTGGGGTGTGGTTGCCAGAGTGAAGCAGCTGCACATAGGGAAAGGGTCCCCAGAAGAAGCTCCAGGTCCAGCTCATGCAAGATCAGGAAGGCAGTTAGCAGAAAGTTCTGTAAAAACTGCAGTATGGCCATATAGGGCCATCGCATGCCCGGGGCAGCTCCGGCTCCATGGCTCAAAGGAAAAATCTGTGGCATCCAAAAAAGAACTGGGCAACCACAGCAGGCACTGCTAAAGCTTTGCTGTCCCCTGAAGAGGTAGCAAGCATGCAGCAGAAGCAAAAAAATGGCTGTACGGGAAGGGGGGGGGGTCCCTTTAAGCGTACGTCTCTGCAAGGATCTGGCACCAGCACTCGGCATTAACTGGTGACCTAAAGCCTTGGAGTGGTTCTGGGTGGCCTTTTACGTGAGAGAGCATCCAATCAGTCTGGATGCTCTCTTTTGCAAAAGCAGATCGCTTTTTCAATGTGCTTTTGTGTGTGGCACGCTCTTTCGGAAGAAGTTTTTTCAGAAGATCTCTTCCGAGAAAAGATTCTTTCGAAAGAATCCTGCAGTCTTGACATAGCCTGAGGTTCTAATTTAACTTATTTGAGGACAACATGGTGGGTAAACAAGGAATGCAGGTTTAGCAAAAATATCTAACTAGAGAAACTTTACTGATTAAGCTCTCAGAGTTACAGATCTTTGAAAACAAAAATCCTTAGAGCACCATCCCCTCGTCTGATCTCACTGGTTGTTGTGAGTCTGAGGTTTGTTAATATAAAAGACTCTCCTGATGTAACCCTCTTTAAAGTCCTTCTTGCATGTGGTGATGATCAGTCACCTTGTCCAGAGCAGTACTCACCTCTGAAGGAGTTCTCTGTTTCTGCCACGTGTTTCACTGGCAAATTTTCAACCATTCTTCAGTTATGTATGCTCCACTACCATGCAGACCCCTCAGTAGAAAGTCCATTATTCCGTGCGAGTGAGTCAACAGTTGGAAAACAGTCAAAGTTGATGGCTCCTATATTGTAATTTGGATGGTTTCTCAGTAATTGTCCCACAAGGAAGTATCAGTCATTTTACTTTGGAAGATCAGCCATGTGGAAATACATTTGCAATAGGCTGCCTTTAGGCAAGTATAGACACGGGTGCAAGGCATAATAGAAAATAGAGTTCATAATTCATTACAGACATATCCCTACACTGTCACAATCACATTGGCTATATATTCTTTCAAGGAAATGCTTGATTTTTTCCATGAAAGAAACAATGGATGAATTGAGTCCAATTTGATTTTAAAAGATTCTTAAACCATCATCCAATTTTGTGGGTGTAATGGCCACAAACAAATGAGCACAAAATATCATGTCCAGAATTAACTGCCTGTTCAGATGACAGATAGTTGGCATATGAGGTCATTAAATACTCAGATATTTAAAAGTATCCACTAATTTTATATGCCTTAACTTTTGTGTAACGTACCTAAGAGCTAGGGCCTAATTTCATTTGCCAAAAAAGTATGGCTGAATGTAGTGAAGTCCGTATCCTTTGAAGTCAGAGCCTAGTTGGCTAATCATGAGGAGAGGCACATAGAGTTAGTCAATATTTAAGATGCTGAAGCCAAAATTCTCCATAAACATTTTTTTCTGCACTCATAGAGTATGTCTACACTACCACCCTAGTTCGAACTAGGGTGGTTAATGTAGTCAATCGAAGTTGCAAATGAAGCCTGGGCTTCATTACTTCCACGAGGAGTAACGGTAGTTCTAATTAGAAAGCCTAATTTGAACTACCTACTCCGTGCCGCGTGTAGCCGTGGGCCCGGAGTCCGAACTACCGGGGATTTAAAAATGGAGGCGCCCGGCAAGATGGAAATGAAGCCCAGGATATTTAAATCCCGGGCTTCATTTGCAACTTCGATTGACTACATTAACCACCCTAGTTCGAACTAGGGTGGTAGTGTAGACATACCCATAGTTATTTGAAGATGCAAATCTTGAACAATTGGATGGGTTTTTTTAGAAAATTCAGGTGCTAACACTCAAGTACTATAGACATTATGTCAATGCTATAAATGAGTTTTAAGGACAGTATTCAGATTAGTGATCAGAGTCAGGCATGATGTCATAAAAGAAATCAATTAATGGTGGTGCTCTGATCATATTTAGTGTGATCATTTATGATAGTGGTGGTTAAAGTTAGGGCTAGAATTTAGACTGTAACCATACATGCACATAATTTCATTCATTTTCCCTTTTATCCATGTGCCTATTTATTTTTTTTATTTATTTTTTTTATGACAGAGACATTGTAGAGGTATTCTCTGGGGAATTGCCTCACCTACATACCCAGACAGAATGCCGCTGCCCAGGTAGTCACCCCCGGGTACACCCGTTGGTGCAGAGGTATTGCATCCCGAATGGTGCAGAAGACACAACTAATGACAGAGTACTGAGACTAAACCCTGAAGCCCATTCCCTGTATTATATCAATGATAATGATATTGGGACCTCCTGGATCTCATCTCTGTTCATGAACACTGCACATCTGGACCATGGAGTTACTATCACAATCGATTTACAAAATGGACAGTATGAGGTAAATGAGAAGATTTTTTTTCTGTCATTGGGGCATGAGAATGGAATGTTGATGCACTCCGATTTTATTAAATCAAAGCAAGGAGGAGGTTTAAGCACACCAGATTTCAATTATAAGCAAGTTCAAATCTCTTACTTTGAGCTACTGACAGATTACTTTGGTGGCTTGGAAGAAATTTCCTGCTGCCCATAATGTTGCAAAAAGGGAGCAGGTACATTATGTTTCTGGCTTCTGGCTTTTCTCTGGTGGCAGAGGAAGTGTAGCAGAGTAGATGAACTAATGTTTGGCTTCATGATGACAACTCTTATCCTCATAGATAAAACACGCATGTTAAGTTGCTTCATTGCTCTAATTTTTAACCTTAATTTCTATTAAAACACAAAGGACTTATTTCATTCTGTCGAGCAATGGAAGACAGATGAAGTAAAAAAATAAAATCTACTCAAAAGTGCAACACTACAAAACCATATGCAATCTCTGCTTCATCACAAAGGTGATAGACTGATGTTGGAGAAGAAAGAATGAGACCAACATGCGTTTCTACCAGTCTGGATTCTGTGGGATCCTGGTTGGAGTCAGGGCCGGATTAACTGTTCTGAGGGCCAAGGGCTACTAGATTTTGTGGGGTCACCAGAATGGGGTCAAAATGAGAGGTTCAGAGTGTGGGTGAGAACTGTGGGTTGAGTCAAGAGGGTGAATGCAGGAGGTGTTGAGGACTCCACCTGGGGAAGTGGGCTCTGGGATGAAGCTTAGGATGAGGCATTTGATTTTCAGGAGAGGCTCCAGGCTGGGGCCTAAGGATTTGTAGTGTGGGAAGGGGATCAGGCAAGGAGATTGGGGTGGGGATGCAGGGTCTGGGTAGAAGTTAGGGTGCTGGGTCAGGGCTAGGGGTCAGTAATAGCAATTGGATTCTGGGAGTTAGGAACGTAGGGTGCAGGAGTGGGTCTCAGGGCCAGGTCAGAGGTTGGGGTTGGGATCTGGGAGGGAGTTAAACTGTGGGAGGGACCTTAGGGTATGTCTACACTACCCCCCTAGTTCGAACTAGGGGGGTAATGTATGCATACCGAACTTGCTAATGAAGCCCGGGATTTGAATTTCCCGGGCTTCATTAGCATAAAGCCGGCGCCGCCATTTTTAAAAGCCGGCTAGTGCGAACCCCGTGCCGCGCGGCTACACGCGGCACGGACTAGATAGTTCGGATTAGGCTTCCTAATCCGAACTATCTGTACGCCTCGTTCCACGAGATCTGTACGCTTAATCCGAACTATCTAGTCCGTGCCGCGTGTAGCCGCGCGGCACGGGGTTTGCACTAGCCGGCTTTTAAAAATGGCGGCGCCGGCTTTATGCTAATGAAGCCCAGGAAATTCAAATCCCGGGCTTCATTAGCAAGTTCGGTATGCATACATTACCCCCCTAGTTCGAACTAGGGGGGTAGTGTAGACATACCCTTAGGGATGGGAGAGAGGAATGGGAGGAAACAGGTGAGTCAGTACGAGCTGTGCTACCCTGCACTCACCTGCAGGCACTTCAGACACCCCTCTCCTCAGCGCCCATTGATCAGGATTCCAGGCCAATGGGAACTGCCTGGGCAGAGCCTGCAGTCAAGCGCAGCATGGGGACAGCAATGTGCCTCCAGCCTAGCAAGGGGGTAGCAGTGCATGGAGCCACCCTCTGCTCTGGCCATGCAGAGCTGGAAAATGTTCAAGGCTTTGATGGCTGCAGCCTGGATTCCTGATCTAAGGGGCCTCACAAAATATTTGGACCTCTGGCATTCTGGAGATCTTTTTGTGGAGCTAAAGGGGTCCTAAGCTGCAGCTTCTACAGTTTCTTTCTTAATATGGGCCTGGTTGGAGTTTGCTGCTAAAAGGCAGGAGCCTACTGTGGCCTGCTCTCAGGATGAATAGAGCTACTAATGGAATTGCTTCATTTGTTTCCGAATGTGTAATGTTTATAGAACTTACTCTTATTAGCTTTTGGGGTTTTTTTTCCAGTTGGGTATGCACGTTTGGGGGAGAAGAAAAGTATATGAGGATAGATTTGGTTAGTTTGTAAGAACATGGTCTCTATTTAAAAGCCAATTTAAATATCTGTGGAATATTAAGGCTCACTTGATCTGAGTATTTGTGCGGGACTGCTTATTACAAATGCCCATATGATGGTGTGGTTGAGGAAAATCTTCTGTTACAGTTATTTAAAGTAGTTCCAGCCCAAAGGCAGGGAAAAGTGATAAACTGGGTGGTCTTAAAAACAGAAAACTTGCTAACGCCCGTTTAGTGACTCCTAAGTATGCCTTTTTGCTTGTGACTAAATTTTGGCAATATCACAGACCATGGAATTGCTATACAATGAGGTATTAATTTCAAATAGACCTCAGAAGGTAATGAAGAATAATTTTCATGGAATTATTTCACTGCCTACCAAGGAGTTGTGTGAAGATCAGGTTAAGAAGTAAGATTACTTCAACTCTTAAAAGTGTTTGGGGGATGGGGAGAAATATCTTAGGGTATGTCTACACTACCACACTAGTTCGAACTAGGGTGGTAATGTAGTCAACCGGAGTTGCAAATGAAGCCCGGGATTTGAATTTCCCGGGATTCATTTGCATCTTGCCGGGCGCCGCCATTTTTAAATGTCTGCTAGTTCGGACTCTGTGCCGCATGTAGCTAGGGTGGTAGTGTAGACATACCCTTAGACACACCCGCAAACTAGGGTGGTAGTGTAGACATACCCTTAGATATTTCTAGTGCATCATCTTACTGTTTTTTTTATTCAAAGTACACATATACGGTGACTGCTGAGAAAGAAGTTATTGCCACATGTGGATACAGAAATGTAATATTTGTCTTCATGCTGGTATTCATGTTGGTATATAAATCTAGCAATTCTAAATGTAGTTCTATTTTGTTCATTTGTAGGTATTCTATATTATACTACAGTTCTATAGTCCACAGCCTGAAGCAATGAGAATTCAAAGGAAAAAGAAAAATGATTTAAATTGGGAAGATTGGCAATATTTTGCTAGAAATTGCAGTATCTTTGGAATGGAAAACAATGGCTTTCTAGAAAGTCCGGACTCTGTCAACTGTCTCCAGCTTCCTAGGTATGAATAGATATTGTCTGTATCATACAAATGCTTTCAACAGGTATCTGATACAATTCATTTCCAAGTTCCCATTGCGATAGGTGGTTTCCATGTTCTCACGGAGTTGGAATACTGAAAAATGGTAATTCGTATTTTATGGGACTGTTATCACTTAGTGAAGAAATTGAGGCATACTGATAAGCAAGATGGAAAAGAGTGCTAGTTTAACTGATTTCAGTCATCCATTTAATCTAAAAAAATTACCGATGACTTCTGAGAGCATCGCGTCTTGCTTTGGAACTTAGACGCTTTTGTATTGCTGAACAATAAACAGCAATGGCAAAAGTGAGCAAGAACACAAATACTTCCTCTTTTGGGGAAGCACTCTCAGAAACATATTGCCAGTCACGCCCATTTCACTGACTGCCTTGTGTAAATTACAAAGTACCTGTCATAATGCATTAGCTCTGGTTTAATTTCAGACTCTAATTGGAGTTAGGTCTGTTTATTACTTGACTGAAAAACAATCTGTGAATACTGACCAGGTGCTTATGCTTTTTCACATTTGCCACCTCACCAAGTCTTTTGAAGTGTCATTATCTTTATATGGGCTTGAAGAATTCAGGATTCTAAAGGAAACGGCGTGTGGTCACATGAGTTCAGTCAGTTTTTCACAATGACTACTGAACATTGCTGCTATTCAGTGGGGGAGGGGGTTGGAGAAAGCCAGTTCATTAAATAAGCATAGAAAACAGTTTTGATCATCTAAATTAGTTTTAAAATGATGCCTCTCCCAACATTAAAATTAAGGTTGGAAGGATTATATTTTTATCGGGAAATGTCAGTATATGTCAGGTTTTTCACTGCACATACACACAAATTGACACAGAAATAGTTCCATCAATGAACATAGAAATTTATAGATAAGCAAAGTAAGAAGTGTACTGTTGAGGATTTATGAGAGTAAAATCAGTAATTTAGATTTTATCTGTTACAAATGGATTAGCAAATAAATAATAAAAAAGGTAGAAATAATTGATTTAAGCATATTCAATGTACAGTAAAACTCCAATAGTCCGGCATCCAATTGTACGGCACTCACGATAGTCCAGCATCAAAATGGCAAGAGCCTAGTGAGTGAGCTTCGGCAAAAAATGAGTCACAAGGCATCAGTGGCAGCAGCTGAACCGAGTGAAACTGGACAGGACCAAGTCAGTCTGCCACTGGCATTGTGTGATGCTGGACAGTGCTTGTGCTACAATAAAAAGCATTAAAAACACTTTATATACAGTATATACTGTATATATATATATGACCAGTTTATAGTACCGCCTAATAGTCCGGCATATTTAATAATCCGGCACCACCTAGGTTCCAAAGGTTCCAGATTATCAGAAGTCTACTGTATTTTATATTTATATACTGCCTTGTTGATAGTTTGAGTTTTAGTAACTTAAAAAGCTTTAACTTTTTGAATCTCTGAATCTACGATCAGTTAATGTCTTTTTCCCTGCCATCTCATAATTTCCCACATATGTGAAAATTTAAATAGATTTAAAAAAGTTAACACTTAAGTCCATAATTTTGGACAACTACGAAACTTAAACTGCTAAAAATTTAATAAACTAATATTATCTGGTAAAATTACAAAAAAATAAAAAATCTGCCAAGCCTAATCAGCATATCTTCTAAACAGAAACAGCTAGGCTGTGTCTACATTGGCACCCCTTTCCGGAAAAGGGATGCTAATGTAGACTTTGGAATAGGCAAATCCGCGGGGGATTTAAATATCCCCCACGGCATTTGCATTAACATGGCTGCCGCTTTTTTCCGGCTTGGGGAAAAGCTGGAGAAAAGCGCCAGTCTAGACGTTATTCTCCGGAAAATAAGCCTTTTCCGGAGGATTTCTTATTCCTACTTTCAATATTTGTGGGGGTTTCAACAAAGTTAATGGGACCCCCACTGAGACTCCGGGGCCTACACTAGCAGAGGATTTCATTGCAGGGTAGGGGCTTAAACTGGAAACTGTTTACAAAAATTACTAGCAAGAGCTTCTACTTTTCAAAAATCCCAGAAGTTTTCTAGAGGAAAAAGAAATGCATGGGAATTTCATTAATCAAGTGCCAAGTTCTGCCATTGGGTGCATATATTTTAGAGTGTCCAAATTTGGGTGGGGGAAAAAAGCAATGCTTCTTCTCCATAGGCTCTGCCTACTTGCCAAACTCTGACCATTAAATATGCCAAAATGAGATTCTGCTCATAGTAGGTTGTGAAGACTGTTGTGCTGGGCTTTGCTTGGCTATGTCCTCCCTTTTTGAAGCCCACATATTCAGCTGTGCTCATTGACCTTGGCTCCCATTGAGCCCTGCTGGGTTTCACTAGATCCAAAGCACTTGCATTTTTCTTAATTTGGGGAAGGAAAAGGAAGTTGTGTAGTACTCTCTCAAATACTACCCACTCATACTATCAAAATAAGATAACACAGTAGTTTGTAGGCTTTCATAATGTGATTTGTGCCAGTTTTTACAAGCTTTGATCAGCTGGCAAATAGTTAATAATGTGGGCACTTGAATTATTACCACTGAATGTATGAATTGCCTTTTATCAGCCAGACCAGTTCATGAGTCATTGTTCTTGGCTCTCTACATACTGGGGAAAATATTGCTTTCAATTTCCAAGATTTTCTTCCCATCCATAAGGGCTAGAGTCTTTGTAATCAAGAATATAAATTTTCATTTTAAAAATAAAGTGGCAGTCTGGGGGAAATAGACACATGGCATATTTGAGTCATGAGTTTTTATTTGAGCTCTGTATGTGATTTCCATTTGCATCAGAATTTGTCCATTAGAAGCCCTCTTTAAAAACATGAAGAATCGATATTTTTACAATGTTTTGCAGTCTTTGTGATCTTTTTTGTTTTTTAAGCAGATTTACTCCATACTCCTGTGGAAACGTTACTTTCAGCATTCTTACACCTGAGCCGAATCGTCGGCCTGGTTACAATGACTTCTACAATACTCCATCTCTCCAAGAGTTTGTAAAAGCCACACAAGTGAGGATTCATCTTCATGGCCAATACCATACAACAGAGCCTTGGGTCAACTTCAGGCACAGATACTATGGAGTTGATGAAATTACAATCAGTGGAAGGTAGGCGTTATTGGGTAAAGACATTTCTGAAAAACTGAACATTTGGAAAGATGTGTGATATATCATTAGCTAACTTGAAGTCAATGGCTTAACTCTGGTTTTACTTTGTAACTGTGCAAAGCATCTGGCCTATAGTATTGGATCAGAACTCACATACCATTAAACTTATTTTCTGAACATTTAGCCAAATGCATGTTTAAAATAATTAATGGCTTTTATAAGATAAATATGTCAAAAGAGTTTATTTTTCTTGGCATTACAAACTCTTCTAAATAGGGGCTTATAACTGAAAGTTTGACTAAGGTCTTCTAAGTTTCATTACAGATTTTCAGACATGGCAATTTTAATGGTCCTAATGATCTACATTCTTTGTTTTTGCCACAGTTTTTCCTTTAAAAAGGAAGCCATTCTGAAAGTGTTGTATTATTTCTGACTGACAACTTAAATATGTATGTTAAGTGTGCAATTTTGTTAAAGGACTAATTATGCAAATTTAGAGAAATAGTCTCCAAATGAATATATGGTACTGATTTTTGTGAACAAGTATTATTTCTGAATTCATATTTTGAAAGATTTGATCTCATTTTGGTAGATAACACTCTACCATGGTCACACTTACCTTCTAATTATTGTATTTGTGAAAAGGTGTTTATTTAGAAATATTGTGATGTAGTATGTCAGTGACTCTGTAATGCACAGTCCTTTCTATTGCAGAGCTAAAAGACTAATTTCATACTTCAAAAAAGAAAAAAAAAACCTGTAGTCCCAATTTTGTCCTCAGTTACTTGGGTATATTACTTTACAAGTATTGACTTTCATAGGAGGACTTGACTTCAATAGGAGTAGTTTATATGTAATTGAGGGCAAAATTGGGCCCTTGTGTTTAAGTTCAATACATGAAAGATCTTTAAGATATTATGACCAACTTATAAGATCAAAGGGTTAATATTGACAAGATAGGTGCTAGCTGTAGTAAATAATTAAGGCCTTGTTATCTGCATAGTATATACTGAAAGCACATAATGCACCCTTGATAACTTAATAGTTGGTCTAGAAATGGTCCTGTCAATTTATTCCCCTAGAAAGCTGCATTTACTTGACATTTATAAATGTTGAATAGAGAAGACATCTAATGGTTACTACACTTAAGAACAGTATTTTCTGGGACTTGGTTTATTCTTAACAAAGTAGAAAATTACCTTCATGACAGTGTAAAAATAGTGGAGAGCTGTCTCTCAAATAATGCATTTTGTGTATTTCCTTTAATAGCTGTTTTTGTATGCAGGTGTAATTGTCATGGCCATGCTGATCATTGTGACACAAGCACTAAGCCATATAGATGCCTCTGCTCCAAGGATAGCTACACACAAGGAGATAATGTAAGTCCTACCATTCTTCGCGTATTTTATCTAAATGTGGGCCTAAAGCACAACATTTGGAATGGACTTTCAATTCTGCAAACTTGGAACATTTTTGGATCCCATGTTGTGGCAGCGAAAAGTCACAACATTTGGCTTTAGATTCATGTATGGATTTTAAAAATGTCCATCCTTCAATTTCCGGTGTGTTTGGGTTCAAAGGTTTGATTTGGCCTGTTGCAAACATATTATGAGTTGTACAAGCTGGATTCAGATCTAAATTTAGATTTTGAACATCTGTCAAAGATTTATAGATAGTTGGGATTCCTCTGAAGCCCATTTCTGATTTTTATCTTATTATGAAATACTTTAGTGTAGTTAATTGCTGGAAGAATCTATGTGGAGTCTAAAATGGAAGCATTTGAACATGTGTTAATCTGTACTCCAAAAGTGAGTATAAAGTTAACAGAAAGCTGAGATAATACTTGTCCAGGTAAGTTTACTGCTTAGACATGCTCTCAGGATGATAATTGAAATAAATCAGAGCAGAATCTGCCCCAATGGCTCTGATACTAACATTTTAAAACAATGAAATCTAAGCATTGGCCTTTTTAGAGGCTAATTGGAAATGTTAATCTGCTCATATTTTTACAGTCACAAATGACATTTAGATATTTTCCATGCAACTCTTGTTAACTACAATGGATTATTGTTCTAGTAAAAAATCAGAGTTAATATTGAGATTTTTAAATGTTTTCCACATTTTTAAAAAATAAGAATTTAGGATAAACTTGTTATTTTCTATTGGAGCCAGAAGTAAAGCATCATATTCTTTACAAAAAACAAAAAAACAAAAGCCCAACCTGGATATACTCCAGAAGAAATTTCCTCAATTCCACTGTGTTCTTCTCACCACTAACAATAATGTTCAGTAAACAGGGCTTTTGTGAATTGCACTGCAGCCATTTGGCAAATTTAAGACTTGATAATTTTCCTGTGTACTTGGCACTGGCATACTCAGAAAGAATAAACAGAGAGTTAGGGAAAATTGGGGAGGAGGATACAGAATAATGAACCTTTTAGTATATTTTGTTTTCTTGTCCTGAATTGTGCAAGCTGTCTGAAATTGTAAAGTTGACTTCTCTGGAGGAGCTTGGGCAGATGTAATAAGAAAAAAGGTGTGCCATTTGGTGTTCTTACAGGATTTTTCATACGTGACTCAGCACAAGCAAAGCCATCTGCTTATATACAAACTATAATAAATATTTTATTGAATATTCAATAGACAGCTCTGCTTTGGCTGAACCAGATGTGTAAATTAAGTCAACTAGCATAAAAAAGGCCTCAATTCTAAGTTCCCCTGTTCCTGTGCTGGATGCTGGAAGGGGGTGAAGAAAATACAGATGAAAATCACTGTGTCACTTTATGCCTTCTGGATGTTGGGATTGTTAGTTGGCAGGTCTGCTTTGTCTAGGATCCGGGAATGTAGCTGTTCAAGACTCTTAAGTGTGGGGTGGTAGTGATTTCCTTTTCTCCAGAAACCCCTCCTCTAAAAGTCTTCACCTTTTCCACTGTGGGTTTCTGGATCTCTGTGTTCTTGTCTAAAAATCTGCTTGGGACTAATATTAAAGCCTGGCCAAAACCCACCTAGATTACAGACACTCTAAATCTGACCCAAGAGTGTTGGGTTGCTTCTACACTGGACTTGACCCAAACTAGTACTAGGGTTGTGTTGGAATTTGGTTGGGTTGCAAGGCTCTAGCTGCTGGCTCAGACTTAATTTTGTTTTCTCTGTAAAGTCCCTGAGGTTTAATTACCTCCCAGCCCACCAGCTGTTCCCTTGTGCTCCTGGCTCTGCATTGCTCATTGTAGAGCAGCTGGTTTCCCATGAACTTGTGCTAGCACTGCTGCTGCCACCTTGTCTTTAGGTCTTACCTGGTTGGGACTTCTGGTACTGCATGCCTTAGATACATCTCTGGATGTCTCCTGAATGTGAGGTTACTGATGTGGCAACCACATGTTCTGCTCCTGCTTCTGGCTGCCTCTCTGTGTTGTGTGTGCTGCAAAATGAGAGGCACTGCAATTTGTTGGCATGCTCACCCTGTAGCACACCCTGCTTAGTGAGGGTGGGTGGCAGGAGGGTGACTTGCAGTAGCAAGAAATGCAGTTACTGCCACGCCAACCCCATGGGAAGAAGAATGTGATTAGAGGCTACCTGACCCAAGTCCGAGAGTGTCAGATCGTTTTCATACTTGAGTCAACCCAATCTCAACACCTGTAAGCATGTCCTGTTGAATTCTGGTTGGGTTGCATCTGTTCCCAAACTTTCTGTGAAGCCTGGAATGTGCAGGACAGGTGGACCGCTCCAGGAGCAAGGAGGAACCAGGAACCAGTAGACATTGGCTCCATGCGGGGAGAGAAGGCTGGTGGCTGTGGGAGTAGGCAGGTAATGTGAGGCTCTCTGGCTGCTCAGGGGTGCGGGTGTGATGTCTTACAGGCCTTGCAGAGGGATTGGGCTATGAAGGAGAAACATCCTGTTAGGTTCAAATAGTGGGGGGAAGTTTCCTCAGCTCCTGTTCATTAAGGTTGAAACAAAATACAGGACTATGTAGCACTTTAAAGACTAACAAGATGGTTTATTAGATGATGAGCTTTCGTGAGCCAGACCCACTTCCTCAGATCAAATAGTGGAAGAAAATAGTCACAACCATATATACCAAAGGATACAATTAAAAAAATGAACACATATGAAAAGGACAAATCACATTTCAGAACAGAACCTTCCTCCCCTCCCCCCTGCATCCTCCTTCTGTTCTGAAATGTGATTTGTCCTTTTCATATTTGTTCATTTTTTAAATTGTATCCTTTGGTATATATGGTTGTGACTATTTTCTTCCACTATTTGATCTGAGGAAGTGGGTCTGGCTCACGAAAGCTCATCATCTAATAAACCATCTTGTTAGTCTTTAAAGTGCTACATAGTCCTGCATTTTGCTTCAGCTACACCAGACTAACACAGCTACATTTCTATCATTAAGGTTGAACAATCTCATATCCCTGTATAATTTTGAGCTTAACATTGACAAACACAAATAATTATGTGCACAAATTTGTGGCTGGTGAAGTCAGAAAGTTCAATGAATAAGTAACAGCAATTGCTGATATAAAATATGGAAGTGTACTAGAGTTCCCTGCCAAACCCTTAATTTTTCCTTCACCAAAAATTGTAAATGTTAATCTTAGTTTTTTCCGTCACTGCTGTGTGTGATCAGTGTTTCTTCTTTTGAATTATGCCATGTCTGTAAATTTATTTAATAACTTTAAGAGGTGTTAATTGAAACCCACTATATCCTTTTTCTTTTAATCACTGTTTCTGTACAGCTAGCGTTAGGGTGGCTCATATCATGGTAAAGGACATTGCCAGCACACTTTGTGAATTGGGGTAAGAACTTATCCTCTCTCTGCCACATGATGAAATCACTCATTTATGATAAGGACTTGCATTAGCCCTTTCTTTGAGATAGGGCTATAGGTTATTAACATCATCTACATTCTAATACAATGATGTTGCAAACACTGAAAAATTAGTGAGCTTGCCTTTTTTCCAGATTAATACAGAAAACAGTACATTGCCATACTTGCATCTAGACTGTGGGGGGAAGAGGGGTCCAGGACACCTCCAGTATCCAAAAAACACTCCGTGTCCAGGGAACGTGTTTGCTCTTCTGCATTTTTTTTGCGGAAGAGCAGACACGCTCTTTTGGAAGCCCTATCTTCCTCATTCCATGAGGAAGCAGGGATCTTCCAAAAGAGGTTTTTTTTTCCCCAAAATGTGGCCCAGTGTGGACGGGCCAATTTTTGGAAAAGCCTCTTTAAAAAAAAAAAAAAAAAGGACAGAAAAAGGTACTCAAATTGCAGAGCACATTTTGAGCTCTTTTTTCTGAAAAAAAGTTGTAGTCTAGACATAGCCATATAGTATTGAAGGGAAATTGTCAGCTTGGAAATCACATTTCTGTCCCAAAATCCCAAACTACTGCAGTAGAAAGTAACCCCTAAAATAACTTTATTTGACAGATATTAAAATATTCTGAAAATACTTTTTCATTTCCTTTATGCTGTGCATTTCTTTTGCACTCTATATATTGAGTTCCAATGTTTTTGTTGCTTGTGCACGTCTCTAAAATGTGAAGTCTTACTCATTTCAGTCTCAAAGTTACCTCACTTATGCACAAATCTGATATTCTCTTCAGTTTTATTGTTGAACATTTACCTCAGAAACAAAGAATTGAAAAACAAATCAAGAAAGAGCTTTTCTAAAGGAAGGGTCCTGCTTCATTTTAAGTTTCTTGCATGAATACTTTTTTTGTGTTCATCATTTTTGGTCTTTGTCACATCTTGTGTGCAATGGTAGACAAGCTTCCCCAAGGCCTGGAAAATTTGGAAGTAAAAGCAACAGCAAAGATGAAACTGACCACGCAAGAAGAAGAGAGGAAAAAAGGTTGAGGTGGGGTGAGAAGGTTAGCCTGAGTAGATTTGTTGTGCTCACAGGATCACACCACAGATACTTCTAAATACAAACTGTGAATTTATAATTGTGATAATTGGAACAGAGAATCTTGTAATTGTTTATTTAAAGAAATTAACAAAACCAGACTCCATTATTTAAATGGCACTCTACCAAAAAACTTGGTTTTTTTTAAGTAGTTATTTTCAAAAAATTCAAGTTGACAGTGTCCCTTTAATTAGAACAAGCATTGTGAAATGTGACTTTGTAAGGATTAATTATAAATATTTAATAAGATCTGGAAGTTCAGCAAGCATTCTAGCTAAACCTGTGATACCTTGTGAAAACAAACCAAATACATGTTAATGGTATGACTACCTTATCAGATAACTTTTGTCATTGTTAATGGTCTGTTTCAATGGGTGTCACTTTTTTTTTGCATTGATTGAGTGCATTGTGGTTTAAATTAACCAGATTCATTCAGAATAAAATAAGCAGGTTGTTTAATTGTATATTTTCATTGTTAACAATAATATCAATATCCAAAATAGATTTGGTTATTTGGAATACGTTATTCTCCTCCTGGATTTTCATGGGGAATTTAGATTAACGAGATCCAAAGGGCTCAAGGTTTTCAGGTGGCAAGGCAAAACATACAACTGATGTAATGCAAATACAAAATCCACCTGGTTGTGGCCATGTCAGGTATCTATACAATAGTGGCTGGAACTCAGAAGGTATGTTTCCTCTATGCAGTTTACTTGGAACCATAATGGTGAATATGATACATGAGTGTGAAAACTTTAGTAATCCTGTATTTGATACTATGATTATTTGAAAATAAAGAAAGAGGTTAGTGTTAAGAAGATGGTAGGTATAATACTCCTTTCATTCCATTTTCATAACGCTGTTGACTTCAGCAGACTTCAAATGCTGCTCTAACCTTGAGACTGAAGCAGTAGTTGCAGAAAGCTCTGTGGCTTGTGGAGGAGGATTTGGATTCTGCTGGTCTCTGTAGCTAACTTCTGTACAAAACTGTTGTACCGTAAATTAGTGTATATAACCTGTGTATGTGTATTACTGGCACCCGTGCATAACCTGCGATTTTTCCTGATTTTGTAAAAAAGTCTTAGATAACCCGCACATGTGTATAGCCCACAGGAGATGAACTGTTAATGAATGATAATGAGGGTAATTAACTCAGGTGTCAGGGTCTGAGCCTGTCACACAGAAGCATTTGAGCTCTAGCTACATCATTGCACAACTGCCAAAGCGCAGAGTAGATGACTGCAGCCCAGCAGGGCAGACTGGCTGTGTCGTGGGAGGCTGCATGGGAAGGGAAGGTGACTGGGCTTATCCCTCGCACCGTCTCCAACCCTCTACACCTGCCTATGGCTGGGAAAGCTGCCTTCCGCCTGTGTTGTGCACTCCCCTGAGGGTAAGCTGTCTGCACCAGGCAACCAGAGCCAGGAGCTGAGCAAAGGAGCTGTGTCCTTAAACAGAGCACCCCCCCGTCTCAGGGAGAGCCAACCATGTTCAGAGAGATGCAACAGAGGGAAGAAGGTCACAGGGAATTCTTATGCTGCTTTTATCAAGTAAGAGTCAATCTCGTCTTCCTGTAATTTCAGTAAAAAAAACTTGTATAACACGCAGACGAGTATAGACCGCGGGAGGGGGGGCGGGATTTGTAAAACTTTGCATAACCCATGGGTTATATATGCTAAAACATGGTACTCTTTGTACAGTTGTCACGATTAATTCCACAGGTAGAAGTCTTCTGTTTGTGTGAAATCCTCCATGCAGACTTAATGTTTCAGAATAAACTTTCATTCTTTTGCAGGCACAGATTATATCTGTATTTTTGAACCTACAAAAAAGAATTGAATTCAAATCTTATTACACCTCTATCTAGTTGTTGTGCTTTGGATATAAAGCAAGCAGCTGTAGGATGAACTATTTATGTGTACCTACAGTTTGTTTTAGTTTTGTAAGAACCAATAGCTCTGCAAACAAAGTGACTGAGGATTAAACTTGTAATGCAAAATAGCAGTAGTTGTTCAGGGGCTGCAAATATATATGAAAAGTAAATGTTTTTGTTGAGTACCTTGGAACAGAAATCTGAGCTCCCTTGATAAACTCCTAACATAAGTCATAGCGTGTCCTTGTCACACTTACACTATGTACAACTATGTAAAGGTATCATCTTAAGCATATCTGGCATATGCATTGGAGGGATGTTGCACTCTAAAGCAACAAAAGAAATTAAAAATAAAAAAAAACTTATTACAGATGGAAAATGTCACTAAATGAATTACTTCCATCTAGTCCCTATCTGAAATAGATAAGTCCAAGATGAGTTTCCAGACATTATTTTTTTTCCTTTTTAGAGAGTTTTGTTTGGGTTGAAAACCTATTATGATGAGAAATTTAGGGCAGGGAATCCTTATGAGTGATTTGCAGATGAAGACCCAGGAGATTCTATAGAGGAAACAAATATCTATACCAGAGGAAGAGAAAATAAAATAAAAAAAACCTTTCCTAGAGGAATTTTAAAATTCTTCCTGAACCACTGGAAAGATTGTCCATTACCATATGAAATGTAATGTATTTTATGAAATACTGTTTTCAAACTGCTGTATGAATCTTAGTTAACTAATCTATACAGCACCCTTTATACTGTAAGGAAGTACCCTCAATTTAAAAATAGAAACTGAGGCACAGTGACTAAGGTCCTGATCTTACAGACATTTACACATGTGGGTAGCTTTACAAACAGGAGTAATCATATGTCCAAAAAATGTTTCTAGGTCAGTGGGACATCATATGAAAAATTAGAAAGGTCCACGGAAAAAGTGGCCCTTGATCACTTTAGCTTTACCTTGTCACCCAGATAGACTTCCTTAAATTGATCACAGTTGAACATTCCCCTTCTGGTTCTGAGAAATGGAAATAACTCTGACACTGTGTACACTCTGGAGGTTCATGGGTGCAAATCTAAGAATCAGTTGTTGGTTACAACATGGAGGACTGAGGCATTCAAGGTTTTCAACATAGATATGTAATCAGTACAATCAAATACCTCTTCCGTTCTCAGCATCCATTCAATTAAGAGGGTGCTGCACTATTGATTGCCATGAATCAGATTAGTAAGCCATTTGATATTATTACAAGGAATATTGCTGTTAATAAAGCCAGTTTGGATCAGTATATTTTTCAATACTTAATTAATGAGTTCTGCGTACTAGAAGACTTACCCAGTGTTGCCCTTCAGGGCAGAGGTTTGGTAGTGTGGGGAGTATTAGAGTGAGGACGGGGCCTTGGAGATATGGTGGAGGGCATGGCAGAGGCTTCAGGTATGTGGGGGTGCAAGAATGAGGGTTGAGGGTGAAGAGGGGTTCAGGGTGAGGGGTGTCATATGGCAGGGGCCTTTTCTCTCCCCCCAGACCTGTCCCCAGGTGGCAGGAACCCTTTTCTCTCCCTCCCCCACAGCAAACCCCTCTGGCCAGCAGGGGCCTTCTCTCTATCCTGCTTAGGCCCTCCTGCCTGATAGCCAACATGGGCCTTCTCTCTCCCTCAGCCTCCCCACCTCCAGTGCTGTGGCCAAAGGCTGGGGGAAAGGGTATGGGACATGGGGCTATTTACCCGGTCTGGTGGCACCCAAGATGGTGAGTCGCAGCCCAGCTGGCCACTCTCTTGGTGCTACTACTGTCCCAGTGGTCTCTCTGCAGTATTGCTCTCCCCTGCATATTCACTGCCCCTATGGGCCACTCCAGTATTACGGCCCTCCGCTCTGTGTACCTCCCTTTCCATGTTGTGGGAAATAGGCCCATTCCCAGCACTTCCCATTTTCTTGGCCCAACCAAACCCTGACCTTAAGGAAGTCTGAGAGGAAGATGCACACCAAATTTGGTGGTCCAAGCTCTTACCTTTTAGGAGGAGTTCTTGAACAAAGAGACTCTGACAGACAGAGGCGCATTTCTAAAATATATGGATAGACTACTTAATTAAATGAATAAGTGCATTGCAATCCTGGCTGTCCAATAAATAGTGCATTGTTTGTAGTCCCTTCACTATAGGAGCATCTGACTTTTACTAGTAGGATCCTTTGTGCTGCAATTTAGCCCTAGTGACTACAACTCCCATGAGTCTTGAGGGGAAGAGAGAAAAAAAACTCTTGCTCTCTTCTAGGCAGGGAGAGAGAGGGTTGGTTAGCTCCATTTTGGGGAGAGGAGCCAGATTGCTGGTGTGGGGCCTTTTCCAGGTCAGGAGTTGCTGCTGGAAGCTAGAGCCTGTTCCTGAGAACCTGCTGGGGCTTGTATCTAGCAGGCTGCTTCAGGGAATGTTGGTGTGATTGTCCCTGGAGGGGAGAGAGTTTGGTTGGGCCTGTGGCTGAGAAGGGCCTGCATAACCCTGCATGTGAGTATTTGTGGCTGTTTGGGAAAGTGCTGCCTGGGACAGAGCACAGACTACTCTGGGTGCAAAGAGAGGCAGAGTGATATACCCAGTAAACCAGAGCTGCTGGACTGCTTTGCCTGGACTGGCTGCACAGTTTGGACTGACACACACAGGACCTGCCCAGTGCAATCTCCACTCCAGCTGCCTCCAAGTGTGCCTGCAAGTGTCTAGGACTCTGAATCCAGAGGAGTGCACACACTGGGGTGGGATAAATGGTAGGAGTGTAAATGCCAGATAGTTAAGTTTCCTTTCTTTATGTCTACTTTGTTAATTGATTTTATTCACTTTTACTCTGTTAAACCCTGTTTCTTTAAATTTCTTAAGCTGTGTTAATTCTAATTTTATCAATTAGATGTATATTATTTATAATTGTTTCAGAGTTGGATCCAGATTATTGCTGGAATAATTTTATTCCTGCAGGCTCCCAAGGCACACCATTGAGTGTGTACAGAGCCAGCCAGGTGGAGGCACGGCCATTGTATATATCTTTAGGAGTAAGGGATAGCAGCAAGGGGGTGGATAGGGAACCCCCAACTAAATAACATCACAGCTGAGGTACTCAGGATCTCCTTTTATGTTAAAAACATCAGCCATCCAGGCACACAGGTGAGTGTGGCCTGCTCCCGGGTAACCCAGGGAGGAAAGAGGATGTTACATATAATTGGGGCTTCAGGGATAAATCTGGGAAGAAACTAGTCATCTCAAAATGAACTGAAATGAAATATAACTGGCAAATGATTAGAGTTTGGCAAAAGAGCTGACAGAACGTCATCTGGTTCAGGAGCCATTCAAGCTTGAAAATTTTGAATATCTTTTTTACGTGTTTTTAGAAATTATGGTTTTGTCCATTAATTCATCCTTGGAAAACCACTGTAATGTCACAAATCATATATCATAGATTCTTGTGTACACTGAAAGACTGAAAGAACTTGTTTCCGTCTCTAGTACCTAATCATAATTCAAAATAATCTAGACAAACTGGAGAAATGGTCTGGGATAAATAGGATGAAATAACTATCTATGACAAGTACTTTGGAAAAGGGTGTAGGGGTCAGAGTTCACAACAAGTTAAAAGTATGTCCACAATGTGACATTGTTTTAAAAAAAAGAGTAGTAACAGGAGTATTGTAAGCAAAACATGAAAAGGAATTCTTCTGCTGTACTCTATGCTGATTAGACCTCAACTGAAGCATTGTTTTGGGCACCACATTTCAGGAAAGATGTGTTCTGTCCTTAATGGGCATCTGCCAGCATAGGGCTCAGCGGGACTCTGCCTGAAACTGCAATTCTGGACTGCTGCTGGCACTGGGCAACTGAACTGAGAGCAGGGGACTGTCTATCATTGTCTATCCCTGCTGGGCTCAGATGGCAGGGAAGGAAACTGCCTGACTGGAATGCTGAGGGGATAAGAGCTAGACCTCTGGTGGAAATAGCTTGAAAGAAGAAGCCCTGGGAAGTGGTGAGGACAGAGAAGAGTTGACTGGAGTCAGGTAGCGGGGAAGAGGGAACTGACAGCTGGGTGTGAGGAGACTGATTGGCTAGGCAAGGAAACTAGGACTGGGAGGGCGGGGATTCTGAGTGTCAGTCCGTGGGTGGAGAATGAGATTGGGACTGAGAATTGCAAGGGAGAGGTAAGCAATGTGCGGAAATATTTTACCAGAATTAGGGAAGATGGGCTTAATTAAGTACCACTTATTGTAAGGCTTAAAATACTCGTACCTTTTCAAGCACCACTTTGCATTCTTGATATGTTGAAGATTGCTTCACTCTGATTTTCCTCCAGCTTACCAAATGATTAATGGGGAGCTCTGCACATCTGCATTCAAGCTGATGTCATTAGGTCTATCCACAAATTTGCTGGATCCAGGAATTGTGATACAATGATTACAAATTAGGACAAAGTCTTGTTTTGACTAATGAATTAGATCAAGGTGAGCTAGATACTTTTGAACCAGTTGACTTCATGTAATGTATTTTCCCAGAAAACTATCCCTACAGAAAGTAGGGGATCAATTGTATATCAGCGTGGGCGTATTTTTCCATTATGTGCACAGACAGAACCAAACTCTGAAAAAGTCTTGTCTGTACCTAGTCCTGTGAACAAGAGAGATGACACCCAACACGATTTACTGACATCAGTACTATCACTGGAGAAATGACATTCTATCTATTAATTAGCAGTCATAATCACTAAGCTGTGTCCAGTTTTGGGCACACCTTTAAGAAGGATTAGAACAAATTAGGGAGACTCCAAAAGAGAGTAACAAAAATAAGACATTTAGAAAACATGCCCTGTGAAAAAAGGGTGAAAGATTTGTGTGTGTTTTCTTTTGAGAAGAGACACAGAGAAGTTGTCAAACTTGTCAAACTTTTTAGGCAGTTATAAAGAGGACAGTGATCAATTGTTCTCCATGTCCACTGAGTATAGAACAAGAAGTAACCAGCTTAGTTTGCAGCATGGGTGATTTAGGTTATATATTAGAGAAAACTTTGAAAATATAAGAATTGTTAAGCACTAGAACAGGTTATCCTAAGGGGGCTGTAGAATCACAGTCATTGGGAATTTCTAAGGAAAGATTACACTAACATCCCGGACAAGAACACATGGCCTAAGAAATCCTAGATGTGTGAGAAACACTCAAAATTCGGGACATGAGGAAAATAGTAGTTCAGGGAGCCTTATGTAGGGGGCCCAACAGAATTGCCAGACACGTAGGCAAGGTGGTGGTTGGGGGGGAGGCAGGCTCCATGCTCCCAAAAAGGTCAAGGTCTTAGGCAGAGGTGATGGGATTGGGGCTAGTCTCTCCCCACCAGCGCTTCAGCACTGCCAAAGGCTCCAGTTGCCACTGCTACGGCAGCAGCATCAGGAACGGCCGGGAGTCCCTGTTGGCAGGCCTGGCCTTGTGTAATGTAGATTTATGCCTAAAAAGAATGCCCTCTTCATTTCAGTTTCTTGATACTAGTATATCTACTCACAACAGGATGTAATCCCAAGTAGTTCAAGATCCAAGTGTGGCTCAGGGCTAAAAGCTGACCGGACCATCCTTTGGAAAGAGGGACCTGTGCGAGGTGTGCTAGTTCTGACAGAGTAAACATGAGTGATAGCCTAAGTACCACGAAGAGACTGAAAGATTTGACCTATTCTAATCCTCTATTTTTTGTAACACCTTTGTAACAGTGTCAATACTTTTCCTTATATAATTCTTGATTTTGAAAACTCATTCTATAAATAGCCTTATAGAAAAGCAATTCCTGGTAAAATACACATAACTGAGACTACTAGGATCTGATTAGCTAAAATTTATCATGAAAATGTAAAACAGTATTTTATTTTCTTTTCCTGTGTCTTGCCTTTGCCACCTCATTCACTCTAAGCTGCTCCCTGGAGCGAGCCACAAATATTTGTAACTTGGCACAAACTTTTAAAAAATATCACAAGTAGCGTTTCCAAAAATGGATGTTACAGTGTTTAGGAATAAGAAAACAGCACTTTAAATAGTTGTTTGTATGCACAAGTCCTGCAGTTGCAATAATGTTAATCACTTCAGCCATCACTAGTATGTGATGTACCATAGCATTTGTCATTGGCAAGATTTCCCTTTGTGCCATCTAGAGCACATTGACTTTCTCTGGTTCATCTTGGTTATTCTTACCTGACCTTTCCAGTAGTAAGTATGACAAACACCCTGAATTCATGTGTTGGTTGCTATTGTTGAACTCTGAATCATAAAAATGAGCACCCAAGAATTTCACCCATCTCCTTAACCCTGCTGCTGCCTTTCTTTGGGTTAAATATTGAAATGAGCAATTGTTCTGTAATCCAGAGTAAATGCAGCTTTTCCCATAGAGATATTCAACTTTTTAATTCATCCAACTAAACTTGGAGCTTCTCTGCGGTTATGAGCATATTTACATTCTGAAGAAGTGTAACAGCTAGAAGCAAAGGTGTTTTGGCATGATCTCACATTACATATGAAATTACAGCTCCTATAACATTCATGTGCAGCTAGATCCCAGGTAATGGTTTACTGCCTACATACAAATTTGCAAGGTTAAGCTATAGACACACTCCTGTTCTGACATACTTGCGGTAGCTTCTGGTACAGAATGTGGTCTTGCAACTATTGAAAATATTACTACAATATTCCTATACACTAGAGACACTCAGTAGAGCCTAGGCACAGATGACTTGTGATATAGTTGTCTCTAAAAGATGCTGAATGATGTCCAAGGCTTAAATAACTAAGTCACTGCTAGCCAATGTCAAATGTCAACATCATGTACCCCTTCCAATCAGGCATCAGGAGCACAGGATAAAGAAAGTGTTTGTTGCTTGGTGCATTATCTCCTTCTGCTTGTTGACATACACTAATTTTAATTCTGCTGGACCTCTCAAGCATTTAATACTGTTGACAACTAAACACTCTTGTCCTGTCAACAAGACACTGCAGGTGTGAATGGAAACGTCTGAAATGGTACGATTTTTTTCTTGTTAAGCAAACCCAGAATTGTCATGGTCAAAAGCCCTCACTTATAAAGTTGAAGTTGAGTTCCCATTCTGTTCAATACCAATATGAAAATGTCTTGGAAGCTATTAAGACAAAATAGGCTGCAGTGCTAGCACCAGGTGGGCAATGCCCAGCTTTGCATCTCTTTCATAGCAAACATTAATATCCCCAAACTTTCCTTAAGCCTGGCTGGGATCAGTGCCTGGCTGAGGAGCATGTGACTGAATCTGAACCCTGACAAGACTGAAAACATTAGAAAGAAAGGAGTGCTTTGAAAAATTTGCCTCTGTTTCGGCCCTTACTACTGAAATAACCTATATTCATGTTGTTAGAGTGAACTGTAGCAGTGGGGGTTGTCTTAAGCTGCACTGTGCTAAGGGACCCAAGTAACCATTGTGCAAAGAACACTCACTTCATCTGGGACTAGTCAGAGGAATGTGCTATTCCATCAAATACTGATGAGGCCACGACAAATACATGGTCATAACCTTGCGGTCAGCTACTGAAAATTTCAGTATCTAGGAATGAAACTCAGTGGGCTGAGGAAGCTGCAGCTGCTTCAGACAGCAGCAATTCATGTGCTTACTAACACTGGTTATCAGGAATACATCCTCCAAATTTGCTGCTTCCTGTGCAGAGTCTAGTTCAAAATCATCACACTGATTTTCAAATCCCTGTGTTGCATTGGCTCTGGCTATGGGAGAGATTCCTTTGCTACTGCAACAATAAACACACATGATGGCTTCATTCCCCACAAAAAAAAATCTGCTGACAAATGGGAAGAATTATATCCACAGTAAAGAGAACCAGAGGAGTTTTTGACTACTACAACTGAACTCTTCCAGACAGATTAAGAACAATAACCACCTTCACTGTATTCATAACTCAATGAATATAAAGTTTCCTGCAATAATCTTCTCAAATTCAACACTCCCTCTTTTAATATATTTGTTTCTACCAATACAGAGTAAAACATTGTTTTATGTGTCAAATTCAGACTCTCGTTTATGTATATAATTACATGATTGAAATGAATGAAGCTGAAGTCTGAATGTTGTCCATTTTGCTTTGGCAGTAGATGCTTTCTTATACCATGTAGCTTTGTCCATTTTCTTGCTCTTCATGCTCGTGATGCATTTCAAATCTGATGAATGTCTCTAAATACTAGCTCCTTTTTAGTTTTTGTACTGGCCTGCATTGATTATGATGCTGTAACTAAGAAACATCGATTAGAACAATGAGAACAGTGAAATTGAGTGAATAATTTGTAGAAAACAATTTATTTCAATAATTTAGCTTCTTTCTGAAAAAATAGAAGCAATGATTACAATATATCTTACTACTCTGTTTCTCAGATCCAGCAGAGTATCAATAGTTAGAGAATGGGGCCCTTCAAAATACCAGTTCTAATATAAAAACTTGGCATAACCAATCATCAAAATATCTCTTCAGTGTCAACATTAACAGCTCTTTGAGCCAATTGTGTAAATAATTGGCTGAATAATTAGAATGTAATTGTCCAAAATACCATCCATTAGTTATCTGTACGAAATCTATGCATTTTGTTTTGGATGAGCCAATAACAAAGCTTTTTCTTTGAAGTTTTCCAGGGTCTATTATAAACTTGAGATTGTTGTCATTTTATATTCTTTACAGATTGTGTTGAAACCAAGCTATTGCATTACTTGAACAGAAGTGTTAGGGTTTTTTTGGATTCTAAACTTTTGTTCTTTTTAATTTCACATGAAGACATGCATTTAAAATCATTTGGTTTTGTAAATACTAAGTACATTTAAAGAAAACCTTTTAGATTAGAAAACATTTTGCCACAGGACATTTATGCAAACAACTACAGTTGGTTTACTACTATTTCATCAACATCACATTTCACACTCAATTTAGTAAATAAACTATCTATAGAAATGGAGAGATTTTGGTTTAATCAGCGTTGAAACCGCAACAAAATTTCTTAACATAAGTGGATATTAGGAATCATTGGTGAAATATGGACAGATAATTCAGACAAATATGAAATTTACAGAAATATTTCCAGTTGAGGGATCCCTATAAATATATCTTAGAGTTTTTAAACTAATGATCTTTTACATTTTTTTTTAATGTGAACAGAATGCTTTTGAGTAGTTTGGAATATATTTTGGACTTGAAAATCCCTTCATAAAACATGTATAGGGTGAGATTATAGCTAGATGTGTAGATGCATTATGGTGGGTAGGGAGGGCGCATGGTGTCTAAATGCATCTCTTTAGTGTCTAAATGCCATTGTAAATCTGTTCCCAAGCTTTAATTTTACAGATTTTATAGAAAATTTAGCTTTGGAGATCTGGAGATCCCCATACCCATGGAAGCAGGCATTATACCTATTTATTATATCTTAAAGCCCAAACACCTAATTGATTTAGCTGGGCATTTTTGCAAATCCCATCAGGAACCTGTTTGTATCTTTAGGTCCATAAAATGCTATGTGAATATTTATCTCATAGAGATATAAAGCAATAAACTTTTTTTTTTAATTTTAGTGTGAGCGCTGTTTGCCATTGTATCATGACAAGCCTTTTCATCCAGGTGACCAAGTTCAAGCTTATAATTGTAAAGCTTGTCAGTGCTATGGCCATGCACGAAGCTGCCACTATGATATAACCATGGATTCATTTCCTAATGAACACTATAGAGGTGGTGGTGGAATATGTGATAACTGTCAACATAATACAACAGGTAATTTAATGAGCGACATCAAAATACTGAATGTAGAGTTACTTTTGAGAAAGTCATAAAAATCCCAAATGGTTCACCATGATGGAAAGAAAATTCAAGTTTTTAAAGAAAACTACTGACCCTGTGTACTTCAGTAGTTAGAATTACGGGAATAGCTAAGATAAAAGATTATATAAATGCAGTCACTACAATGCAGTCAAAATTTTGTATAGAGTTTTCCATTTAAATTATATCCCAGCTTCCCTGCATCAACATCCATGGCCATGAAGCTTGCAAAATGATTTTCATTGTACATGATGTGCAGTGTTTCTACCAGGACCATCAGTTTGGTAACCAGATAACATATAGCAAACATTGTAGATTTTGGGTAAAGTATCAGATTCCTGAATTAGTATAAATCTGCTCACTCCATATGCAGAGGATTTGCATATTTATGTCATTGTTCTTGTCTTTTTATAAGGTGAAAGTTTGAGGTTCAACAGTAAGTTGTCCAAAATAATGTATAGGTATTCACAGCGCCTGTCTTTATAGAAGTGTGGTATTATATAACAGATGGAAGTTTAATGGAGTAAAACACAGTTTGTAACAGGTTCATTGTTTCATATGCTCTGGATCACTAAATTGGCAGGTAGAGATGAAAGGTGCATTAAAATGGACGTCCTGAAAATTATAGAATTCTCTCAAAGGAATAGAGTCTTTAATTTTGAATTATACAGCTAATTTTAATGAATTGGAAGCCATAATGCATAACCTTTTCCTCATGCAGGAAGAAACTGTGAGCTGTGTAAGGATTTCCATTACCGGCAAGCAGGTGCAGCTCTTTCAGCTGTCGATGTTTGTAAAACCTGTGAGTGCTATTCTGCAGGCACCAAAAATAACAGCCTGCTGTGTGAAAAGGTAAGTGATCTCAACCCAGAATATAAGAAAATGTTCTGTCTGCTGGTTGCCATGACTGTAACATTAATTACAAGATGTGCTCAGACGGATACTGCTTTCTATAAGTTGCTGTAATTCCTCCTTTTCAAAAGGGTGGCTGATTCACACTGCAGGCTGAAAGGCTAACGACTTAATAAGCAATCTGAGAATGATTTAGTTACAGATCTTTGTTCTGCAATCTGGAGTGACTGTAACATATATAAATGTTCAGAAATGAATATGGTTTTGGGTGCCCAAAATGAGTATCAACCTCCTTAAAATCTGGGTTCTAAGGTGTCTCAGGTAGCACAGTCAAAATATGGATGCCCCAAAATTATTGACCAGTTTTGAAAATATAGACAACTAGAGGATTTACCTGGCGTTACTTGGGTCCTTAATTCAAATAGGATATGTCTACACTACCCCGCTAGTTCGAACTAGCGGGGTAATGTAGGCATACCGCACTTGCAAATGAAGCCTGGAATTTGAATTTCCCGGGCTTCATTTACATAAGCCGGGTGCTGCCATTTTTAAATCCCGGCTAGTTCGAACCCCGTGCCGCGCGGCTATACGCGGCACGGAGTAGCTAGTTCGGATTAGGCTTCCTAATCCGAACTAGCTGTACTCCTCGTGGAATGAGGATCACTGCCCCCCCCCACAAGAAGCAGTACAGACACTGAACCTCCTCAGGTCCAAGGAGAGTGCAGTTTAGGGCCCAGCTACCTGCGATACCACTTCCCAAATGGGAGTAAAACCTCCAATGAATTACCTGGGTAAGGTTCCTTTACCACCGGTTGACCCTCCAGGTAACAATTACTTACATTGGCTTTTATAGAAAATAAAAGTGCTTTTATTAAGTACAAGCAGTAGGATTTAAGTGATAACAGATGAGAACAGGCAGAGCAAAATAGGTTACAAACCAAAAGAAACAAAATACTTGGCTAATTCTACACTGAAACCTCATCACAAACTTTTCAAACTCACCCTAAAACCTCTTTTCCACCTGCCCCTCCAAACCAGGGTTGTCTTCCCACCCTGGGGTCTTCGGCTCCTTTCTTCAGGTGCAACCCAGCCAAAAGACCGTGGCCCCTACTTTCCTATTATTTTTTTAAGGAATTGAGGCCATTCCCTAACAAACACTGCTCAGACTTAAGGACAAAAGAGATTGTTCACCAGTTGCTCATCAAGACTTTGAGGGTAATACCCTCAATGCCTCTCATTCACACATTTAAAACCCACAAAGTGTTCCCCACTCCATTTGTCTGATTTTATACACATAAATGATACATACATCAAAATAAGATAAACAGAACTAGCGGATCATGACATCAAGATTGATGTGTTACATGAAATAAATTCATGTCTATAAGTCCATTTCATAAAGCATGAGGTCACAGTTGCTTTAAATTATGTTAAAAGGAACCTGCCTACAAAATTTGGTAATCCTAGCTCTTTCCGTTTAGGAGGTGTTCTTGAACAAATGGAGAGACTTGCACACAGACTCTTTCAAATATGTGGTAGATGAGCCCAAATTAAACTAAAATTTACTTAGCTTTCCTCTGAACTACAGACAAAGATTGATCTATGTAGAAGTCACCATGTTCATCTTGTTTTTAACAATAAGTGAAGGCAAGTAAAAAGGAAAAAAAGGCATCAGCTATGCTTCTTGAGTCTTTGGATCTCATTTACAAGAAAGGCATATAGTCTGCTAATAAATCTTACTGTGTCTTTCCAAGTGCCTACTGAGTGTCTGTTAAAATGGTGCTCAGTCACAGTGTAAGAATGATAAATCATGGGTCTTGAATCTAGCAACATGTTTAAAAGTCTGGGTTTGTGGTGTTTTTTCCCCCCCTCATACCTGCATATGGAAAATAAAGTGAACAAGAAAACACAAGTGACACTCAAATCTTGCATATGCATTGCATTGAGAAATGTATAGACACAACTTTTATCACATTGTACCAGAATTCTGATCCTGAACTGGCTCTGATAAGCAGACTTGGTTTTTTTTCTCTCCCCAAATATAATTTTAAAATCTGCAACCATTTAAACATATTCTATTATTTCTCTTTCATTGAGAATTAAATGCTTCTTCCAAAAGTTCTTAAAAAATAATCATACCATTTGTCCTATAATTAGGTTTACTTTTCTTTTACACACATTGTAAGATCTTTGAAGTAGCATTTCCTTTGTGACAAGTATTAGAGGGGTAGCTGTGTTAGTCTGCATCTGCAAAAACAGACTTCTAATTATTTTCTTTGCGGTCTTGATCTTGCAAATGATCCACCATGTCACTTCATCTACCTGTGCGGAGCTCATTGCAAGGGTGATGGCTGTGTTTGCAAAGCAATACCAATAGCCATAAGCATAGACTCATAGGCTGGAAGAGACTTCAGGAGGTCAAGTCCAGCTCCTGCTCAAAGCAGGATCAGTCCCAACTAAAACTATCCCAGCCAGGACTTTGTCAAGCCAGGACTTAAAAACCTCTAGGGATGGAAGCAGAAACAGACTCTCTGATATCCATTTTCTGAGGATGATGCTTCTTAACTACAGTGCATAAATGAAAATCCTGCAAAACTCCGGAAACAATATTAGGACCCCACATTGCTATAAAGCACTATTGGATGGAAGAAACAAAAGAGAAATTAGACAATAGTTTTAACATTCACTGTTGCTGATGATTGGTTACTCTAGTCTGATAGTATCTTGGAGTAATAATTAAAGGTGGTAAAATAAATTCAGACTTTAATAACTGATGAAATAGCAAAATAATGAAAGAGGCTGAGATGTGAGCTTGAAGCTATGGTTATAAAACAAGACAAGAAAAGGGGGGAAATGGGGGAGACTGAGCTGCTGAAGAAGGCATCAGTAGACTGTTGCAACAGAAGCAGGGTAGAGAGAAATGATTAAGAGGCATTAAAAAGAGATTAATAAGGCTGTAGACTAAGGTCTGAAATGAATTACATGCAATAGAAAGGCGTCACTGAAGGAAGTGTTTCCAGGTCTGACCTGTGGAAGATGGAATCATAAGGAATAAGGACTCTACTCATGAAAATTAATTGTCACATCACAATGATAATTTTCAAGGAAATACACTAAAAACGATATAGAATACACTTTCACTGCATAATTTACCATTTCCTACAGTTCATCAATGTTTCTTTTTTCTTCTGCACATAACTAGTTATCTGTCATCGAGCTCTAAAGAGCTGTGGAATTTCAAAAGGGAACATTTAAATTACCCCAATAGCATATTTACTTCTCATGTGCAAAAATATGCACAGATACAATTAGCAGGAGGGGCAAAAGAGTAGATAATCAATACACTACTGCTGCACCACACACTTCATTGAAATGAACATGCAAATTGTGTTTCTGGTCTCCTTATCTATTTCACTCAGCTCTAGGTGGGAAATCTGAGGGTATGTCTACACTACAGAGCTTTTTCAGAAAAACTTCCATTTTTCTGAAAAAATTTCACTTACGGCCACACTACAATTGTGTTCTTTCGAGAGAAAATCAAAAGACCCAAGGGGTTTTTCCAACGTTGGTAATCCTCTTTCTAGGAGGAAGAAGCCTTTTTCCAAAAGAGGTCCTTCAGAAAAATAAGTGTGTGGACAGGGAAGAGGGAGTTCTGTTGAAAAAAGAGGCAAGAGGAGAAAAGCACAGGTGCCACGGTGGCCACTCCGTCCATAGTAATCACAGTTTAAATGTGACCTAGTGTCCATTCAGTGTGGACGTTATCTTTCAAAAAAGCAGATCACTCTTTCGATGTGCTTCTGCAGTGTGGACGCGCTCTTTTGGAAGAAGTTTTTTTTAGAAGATCTCTTCTGGAAAAGCTTCTTCCGAAAGAAGCCTGCAGTCTAGACGTAGCCAGACTGTTATATGTGTTGTGTTTTTGCTTGAATGGATTCTGAATGCCTATAAGGTAGTAGATCATATATACTTACCAACCACTATGTTCTCGTAACTGTGGTGGGGTGTTCACACCACACTTGCCCTGAAAGGGTTAATGAAGACAAAGAATGGAGCTTTATTAACCCAACAGGATACAACAGAGAGGAATCAGGTGGCTAAGCAATCTTCTGACTGTGAGTGAGGTAGCCCAGCTGAGGAGGAACAGCTGTGCTGGACTTACAAAGGCAGGAAATTGGCAGCAGGAAGAGATGCTTGAAAAGTCTGCAGTCACTCCTTGGGAAAATGGAGGTGTGTTTGGGTTGACAAATCCAGAGAAGGTGGAAGGTAGAAAAGGGCTCAGGGAAAGAAAGATCTAGAAAGCAACAGACCTTGGCTGCTAGCTAGAAGAGGCCCTGAGCTCGAACCCAGAGCAGGGAGGAGGAAAATTGGGGGGTATATTCTCTTGCCAGCCACTGGAGGAGCGGCACTTGTGGCAGTGAATGGGAAGACTTCTGAAGGAAGACTTAGTGATTCTGGAAGGCAATATAGAATGACCTGGCTGGAAGGCTCAGTCACAAAGAGGCGGCAGCAGCAGTGAGAGAGGTGAGGTGTTGCAGACCCAGAGAGAGAGGTGGAGAGATTGTGGACAGCTGCAGGAAAGAAGCTTTCAGAAGAAGCTTTTCCAGAAGAGATCTTCCCAAAAAACTTCTTCTGAAAGAGAGTGTCCACACTGCATAAGCACATCGAAAGCGCGATCTGCTTTTTTGAAAGATAAGAGTCCACACTGAATGGACACTATGTCCCATTTAAATTGTGATTACTATGGACGGAGTGGCCACCAGGGCACCTGTGCTTTTCCTCTTTCCTCTTCTTTCAACAGAATTCCCTCTTCCCCATCCACACACACCTTTTTCCTCATAGAATGAGGATTACAATGTTGGAAAAACCCCTCTGTGCTTTTGATTTTTTTTTTCAGAAGAACGTGATTGCAGTGTGGATGTAATTGAAGGTTTTTTTTTTTTTTTTTTTTTTTGAGAAACAGCTGTTTTTCTGAACCCCCCCCCCCCCCCACTATAGTGTAGACATACCACCAGGAGGCATCTGTGTGTGCCAATTCTTGACCACCAGTCTGTGTAGAAAAGATACAGAGAAATCCACAACTCATTTAGGCTACGTCTAGACTGGCCCCTAATTCTGGAAAAGTCATGCAAAGCAGGTAAGTCAGAATAGGGAAGTCCACGGGGGATTTAAATATCCCCCGCGGGATTTAAATAAACATGTCCGCCGCTTTTTTTCCGGCTTGGGGAAAAGCCGGAAAAAAGTGTCTAGACTGGTGCGAACCTCCGGAATAAAGCCCTTTTCCGGAGGATCTCTTATTCCTACTTGAAAGTAAAAATAAATAAGGGAGAAGGGAGAGGAGAGGGGAAGGGGAAAAAAAAGGAAGGGGGTGGGAAACAAAGAGCAGAGGGTATGAAAATATCAAAGGGAAAAACAAGTAGGCAGAACTAGTAACCTATATGTGACACGGTAACACTGGCAGAGTAGCGTGGACATTTGGTAATAACATGAGGCTGAATTGGGTCCTAGATACATTGAGGAACTTTCTAGCCTTATAATGGAGACTGGAGTTGCTAGAAAAAAACAGACCTTTTATCTCTTTTGTCTTTTCTGCATTGATTTACCATGCTGCATTCCAGGAAAGTGAAGAAGGCCACCAGATGCTGAGTGTTGCACCTATCAGGATGCAATCACTGAGGATGAGCAGCACAACACAGAAGCAACACAGTTTTTCACTATTTATTTATTTCCCCTTTGATAGCTTGTCCCTTTAATCCTGCTTCTAAGGGGAGGAGAGGGAGGAATTAGACATTTGTGATTTTCCTCAACAAAGACAGGACTATACATTTAGTTCAAATTTGGAGCCATTTGATCCCTCTTGCTTCCCCCTGCTGGTAGATATATGCCTCACAACCTATTGGTTACTACTTGGCTCTCTCCCTGTAGCCTTCTAGAGCTCTCAAAGAGCAGAATACATTAAACCCTGTATGACACAATGTAACACCTTTTTCGTTTACCTACATCTGGCTCACTCACAAATATCAGGTCTGCTCACAGGAATCACCCTAGGCTTCTAAAATATTCACTATTGAACTGTGGATTCATTGCTGAGCTGTTGGATTCCTTCTGAGGCCACTTTTCCACTTGCAGGAAGATCAACACTGATGTGGTTGATCTTCCAGGCTGTGTCTAGACTGGCCAGTTTTTCCGGAAAATCAGCCGCTTTTCCGGAAAAACTTGCCAGCTGTCTACACTGGCCACTTGAATTTCTGCAAAAACACTGACTTCCTACTGTAAGAAATCAGTGCTTTTTGCGGAAATACTATACTGCTCCCGTTCGGGCAAAAGTCCCTTTTGCGCAAAACTTTTGCGCAAAAGGGCCAGTGTAGAGAGCTGAGATTTTTTTTTGCGCAAAAGCACATCTAGATTGGCCACTAAAGTGCTTTTGCGGAAAAGCGTCCGTGCCAATCTAGACGCTCTTTTCCGAAAATGCTTTTAACGGAAAACTTTTCCGTTAAAAGCATTTCCGGAAAATCATGCCATTCTAGACGTAGCCCCAGTGTTTGATTTAGTGGATCTAGTAAAGACCCACTAAATCAAATGTTCAGTGTGACCCCATCAGCACTGGTAGTCCTTCTCCTTGTGAGGAGTAAGGAAAGTTGATGGGAATGTTTCTCCCATGGACCTCCCGCTATGAAGACAATGCCAAAGCTTGGCTTAAGGTATGTCAGCTCCAGCTATGTTTTTTACATAGCTGGAACTGAGTACCTTAAGGTCTGCCCTTCCCCCATAGTGTGGATGTGGCCTGAGGTATTGCATTTGGTTTGCTTAGATGTGTTAGATATTCAGCTGTTGTATTGGTATTTTGCTCATTGTAATCAACTGGGCTAGTGTTGGTCACAAATTGTGTTAATACTGATTGCAATGTCTATAATTACTGGGAGAATGCAAACAAAGAAAGTCTGTGTTTAATTTTGAACAAAGGAGGGAAACACTTCCACTTTAAAGATTGAGATTCTGAATGTGTGCGTGTAAATACAGTTCACCCAGTTTGCTTAGGCCTGCTAGATATTCAACTGTTACAATGGTATTTGCCCATTATAACGTATTTGGCTATTGTGGGGTCACAAATGGTGTGTCTACATTGCACCATAACTTGAAATAAGATCCGCAGTTTAAGCTATGCAACTTGCATATTTTATTTCAATGCTATTTTGAAATAACTTTTTTCATCATTTTGCACTACCTCCACCAAAACGTCCCTTACTCTTCATAGAATGAGGTTTACAGGGACATTGGAATAGCAAGCTCAAATAATAATGTGAAGACACGGATAGCTATTTTGGGATACTTTGGTATCCCAAAATAGCGTTGCAGTGTAGATTTAGCCAAATTGTGTTAGCACTAAATGCAGGAATTGTGAGATATGATCACCAATGCTTGCAGTTACTGTGGGAATGCAAAAAAGTCAGACTTTGTTTAACTCAGCTCTAAAGGAGAGACGTTGACAGTGTAAAGAACCTTGGCTGGACAAGGGATTGACTGCCAAAGTTCTGTGATGTTAAGGGGGGCGGGCAGGACTCTGAATCAGCAGGCTACCTGTCCTCCAGGCATGAGCTGTAAAACAGGTTCAGCCTGTTTCTCCCTGCTGGTCTAATGATAGAACTCGAACAGACTCCTTAAGAAGTCTCTTCTATTATTTTAAATTTACTCCAGTGGATGCTGGAATTCCTTGTGGCTGGACTGTGCTTTGGGTCAAGAGCTGAAATTATTAGGTTTGGCCCAGAGCCAAATCCATCACAAGCCAGCAGATGATATGCTGAGTGGCGGCAGCATGATAAATAGCTAGTAGTGCAGCAATGGAGAGGTGTAATGAGCAGCTAGCAGAGTGGTGGCATTGAGGAGTGACGAATGGCCAGCAGAGTGGCGCCAGACAGCAGAGAGCAGGTGGATGGTGGGTGACCAGCAGAGTGAGTGAGATGTCTTCTACTCCTACCCCACTCAGGATGGGAGGTGAACTCTGTGGATGCACCTTTGAACTCTGGCTCTGCCCTGACCAAGGGCAGCAACTGTGAGTGGGGATCAGCGAAGGGTTGAGCATGTGAAGGGGACATTTTCATTGCTGGACTTAAGAACCTGAGAGGAAAAGGATACTGCTCAACCTTCTTTTAGTTGGTTATGAACTCTGTGGTATTTTCCCAATTTAATGCCACATTATTTCCCTCTCTTTTTAATAAAGGTGTATTTCTTACACTCAGAATCTGTGCTTGCGAGTGGGGAAGCATTGCCTCCCAGAAGCACTCAGGTTTGTGTGAATTTCCCAGGTTACTGGGTGGATGCTCAAGCCAGTTCTGTGTTGGATGGATGGAAAGAAACCCCTAGATATTGAACCTGGGCCTGGCTGCTGCTGGTGCTACCTGGCAGAAGGGTTACACATTCTTAGTTTTTTCTCATTCTTAGCTTTTACTGAATTATTTCCAGAGGCTGTTCCAGCTCCACAGGGGCCTGAGTTAAGGTTGTTTTTCAGGTTAGATATGTACCTAACCTATGTAGGGACTAATTTTCTATGACTTAAGCGTAGGTACATTTAATGTTCTAGAAGGATAAGAATCATGGCCAGGGTGGAGGTGTTCAGGCATAGTGGTTGGAGCTATGAGGATGGCCAGGCCTAGGGTTTAAAGCAGAACTGAGCTAGATTAAAGGGCAACACCACGGACAACTGGGAGTGTAAATGAGATTAAAGCCAAATTCAGACCCAGGGATCAGAAATGGAAAGCCAATGAGCTAGGAAGAGATGTGGTCTGGAAATGGAGCTGGGGTCACAGACAGGGATGCCATGGATTGGTAAGGGGGGAACAGGAACAGGGTGGACAAGAATAGCCATAAGCTGGATGGAAGTAAGAGCAAGCTTAGGAACCAGGATCAAGTGCAGCTGCGGCATGGAACATGTTGAGCAGCCAGGGAGCTCGGTGTGCTACTGGGTGAAGTAATACTTTAGCTCTACCAATCAGGAATTGCAGTCCATACAGCAGCCTTTCAGGGTCAGCTATGTTGCTAGGAGAATGACACTAGAGAATCTGACTCCTGAGGTTGCTGCTCATCATTTTTTGGTAATGAATTATGCATTCCAAAGAGGGGCTGAAACAGATCTTCCAATTACAGATCTTTCAGCTTGGCACCCTGGGAACAAGGGAAGGATAAGGGGGGCACAGAATGTAGGGAGGTTGGGGGGCTCCTCCAGTGGCACAGTGGCTAAGGTACCCGCCTCCAGAGCCAAAGTTAAGGGGGGGCAGAAAAGTATATTGTCATCTGATGTTTTCTTGTTAAGAGTCATCAGAACACTTAACAATGTTTTAGAAATACTGTATATGGAAATTTGCCAAGGTGCCTTCTCAATCCAACAGGAGGCTTTCTTTTCTACAGATATGTCTTACTTCCTCACATATTTCAAAACCTTGAAAATCAGGGTGGGAGACAGTGTGTCAGTACATGACTATAGAGAGCTTCTGCAGGTATATACCCATACTTCTGACCTCATAGTACTCACTCTAATGAGGCTTCCTCCATTGTTAAATATATTCATTCAGAATCTCCATTTTCATTACCTCTTGTTTAGCTACTGAAAAAGATTATTACTGTTTTAACTGGTTGCCTGCCTTTAATCTCCTGTTGTATAACTTTGAAAGGTTGTGCCATAGTAGGAGGGAGGGAATATTTATAGTCTGATTGCTAGTGGATTTTATCAACTGGTCTGGAGATAACTTATATTATACCTAATGTTCAGCAAATGTTCCCTTCCTTTGAGAGCCTATACTTACTATTTTGGATTCTCTCCTTGTTAAAGGTGAGTTCTTGAGTGTACATTTTCTTCCATTGAATGTTTAGAGTACTGCATCACCTCTTGGCACTCAATAGTACCTGGCACATCAATGACACTTCCTATTTCTGGCATTCACTACCCTGGACATTTCATTAATCTGCATGAGACTCCCCTGTAATTGAAACCACTTGGTGCGGTTTTGCTGTACATTTATTTCATGTAGTATCTTTGGTTTCTAACCTTGCTTTTTCCTCTGTAAAATTTGGTAATCCACAATAGGTGTCTTTCTCCTCAATACAAAGAGGTTCTACTGCATAATATAACACAATTTTCTTTTGGAATGTGCTTGGATATAACCTTGAGCCACCGTTTTTGCATCCAATATTTACTATCAGGCCTAGAGATGCTATATTTCCTCTCACTCTGGTTAATGATCCCTACATCTACAGAGTACAGATTAGAAGTTCCAAATAAATAGAAAGTGTATTTTACATGGAATATTTTTGCAGCTTTGACCTAGCCATCTAATGCCTCATCCTTTGTTCTAGTTTGGCTTTGGTTTTGGGATTAACAAAACAAAACAAAACAAAACAGAAAGACCTCGGTTAAAGAAGTTTTGAATTGATTTGGAGATCATTTCAGTAGAGAGCATTTCAAGAGGAACGTTAATGTTTTAGAATATTTTGTTTCTTTTGAGCCAAATCCTGCTTTTCCTCACGTGAGTATTCACAGAGATGTAAATACAAACACGTGTGTGGGTGAAGCAAGTAGTTTTGGCCCTATGCATTTAATTAATGCTTCCTGATTGATGAGGTAATGGTGAACACATTCTACAAAGTTGACAAGTTATGGAAACACAATTTGATTATTCTCTTATGGTGTAAATATGGAATAACTCTATTGTAATCAGTTGTTAAAAAGTATCCAGAAATTATCCTATCCTGATCACATGAGGCATTTAGCTTTATTTTGGGCAAGTCCTGCAATCTTTATTCCATTCTTATTTTAGTCAGTTCTCTCATTAAACTAAATAGAAGCATTGTCTAAAAAACAAAATAATACAGGAATTTGCCTTTAGAAATTATACACTATTTTGTAATAAAAGAAAGTTCTTCAGCACACAGTCAATCTGTGGAACTCCTTGCCTGAGGAGGCGGTGAAGGTTAGGACTATAACAGGGTTTAAAAAAGAGCTAGATCAATTCATGGAGATTAAGTCCATTAACGGCTATTAGCTGGTATGGGTAAGGAATGGTGTCCCTAGCCTCTGTTTGTCAGAGGGTGAAGATGGATGGCAGGAGGGAAATTGCTTGATCATTACCTATTCAATTCGCTCCTTCTGGGGCACCTGGCATTGGCTACTGTTGGCAGACAGGGTACTAGGCTGGATGGACCTTTGGTCTGACCCAGTGTGGCCATTCTTATGTTCTTATGTTCTAACTGTAGATCAGATAGTACTATCCGTTTTTAAGCAGTAATCCCCATTTGTAGCCTAGGGTCTTATATTTCTCATAGGATAGCTGTCCGTGTGCACAAACTAAGCTTGGGTCCCCTGAAGCAGGTGAGTCCACCAGTCGATTAAAGAGGGCTGGGGTACACCTGGCCCACAGAAGGCTGTTAGTGGCAATTGGGGGATGGACTAAGACAGGTGGTGCAATGCAAAGGGAAAGCCACAACAGAGTGATGCTAAGGACCTCAGAGGAAGTAGCGAGGGCTCAGGGAAATAGCCACGGAGCTGGTGGTCCAGCAAGGGAGCAGAGCTGAGAGAAACTGGGAAACTGCCAGGGACAGGAGTGCCAGAGCCCCCTGGGAAGAGTGGCCCTAAAACCTGAGGCTAAGAAATGAGTTGACTGTTTTCCTGCTTGTTTTCTAAACTCCTTGCAAAGATTTGGAGTGTCAGAGGATACTCTGAAACTGAGGAGAAGTGTAGTCTTGTGACAGTTTTTCTTTATGGTTTTCGATATTTAGATTACGAATACACCTTAATTTTTTTGCACTCCAAAAATGTTTGATTTCATGTAATTAAATTCTGAAATTTATGCTTGTGATTTAATAATTCTTGTTTTTTCTTCTTGCTGAGCAAAAATAGTACATATATTTCAGAGACCTGATCTTCCCTTTTCCATTTTAATGTTTTTTTCTCTCTCCCCCATCCCCTCCACCGTTGTTGCTAATGAGTGTATCATCTAAAAATAGACCCGTTCACCATTCAATAATATTTTGTATCTTTCTAGATTGGAGGCCAATGTAATTGTAAGAGACATGTGTCTGGCAGACAATGCAATCAGTGCCAGGAAGGATTCTACAATCTGCAACAGTCAGACCCTGATGGCTGCAGTCCCTGTAACTGTTATACCTCTGGGACAGTCAATGGAGATATTACCTGTCACCAAAATTCAGGCCAGTGCAAGTGCAAAGCAAATGTTGTTGGTATGTGTAATATAAGAGTGTTCAGCCATATTCCTTATCTGCTAAAAATAAAACATTTGATTTCTAAACTGAAAAGTACAGTAAATTTATTTTGCTGAAGGCAGATTAAAAAAATGGAATGAAATTAACTGTCTAAAAAGTATTAATTTAATAATTCTATCAAAATACAGTTTGAAGTTTAGCTTAATCAACCCTTAGAAGTCTCTTTATTCAATAGCTGCATTAACTCACATAGCTCCATACTAATAACTCACAGAAATAATATTAATTTGCTTACTGCATAGATGTTTCTTTTAGGAAATTAGCACTTTTTCAAAATGTTTTATACTTAATGAGTTCTAAGCAAATCATTTCCATGCTAGTTTTCTTAATAGACCAAAATAAATGGATTTTTCCCCCTCAAAATAGTCTGTGCTACAGGGTCCTTTGTGATAAATCTTTCCATTTTTTCTATTGTATTTCTTTGAACTGTTCCTATGAAATGCAAAATAAGTCAACATTATTCCACAGATCATGAACATTGCTAGGGTTAGTTATCAAGGGCCACATAATTTTAATTTTGTAATTCAGTGCCAAGCTGATTATAATAAACTGCTACCTTCTGTGTTATTTATCATTTTTTTTACAAGACGTGCTTTTTTGTTTGTTACTCCCACAGGTATTTTTCAGAAATTAGATTTGATTATAGCAATTTATTACTTCCAGCATATTTGAGGGGAGCCACAGCCACATAAGGACAAAATTTATCAAGTGCCCAAAATACACAGTGTACATAATACACTTTGAAATATTGATGTATGGGAATATTATGCAAGGAGAATTTCCTGATAAAGTGTGCCCTGCATGGTAACTGTACGTGTCTCAGGCCATACATATGGCTCAGAAGAAAAACCCATACTAATTTGTCATTCAAACTATTGGTAATCTGTATTTTCTGAACTAACCCAGATCATATGTTGATATCAAAAATACCTTTCAATGTTCAGATCTTAGGTAATTCACACTCACTAAATTGTGAACAACTGCTTCTTCCAGACTTCTAAATCTCTGTTAGTGTCCACCCATATCTTTGTAAGAAAGAAATATGATAGCTGTGGGCTTAAAGTGAATGCCTTACCTTAAAAGGTTGAATTGTGATTTTTTTTTTTACGAGCCATTAGTCTTTGTTCTTGTGGCTGGAGTTTCCAAAACAAGCCAAAAAACAAAAAAGAAATACATGAAAATGTTCCTCTAAAAGGATCTGATCCTGGATGGTTCCCAGCTTCCTTCCTATCGAGGGCTTGAGTGCCTTTAACATCTATTATCTACAGTAGGGATTAAATCAGAGCCAACATCCTTCAGGAGGTGCTCAGTCCCTCGCTGGATTTTTTTTTTTTAAGTAAACAGTTAATGCATTTTATAATTGAATTTCTTACACTAAATAAAATAGGAGTATTTAAATAATTCTGTGTCTTTTTTTCATATACATTTGGGGCCTGGCTTTGGATTCTTTGTACATTCCCAAGCTTGCTTTGATGTCAGTGAGTAATTGGATGCACAAGGATTGCAGGTTCAGGCCCTTGCTTAATTGTTTGCTTAAATTATTTCAGGTGTTTTACTTATCTATCAATGTAATTGGGATTATTTTTCTCTCCTCCCCAAAAAAATCTATGGGAGATGAAAGATTGAAAAATACATAGAACACAGTCCTGTAAGTACATAGGTACATGCTCACCTTTAAGCTCATTCTCCTAATTGACTTGAGAGACACAATTTGCGCTTAAAGTTAAGCACTTGGCTAAATGCCAGTAGGACTGTTTACACAACTAACTAAATATTCTATTGTCTCCTGTTGTTATGTGTAAATAGGTGTTATTTCCCACTTCTGAGCAGTGAACTTTTACAATGAAAAGCTATATTTTAAAAAAGGATGTTGCATTATTTTTTAAACTGGGTTTACAAGTAAACCCAGACTATTGTCACTTGGTCTATTTAAATAAATGTGATAAGAGAAAATGTAACTGTGTACTGCTATGTTATGGAACATGAACTGTTAGAGTTAACACAACTGTTAAATCTTACTAATGATTCTATCACCAGTAAAATACATTAGCACCAATAATTTTATTAAAGTAGGTCATTCATCTAGAATAAAAAGGTAGAAGAATGTGAATTAAATGCCAAGCGTGCTAACTCCCCTGTACTTGTTAACATTGAATGTGATGCCCTGTAGGCCTTCCTCAGTATCGTTAGGAATAGATTACCTGTCAGGAATATGTATGGCATATTCAAATAAGCACTGCGCATATTTTTAAAACTGATATGATATGAATCCATGTAGACCAATTTTAATAGTTCAAAATGAGTCATAATTCTTGTTAACAATACAGTTATTTTTAAAATTTGCAGCAATAGTGGTCCTTTTTTATTTTCCTTATTGAAATTAAATGATATGCCTTAGGTGAGCCATTCATCACTGTTAACAGAACTTGCCTTCTGTTGGAGTTCTTGAGTTTTTATCCATATATATATATATATATAATGCATTTCCTACCATTTCAAGAGATGCTTTTCTGCATATGAGTTTCTAAATGTATTATTATATATTTATGCCTTTTTTTAAAGGATGGAAATATTTTGTTAGGACCTAGTATTTTTTTTTCTTTTACTGTATGCTACAAATAAACTATGGCATCAATTTGAAAGATTTTCCTGACAAAAAGGAACACATATATACATATGAGTTAGCATTTCTCAAATAATAATTTTGTTTGCTTTTTTGTGAGGTGAATTTTATAAAAAAAAAATTAAGCTGCAACCCCCAAGTCAGGGATAAAACAATGACTTTAAAAACAAAGCTTGCAGAACTACAGGATAAAGTATGAAGAAAACAATTTAATTTCTTATATATTGAAGTAAATGTAAACTGACACGTACATTTGAACAAAAACATTATTTCATCTTGGATTACGGAAAATGTTTTCTGTATCCCATAAATACTCCTAATAAATTCTAGTGTATCAGTATTAAAACCAAATTATGATGCTGAGTAAAACTTGTAGTAACTAGTTTAATTTACAATGCCTATGCATGTATTTATGTATATGTCATCAAAATGGGCTGACAGCCCTTAGCATGTTTTCTGCCTTCCATTTTTGTATCATTTGTTGCAGTTAAGATAGGCCAGCTATTAAAGTGCTCACCTACATCATGCTTAGTTCTGCAAGAGATTTTAAAATGTTCTTGAGATGAAAATAAATCTACCTAAAACACTGTATATGAAAACCACATCAAAGCTGTTATTTCTGAAATATTCACAAAGAAAAAATAGCTGTTATATTAGATCATTCTGGTTTCTGTGGTTTTGTGCAGCCACCTCATTGCTGCTGCACTTACAAATTGTGGCAGGAAAACTTTAAAAAAATCTAAAATATGTCATTTGTACTGAATTTCTACTGACTCAATTGAGTGCCCCCTACCCTTTTTCTCCTTTAATTAATAACTGTTTCTGTCTTTAGGTCTGAAATGTGATCGTTGTAATTTTGGATTTAAAGTCCGCAGCAATTTTCGTGAACATGGATGTGGGCCTTGTCTGTGTAATATCTATGGCTCCCTGAATCAGTTCTGCAACCCGTTTACTGGGCAGTGCAAATGTAAAGAAAAAACGAAAGGGCTTCAGTGTGACACCTGCATGGACAACTTCTTTGGTCTGGATGATACCGGGTGTAAGGCGTGTAACTGTAATATTACAGGATCACTTTCTGGAAGCGTTTGCAATGCTATGACAGGGCAGTGTGTATGTAAAATTAATATTGGAGGCAGACAGTGCAGTGAATGCTTGGATGGATACTACAAAGTACAAGAGAACAACTCCTTGGCCTGTCTGCCATGTGATTGTGATAATGCAGGTACAGTAAATGGCTCTCTGTTGTGTGACAAATCAACAGGACAGTGTCCTTGCAAAGCTGGTGTAACTGGCCTTCAGTGCAATCAGTGTGGGCTTCACATGTACAATCTCACCATTAACAATCATCTCGGCTGCCAGATTTGTGACTGTGACCCCTTGGGGACATTAGCAGGAACTGCTTGTGACCAGATTAGTGGACAATGTGTATGCCTGCCTAATCGTCACGGAAGAAGGTGTAATCAGTGTGAATCAGGTAAGAAAAGTGCTCGTGACACTATGCAGTATTCTAAATTCAGAACTGTCTTTTCCTTTATTACACTGATAATTTCCTTTTTTTTTATAGGAAAGCTATAGAGCTTTAGAGTTTGTTTTCCCCACACGTCATAGACATAAATGAAGTTATTCTGTATTTGACTGGTGAGCAAAGGGGGAGGCCCTTGCACACACATTTAGTGTGCTGCTAGGCAAAAATTGTTAGTTGGTATTTATAGTCTTATAGTAGTGGTGTGAATCGGGCCTGAGCCTTGTAATGCTAGATATTAACAAAAATTACATTTCTTTTCCAAAGAGTTTACAGTGGGGTTGCCAAGTGACTAAAAATTATTTGTGATTTAAAAAAAAAAAATTGTGATCAATTGCATTGACCTCCCCTGGTCTAGCAAAATTCCTTGTTCAGGACCGGTCAGGTCTTGAGGATCAAGGAAGAAGTTGTAATCTTCCAGGGAGGTTCCAGCCTGTACAACACAATAAAAATGTACAGTATTCACTTCATATTTTTATTACAAATATTTGCACTGTGAAAAAAGTCAAAAGGAATATTTTCCATTTTGTACTACAGTACTTGACTGAGGTGATATCTTTATCATGAAAGTGTAACTTACAAATGTCTTTTTTGGGGGGGTTATATAACTTTGTTAAAAAAAAACCATTCGAGCCTACAAGTCCATTCAGTCTTCCTTCTTGTTTAGCCAATGGCTCAGACAAACAAATTTGGTTACAGTTTTCAGAAGATAATGCTGCTTTTTCTTGTCTACAGTGTAACTTGAAAGTGAGAATAGGCATTCACATGACTCTGTGAATAAGAGATTTATATGCCAGATACACTAAAGATTCATGTGTCCCCTCATGCCTCAACCACTATTACAAAGGACATGCACTCATTCTGATGATGGGTTCTGCTAAATAATGATTCACAGAGGGGACCAATACCTGTTCATTTTCATAATCTGAATGTGGGGGTTTGTCCTGCTCCCCCTCCTCTTCTCGCCTTTTTGGCTCCTAGTCACAATCCCCTTTTTCCCGCGTCGGTATGCATACAGCCACGAAACTGCGGGGAGGAGGGTCCGGGCCCACCCTCTCTCCCAGACCCCAGCCCAGGGCCCTAAGGACAGATTCTCAAGGACCTGTCCCACCGGAGGGGTAACGACCCTCAACCCACCGGTGCGCCGGCTCCTTGCCCTGCCCTGGGCTACTTCCACCCCGCTTGGCTTACCTCGGCTTCACCTATTCTTTCCTCCTGCTCAGGCCCCCCCCCCCCCCCGTTCTTGGCTCCTCCGTTCCGCCATTTAAACTCCCCGCGGCCGCGGCGGGGACATCTGACGACACCGCCGTCGGCTGACATCAGCCCCCGTGGCCCCGCCCCTCCTTTCCCTCCTGCTGAGAGCTCGCTTGCGGCACCCTCTGTTCTGCCGCTCAGCTGAGCCGCTGCCGCGCTACAAGGCGCACACACTCCTACCGAGCCCCGCGCCACCCCCAGGAGTGACAGGGCGATCGCGGGGTCAGTGCAGGGTGGGCCTGCTTCACCGGGGTATGCAGGTTCCGCCCCGTCACACGCCTTCCCCCTTACGTTCTCCGCTCCCACTGCCCGGCTTCCCTGTTCCTCTTTCATGTTCCTTGAAAAGAAGTCCGCGTTCCCGTGGGCTTTTCCGGCTCGATAGTGGACTTCAAATCGGTATGGCTGAAGTGACAGATACCATCGCATAATACGAGCATTGGCATCCTTCATGGTGAGTAGCCAGCGCAGGGGGGCATGGTCCGTCACCACCTTGAACGAGTTGCCTAGGAGGTAATACTGCAACAAGTTAACGGCCCATTTTACCGCCAGTGCTTCCTTTTCTATCATAGAATATTTCTGTTCTCAGGGCAGTAACTTGCGGCTTCCTCCCCTCCGTCCTCCTGTGACAGCACCACCCCGAGACCTACTTCTGAGGCGTCCGTTTGTAGGACAAAGGGTTTCATGAAGTCTGGCTGGGCCAGCACTGGGGCTCGTGCCAGCCGCTGTTTTAGTCTCCTAAAGGCCTCCTCGCATTGGGGACCCCAGCGTACCTTTCTTGGTGCTGCCTCCCACATGAGGTCCGTCAACGGGGTAGCCAGCGTTGCAAAGTCGGGCACGAACCGGCGGTAATAGCCCGCCAACCCTAAAAATTGCCGGACCTGCCGCTTTGTGTTCGGGGCCGGATAATCTCGCAGTGCCTCGATTTTACTTACTTGGGGTCAGATTCTGCCCCCACCGACCGTGTAGCCTAAGTAGGAAACCTCTTGCTGGCCAAAATGGCATTTGGAGGGGTTGGCCGTTAATCCTGCCTCTCTTAATGACATCAGAACGGCCCTTACACGTTTTAGGTGTTTGGGCCAGGTCGTACTGTAAATGATTATGTCGCCTATATAGGCGGCAGCATACATCTCGTGGGGGAGTAGCACTTTGTCCATCAGGCGTTGGAAGGTGGCCGCTGCCCCTTGGAGCCCGAAGGGCATCCTTACAAATTGGTACAGGCCAAAGGGTGTCGAAAAGGCCGTTCTTTCCCGGGACTCCATGGTCAGCGGTATTTGCCAATATCCCTTGGCCAGGTCGAGGGTGGACATGTACTTCGCCGTTCCCAGTCTCTCTAGTAGCTCATCAACATGGGGCATCGGATACGCGTCAAACTGGGATACCGCGTTGACTTTTCGAAAGTCGATACAAAATCGAATGGTGCCGTCAGCTTTCAGGACCAACACGATGGGGCTCCTCCAAGCACTGTGCGACTCCTCCACTACACCCCACCTTAGCATCTTGTTCACTTCTTCCCGGACCGTCGGCCACAACTTCTGAGGGAGGGGTCGCAGCAGGTCACGGACCGTACATCCCGGTTTCGTCCGTATATGGTGGCGAGTGACCTCCGTTTGTCCCGGGGCGTCGGTGAGAACCTGCGGAAACTCCGCTAACACACTTAGGAGTTCCCCTCGCTGTTCTACTGCTAATTCTTGGCCCACCTGAAACTCTTGCCCAGCCCCCACCCTGGCTCCCATCAAGCTCTCCCTCGCCCGCCATCCTTTCAGGAGGTTAACATGATAAATGTTGGTGGCCTTCCGCTTCCCTGGCATTCTGATTTCGTAGTTCACCTCCCCTACTCTACGAATTATCTCAAAGGGGCCCTGCCAACGGGCCAACAGCTTGGAAGTCTGTTCCGGCAGTAGGAGGAGAACCCTATCGCCGGGCTGGAACGTACGCAGCTGTGCCTTCCTATCATAATACTGCGTTTGTTGACCCTGCGCCTCAAGGAGATTCTGCGTCACGAATTCTCCCACCCGCTGTAGTCTTTCCCGCAACCTAAGGATATAGGGTACTGTCCCTATGGCCTGGGTAGCTTGTTCCTCCCAGGTTTCCTGAATTACGTCTAAAATCCTCCACGGTTGCCTGCCGTATAACAACTCAAAGGGGGAGAACCCTGTAGAGGCCTGTGGCACCTCTCTTACCGCAAACATGAGGGACAGCAGGGCTTGGTCCCATGCGTTCGGTTCCTCCTGCACAAACTTTCTGAGCATACCCTTGAGTGTTCGATTAAATCTTTCGACCAGTCCGTCCGTTTGCAGACGATATACGGAGGTCCTCAACGCCTTGACCCAAAACAGACGGCATAATTCCTTCATCAAGGTGGAGGTGAAGTTCGTCCCCTGGTCGGTAAGGATTTCCTCCGGTAGGCCCACCCTCGCGAAGATCTTGACCAGTTCCTCCGCCACCGTGGCGGCCGTGATATTACGTAGGGGTACTGCCTCCGGGTACTGGGTTGCGTAGTCAATGACTACCAAGATGTACTGGCATCGGTTCCTCGTTCGCTCCAGGAGACCTACCAAGTCCATAGCGATCCTCTGGAAAGGGACCCCCACTACAGGCAGCAGCACCAGAGGTGCCCACGGTACATGCCCTGCGCTGGTCTTCTGACACTCTGGGCAAGAATCGCAAAAGTCCTTCGTGGTGCGGTAAATTCCTGGCCAGTAAAATCGTTGGAGCAGACGGCGGATGGTTTTTTCATACCCCAAATGGCCAGCCCACGGATTACTGTGCGCTAGCTCTAATAGGCGCCGGTGGCGTTTGCCCTGTACTAATAGCTGGGTCATTATTTCCCTTTCCTCCTTCCCCTCAATGACCCGGTATAATCTGTCGCCCTGTATCTCGAACCGGGGGTAGGTTAAAGCCCCTCGGGGGTTATCACTTTCCCCCTTATCCCCGGCAGCTTGTTCCCATGCCTGCTGTAGCGGGGGTCCTCCCTCTGTTCTCTTACAAAATCGGCGGGCCAGTCTACCCCCTCCTCTGTCTCCTCTTGCTCCGCCCCCGCACCCCCTCCTTCGTGGGTGTTTTTCGGGTCGGCCGTCAGGGCTACAGTCCCTGCTGCAGCTTTTTGCCCCGGCCATTCCCGTAGGGCTCGCTCAAAACCCTTCCAATCTTGTCCTAACAGGACGGGATACACCAACCCTGGGACGAGGGCTACGTAGGCCCACCCTTCTTGCGTCCCATCCCTGAGGTGTACCCATGTCGTGGGGTACAATTCCACTTGCCCGTGCACGCGCTGGACTATTACTGGGGGCCCTCTAGGACCCCCCCTTTTCCACCAGATCCACCCGGACCAGGGTCTGGCCACATCCTGAATCCACCAGAGTGGTGACCACCCGACCCTCTATCTCTATTTCCCTCAAGATCCTCCCATGTCCTCGAGCTTCCCCCGTGTCTGGACCCACCCTTACCTGCCCATAGGAGCAATCCATATAAGGACAGTCGTGTCTGAAGTGTCCCTCTTGTCCGCACTGGTAGTACCCTTCCATTGGGGCTTGCACTGGAGTCGAGCTCTCCTTCCGAATCTCTCGAGGTGGTGGACACGGCACGGGCTCCGCCACTGTAGGTCTGCTCCGCACCGGGGCCAACCGCCTCCTGCCGGGGCTGGGGGGTCCCCCCCCAGCGGCCCTCTCCCCAAAGCGTGAGGAGGGTTGCACCCCCCCTCCTCCCTGCCCTACTGTGGGTTCCTTCCGGCTTCCACTCCCCACTTCTCCTCCCTCTGCCGCCAAAAAATCCTCCATAAGGGTAACCGCCTCATTTAACAATGCTGGATGGTGGCGGCAGACCCACTGTTGGCCCCCCCCCGGCAAGATATTGATAAATTGCTCCAAGACTACCTTCTCGACCACCTGAGGCCCGGTTTGCTGTTCCGGCTCTAACCAGCGCCAGCCGGCTTCCCTCAACCTTTGTGCCACAGCTTGGGGTCTTGCTCCGGGAGGGTTCGTTTCCTGCCTAAACCTTTGGCGATAGAACTCTGGTGTAACCCCTAACTGGTCCATTATAGCCTCTTTTACTTTAAAATAATGTAGGGCTTCATGCGGATCTAGGCTCCGATAGGCCAGCTGAGCTGGGCACGCGAGGTAGGGAGCTAGAATCGTTGCCCAATGTTGCTCTGGCCACCGGGCGGATGTGGCCACCCGTTCGAAGGTGACCAAGAACGCTTCAGGGTCGTCTAAGGGCCCCATCTTGGCCAACCTTACTGGCAACTGGGCCAGGGCCCCCCTTCCACCACCTCGTCGCCCTGCCCCCCGGGATGTCCTCGTCCCAGAACCCCCCATTGCCTCACCCACCGCTCTTGGTTCGCCTGGAACTGGTCTGCCACCTCGGTGAGGAGCTGTCGCTGTTAATCCTGGTGCTGTACTGCCAGCTGTTGCAGGAGGGCCGTCTGCTGTTGGTGCTGCTGCCGTTGGTTTTCTGTTAACCACTTAAACATGTCTGACGCCTCCATGTTTGCCTGGGGCCCTTGCCTTTACTTCAGTCTCCACCAGTTCGTAGTGCTACCTCTACCACCTCCTTTTCCCAATTTTTTTCACCCCCCCTTTTGTCTAGGAGGTTCATGGTGCCCACATTCTCCACCATGTGTGGGGGTTTGTCCTGCTCCCCCTCCTCTTCTTGCCTTTTTGTCTCCTAGTCACAATCCCCTTTTTCCCGCGTCGGTATGCCTACAGCCACGGAACTGCGGGGAGGGGGGTCCGGGCCCACCCTCTCTCCAGGACCCCAGCCCAGGGCCCTAAAGACAGATTCTCAAGGACCTGTCCCACCGGAGGGGTAACAACCCTCAACCCACTGGTGCGCCGGCTCCTTGCCCTGCCCTGGGCTACTTCCACCCTGCTTGGCTTACCTCGGCTTCACCTATTCTTTCCTCCTGCTCAGCCCCCGCCCCCTTCTCAGCTCCTCCATTCCCCCATTTAAACTCGCCGCGGCGGGGACGTCTCACATCAGCCCCCGTGGCCCCGCCCCCCCTTTCCCTCCTGCTGAGAGCTCCCTTGCGGCACCCTCTGTTCTGCCGTTCAGCTGAGCCGCCGCCGTGCTACAAGGCGCACATGCTCCTACCGAGCCCCGCGCTGCCCCCAGGAGTGACAGGGCGATCGCGGGGTCAGTGCGGGGTGGGCCCGCTTCACCGGGGTATGCGGGTCCCGCCCCATCACACTGAATCAGATGCCATCAACAAACGGTTGATTTTCAGTGGTTCAGGTTCTGTAGTTTTCAAATCAATTTGTTGTTCTTTTAAGACTCAGAAAACATGCTCCATAGCTCATCTCCCCCATGTTTTGGAAGGAACTTCAGATTCTTAAATCTTACATCAAATGTTGTTGCTAGCTTTAGAAAGCTCACATTTTTGCATTTTACTCAAATATGCAGTGAAAGTATTCTTAAAACAAACAACAGTCATCAACTAAAACTGCTATAACATGAAACATATGGCAGAATGCAAGTGAAACATGGAGCAGGACCCCACGGAGTTCAGAGACAAATTTAATTAAAGCATTATTTTCTTAAATGAATGTTATTGGCATGGAAGTAAGTCTAAAATGTTGGCTGAAGCATGAAGTGGGATATGAATGTTTAACATATCTTGCATATAAAAACCTTGCAATGCTGGCTACAAAAGTGCCATTCAAATGCCTGATCTCGCTTTCAGGTAACATTGTAAATAAGCAGGCAGCATTATCACCAATAAACAAACTTGTTTGCCTTAGTGATTGGCTGCACAAGAAATAGGACTGAGTGGACTTGGAGGCTCTAAAGCAGTGGTCTCCAACCTTTTTACACCCAAGATCATTTTTTAAGTCTCAGAACAGGCGAAGATCTATTGCCCTGATCCTTCCTTGAATCCCCGCCCTCTCTATTCTCCTGTCCATCACTTGCTACCCCCAGCCCAGCATAGTTTATTTTTTAAATTTTGCAATATATAAAATTAAAATCACGTTATGGTTATGAAATAAATGGTCTGTTTTTAATTCATGCTATTTAAATGTCAAACGAAGCATTTACGATTATACATTTTGTTCTCTGCTATTTTGTAAATCTAAAATCAAGTATTGATAATTATATATTTTTCTTCCAGTAACAAAGTCTCAGTGTGACACCTGTGACTGAACAGTATCTGCCAGTGTCTTGAAGTCTGGGTTGTAGTCTGAGATTGCTAGTTGTATACAATCCATCAGATGGGCATCTGTGATCCTGCGCTCAGCCTGGGAAGCTTGCTTCAGCATAGCTGGAGCTAGACGCAGCCTCCCTGGGCTGAGCGCAGGGCAGCTGGGCTGGAGGGAAGAGAAGTGCCTGCTCGGCCAGTTGGCCATGGCACTCAGCCAGGGTGCACCAAGCTCCACGTGGGCAGGCTCAAAGGAGAAGCCGCCGATCAGCTGGAGTGCGCGGCAGCCTCTTTCAGCTGAAAGCCATAGTCAGCTTGCTGGGATGTTTCAGCCCTCCTGACCTCCCAGCTCCCACCATTCCTCTCAGCTACTCACCTGTGTTGTTGCTCGGTGAGTAGCTGCTCCTCAGATGAGGAAATCTAATGTAAGTGTACTGCGTAGGTGCGCAGTTCAAAGAGAGGGCTCAAGAGCTACTCTTAGAGCCCCTGAGATCTACCGGTAGATCACGGTCTACTGGTTGGTGACCATGGCTCTAAAGTCTTACATTGTTTTATTTTTAAATGCAGTTATGTAATAAAATTGTACATGTATAAGCTGAACATTCACGATAAAGAGATAGCAGTATTTGTCTGAGGTAAATTGAAAAATAGTCACTTTTCCCCCAAAATGGGGGAAGGGGTGGAGGCTCTGGACTTGGGTTGAGGGATTTGAAGTGTAAGAGGGGTTCTAGGATGAGTGTGAATATTTGTAATTAAAATAATATAGAGTGAGCACTATATTCTGCATTCCAAGTAATTAAAATCAATATACTGTATTTTAAAATGTTTATATATATATCCAAAATAGTTAATACATTTCAATTGGTACTCTATTTAACAGTGTGATTTAAGACCGTAATTAATAGTGTTTTTTTAATCCTAGTTAATTTTTGAGTTAATCATGTGAGTTACCTACGATTAATCGACAGCTCTAGTTTACAGTGTAGTAGCATAAGTATTATATGGAAGTTGAAAGGAAACTGATGAAAACAAATGCATGCAATTTCATTTACATTTATGTCTCAATTGTTAATATTAAAATAACATAGATCATCATCATTAATTGCAGCAATTTGGGTTCTTGCAGAGAGAAGTGGAAGATAAGTTTCTGCAAAGATTAGTTTAGGAAGGGAGCTCCTTGCATGAGTGATTAGCATGGAGGAAGTTGTGGAGATATTTTTAGGAACAGCATAGGAAGTCTGGCAAAACAAATTGTCCTATAAGTGCATGTGATTGCCCCATCGTGTTGGGGATATACAGCTTCTCACAAGGGCTAAGCAAGCAGCTGACAATGCTATTGGTATTGCACAGTGGAACAATTCAGAGATTTCATTCTACATTACTGTAAATGGAATTTATAACTGAGTTAATGATATTGGGTGGCACTATAATTATCTTTATTAATTTTTAGAAAACAGGTGAATATAAAGAAAATATAATATTATAATAGTGTAGTATTAACCTAACCTATGTTAAAGAGAGAGATTTAGTTGAAGTTAAATTTATAGGCAGTTTGTTAAAGTAGCAGTGCACATTAGAAGGTACATTAGAGCCCCATTGATTTTAATATGCCATTCAGTAACTGAACATAGGTTAAAAATGCAGCTTAACCTCCATTTGTATTTTTTTAATTAATTTAAATTATTTTCTGTACATATACTAATAAATACAGCAATATTGTGTTTTTCTTCCTTCCGTGGTGCTATCTGACCTGCTGACACTCTGCAGCAGGCACTTAATCAGAAAGTGGGCTGGGGCTAGGCAGAGGAGTAATGTCAAGGTTTCCTGAGACAGTAAGCCACCCTTGTCCTTGAGAAGTAAAGTGAAGGGGTTTTGTAGATCTATAATAGTTTTAAAATGTCTAATTGATAGTATGCACAGAATAATGTGGAATAATCTACATGACACATGAGGAAACATTTTCACATACTTGTTCGTTTTTAAAAAATCTTGTATTCAGGTAATTTATCTTGCTTTACCAAGAGAGGTCCACCAAAAGTCTAAGTGATTAGAATTAGTTTACTGCTTTGTAGATGAGTTTGATTCCTTAACATTGCAGGGGCCCAGTCTCGTACTCATTGTATTAAATAGTAATTTTGTACTGACTTCAGTGGGGACTAGTTTGGACCCTAATAATACTACCTAGCCTAGGTCTTACATATTTCCTTTCATTAGTAGATATCAAAACACTTTACAAAGTGAGCCAATATCATTATCACCGTTTTACAGAGAGGAAAACTGAATAACAGAACCATGAAATAATTTACCCCAGGTCACCCTGCAGGCCAGTGGTAGACCTGGGAATAGTACCCAGGTGAACATGAGGCACAGACTAGTGCACTCCTGGACCATATGATAGATGCTGATATCAGGGTACATTCAAAGGAGTGCAGAGAAATTGTGATGTGCAATAATATCCTGAAAAAGATTATTAAGGTGTCAGTACTAGATTACAACTGTTGTAGTAATGAGGCGGGTTTTAAAGTAGGGAGAAAGACTCACAGGATTGTCAACTGATCCAAACACCCTTCCCTACCCCTTCACTAAGGCCATGCCTCTTCTCTGCTCCTTCTCCAACGGCCTTACCACACTCACTCCATCCCTCTCCCCTTATTCGTTCATTCTCCCCACCCTCACCTTTACCAGGATGGGGGAAGCAGTGGAGGTTCTCTTGCTGAGCTGAGGAGTTTGACGAGTGGGAGAGGGTTCTCGGATGAGCCTGGGGCAGGGGTTGAGGTACAGGAGGGGATGTGGGATGCAGGTTTTGGGAAGTAGATTGGGTATAGGAAGGGGCTCAGGATTGAGGCAGGGGTTGCAGTGAAGGAGGGAGTTTGGGTGCAGGAGGGGGCTCAGGGCTAGGGAAGGGGCTTGGGTATGGGCTCTAACCCGATGGTGCTTTCATTGGGTGTTTCCTGGTCAGCAGCATTGCAGAGACAAGGCAGGCTCCCTGCTGCTGCTGGTCACTGATGCAGGAGGGCTAGGACAAGCTCCCAGCATGTCCTGGTCCTGTGCCACTCCCAGAAGTGTCCAGCATGTCCCTATGGCCTCTAGGGAAGGGCGTGAGCTAGGAGGCTCTGTGTACTGTCCCTGCCCACAGACACAACCCCCTCAAGTTCCAGTGGCCAAGTTTCCTGGCTAATGGAAGCTGTGGATTCAGGATGCGAGTGGCACTCAGGATGGGGGTGGCATGCAGAGACCCCCTACTGTCCCGTCCAAGAGACACAGGAATATGCCAGACAGTTCTTGGATCAGTGTGGAACCAGGGAAGGAAGGGAGCTTGCCTTAACCCCACTCTGCTGCTGAACTTTTAGCAGTTCAAAATCTTCCAGATTGCTGCATTAACCTCTGGGATACTAAGCCCCATTCTGTGAAACTCCCACTAAAATCAGGAGGGTTGGCAACTCCAAGGCGGAGGAGAGTAAGAAGGCAGTAAAGATTAAATAACAGTGGATGAAACATTTTTGATGGGTGAATTTAATCTTGCAGTTTATATATCAGCTATTAAAAAAAAGGAGAGAAACCCAAATCTGCTAAAATGACAACAGCCCTGTAGTTAAGAATTATAACTTGAGTCATAGTAACATAATAAAAATACCCAGCTCTAAATAGTATGCATTATTAAAAATACTATTTGTTTACATACTGATCTGATGATAGTAATGGTATTAAATTATGGAACCATAGAGCATTTTAACCTGTTTCAAATAATCTAACCATGTCCTTTGGCTTTGCCTTAGGCCAAAAATAACAAAATGTACTGCAAGCACATCGGTAGCCATCACAGCATAATTAAAAGCACAAAATTAATTAGATAAAATGGTAACCATAAAATATATTAAGGATAGCTTAGGTTGATGGGATAGTGCACCTGTTTTAACTCAGTTGTATGATTAAGTGTGATATATAGCATAAACATAAGCTATTTAAGTATTCTAATTTCCCAGCATATTTACTTAAAGTATACTCAAGTCAGAGGCCTACAATTAGCCACAATAAAATAGATATTTGTAGTTTAACTTTCAAAATATCTCTCACTTTCATGTGATTCAAAATGTCAACACATTGTCATGCCTTTGTACCTTGCAGAGAAAGGATATCAATTATCTGTTTCATGGAGGAAGGGGCAAACATGGTCTCTTGGTTTGGTGTTGATTTATAAAGAATAATTTTCTTCCACGTATTTTTTTGTTGAAAGAAAAAATATTGAAATTGAATACAACATGTGTGAGGCACTGCTTGCTCAGTTTTGATTAGTGGTGTGTAGAAAGCTGGAACAACCCTTTCGAAACATCTTTTTACTTCATACATGAATTTAATGCCTAGTATGGAGAGGCATTGGTTTTACAGCCCTGCCTCTAGCCAGAAATAGGTACAGCGGGGTAAGCCCTGGACCTGTCTTCAGCCTTTGTGTACATACCCAATCAGTATAGTTCCCTGCCACCCTGACCTGGATGGACAACCTCGGCGCAACCATTCAGGCCTTAGAACATGGGTGGGCAATAATTTTTGATGAGGAGGTACTCCAAGATTTTGATAAGTGGTCAAGGGCCACAGTTTTCTATGGAGAGGCTGCGGGGTTTTGGACAATGATTGGGGGCAAAAGGGAGTCTGGGGTAGAGGACTGGGGTGCAGGAGAGGGTGTGGGGTCTGCAAGGTAGTTTAGGTGAATGAGGGGGTTGTGACCTGGGGCAGGGCAGGGGATTTAGGTCAGGGCTGGGGAGGGCGGATGGGTGCAGGAGAAGAATTTGGCCTGGGGGAGGGATTTAGGAGGGAGTGGAAGATGGGTGGGGGGGAGGAAGGGGAGTTGTGATGTGGGGTAGGGGAGAAGGAGGAGGGTGCAGAGAATTTGGGTTGTGACATGAGACAAGGGATTGGAGTGTAGAGTCCAGGAGGGGATATGGGTGCAGGAGAGGATTCTGGCCTGGGGTAGAGTTTAGGAAGTGGGTCCAGGGTCTGGGAGGGTGCTGGGGGGGAGGGAGGAAGTGGGGTGCCAGAGGCAGGCTCTGGCTGGGATGCACTTACCTAAGCATCCCTCTCAGGAAGGCTTCCCCCGAGCAGCCCCAGACTACTGGCTGGCTGCGCATATGGCTCTCCTTGCTGTGAGGAGGGGGCAGGGATCAAGAGGCTTCATGCGCTGTCCTAACCCCAGGAAATCTCTCAGCTCCTATTGGCTAGAAACCTACCAATGGGAGCTGAGAAATTGTGATGCACTGCCCCCCAGCAAAATCTCCTAGCTCCCACTGTCCGGTTTCCTGCCAGTAGGAACTGAGGGTATGTCTACACTGCCATCCTAGTTCGAACTAAGGTGGCTAATGTAAGCATTCGAAGTTGCAAATGAAGCCCGGGATTTAAATAGTGCGGACTCCGTGCCTGCGGCTACATGCGGCATGGAGTAGGTAGTTCAAATTAGGCTCTCTAATTCGAACTACCGTAACTCCTTGTAGAACGAGGTGTACCGGTAGTTCAAATTAGAGAGCCTAATTTGAACTACCTATTCCATACCGCGTGTAGCTGCGGGCACGGAGTCCGCACTAACGGGGATTTAAAAGTGGTGGTGCCCGGCAAGATGCAAATGAAGCCCGGGATATTTAAATCCCGGGCTTCATTTGCAACTTCGAATGCCTACGTTAGCCTCCCTAGTTCGAACTAGGGTGGCAGTGTAGACATACCCTGAGAGATTTTGCTGGCGGGGGGGAGGCTGGGTCAGCATGCTGAAACCTGTCTCTCCCTCCCTTCTCCCTGCAGTGCTGAGCATCATAGGAAGCAGTCAGGCACTTTGATCTGCACTGCTTCCTGCCGCAGGGGCAGGCGCTGACCGGATCAAAAGGCTTGGTGGGCTGGATCCGGCCCGCAGGCCAGATTAGCCTGCTCCTGCCTTAGTATGGGGTGGAGGTCTAGCAACAGGAAGGAATTTAGGAAACTCTCACCAACCAGAGAGCACAGCTGTCAGTGAGGCTGCTCAGGGCAGTTCTACACGACCACTTTTATTGATACAAGTTATGTTGCTTGGGAGTATGAAAAAACACACCCCACTCTTTAGAAACACAAGTTACAGCAACCTAAATGCTGTCCTCACTGACGTTATGTCTGCAGGAGACACTCTCCCATCAACTTACCTATCACCTCTCGCAGAGCTGGAATAATTATGTCCATGGGAAAGCTTTCTTCTGTCATTCATTATAATACTTTAGGCTTACCATTTATCTGTTGCTGTCCTTTGTTGCTTGTCAATTTTATTCTAATTATCGAGTGGATAGGAATCTGTCTTTCTTTAGAGTGCACTAGGGTCTGCCAGAAATGAATCTTTAGTGCTCTTGGAGCAGGTTATAAATTAGCTACCCAAGAGGTACTCTGACCTTTTTCGTGAGGTCTAGGGTTAAACTTGTTTCCTCTCTTCCATCTATACTCCTGCATTGAGTTGTTCATTTTGTTTGAGAGTGACATTGCTGGGAAATGGCCTCCTCTATTTATGTACAGAACAAGGGCTATACTGTACACGCAACTGCAGTAGGAGATAATACATGCTGCTTCACTAATAACTTCAAGATATTCAGTCTCTGTGATGGCTCAGTTCTGGGTCTCTCTGGAATAAAGTGCCGACAGTATGCTTGTTTTATGATGTGAATGTGTGTTAACTGGAGACTGATATCACTTGACTGTCCACTGGAGATTTATCTCACTGAGGACCAGAAACTAAACTTGAACAAAGACTTGAGCAGTAAAATTCTAATGTTTTCAGTTTGTTTAGTTCTTTTGCTGTTTGGATATGAGCTCACAGCACAACACTGCAGCAAAGAAAGACAATACCACCCTGGGGTGTATATATAAAGATATCACTTGTAAGGCAAAGGAAATAATGGCTTGGTTAGATAGCACATCACCATGCATTTTTGTGCTCTTCATTATAGAACAGAACATCAGAAAGTTAGAATGTCTCTAGACTACAGGGTTTTTTTGAAAAATGGTGGCCTTTTTAAAAAAACTTGCCCTGCGTCTAGACTGCCGCCATGTTCTTTCGAAATTAAATCGAAAGATTGTGGCAGTTTTTTCGACCACAGTAAACCTCATTTTATGAGGAAGAATGCCTTTTTTTGAAAGTGCTCTTGCAGTGAGCACTTTATTTCAAAGTAGTTGCAGTGTAGATGCTCTCTTTCGAAAGAGGCTTGTAGTCTAGATGTAGCCTTAGAGGAAGAGTTCATAGACAACTAAAAGAGATTCAGCAACTGAAGAGCATGACTAAAGAAGAGACTCAGGGTATGTCTACACTACAGCACTAATTCAAACTAGCTTATTTCAAATTAGTTAATTCGAAATAAGCTAATTCGAAATAACACATCTAGACCCAAAAACTAATTCGAATTAGTGTTTTGCTAATTCAAAATAGCACGTCCACACTGATTGGACGCTGGGTCTCATTTTAAGGGCAGCTGAAACCGGTTCTGGCAGGGCATCAGGTCAGTAGTTGCTTTGTGTGGCTGCTGTCTGAGGCTATCTGAGGTTCGTGCTTAAAGGGACCCCCCTGGACAGCCAGTTCTCAGCTTTTTCACTTGCCTGCCTACCTCGCCGAGGGACAGCAAAGCATTTTCCTCGCCGCCTGCCTGTGTTGGTGTTCCCATTGGGGATGCTGCTGCAGTTGGCACCATGGAGCCAGAGCTCACCCTGGGCATGCTGTTCCAGTTTTTGGAATTGCTGCTGAAAGCCTGCCAGCAATGGCTGGAGGATACCTGGCACCATCTGGTGCATATCAGCCCCCTGCCTCTCCTCCTGGCCTCCCTGGGAGCTGTGGAGGAGCTGCAGCAGTGCCCGGATGCCAGCGTGCCCCACCGCATCTGGCATCTGGACACCAGCAACGACTGGTGGGACTGCATCGTCCTGGAGTGCTATCAGCAGTGGACCCAGAACTTCAGGATGAAGGACACTTTCCTGGAGCTCTGTGAGTGGCTCGCCCCTGCTCTGCGGCGACGAAACACTCGCATGAGGCCCGCCATCCCCCTCCAGAAGTGTGTGGCCATCGCCCTGTGAAAAGTCTCCACGCCAGACAGCTACTGATCCGTCAGGAACCAGTTCGGCGTGGGGAAATCCACCGTCGGAGCAGTGCTCATGCAGGTATGGCACTCACCGGCCACTGCGCCGGAGGGGAAGTGGGGCTGCTAGGAGGGGATGGGCCGCTCCAGGGAAAACGGGGGGGAGGAGGCGAAAGTGTCCCGCACGGGAGTGTTCGGTCTGTCCCAGCCATGCTACACGCCACCCGCGGCGGCCAGGATCATAGCGGGGGTCACTTCTGGGAGTGGGGCACGGGGCAGTGCCAGGGAATTAACACTCCCAGCCACCCTGGCGCTCCAGTGATTCGCAGTTTGTTGTGTCTCTCTGCAGGTGGTCAAGGCCATCAACAGGGTGCTGCTCTGCAGGGTGGTCCACCTCGCTGACCCGGACGTGGTCATCTAGGGGTTCGGTGCCCTCAGCTTCCCCAACTGCAGGGGGGCGATCAACAGCACATTCCCATCCATGCCCCAGAACACCAGGCCTCCCTCTAAATAAACAGGAAGGGTTACTTCTCCGTGATCCTGCAGGCCATTTCTGACCACCGGGGCCAGTTCACGGACATTAATGTGGGCTGGTCTGGCAAGGCACACGACTCACAGGTGTTCCGCAACTCCTCCGTGTGCTGGAGGCTGCACGCCGGGACCTTCTTCCCCGACCACCACATCAGGGTCGGGAACGTGGACATGCCCGTCTGCCTCTTGGGGGGTGCGGCCTACCCCCTACAGCCCTGGCTGATGAAGCCGTACACGGGGCACCTCAACCCCTCCTGGCAGGCCTTCAGTACCAGGCTCACCAGGGCCCACATTGTGGTCGAAGGGGCCTTTGGATGCCTGAAAGCCTGATTTAGATGCCTCCTCACCCACCTCAACCTTGCCGAGCACAATATCCCTCCCGTGGTAGCAGCATGTTGTGTGCTGCACAATGTATGTGAAAGGAAGGGGGAGGCTTTCCTGCCAGCCTGGATAGCTGAGGCTGAGCACATGGCTGGCCAGTACGCACAGCCCTGCATCGCCGCCATCAAGAAGGCCCAGCGGGGGGTCCGTTCAGATCTGGGAAGCCCTGCGGGAGAGCTTCCAGGTGGAGGAGGACTGAACTGTCCCTGCAAGCCCCACTGGGGCCTTCTTCCACCCTCACCTCCTTCCCCTTTCCCCTCTCTAACCCCCCTTCCTAATGTAAAATAAAAACACCTGTTTTTCCAAAAAACCCTCTCTTTATTGTTCATAACTGGGGTGGGGGAAGGAGAAATGAGGGTGGGAGAGGGGAGGGGGAAACCTGGGAGGAGGGAGCAGGAAGGGAAGGGAAAGCTCAGGCTTGGGGGTCCTGCTGGCTCTCCCGTCCAGTACTGCGAGCGCAGGGGCATTGGGGGGGGAGTGGGTGTGGAGGGTGGGGCAGGAGGGACGAGGGGTGTGAAGGAAGCGGGAGGGGAAACACGGGTGGGAGGGGGAGTGAGAGCTGGGGTGGCCGCAGGGGCCGGAGCAGGAGGAGGCAGGAACCTGTCCACCAGGGTCTGGAGGTGGCCTCTGAGGATACGGCCCTGCTCCTCCAGCACCTATAAGCTCTGCTGCTGCAGCCGCTGCTGGGTCTTCCCGGACCCAGTGGTCCTGGGTGCAGAGCTGGTGCTCCAGTAGCCGCAGGTGCTGCCACTGGTAGTCCTTCAGGTTGCAGGTGTGCCTGCTGGCCTGGGTGCGGGTGGCTGTTGCTCTGCAGTCCCAGATGCTGCGGCTGTGGTGAAACAAGAGCAGTGGTCAGTTCTCCCTGGGGACACAGTGTGTGAAACTCAGCCCCCCTCTGCAAGGCGAGGTCGGCATGTGGGGAACAGGCCAGGGCCCCTGCATATCACCCAGCTGCTGCTCCATGGTGGGTTAGGCCCAGGCGCATGGTCCCTGTGCTCCCTCTCCACCCCTCCCATACACATAAGAGGAGCATGATGGCACTCACGTGTGGAGCCCTCCCCAGCCTCGGACGACACAGCCGATGTGCTCTGTGGAATGCCTCGGGGGTCCTGGGCAGGCTCCCTGCAGGCTCCTGGCTCTCAGCATCCTCCTCCTCCTCCTCTGTGTCAGGGACGGGGCCCTCTGCCCCGGGGTCTATCACCACCCGGGGGGCATGGACTGCGTGAGACCCCAGAATGCGGTCCAGGGCCTCATAATGAGGGCATGCATCCAGGTCAGCCCCTGGCTGGGAGGCCCTGGAGTAGGCCTGCTGCAGGTCCTTGATTTTGCAGCGGACCTGCTCCTGGGTCTGCATGTGGTCTGGTTGACAGCCATGCGGCTGTAGATGGCCATGTTCCTGTGGCTAGTGTGGAGATCGTGGACATTGGAGGCCTCCCCCCAAACCTCTATGAGGTCCACGATCTCTGCACTAGACTAGGCGGGTGCCCACCTCTTACGGCCTTGGGCAGGCTGCTGGGAGCTGCCAGCCTGGTCCCGGGAAAAGGCGGAGGACTGGGTGGCAGCGGGTGGCTGGCTCATGCTGTACCAGGTGCAGGGTCTGCTGGCTGGGTGCTGGCAGGCTTGCAACTGGCACAAGCACTGTAGCCAGACCGTGCCCCTTTAAGGGCTCTGGGGCCGGGAGGGGGGGGGCAGAAGAGTTTTCCTGGTTTGGCCCAGAATGGCCACCAAGGCAACCTGGGAAGGGCTAGCCTCCCACTAGTTCGAATTAAGTGGCTACACACCCCTTAATTTGAACTACTTAATTCGAACTAGGCGTTACTCCTCGTAGAATGAGGTTTACCTAGTTCGAATTAAGTGCTCCGCTATTTTGAATTAAATTCCAAATAGTGGTTTGCATGTGTAGCCCCTATTAAAGTTAATTCGAACTAACGGCTGTTAGTTCGAATTAACTTTGAAGTGTAGACATACCCTGAGTGATTTTTATATAAATCTTGGAGGAAAAATGACTAAGAGGTTTATGAAGCTATGTCTGCTCTGCACAGTTATTTCAGAATAAGCTATTCCAGAATAGTTATTCCAAAATAGCTTATTTTCAAATAGCACATCTACACTGCAGGGAAGCCTCAAAATGAGTCCAAGGTAGGCATCCCTAATGTAGATGTGCTATCTCGATTTAGAGCCCCAGAAGGAATAACTTAGAATGGACCTGGTGAGGGGCTATTTCAAAATAGCAGAAGTGGAGTGTCTACAGATGCCTTATTTCAAAATAACTATTTCAGAATAGGGGTTATTCCTCATAGAGTGAGGTTTACAGAAGTCAGAACAAGCTGTCCATTATTTCAAAATTATTTTAAAATAACAATTACTGTGTAGAGGCACCAATGCTATGGAGAGGTTTTACAGCACTGTGGAGGAATTCCACATAATGAGTGAGGAAGTGAAGGTGAACTAGATCCTTCTCTTTATCCTTTTCCAAAATATAGGCGGTCCCTGACTTGCGACATGGTCGGTTCCTGGGGAGGCGTTGCAAGTCGGGTGCATCATAACTCGAACTCTCATATACAATAGGCATCATGTGCCATCGTAAATGCAGGGCAAGGACGCAAGTTGGGGAGTTTCGGCCCTTTCTACTCTGCCAAAAATGATTGTAAGTGGTGGGGGTCGCAACTCGAGTGGTTGCATCTTGGGGGTTTCCTGTATAAGAACATGTTGATGGGGGACAAAACTGAAAAAAGCCATTTTAAAACAGAGAAAAGAAAACTTTTTACACAAGAGCTAATCTACCTGTTGAACTCATTATCCAGCTACACTGAAAGGAGGGCAGAAGATGTTTGACATGAGTTTAATCAGGCCACAGCTTTATTATTAGTTGTCTGGAACTAACCAGCAGATAAGGATACATTATTTATACGCGTATTTATTCTGTATTACCTGGGGAATTTCCATCAGCTCCCCCTTTTTTTCTCTCCAGGTCCCTCCAGCAGATCCATTGCTGGGACCTTACCATCCACCCCCATCTTAAGAAGTTTAAGGCAGGTTAAAAGAATATGAAGTTGGCTCCCTGCCATAACAATCATAGGAGTCCCCAGCTGTTCCCATTTGTTTCTTTAACAAACACCCCTTTTCCAGCCATGTATCTGGTCATTATATACTTTTTTGTGGAGTACTTGCACTGCGCTTCTACCCTACACTTGCATGAGTTGCAAAATATAGATGATCCCCTTCATGCCATGCATAACAGAGCTCTTCCTAAACCCACTGTCCACAAAGGCAGAAAATCCAACTGTATCCAGGCCAATATGATGGTAAGGAGAAAAATTCTTACCGAGCCTCCCCCCCTAAAAATGGGCCCACTAGCATGCCCACAGCAGGTCTTGCCAAAATGTGGTATTTTATGACCTAAATGGCAGAGAGTGTGGGTGCTGTTTCGGCCTGCTCAGTGAAACATGAAAGCTTCCTGTGTGGAGCTGCCCCTTGGAAACCCTGCATTCTCAGAGGATGTGTCAGTGATCGTGCTTGACCCTTTTTGCACCTCACTTACAGGTGCGGTCATTGTCACAAAGCACACTGCTTAGTAGAAGTGTAGAAGAATTATTTAGTTCTTTATATGGATAAATATACACTTGGAGGAGAGGAAGATGATGAGGAAAAGTCAACATGGATTGATCAAGGGCATCGCATGACTGACCAAACTGATTACCTTCTAAGATAAGATAACAGGCTCTGTGGATATGGAGAAGGCAGTGGATGTGCTATTCTTTGACTTTAGCAAAGCTTTTGATATGGTCTTCTATAGTATTCTTGCTAGCAGGTTAAAGAAGTATGGCCTGGATAAATGGACTATTAGGTAGGTATAAAGCTGGTTAGATCATCTGACTCAATGAGTAGTGATTAACAGTTCAATGTCTAGAAATGAGGTCACCAGTTTTGGGTGCCCCACTACACTTTCCCCCACTACAGAAAGGATGTGGACAAATTGGAGAGTCCAGCAGAGGGCAACAAAAATGATTAGGTAGCTGGAGTACATGAGTAAAGTAAGCTTATTTAATTTGCAGAAGAGAAGAATGAGGGAGGGATTTGATAGCCAGATTCAGCTACCTGAAGTGGGTATCCAAAGAGGATGGAACCAAGCTATTCTCAGTGACAGAACAAGGAGCCATGGTCTCAAGTTTCAGTGGAGACAGGTTAGGAAAATCTATTTCACTAGAAAGGTGGTGAAGCACTGGGATGGGTTCTTTAGGGAAGTGTTCGAATCTCTATCCTTAAAGTCTTTTAAGGCAAGACTTCACAAAGCACTGGTTGGAATGCATTGAACAGAGGGTTGGACTAGATGAGCTCCTGAAGTCTCTCCATACTTCTATGATTCTATGATAGGAACTTTGACCGCATAATGTTAGCTCTCATGGCATAAAACAGGCATCTCAAACTGGTGGCCCCTGGGCTACCTAAGGACCAACCATTTTTTCAATCCAACCTGGGAGTCCCTGAGGCTGTGTGCCTGTACTCATCTCCCAAGACCCACCCCATCTTCTCCCCCATTGCACCCCTTCCCTCAAGAGATGCGACCTCGGGGATTACCGGGGAGTCTTGGCATGGGGTGGCAGCAGGGTCTGAACTCTCACACTAACCACAGTGGAGAGAGCCACAAGGAAGCAGAGCAAGTGCACATGCCAGTGTGGGGGGCCCGACTCCTAACGCTGTCCCGTGCCAGGCCTCCTGGTAATCCCCAAGGCCACATCTCTTGAGGGAAGGGGTGCAATGGAGGGAATATGGCAAGGTGGTGACAAGAAGGGACAGGGTGGTGGTCAGAAGGGTCCAGGCTTGAAGGATGGGCCCCACCTGGGCCGAAAAGCTCCCAGAACAAACTGTGAAAATACTTGTGCTGTAGATGGCCCATGGCTGTCAGTTTGAGAACCAACCGCTTAGCTAGAGACTTTAAGGAATTTCTCCAATGAGGACATATCAGTTTCAAGCATTTCCTTTGACTGGTGCCGTATTGGTTTTATCAGAGACAGGATCCTGGCTAGATGGACCACAGCTCTGCTCTTGCACGATATATTGTGTGTCTCCACAGTCTGTGTTGCATTCATTTGTCCCTCCTGTGCAATGTGATCTTTGTTTCCCTCATTGCCTGATACTTATGGCACTGTTGTCCTTTTTTTTCTCTGGTGTCTCCTGCTTTGCCTAAGAAGAAAATGTGTGAGGCTGAGAATAAAAATCAGAGTGGCAATAGATAACATCTTTAGACAATGCCATTGAATGGGCTTAGACATTCTGTTCCACATGATGACTGCATACATTTGTAGGTATTTGAATGTGTATATGTACTAAATTTGTAGGTATTGGTGGTGCTAAATTTGAATGCACAAAATAGTGTTCTGTTTGTATTGCTTCTTCTGCAAGTTTGTTAAAATGTGTATTCACCAATTTGTCTCTTGCTAGGTTTTTACATATCTCCATACAATGCATCTGACTGCTTGCCATGTTTATGCCACAGAACTGGTTCAGTAAATCAGGTTTGTAATGGTTTAACTGGCCAATGTGTTTGCCAAGATGCTTCAATAACTGGTCAGAGATGTGACCGCTGCAGAGAACTTCATTTTGGATTTGATTCTGATTCAGGGAGGTGAGTATTGTATTATTATTTTTTTTTTATAAATACAGTTTATTTCCAATTTCTTTTTTTTATTTCCTCACCCCAACTAACTCTAAAATCTGTAGTAACAACAATATCATCTACTTTAAACAATCTTTCACCCTCATTTTGTGGTGCATCAAATTTACACATGGTATCATACACCAACGACACATTTTCCCAGTTTTGCCATTGACTGCAGTGGAAGCATAATTAAAACCATATATTCCACGTCTCATGTTATAATTGTATGAGGATTGTCTCATTACCATAATTCTATATGTGAAATAGTCAGCTATTAAGATATTTGGTGTGGTACTTGGAAAAAATGTGTGTAATCACAAATTAATCAATAATTAACCCTGGTGGAAAAATGTTAGTGAAAATTAAATTTCTCTGGAGAAGAGTAGCAAAAATTAGATGCCCCCCATATTTTGTATTGACACTAAAAGAAATGTAAAATGTGCAGAGAATGGATTGATTTAATTACAGACTTTTCCATTTCCAAAATCTTGTAGTCCTAGAGGAGTAGAATTCTCTCTATCAGCACTCTAATTTTGCGGTGCACGTGTCCTAGCTATCTGAGAGCCTTTGTGCACACTAAAATAGTGTGACTATACTTCCTTGAATTTCTGAGATACATCAGTAGGTGATGCATTGTTATTCTGTCTATTGCTCTATCTTTTTCTTGCAGCTTCTTCTCTTGCTTGTCTAATCCCCACAATCTCAATTTCCTTTCTTATGTTGTCCAATAAGATTTCACAGGCACTCATATTATCACATTTTCCTGCAGACCATATGATTGTAAAGTATTTTGCTACATTTAATATTTATGCTTTTTAAAAAATAGACATAAATGAAAGTGATACTACACCCCTATGCTAGCCTTGAGTAAAAAAGGAATAAATATACCCTGACTCTAGAAAGTAAGTATATGTCTTCCTGAATGCACTTGACATTATTCTAGTATAGATTTTTTCACTTTAACTTTTATATTATTGTCATCATTAGGCAGGGGATTTTTTAATGTTGTGGATCATAGAGGTATCTGTTTTCGATGGTCTTGGAATCTGTAAGAATGGAATTTTATTTTGTTTCCTGTCACTCTTAATGGTAAGGGATGAAAGTAATATAGTATTTAAGTTACAGAATTCTCCCATTTCAAGCTTAGATCCAGGAAACGGAAGAAGTCTGTGGCTGCTACTGGGCACCTATCTACACTTGAGACTAGTAGGCCCAGTGGATCCAAAAGCCTCTGTGGGCCTCAGGAAAGTTGAGGGGGGTGTCAACTCACAGGGCCAGGGCCCAACAGGGTTGTGGATTTCCTTCAAGGCAGTCCATTATGAATAGTTGCTTTTATGTCTCACTACGTCACTACTATTACAGGCTTAATATTGCCAGATGGTTATACAGCTACTGCAAAGTAATACACCAATAAGCATAGGCAAAGCAATGCATAAAAGAGTAACAGGCACTTGGAAATGCTTATGCCCCATTCTAGTTACTTCTCACCAAGCCGCAGTAGACGTGGCTCCAGCTAGGGGGATCCAGGGCACCCGTCGAGGTCTAGGTCGCTGGTGAGACTCAGTAGACAAGGGACTAGTAACTTCCTGCACAAATTATACTACAATTGTTTACCGGGTGTGCATGTACCTGGCTCAACGCCATTCTTATCACTCTTATGAGCTGAGACCGAGGTCAGACTTGTTTACCGCTTAGTAGTTTCCCAGCTCAAGGCATGGGTTAGAGCTGATAAAGCCCAGCTGCTGTTTGGGCTTGCAGGGTCCCAGGCTATGCTAAGCTTGATACAGCAGGGATGGAAACTTAAATCCCAGGCCTGCTAAGCTGCAGGACCCACATTTAACTTTTATGTGACAGGAGGAAGCCCAGCTCTGCACTCCCAGAAGGGGTGGAACCAAGAGCAGAAGGGGCAAGGCTGAGGGCAGCTGGCCCTCAGCTTTGCCCGAAGTGCAAGGGCACCATTTCGGGAAGGTGGCAGGACAGCAGCTGTGCGCTCCAGGACATGGCTTGCTTTTCATCCAGTTCCCCGGACACGAAAGGAGTGAGGGGAAAGTGCTTGCATTCCATGCCTGCTTCTCATATGCAGCTGGTGAGCTCCTATTTCAGCAGTGCCAACTCTCAGAGCCCCTTTGAATCACCGGGCTCCAGGGCAACTGCCCCTTGGCACCTCCCCTTTCCCTCCCCTGTCGACAGTCCTGAATAGACCAAAAGAATTTATAGACCTTATCAGCTGTGCCTCAGTTTGCTTCCTTGGACTCCCATAGTCCCTGAACAGGTCTATGGAGAAAAGACTCCATGGAGCTTGGCTTTGTAGTTGCTTTTGAGATCTAGTCCTCTCGTGTTAACAGATCCATGATGGTTCCACTATATGTTTCTCCTCTTTTTCAGGAGGATTAATCTATTAAAAGTGATTGTCTTTAGTCATATTTGCTAATGTTTTATTCTTTTTATGCACATTTTAAGACTTCTTTAAGAAAGCAGGGCTGGACTGACTATTCGTGGGTCCTTTGGAGATGGATTGTAAAAAACAGACGATCAACACAGAAGGGCAGGAGGGAGGATAGTCCCCAGCTGGAGTGAGGCAGGGGCTGGGGGTACAGTGGGCTTGGGGATTAGGGTCAGTCATGGGAGTCAGAGAGGATATGGGGGTAAGCAAAGCAAGGTGGAAGAAGGGGCAAATAGGATCCCCACCATCTTTCTCTATCTTTCTCACCAAGCTGCCCCTCCTCCAACAGCAGCTTCCTGCCCTCCAGGATGGGGGTAGACTAACTGCAGTTTATTCCAGTAATCAAGATTTTAGTTTCCAGTAGGGATATTTGATTAACCGATAAGCAAGAGTGTATAGATTAATGCTATAGACTATATGCATTTCCCTCCCTCCAACCAGTACATTTTTTAGCAGACTGGCCAAAAGCCCAGCTCAAGCCTGGTCTGGGACCTACCCTTCTCCCCCCCTCCCCCCCAGCTGCCGTGGCTCTGCATTAAAAGTATATTAGGAGCTGGGTGGGCAGTTCCAGTTCACGCTGGGTCCAGGAGCTCGGACTCCACCTCCATACACAGGCTGCTTGTCACCCTGCACTGCTGCCTCTTTATCAGAAGCAGCAGCATAGGGCAACAAGCAGCCACTCTGCAAGAGGAGCTGGTTTTTAAACTGACTAGCTCCCATCTGGCACCCTGCTCTGCTGCTGGCCCCACCGCCAGGGACTATAGAATAATCGACTTATTGATAAGAATTCATGAGGTTACTTGATTATTCAATTAACCGATATTTAACATCCCTAGTTTCCAGTCAGCACTGATAACCAGACCAGATACTGCCAAGTCTCCTTCCCTAGTGGAGTTTCCAACTGAAGAAAACTGGACACCTGGTAACGTGGGGGCAGAAAAGTGTGGGAAGGATAATTTTTTAAAGTGGGAGGCCTTAGCCTTATGGGAGTGAGGTTGGAGGGGTGAAAAACAAGTGGTGGGAGTGGGGGTTGGGGGTGGAGGAGAGGAGCTAATGGGCAGGACCATGTCTGCTGTGCTGCCCAGGTAGGGACACTCTTCTGGTCCATACCACAGTTTCCAACCTACAGTAGACTAGTAATTGTGGGATCACAATTCCCTGGCAGTATTGCAGCCCACAGCCCAAACATGGCCACACAGGGATCTCCATTCCCAAAGTCAGTGCTCCCTCCTCCTCCCTGACGCTCGCCTGATGGCAACAGAGTGTGAATGGCTCAGAGTCCCAGTGTCCCACCCCACTGCCTCTTCCTCTGCTGCTGCAGCCTCAGAGCTGAGCAGTAACAGGGACTCTGTCCATTCCACTCTTAGACTTCAGGCTTCCTGGCCCCCAGGGGAGATGGAAGCAACCATGGACCCACTGTGAAGCCTCCATCAGTCACTGGAGTGGGCTGCCTGGAGGAATGGGGCGGCAGTGGCTGAGGACTCTTCCTTTTCCAAGCCTGTCAGCCGGTGAGGTGAAGTGGGTGGCAGGTGTAGAAAGAGAAGCCCTCAGCAGGCAAGCCAAGAAAGGAGCCAAACTGTTGTGGATGGGAGCAAGGAGAAGCCCTGGGTCAGCCAGTCAGGAGGGCAGGAGACAGGCTGGAGAGATGAGCTTCTGTTGCAGCCACTGGATTGCAGCAGAAGAGGAGAGACCTGGCTGGGTTAGACTTCTGCTATGTGTGGACCCGGTGTCATCATACCTTTGGTGCCATTCATTTGATATTGTTAAAAAAGAGTGATTTACCATTGTTTGCACGTTCTACTCTGATTTAAGCATTCCCTGTCCCTTTCTAGAAATTTGGAGGTTATGAAATGAATCAAGCAAAGGATATTAGCCATCCGCAATCTAAACATCAGAGCTGTGTTAACTTTGGCTGTTTTTCTATTACTATCCTGTGATATGCAGAGACAGAGTCATGAGGCCTTAAAAATCCACCAGTCTTGCAGGAACCCAAAAGAGTCTTCAGTGGAATTCAGTTTGCAAAGTAGGAAATTCCCTGCAGGATGGGGGAATTTTAGACTCCAGGATTTTACAGTGATTCAGGCAGAATCCTAATGGCCATAAACATTGGCAGAGAGTAGATCAGCCTTACTTCTGTATTGTTTACTATAATAAACTGGTCAATGAACATTACAAATTGTTTATCTATATATATATATATATATATATATATATATATCTATATATATATCTTGACAGATTACTGTTTATGAAATCCACTTAGCAAGTGAGGTTTTCCCATAAGGATGAAAAATTAAGATTTTAAACAGATTGCTGGAGAGGCTCTAACTGCACCTAGAGAGTCAATGTAATAAAGGTTTCTCTATATTAATATTACAAAACCCATTTATCCTCACAAAATCAATATTGCAATTCATTTTGACTTGGTATTTCTCTTTCCATATTTTAAGTGTTTTTCTTTGATTATGTACAATTCTGTTTTAATAAATGTGAAATATGTTTGATTTAAAATGTCTTGGGAAGATAGCATTTGAAAAATAACAAGCTTCTAATTTATTTTGTTAACAGCACTCGAGAATGTTGAAAATATTGCTTATATGTCTGGAAAGTTTCAGGGAATTAGTTTATTTACCACTGAAGTCCTTAATGGCATAAAAATATTGCCTTCACAAATGTATGGCAAACTTTTTAAATAACGTTTTAATGTCATTATTTAGTATATTAATGAAAACTCTGATTCTGGAAACACAAATGAGTAGTCCCATTGAACTCAAGAGGACAACTTAAATATTAGTGTTTGCAGATTGGGGGCTTAAGTTAATAAAGGTGGAAGCCAATATTTTAGTATGTTGGATAGAAGACACTACAAGTACTTCAAACAACCTTTCCCCCTTCGCACACACCCACTGCAAATGTATTGTATCTAAAACTAATTTGTTTCATGAGAGAATGATAATGAAACCTGAAATACTCAGGGGATCCTTATTTATGAGAGGTGCAGTAATATACAGTAATAGTAAGAGAAGTCTCATTATTTATGTACTGTGACACTAGCATTAAAACTCCCCACAAAGTATACACACTAAATAGCAGCATGTAATGAAATTATTATTTGCCTATCAATACAATATCTTTTTTATCTCTAACTAAACCATTTTCTTCAGCCATTACATTTAAATAGTCTAAACAAAACCTCTATTTGAAGAGGGATTTGGATGCACTGTCCACAGATGAAAGGAAGTAATACAGTTTTTGTTTGAAAGAATTGCCCTTTTCTCTTGCTATCAAAGAGAGCAAACTACAGGATAGTGGTTTCCAGGAGAGGATGTATTTTATTTATTCTCAAGAGGATATTAGTCCATAAAACAAATTTGCAGCTTATTTTGCAGCTTTAGCTTTTATCAGCCTTTTTAAGGGTGTTGAATGATTACTCAGGAGATCACACGGCAAGAGTTGCAATGGAGTACAAGAACTCTAATAAATAGAGCTCTGGGATGGGCAAAAAATGTATGTGAATAGTTCTCTTAAACTTGTTTAAAAATCTGTCACATTTAATGTCTATTTCACTGATTATTGACCTGGATCTTAGTACTCCAATGTGAAAAAAGATGTTTTCCCCCCTTTGCTTTTATCATCCTAAAGTGTAGTTGAACTCAGCATTATTTGACCTACAGGTGCGCCTTAGTGAGGGAATAAAGAAAAGGGACATGGAAATCAGGGGCAGAATCTTGAATATGATGTATTTATTTTATATTGTACCATATATGGAATCAGGTTACAGATCCAGTGTCAACCGTAAAGGGAGGATCAGCTTAAGTGTGGGAAACCTTCCCAGATTAACACAGGGATCCTCCTGTAACAAAGGGAACATAACTGAATCTTTCATAGATCTGTCAAGTCCTTTACCACTGTTTAATTGTCATTTTGGGACTGTTGGCTCCTATGTAATTTAGAGCTGCTTTTAGTCTGCTTACATTTATGCCACAAGACAGGACTTTTGTACAACCAGCTGAGGTTTAAGTGAGTGCAGACTGAGTTCCATAATCCTTTTGTGGCTCCCCTTCTGATCTGCTGCCAGGGAAATCTGGTAGTATATTGCTGCCACAGATTTAGCCCATGGTTTTTTAACTTTTTTTCTGTCCATTGCGGTACAGATGTGACATTAGAAAATTAAAGCAGAAAAGTAAATTGTTTTGTTTGCTTTTATTAAACTCCCCACTGTGGTTGATGGCATGACTTAGAGAATTGGCAACCTTGTGGGATGTTGGTTGCTCATTCAAAACCAAACCATCGTCTATTTAGCAGGGGTTTCATACATATACTGTGGAGAGAAGCAAATTCCATTTTTAATTGTGATCCAGAAGCCAGGATGTAGCTTTAGGATGAAATATCTCAGTCCTCTAAGGATTTTTCACTGATGCCAATGAGAGATTTGCACAAAAGATGAAGGTTCATATGTGGACATTTGTGTAGTAGTTAAATTTTTAATTATTGCCATTTATTTCAGCACCTTATTATCAATTTCAGTATCACATAATGGGGAAAATGTGCTCCCAGTTATGAAAAGTATTTTTGACCTTTCTCTTCTTCCTTTGTCCTCCTTTCTCCTTCTTCCCAGTCTTTGGATCTTTCCGCGCTTATTTATTCTGCATTTGTGTCACTATCAATTGCTTCTGTGAGTAAGAAACTTTTTTCTTTGATGAAAGCATAGATTATTCAGGATCTCAATATATCTAGAAGATCTTTCATGTGCACAAAGCAGACAAAATAAATACATCATCCTATTGCATTATTTGTGTGAGTAAGAAATATTCTGGGTGAATAAGGATTACAGGATTGAACTACAATAGGCTTATTAATCAATATTGGTATGCACTTTGCATACAGGTCAATTGTATATTAACATGTTTTTAAATCTAAACTATTTTCTTTACCCCGCTTAGCATACATTTCACCTAATGCTCACATTCCAAATGCTTATTTTGAGCATTTATTAAAACACTATGAAATAAATAACATGCAAATTTTAAGCTGCATTTTGAAAAATATTTATTTTTCAATGTACTTCGATCCACTAAGCTGTTTATTTATCATTCTGAATTATGTAAGACAAAAGAAGGCACTGAATAAAACCCTACTGCATCTAACTGGAGTATTAATGTGCTCTGATGACTTTCTCCGTTTGTTTTTGTTTATAGATGTCAGCACTGTAATTGCCATCCTTCAGGAGTCATTAATGGGACTTGTCATCCTGTTACTGGACAATGTGTTTGTAAACTGTTTGTAACTGGCTTGAAATGTGACAACTGTGTTCCCAATGCTAGTAATTTGGATGCCCACAACCTGTTTGGCTGCAGTAAAAGTAAGCGGATGTTGGTCTTAAAACTATGTCTTTCAAATGAATGGCTTGTATTGGTTAATATTAAATTAGTACTGTCATACTAACAGTGATTGTTTTTCATATTTTAGGACCCTATTTTTCTTGCCTTATATCTATTTTGGGAGATCCTTCTGGAAAGATTTAGTTAGAGTATTTTGGAGCTTGAACTGAAGTTGCTGAGAACCATTTGCCTCCATTGTCTTCAGCATTAGGCTCATAAGAAAGCTATATTGGCAAATGAGTGAGACAGTGGCATTAATCATATTGCTCCTGAACACCTGAACTGTCGTAATTGTAATGAGTCTGAAGTATAGGATGGCAAAGCATCACCCTTTATATGATTCCTAATTAGTCAAAATAACACTTTTAAATCTTGCTTTCCAGTGGATTATGTCTATGCTGGCATACATTTGGCTGCGTGGCTATAGTAACAATTGCGTTATTGATAGCAGGGTCAAGTTGCACCACTGGGAAATGCTAAGAAGAAAATGAGGTGCAGACAAGGAGAAAAGGTTTCAAAAGCTTTAAGTGATTTGGGCTCTTAAAACACTTTTGAAAATGGGGATTTAGGCTCCTAAATGGCTATGTGTTTGGGGACATTGTTTCTGCATCTTATGTGTTTATCCAGGCATTTACATTATATTCAGCACCACTGTATCTGCATTGTGGACTTGCATGCCTGCACATGTGCAAATACACACAAAAGGGCACTCACAAACACACAAAACTTCCACTTTGTTTGTGGTTTGTGTTAGGGTCCTATATCAAGTCAAGTTAAAGCCAGTACAGGCAGTCCCCAAGTTATGCGGATCCAACTTATGTCGGATCCGTACTTACAAACGGGGTTTGCTCCCCGTCTCCCTGGTCTGCTGGTCTCCAGCAGACCAGGGAGATGGGGAGCAAAGCTGGGGAGCACGCGGGCAGCGGACAGCCCAGACGCGCCGCGGCTGTCCCGCTGCCGGCGTCCTCAGAGGCTTTGCTCCCTGTCTCCCTGGTGTGCTGGTCTCCCTGGTCTACTGGGGGGGAGGGGGGAGGGCGCAGCTAGTACGCTCCCCCCCCCCCACCCAGCAGACCCGGCTTTTCTCCGGACGCCTGTGGTAGAGCAGCTGGGGCGCTGCCGGTTGGTCCCGCAGCGCCGCTCTGGGCGCTACTGGACCAACCCGGCAGCACCGCAGCTGCTCTGCCCCAGGCATCCTGATTCAGCCGCTGCTGGTCAGTTTCAGCAGCGGCTGAATCAGGACACCTGGGGCAGAGCAGCTGGGGTGCTGCTGGGTTGGTCCAGTAGTGCCGAGGAGCGGCGCTACTGGAGCAACCCAGCAGCAGCCCAGCTGCTCTGCCCCAGGCGTCCCCAAGTCAGCTGCTGCTGAAACTGACCAGCGCTGACTACAGGAAGCCCGAGGCAGAGTTGCTCTGCCCCGGGCTTCCTGGAATCAGCCGCTGATCAGTTTCAGCAGCAGCTGACTTGGGGACGCCTGGAGTTCTTAAGTTGAATCTGTATGTAAGTAGGAACTGGCGTCCAGATTCAGCCTGTTGAAACTGATCAGAGGCTGATTCCAGGAAGCCCAGGGCAGAGCAACTCTGCCTCGGGCTTCCTGTAGTCAGCCGCTGGTCAGTTTTAGCAGCGGCTGAATCTGGATGCCAGTTCCAACTTACATACAGATTCAACTTAAGAACAAACCTACAGTCCCTATCTTGTACGTAACCCGGGGACTGCCTGTATACCATTGATGAGGACACAGTACTATAAATGGGCCTTAACCCAAAAGATGTATTTATTTCCAGATATGCATTAAGAAAATACTTTGAAAAAAGAAACTTTGAAAGTATTCAGATTCAAGGTTTTGGTTCAGACTCATCTCTAGAACACATGCTACCTCTCCATTGTTCTGATAGTTCATTGGTTTGGAATTTCACATTCAAGTGTATAATGTTTCATCTGAATTTATAATAATAATACTTAGCATTTTATGGTGCTTTTCATCTTTAACTGATCAACTCATTTATATCAGTATATACATTTTATAAAGGTCAATGGTAATTCTACTATAAAATTTTTAAATGACATAGATTAATACAGATTTCAATTAGAGAATGTGTGAAAAAAACGTACAAAGCATTCTGAATAGTAAATGGGGTCTTTTTCTGGACACGAATAAGGAAGCTGCTGCAGTCTTCTCCTTTCAAGTATTCTTGACAATAGTTCCTAATTGTTGTCACAAGTTTTGGTGCTCTTCCCCTCTAGATTAATGCTTAGCTTTACAAACACTATTCTGTGTCTGCTCAGTCTTGTTCAAATCTAGAGATCTGTGGCAAGACAAGGAATTTACACTCATTAATCAGAACTGTAGTAATGATGATGTGTCCAGATGTTCAGTACTTGAAGTGCGATGAATGTTCCGAAATGGAAATTCAGTATTTTAAGTGGTACATCATTTGTGATTATGCCTTATTGTAATTTAGCATTTTACTGACAGCTATCATATTAGTAAGTGCAATACCCACATTAATCTGTGTTAGCAGAAACAAAAATAAGGCATTGCTGGTGTCCAAGTAGAATTCTACAGGAGGGAGATTTATTTTCTATTTTTTGGGGCCAAAGTATACCAGATGCTTCACCCTCCACCAAAAATCAGATCAGACCAACAACTAACGAACAAAGATTCCCCAAATGCAAGAGAAAAACACGCCCCTTACCCCAAAGAGCTTACTATGACACAGGTTACAACAAATAAGAGCAACAAACTAGGGCAATAGAGAATCAAGGTTAACCTAATAAATTCACACAGTTACTCAGCTGGTCAGTGCATGTCTTGATATGATAACAATATATCTACATTGCAGGGGAAACACTGAAAAACACCTGATGGATTTGGAAGTGCAGGACCTTCTGATTTTCTATTGGACTCCTGCTCTTCAACTCTTTAGGTGCTTTTGGTAATCTCTCCTTTTAATCTGTGTTGAACCTACAAGATAGCATAGTGCCAAAGTCCCATTCCAACAAAAAGATGCAGAGTTTTGCAATCTGCACACAGTTGAGGAACACTAATGATATGTTCTGTGCTATTTCTTCATTTAGCTTAATCACAGTATCTACACTACGGGATAAAATCAAATTAAAATATGCAGCTTCAGGTACGTTAATTGTGTAGCTGAAGTCAAAGTACCTTAACTTGAATTTTGGTGCTGTCCACACTGCAGGAAGTGAAGGGAGAACACTCTTCTTTTGACTTTCCTTACTCCTTGTGGAAGCAGGACTACTGGCATTGTCCAGAGTGCCCCCCTCAGTTCGAATTAGCTGTCTCAACTAGACCTGCTAATTTGAACCCTAAAAGATTGACAGTGGCAGCTTGAATCTTTTCTGTAGTGTAGATGTACCCTCTAGGATTAGGAACCTTCCAGACAGTTTATCCCAAAGACTGTACTTTAATAGGTGTTTTAGTTATGTGTTAAGGACTGTTGTGCCAAAGATGGTGCCATCATTCTTCACAAGTCTTATCTGTAACAAAAGACAGGACTATGCAGCACTTTAAAGACTAACAAGATGGTTTATTTTTTAGACTTTAAAAAACTTTATTTAGTCTTTAAAGTACTGCATAGTCCTGTCTTTTGTTTCAGCAAGACCAGACTAACACAGCTACATCTCTATTACAAGTGTTATCTGTGGAAGTCAAATCCTTACATTTAAAAAAAATCTGGTTTTGTGAAGCAGACTTTTTTTTTTTTGCGAGCGTTGACATATTCCTTGAACCACTATATGTGATGATGACACAACTAGAGACCCAAAGTTCTTGAACCTTCATGAGTTTTGAATTATAATGTAACTCTCACAGTGGACTGTTTGGCCCTTAGAATAGGGAAGAGGTTTAATTTCCATAGCCATGATTGGCTGTATTGATGAAACTTTCCTTGTAGTTATCAGTCCACAAAACTGAGTAGGTGCAGAAAAGTGGCAAACACATTCCCCCTCGATATTGGAAAACGGAGGGAGGGTAGTGCTTCTGTAAGAATATTGCTTTCTGGAACACTCCTCAGGGGCAATGCACAGCTGCAGTGCCTTCGGCTGCCTAGAGGTTTAGTGGCCTTAAGTGTTCTGGCTATTACATTATTTCAACGTTATCAACAACATTAATACAATTCATTTAAGGATACTTAAGATTATTTAATAAGAAACAATAACAACACTCAGAAAGGACCTGGTTCATTTGTTTGGATCACAGAAGAAAAACAGAGGAAACTTTGCTCCTTGTTAGTAGACCAATACCTAAATATGCTTTGCCTCTGCTTGTTGATATTGGTGTAATTCAGGAGAAAATCCATTGAAGCTTATATAGTTAATACTGATGCAAAACTTGAGTAAGGGAGATCAGAATCAAGCCCAATGTTGTCGAGATTGGTCTCTTGCAGCCTTATGTTAGCCAGAGGTAAGATTTTTCTCTTCTGCTTCATTAGATAAGGTTTATATGGGCATTGGGATCAATTGATTGGAAATGAATGTTCTGCAAATGTGATAGCTGATTAGACTGCAAACTTTAATAATGTACACAGATAAATATGATCAAACATTTGATAATTTCCTAAAAAACAAAGGAGCTTTTAAAAAATGGAAGTAATACCGATGTTCAACTATTGTGGTTTTTCCAATTTTTTGTTGTTGTTGCTTTGATATAGTTAGATAAAAAGGTTTTTCCAGAGTAGTTCTGATGCAGTAACTTTGTTGATGTTTTATTAACCATATGTCCACTTGACATTTTTTTTATCAGGACAACCTTTAGCCTAAAGAATTCACTTCAATTTATTTGTATGTTTAATGATGAGTTCTGTTTTAAAAATTGTCCTTTAGGTCCATCCCAGCAACCTCCACCCAGAGGAGAAATTCTAAATTCTTCTGTTATCTATCTTGCATGGAACCCACCTGATTCTCCAAATTCCAACCAGCTTATTTATGAACTATATAGAGATGAGACTGAAATATATACAATAGAAGACCACTATCCATACAGTGAGTGTTAGTGAGAAAAAGATAGCAGTGTTTGTCATATGTATAATATTTTTCTAGTTATCATCTCAGGTTCCTGTCATTTGTCCTAGAATCTATAAGGTTTTTCAGTATTCATGTTTTCTTACTAGTTGACTAAGGTTCCACACTCCTAGATTTCGTTGGAAAGAAACATCTGATTACGGTTTCAAAAATGATTACTGAGTTGGAGTGATATTGTTCAGTGTCTAAGCTGATGCTATTTAAATGATGTTAAAACATGTTAAAAATGTTTGAGCACTTTAATCTGAATTATTTTTAATTTATATTTCTTTTATTTGTTTACCTTGTGTGCTATGTAATACAGCTGAACACAATGAATGAAAGTTGAAAGTATATTGCATGTGTATTTAAGGGACTCGACGAATGTGGCGAGAGAAACAGAAAGGCTGCAAAGTTGAGTAATCATATGTTAGAGTTTCATTTGCTTCATTTCCCAGCAAAAAGCCAAAACTTGGAAATTATACTGAATCCTTTCACAAGTAAAGTCAATATATTTCGTTCATATTTATAATACTGCAGCATATAATCTGTTTAAGGATTGAGTGCAAGTTGAAACTATTTCATTAGCATTCACTGATATATTTAAAGAGCTACTTTAAAACCCCTAAATATTCACTACCGGGATAATTAGACATTGATTTACTCCTATTTAACAGGATCATTATTTTCTATTTGGTTCAAAAAATTACATTTCTGACATTTCCTGGCATTCACTCTAATTAATGTTGTGAAAATCATCTTCATGGCATTTGAATGGTAAGACCTATTTGTTAATGCTGTCAGAAATTTGTATTGTTCTAATAATATTCTGATGCTTATTACTTTATTCTTAGAATATGAGAGATCACATAGCCTCTATAGCACACACAGGAAATGCCACTTAAGTGCAACTGAGTGAATACAGATCTTATTACTAAATGAGAGTTTGAAATTACAGTTGTGGAAGCATTGAACTTTTCAAGGAAAATTAACAGTAGTCTTCTAACTTGGCCTGATGATTTGGCTGATAGTTTTGCAGACTACCTTATTAGAGTGATTTTTTTAAAGCCTTCTGCTAGCTTTGCTGTTGGATGGGGGCACATTCAGGAGATGACTAGAATGCTTGCTATAAAATATGGAATAACACCAAAATCTATTTAAAATTCCAAATCATAATTCATTGGACTTAACCATGTAGAAATATAAAGGAGAAAGGAGAGAGTATTTCTGTTTGTTTGTTTTTCTTCCAGACAAAATGAAAACAGAAAGCTAGCAGAATGAGGATTCAGATGAAACGTACATGAATAAAAATCCTGTTCTTGGGCTTCAACTCTTCTCTTTCCCTATTCTCCCACTCCTCTGATACCCTAGGGTTGGAAAGACTACTTGATTAAAAAATAATTTTTTGGAATAGACACTTTGATTTATGCTCACTGTTACCCAGTTATATGATTTTAATTTATATTGTATTTTATACTTAATCTTTTCCTATGTGGATACTGTAGTCTTTCAAAACTTGCATAAAAGGCAACAAATTGAAGACCCGTGTTTGACAGGTGGAACATAATTTGTCAGCTGGAACATAATTTTCTTCTTATGCTTGTTTTAGGAACTCAGAGCTTCAGTGACTCCACTTTGTGCCCTTATACCTTCTATTCCTATTACCTCAAGGTCAGCAATGTTCATGGTTCTACAAGGAGTGCAGCAGTAATGTACCGAACAAAATCAGGTTCACCTAGAGGAAATCTACATTTACAGATAATTTTTCCTGTTGGCCCACACACCATTTCCCTTAACTGGACAACCCCATCAAATGACTCTGGGCCTATAGAAAAGTATGTTTTGACATGTACTTATTCCATTGATCTTCAGCCCTGTGGACAGTATGAAAGCTTAGAAACCTTTACAACCATTCAGAATCTAGTTCCTTTTACAAAGTACATTTTTTGTGTTCAAGCATGTACCAGTGGAGGCTGTTTGCAGAGCCTTCCAGTGACAGTAATTACTGCACAGGCCCCTCCGGAAGGGCAACATTCACCTGTGATAAAAAACATCAGTGCTACGGAGTTCACTTTAAAATGGCTTCCACCTACAAAACCAAATGGTAAGACTTAAATCACTTAATTTCTTAAACCTGAGATTCAACAATGAAAAAACAGTATTTTATCTAAATCTGTTCAGGGTTCCCCAGTCAGTGGGGTGCAAGCATTGGACCAAAAAAAAAAAGATAACAAAAATCAGTTGAACTGTCTCTTTTCTGTTGTTTCATTCTCTTATTATTCTCTTAGGCCTAGTATACACTAGGGCTGCGTCTAGACTGGCATGATTTTGCGCAAATACTTTTAATGGAAAAGTTTTTCCGTTAAAAGTATTTGCGCAAGAGAGCGTCTATGCTGGCATGTGCCTTTGCGCAAAAGATTTGCTTTTGCGCAAAAGCATCCATGCCAGTGTAGGCACTCTGTTGTGCAAGAAAGCTCCGATGGCCATTTTAGCCATCGGGCTTTCTTGTGCAGGAAATTAACTTGGCTGTCTACACTGGCCCTCTTGAGCAAGAATACTTGCGCAAGAGGGCTTATCCCTGAGAGCGAGCGTCAGAATATTTGTGCAAGAACCACTGATTTTGTACAGTACAAACTCAGTGTTCTTGCGCAAATACTCGCAGCCAGTGTAGACAGGTGGCAAGATTTTGCGCAAAATCTTGCCTGTCTAGACACACCTTAGAACCTTAGCCCAAAATTAGCCCCCCAAAGTCAATTTTATAAGTGATATGCTCATACTATCAAGCCTGTTAATCTGGAATAAGGGGCCGGGGAATTCAAACTCTGTAGTCCTGCTTTTCATGAGGAATAATGCTAGTCCTGAACTTGTACGTCCAAAATAACATAGTGTGGACACTCCGGGGCTGCCAAGTCAAACTAATTGGCCTCCGGGAAGCCACCTGAAGCTTTCCAGAGCGGTTCCTGGGGTTCTGTGTCTGAAATAGTGTGTCTACATTAATGGAGCCTGCCTTGGACTACATTCCATTCTTTCCCATAGAGAGGACACCAGACTTTGAATTTGTAAAATTGGGATTCCTCTTGGAGTGCAAAATTCCAAGTGACTGTAATGAGACCAGGATTTGCCCCTTAATGATATCTGCCTCAATAAAAACAATGTTTACAATGAAAGTTTTACTGAAAAATCCATTTTTCACACCAATTAGTTTACACAGATGAAGTGACCATTGCTGTATCTTCTAAATCAGTAAATAAAAGGATTAACAAAGTAAAAGAATTAACAGGAGTCTGTTTTTTTAACCATGAGGCATATATGGTGGCTCATTCTGTTATCAAGCTAATGCATTGTTACAGATTTGATAATGTCCGTGTCTGCCTGACTTGCAAGGTATATGTAGTGTGTTAGTTTTGGTGTGTAGAAGTACCAGCTTTTGTATGGAAGACACTGTGCTGCACTCCATTCTGCTCTTTCCTATTTTGTCTTTCAGTGCATGGCCACATTTTTGTAGAGCTCTTGTAATCACCCTGGCAGCGTTTGCATGGCAAACCTCATAGATACTTCAGGAAAGAGCTTTTGTGTTCGCCAATGTGGTGAACAGGTCTCAGTTCCCACTTTGTGTGGATCGTATCTTCCTAAAATAGAAAGAGCCAGAAAACTAACCCAGACTAGAATGTTTCTGTAGGCTTAGTACTGCCAGACTATAGGCACTGCAGTATTCACTTGTGTCAATGCTAGTCTTGCCATCATACAGTAAGTGCTTCTCTTTGCTTGCTGCCACCCCCTGATCTGTAAGCTGATGGTAGTTAAAGCTATGAATGTCAGCTCTTGGATTCCATTCACACTCTCCCAGCAGCTGCTGATGGAAGAAGCACTTCACTTTGTTAGAAAACTCAGTGTTAAAGTGAATGAGTGGTAAGAACCTCCTGATTGGTTAGTGCACATAAGTCACAACTTTTGGGTTCACAGAGGCCTCTGGTAACTATGCCTCTCCTAGAGCACAGCTGAGTTAGGAGCATGAATAGCAGGAACAACTCCTAATTGCTAATATCATATTCTTAGTACTTTCTAAAGTTCAAAGGATATTTTATATTGGGGAAGGTAACAATTGCTATGTATGTGGGTTTTTTTTTAACTTAATACTAACAAATGTGACTTTTCAAAGAATGACATAGAAAACAATGAGGTCCTGATAGAATGCAATTATCTGTACGTTAACATCACCATCTTACAACTTACATGTACTTGTAAGAGCAGGCAACTGTGGACAATGATATTTTATTTCTTTGATGCCTAATCAAATCTTCCTGTCTGTCAAAAAGACAAGGGGACAAGTCATTTCCCCCCTTCCCATCCTGTTATGGTTATTCAGTTTCCTGAAGTCCATAAATGTGGCTCGAGATACTTATTCACTATGATGCTTATCTAACTTCTGGCTGAGCAGTTCCTGGTCTTGTAGAAGTCTCCCATTTAATATTTACATTATTCTGCTTTGTCAGGCTCACTTTAGCAAGGTGCTTACGTACATGCCTAACTTGAAGCATTTGAGGTTAATGGGCCCACTCATATGTTAAGATTAGGCATGTACTTAAGTAATGCGCTCTGCCTAATGTGAACATCTATTCTTGGCCATTGAGATCTTGCCACATAGTTAACAGATTCCCTTTGATGGAAAATGGACAGAAAACAGGCTCCCATTCCACCAGCTTATTTTAAAAATACTGTTCATTACTGTCACTAAAATCATCATCTGCCCATTACAGAAACATTTAGAATCATAGAGCTGGAAGAGACTTCAGGAGTCATCAAGTCCAGCCCCCTGCCCAAAGCAGGACCAATCCCAAATCAATCATCCCAGCCAGGGCTCTGTCAAGACGAGACTTAAAAATCTCTAGGGATGGAGACTCCACCATCTCCCTTGGTAACCCATTCCAGTGCTTCACCACCCTCCCAGTGAAATGGTTTTTCCTAATATCCAACCTAGACCCCTCCCCCACTTCAATTTGAGACCATTGAAAATACTATTATGCTATACTGCTATAGTATCCATGTAGAAACTCTCTAGATCAAGTTGAAACCTACAAACCGTTTATCTGTCCTTAAAGGAAAAAGCATAACAAATCAAATTACAACAGTTCAACCTGAGATATTTTCAAGTGCAAAAATTAAGTGGGTTGTAAAACCAAATGTTTAATCCAATAACAAGAAAAGTTGTGATAGAACAACAACACATTTTCATAGAATCATAGAATACTAGGACTGGAAGGGACCTCAAGAGGTCATTGAGTCCAGTCCCCTGCCCTCATGGCAAGACCCAGTACTGACTAGACCATCCCTGATAGACATTTATCTAACCTACTCTTAAATATCTCCAGAGATGGAGATTCCACAACCTCCCTGGGCAATTTATTCCAGTGTTTAATCATCCTGACAGTTAGGAACTTTTTCCTAATGTCCAACCTAAACCTCCCTTGCTGCAGTTTAAGCCCATTGCTTCTTGTTCTATCCTCAGAGGCCAAGATGAACAAGTTTTCTCCCTCCTCCTTTTGACACCCTTTTAGATACCTAAAAACTGCTATCATGTCCCCTCTCAATCTTCTCTTTTCCAAACTAAACAAGCCCAATTCTTTCAGTTTTCCTTCACAGGTCATATTTCCTAGACCTTTAATCATTCTTGTTGCTCTTCTCTGGACCTTCTCCAATTTCTCCAGATCTTTCTTGAAATGTGGTGCCTAGAACTGGACACAATACTCCAACTGAGGCCTAATCAGCGAAGAGTAAAGTGGAAAAATTACTTCTTGTGTCTTGCTCACAACACACCTGTCTATGCATCCTAGAATCATGTTGTTATTTTTGCAATAGCATCACACTATTGACTCATATTTAGCTTATGATCCACTATAACTCCTAGATCCCTTTCTGCCGTACTCCTTCTTAGACAGTCTTTTCCCATTCTGTATGTGTGACGCTGATTGTTCCTTCCTAAGTGGAGTACTTTGCATTTGTCCTTATTAAACTTTATCCTGTTTACCTCAGACCATTTCTCCAATTTGTCCAGATCATTTTGAATTATGACCCTATCCTCCAAAGGAGTTGCAACCCCTCCCCACTTGGTATCATCTGCAAACTTAATAAGCGTACTCTCTATGCAGATAGCTAAATCGCTGTTGAAGATTTTGAACAGAACTGGTCCCAAAACAAACCCCTGCAGAACCCCACTTGTTATACCTTCCCAGCAGGATTGTGAACCGTTAATAACTACTCTCTGAGAACCGTTATTCAGCCAGTTATGCACCCACCTTTAGTAGCCTCATCTAAGTTGTATTTGCCTAGTTTATTGCTAAGAATATCATGCAAGACCATTTGAAATGCCTTACTAAAGTCTAGGTATACCGCGTCCACCACTTCTCCCTTATCCACAAGACTCATTATCGTATCAAAGAAAGCTATCAGATTGGTTTGACATGATTTGACCTTTACAAATCCATGCTGTCTGTTCCTTATCACCTTATTATCTTCCAAGTGTTTGCTAATGATTTCCTTAATTACTTGCTCCGTTATCTTTCCTGACACAGAAGTTAAACTGACTGGTCTGTAGTTTCCTGGGTTGTTCTTATTTCCGTTTTTATAAATGGGCACTATATTTGCCCTTTTCCAGTCTTCTGGAATTTCTCCTGTCTCCCATGATTTTCCAAAGATGATAGCTAAAGGCTCAGATACCTCCTCTATCAGCTCCTTGAGTATTCTAGAATGCATTTCATCAGGTCCTGGTGACTTGAAGACATCTAACTTTTCTAAGTGATTTTTAAGTTGTTCTTTTTAAATTTTATCTTCTAAACCTACCCCCTCCCACTAGCATTCACTATGTTAGGCATTCCTTCATCAGACTTCTCAGTGAAGACCAAAACAAAGAAGTCATTGAGCATCTCTGCCATTTCCAAGTTTCCTGTTACTGTTTCTCCCTCCTCACTGAGCAATGGGCCTACCCTGTTCCTAGTCTTCCTCTTGCTTCTAATATATTTATAGAATGTCTTCTTGTTTCTCTTCATGCCTATAGCTAGTTTGAGCTCGTTTTGCGCCTTTGCCTTTCTAATCTTGCCCCTGTATTCCTATGCTGTTTGCCTATATTCATACTTTGTAATTTGTCCTAGTTTCCATTTTTTATGTGACTTCTTTTTTATTTTTAGATCATACAAGATCTCCTGGTTAAGGCAAGGCGGTCTTTTGCCATATTTTCTATCTTTCCTACACAGTGGAATAGCTTGCTTTTGGGCCCTTAATAATGTCCCTTTGAAAAACTGCCAGCTCTCTTCTGTTGTTTTTCCTCTCAGTCTTGCGTCCCATGGGACCTTACCAACCAGCTCTCTGAGCTTACCAAAATCTGCCTTCCTGAAATCCATTGTCTCTAATTTGCTGTCCTCCCTTCTACCGTTCCTTAGAATCATGAACTCTATGATTTCATGATCACTTTCACCCAAGCTGCCTTCCACTTTCAAATTCTCAACCAGTTCCTCCCTATTTGTTAAAATCAAATCTAGAACAGCTTCTCCCCAGTAGCTTTTTCAACCTTCTGAAAGGAAAAAATATCCCAAACTTATATGAACTTTTGTAGGAATTAAAATTACACCTTTGCATACATTATATTTTCTGTGGTCTCTGCTAGATTATTAAACATTTTAAAATATTTTTGTGTTGATATTTTAATTGTGCATTGAATAACAATTTGCAACATCTTACCTTTGTTTGCTCACTTTATTTCTAGGTATTATAATAAGATATGAAATCTATATGAGAGGAGCATTACAATCAGATGGAAGTCATATTCCTCCTGAAAGCCGCATCTTCCAGAGCAGTGGATGGCTCAGTCCTCAGCCAATTATGGAGTCTGCTAATGAAAACGCATTAATGCCGCCTCAGATTAGTACCACAATTACTGATCTTGAGCCTTTCACAGAGTATGAGTTTTGTGTCTTAGCTATAAACATGGCTGGTAGCATATTTTCAGACTGGATATCAGCAAGAACTGGAGAAGGGGGTAAGTATTAGTTCATAATAACTCATTTTTAAAAACCCAGATTGCATTATTGCATTCAAAAAGAAAGCTTTTATGTTAAACAAACAGCTTTATTGAGCCAAATTCTGTTCATCTTATTTATTCAAAACTCACTTAAATTTGCTAGGAATTTAGCATAGGTAAAATGACTATGGATGAAAAATCACAATCACACTGAAACAAGCTTCTAAGGCCATATGATATCAAAAATCTTTTTACTCTAAAGTTTGGGTTTCTGAATTTTATCCAGTTTTCCCCATCATTGCATATATCTCCTTCAAGCAAACACTCATTCATCCACTTTTCCCCTGAAAACCTCAGAGAATATACAGAGTACTTGAGGTGAGCTTTGAAGGTCAACAAACTCAGACTCTGTAGCATTTGCAATTTTGGGAGAAGCAGATGTGGATGCAAAAAATATCGTTTAAGTCCTTATTCAAGAAAGGTTAATAATCCTAAGCCTAACCTTAAATACACACTTCCTAAATGGAAGCATTAGTTTACATATAGTGCTAGTTTTTCCAAAAAAGCTCCTCCCTGAATTTTCAAGTATTCAGAACACACATTTTTTAAGAGCTCAGCTCTCTTGTGGATTAAATAAGAGCCAGGCACCTAAGTAAGGACCAGATTTTCAAAAGTGCTCTTCACACAGCAGCTGCCACTGTGACACCTATGACCAGATTTTCAGGAGTTCGGTATTCAACATACTGAGTCCTTTTGAGAATAAGGTCCCTTGTTTTCTTGGCTAAATTGAAATTGAGCTCTATTGATGGATCTGGCTTTACCTACCCGAAAGTACTCAGATTTCAGCAGTTAAATGTCTCAGTGGTGTTGCCCACATTTGCTGGCATCCAAAATCATGCCCCTAGTTATTTGCTTCCACAAAATGGGAGGCTGGACTAAAACCTCTTTTAGAATTAGTCTTTCTTCTTATCTGGTTTGTGTACACACACACACTTGAGAGTTTGTGTGTCTGTCTGTCCATGAGTCCGTCTGTCTGTGAGTCTGTTTGATCAAGAAATCCTCATAAATAGTAAGAGATAGAACCCCCAAATTTAGTATGCAGCTTTCTCGTATCATAACTCAAAGCAGGGTCGGGGTTTGGTTGTACCAGGAGAATGGGACAAGCCTGGAATTTCATTGTTTTCCATTACATGGAAAGGGAGGGGGCTGATAGGAAAGACAGTTATGCTCCACAATGACCAGAGGAGGCAGCAAGTGTGGCTATACTGAACAGTGACCATGGTGGTGGGGGCAGGGGCGGGGGGCTCATCAGGAAGAGAGTGGCCAACTGTGACCAGGGCTCTCCATATTGCCAACCACCAATCAATGCAGGCAAGCAGTCCTCTGCTCCCAGTACCCTCCCCCCAGCCCTCGGTTGCAGCAACAGACAGTGAAAGAGCCCAGTCAGCCAGAAATCTCTCTCCCTCCCCCCAGGAGGAGCTTCTGGCTAGCTTGGGGGAGAGGGGCTGAGAAGCCCAGGCCTGTCCCCTCGTCAAAAGCCCCCCCAGGTAGCCCAGCCCTGCTCCTGCTCCTCCCCTCTGCCAGGAATCCAGTCACTCTAGCACTGTGAGGAGCCACCAGCCAGGGGGTGTTGATCAGTGCAGCCCTGCTCCCCCACATGGAAGAAGCCACCAGGGCAGCATGACCCTAACCCATGGAAGGAGCCACCGTTGAACCAGTATAACCTCCCAGCCCTCTTGTGCTGAACCCTTCACTCCCGTCCCAAATCCTGCACCCCTCCTGCCCTGAGCTCCTGCATACCTCCCACCCCTCCCCTGAGATTCCCACCCCTGGCTTGACTCCTGTACCCATACCTCCCAGCCCCTTGCCCTCAACCCCTCACCTCCTGTCCTGAGCTCCCAACACCTTCCAGCCCTTTGCATTCAGGCCCCCTGCCCTGAATCCTGCAACCCCATGCCCTGAACCCCTGCACACTTCCCACTGAGCTCCCTACCCCGCCTTGACTTCTGTGTCCCCCACCTGCCCCGAGCCCCCATATTTCCCAGCCCCTTGTCTTCAGCCTGCCTTCCTAGCCCCCCAGCATATGTCATAGGAGTGTCAAATTTGCACTTGGAAAGAGGTCCACAAGTGTGGGCTTTGTACCTAAGAGGCACTACGAACCGGGATTCTATCATTACAAAGTGAGAAGGTGGGACTTTTACTGCAGTGCTTTTTCAGGTTTTGTTATCCAAGACAGGAGCATTGCTTTATAAGAAGTGAGAAATGTGTTAATTTCAAACCTGCCCGGCAGACAAAAAGCTGTTTAAGCATTGAACAATCGCTGCTTTTATCGGTTTTCCAGATCACATTAAGATTTTGCATCTGAGAGCTTTTCATCTTGTACTTTCTACTTATACCTGACAACAAAGGCGTTTAGTAGCCAAGTGGTAGTTAGTACTTCTTTAAAAGCATGTGCTTCACAAAACCAAGGTTTTATTCTACACAAGTGATTTTTTTTGGCTTTTTACATAATATTAAAAACAATATAACAATTCCATTTAGACCCGAAAATTAATTTTTTACAAGGTGCTTATTAAGGAATTGGATGTGAAAAGACATTTTATCGCCTATAACAGATGGCATTTTACAAATACAGTAAGAAAACTTGCATGACACATGTTGTTCATTTATTTTATGGTAAATTAGCACATTTGTTTTTAGCTCCTGTATTCATGCCATCTCCATCAGTAGTCCCTCTTTCACCGTATTCTCTCAATGTATCTTGGGAAAAGCCACAAAATAATGTAGCAAGAGGAGAAGTGATGGGATACAGCATCAACATAATTACCACACAAAACATCTTGCCAGCATTTTCTCAGGTATTGTTATCAATCTGTTTTCATTTTTTGCTGATCTGTGGAGGTATCAGCCTTGGTGTCATGGCAAAATTTTTATTTGCCTATTTACTGTATGTTCTGCTTACCTAATTTCCTCATCCAGCAGTTTGACATTCTTTTCATTTTCTGTAACATTGTGTGAATTGCATAAAGAGGCATTGAATTGTACCCCTGAAGAGAGTTGTATTTCAGAAATTCCCAGATATCAAGAGTCAATTCAGGTGAATTGTGTAAACCCCCTCAAGCTGTGCATATGTTGATTCTGTAAAAGAAGCATATATGTGTGCCCTCAGGGTGCCCAGCAATATGTGCAATCCAGGCATAGCCTCACTATTCCCTTGCTGGTGTTGACATCTCTGTTTTATTGAAAGGCTTGGTTGTTGTTTTTTTCAAAGCCTTCACTTTTGGAGTCTGGAGATTATGCAAGAATTTCAGCCTTTGTTTGTTCATGTGTGTGTGTGTGTGTGTGTGGGACCCTTGTTGTTTCAGGGAAAAGCTTAAAGTCACGATCTTCACATTCAAAAGGCAAATTAAAAGATTGAAACAATAGTGGGTCATCATCATGGCTTTTAAAAAAATACATGTAATGAGTTTTGGGGTCCTTCCTGATGATTGATGAATTGTTGGGGCTGGCAATCCTGCCTTACCCAGATGACTACTGATAGCTCCTTCAAGTACACTTGCTCCAGAGCTGTGCTAAAAGCAGGAATAATCTGTGTGCAAGGCACATGTAAATCGATCACTGTTGGAGTATGCCACAGGCGCTAACTTTCTACTATCTCAGACATGCTCCATGCCCACTCTGCCCCCTTCCCTCAATGCCCCCCCTTGCTCCATATTCTACTCCTCTTCCAAAGCTCCACCTCCATCCTGCTCTTTTCAGCTTCACTCTGCCCCTCCCCCAAGCTCTCACCATCCTCCCTCCACTTCCTTCTGCCCCTGACTTCTTCCACTCCTTCCCCCCCTCTCAGCACCTCCTCTTCACTGTAGAGCAAGGTGGAGGAGGAGGGGAGGAGCTTATCATTGGGTGACTGGTCAGTGGTCAGTGCTGAACCAATCCCAGAGCACCTATAGTGTCACATTGGCACCCATGGAGTTTGCGTAATGACTTTTACTCCATCCCAGAAAGTACCACTGCAATTCCACAAGCAGAAATCCTACACTGCGTGGAAATGTTTTGGGTGGAGCCCCAAATGGGAATGAAAAATGGTTGTAATGAACTTCTCATTATCCTGTGGCTTTTCTCTCTCTGTGTAAGTGTTGGTTAGAATTCAATCCATAGGTTATGAAGCACTCTGGGTACCTTTCAGGATGAAACGTACCATGTAAATGTAGGACTTGCAGTGTTAACCATTTTTGCAGTTTGATCACATTTGTTACAATATTCTTTCTTTCATTAAACTCCAGTTCCTGGAGTCTTTTTATTGTGAGGATTTCAGCTATTGGTTGTAAATTACAGGTTGGAACTCACTTGTCCAGCACCCTCAGGACCTGACCTGTCCTGAAGGAGGGAATTTGTGGGATCAGGGTCCTTGTCACCAACTCCCAGGGCACTCCCCCTCTCTGCAGCTGTGTCCATTCTAGCACCACTGCCACTGAGCTCCAGCCTGCAGAGCGTGGATTTGGGTTCCAACCTGCAGGAGCTCCCAGGAATGGAGCTCCCCAGCTGTAGCATCCCCACTTCTCCGCGCCTCACTGGGAATCCCGGGGGACGGAGCTTGTCGGCTGCCCTGCTTCCGCTGTGCTCTGCTGGGAGTCCCTGGGGATGGGACTTCCTGGCTGTCCCACTTTTGCTGCTGGCTGCCCCTCTGCTATCCCATGCGGCCAGGGCTCCCGTGATGGAGTTCACACTCCCAGGTGCTAGGGCTCTGATCCAGCAACATCTGTGGTCCTGCTGGATCATGGATGTTGCTGGACCACTGAGTCCTGGATTTTGGAGGTTCAACTTATAATAACCTTTTAGTCTTCTGGTTGAAAATATGAACCCTATAAAAGAGAAGGCAAGTAAAAAGAACTCCAGGTTTTTTAGGTCTTAGTCAGAATTTTTAAATGTTTGGGGTTGACCAAACTGAATTTATAATTTTAATTATTTTGGCAATTATATTGAATGAAAAATGCAACAAGCTGTCATGTTGTCCAGTAGCTAGAACAAGGAAATGCCAGACAGAACTCCTGCATTCTGATTCTGACATTGATTTAAGCATATAATTTATGGTACTGTTTCTATGCCTCCATATGCTTGTCTGTAAAATGGAGACCAGAATACTTAGACTCATAGACTTTAAGGTCAGAAGGGACCATTATGATCATCTAGTCTGACCCCCTGCACAGCGCAGGCCATAGAATCTCGCCCACCCCTTTAGAATAATCCTCTCACTTATGTCTCAGATATTGAAGCCTTCAAATACTTTGAAGGCCCCAACATGCAGAGAGTCCTTCAGCTGTGATCTGTGCCCAATGCTACAGAGGAAGGCGAAAAACCTCCAGGGCCTCTGCCAATCTACCCTGGAGGAAAATTCCTTCCTGACCCCAAATATGGCGATCAGCTAAACCCTGAGCATGTGGGCAAGACTCACCAGCCAGACACCCAGAAAGTTCCCTATAATGAATGGTCAATTAGTTACCAAGATCATGTTATTTCATCCAACCATCCCCTTATCATAGAATCATAGAACTGGAAGAGACCTCAGAAGGTCATCAAGTCCAGCCCCCCGCTCTAGGCAGGACCAATCCCATCTAAATCAACCCGGCCAGGGTTTTGTCAAGCCGAGACTTAAACACCTCTAGGGATGGAGACTCCACTACTTCCCTAGGTAACCCATTCCAATGCTTCACTACCCTCCTAGTAAAATAGTTTTTCCTAATATCCAATCTGGACCTCTCCCACCACAACTTGAGACCATTGCTCCTTGTTCTGCCATCTGTCACTACTGAGAACAGCCTCTCTCCATCCTCTTTGGAACCTCCCTTCAGGAAGTTGAAGGCTGCTATCAAGTCCCCCCTTACTCTTCGCTTCTGCAGACTAAACAGACCCAAGTCCCTCAGCCTCTCCTCGTAGGTCATATGCTCCAGACCCCTAATCATTTTGGTTGCCCTCCGCTGGACCCTCTCCAATGCGTCCGCATCCTTTTTGTAGTGGGGGGGCCAGAACTGGACACAGTACTCCAGATGTGGCCTCACCAAAGCCGAATAAAGGGGAATAATGACATCTCTGGATCTGCTGGCAATGCTCCTCTTAATGCAACCTAATATGCCATTAGCCTTCTTGGCTACAAGGGCACACTGTTGACTCATATCTAGCTTCTCATCCACTGTAACCCCCAGGTCCTTTTCTGCAGAACTACTACTTAGCTGGTTGGTCCCCAGCCTGTAACTATGCTTGGGATTCTTCCGTCCCAAGTGCAGGACTCTACACTTGTCTTTGTTGAATCTCATGAGATTTCTAGTGGCCCAATCCTCCAATATGTCTAAGTCACTCTGGACCCTATCTCTGCCCTTAAGCGTATCTACCTCTCCCCCTAGCTTAGTATCTACCTCTCCCCCTAGCTTGCCTACCTCATCAGATTTTTGAAACTGTAGCTTAATTATTTGTAAAGTGCTTGAGGCCCGAAGGGTTCCAATTGTGTGAGACTTTAGATTACTGGAGAAACAAGTACCTGAAATAATTTGAACTGAGGAACATCATCTTATTCAGGTTTACCTATTTCTAACCCCTTGATAAATTACTTTAATTTTGGGGTAAAATATGTCTTTTCTTATTATTTGCCAGTTCCCATCAGAATGTGTGCCACTCCTGTCTCTTATTCCACTATGATCAGATGGATAGACTTAGATTTCATCACCTAATGGTGACATCTTTGTCATCCATAAAGTGTTTTTAGTGATACCAGCACCATCACACAGCTTTATTAGGCAATAACTATGTCTTCTCATTTATCTACCCAGGAACTGGATTACAAAGAAGTGTGATAGAAGTATTATCATTTCAATCTTAGCTTGTTGAGATTCACCAAAATAATCCTTTTCTACTAATTGGTCTTGGCTAACCTTTCCATGTCTAAATGCAGGAATCTACAAATTTTGAGGTTAATTTATTTTTAGTGACCATAGCCTCTATTAACAGGAGTGAAAATATTATGTAACCAATACCATCTTCCATTTAATTTGCCTTGCAGGTTGTGTACATAGCTGAAGCTCATGAGCTGTCCTATATAGTGACGGGATTAAAACCGTACAGAAAGTACAACTTCACTATTACTCTCTGCAATCGAATTGGATGTGTAACTAGTGAACCAGGCATGGGACAAACCTTAGCAGCTGGTAAGGAAACAATCTGATCCATGTACAAAGTTGATGCAGCTTTCTAATGAGTACCATTACAGATGGTGATAGTTTGATGCACAGTGACAGGAAGAGGTGTTGTATTAATATAAAGTGACTTGCTTAATTATAATTTGTTTATCTTGGCAGTGTAAAAACAAAACAAAATGTTTTCCATGCAGGTTACCAGTATACCCTAATGTGATAGGATTTATGTGCTTCTCTCTCAATTACAAGTCGGTTATTTAGTTATCCTATTCCTCTTTGTTTATATCATGCCCATCCATAGCTCTTATGATGATTAGTGCTGATAATAAATCAGTTGCTTCTTTTAAGTGTCCCTGTGCCAGATTTTCAAATGAAGGCATGCAGAAGTGTATATGTGCTTTTTTATATGCCTGGCTTCACACACAAGTTGGGGTTGCATTCTTTTGTTACGAAATGGAATTGACCACTTGGACTAGCTTGTGTGTGAGGAATATTTGTGTACCTAAGCCAGGAACGCACTGATGTGCATGCATATTTTGGGTTTGCCCATTTGAAAATATTCAGGTCATGAAGTTTCTCTGTTACAGAACTGCAGTACTAGAAATATTACTTCTACCAAATCTGTGGAGTACTTGCTGTTGGGGTGCAGAATTGGCTGGTCACATTGGTCTTTCCTTATTTCCAGCTGGGGCATTATATTAAAAAAAATAATTTCACAATATTACCCATTTCCAATTACGCACCTGCTCTAGCTGTCACAGGAATGGTATGGGAACAGTAGCAGAGTTGATCCATGAAATGAGCTATCTATTGTGATGTGATCCATATTATGAAAAGAAAATTGAGAATCTCTGCTATGGAGGATATATTGTTTAGACTTTTTAATGTGCCCTTCTGCCCTACTATGGTTGCCTGTCTATTTTCAGTTACGGGAAAAATGATTTGTTTCCCTCCTGATGGACTCTGCTCCTTCACTGTTTAAATGGACAGAGTTGGCTCTGAGGGCCATGTCTTCTCAGTTACTAGAGAGATTCCTTTGCTCTCTTCATGCTGCAGCCCCTTTAAAAGCTTGACTTGTCTGTCTTGAGAATAACCCATCTCATATAAGCATGACTTTACTTCTCCACCATCATTCTGAATGGTTCAATTGTCATATATGGAACGGAGTATCAAAGTAGTGCCAGGCTGTTCAGTTCTGCACCATAGACACCTCACTGTTTCAAGGGATTCCAAGGGCTAATAGTCCCAGAAACCAATATGACCTACATAGGGCCCTTTGTGGTTACAAATTATCCAGCCTTGCTTGTCTATATTTATTCAAAGATCGAGAATGTATAGCTCTGTTAAGCTTGACAGCTTGTTTATGACTGTCTCCTCCCCATTTGTGTTAATGCTCAGGGACCTATCACATTAAAGAAGACAGAATACAAAACAGAGTAACAGACAGGAGTGGATTTATTAGACATTTCACATTATAACATTTTTCTGATTGCCATTTTCAGCTCTTGAAATTGACCACGTTGAGAATTGGAGGGTTGTATTGGATGCTCTCAATTGAAACAGTACTGCTGATGTTGATTTCCCCAGATTTTATGCTCATAAATTTTAAAATGTAAAGGACAAAACACTTGGCTTTTGCACGCCATTTCATCTTTCACCATTCAGGCTTTTCTTAAATATGGCAAATTGTTTAAAATCCTATCATTCAACATCTAAAACTACTTCAATAACAGTTTCATCCTGGGAGCAAATATTTCTAAAAATACATTTAAAATACATTTATTTAAAAAAAATAAAACCGACTTGTTTTTAATCTTTAAGTTAATATAAGAGCAAGGACAGTACGGGCTTGTCTAGACTGCATCCCTCTTTCGAAAGAGGGATGTGAATTAGGCAGATCGAAAGTGCAAATGAAGCATTGATTTAAATATCCCATGCTTCATTTGCATATGTGCACCCGATCGCTGTTTCAAAAAGGGGCATTTTGAAAGTGAAACCGCAGTCTAGACACAGTTCTTTCAGAAAAAAAAAACCCTTTTTCGAAAGATCCCATACTCCTCATTTTTTCAGGAGTACGGGATGTTTCGAAAAAGGGTTTTTTCCCAAAAGAACTGCATCTAGACTACAGTTTCACTTTTGAAATGCCCTTTTTCGAAACAGCGATTGGACGTGAATATGCAAAAGAAGCACAGGATATTTAAATCTGTGCTTCATTTGCACTTTCGATCTGCCTAATTTTGAAAGAGGGATGTAGTCTAGACATAGCCTACTAGACAGACTTGGAGATGAAATTCACATCTAGAGAATGAGGGGCTGATCGATCAGATGTTGGTCCAGGCAAAGTCCCCTTGGCACTACTGAGTGGTCAAAGGGGAATTAAAATTGCCTCGAAAGGGTAGGTGAGGATTCCCTGAGCATAAAGGAATCTCTTTTTTGGCAAAGAATCTGTGCCACTCCTTGCTGACCCCTTAGTGCAGAAGAAGCTTCCTGGAGGAAGTGTGGCTGTAGTGTGTTTCAGTGTAATGGTACAGCTTTACAACCCACTACAATTTAGAGCACCCTTGAGTTTTGTTTCAGCTTGTAGCAGAGCCGAATGCTGCTTCCAGATTTATGGAAACAGCTCATATTAACTTTTAGAAACAGAATTTAGCCCATTATCTCTTGCAGATACCATATTAGAAAGACCCTCCCATCTACCCACTCACCCACAGTCTCTTTTAAGGCACCACTGTAATTTCCAGACACAGCCAAAACTCAGAAGGGGTTTCTCAGATAATCCTGGGCTACAGTTCTCAGAAAATTTTACCTTTTGCCTCACTGTCCCCCCTTTTAAAAGATTCTTCTATGCTATTTTATTTGGGCACTGGCTCAAAAGTCTTTCTCCTTGGAGGCCCTCTTTTGCCTGTAGGCCCTTGAGGGACTGGAGGCAGTGGGAGCTGAGCAGTGTCTCTCAGGGTATGTCTAGACAGCAGCATTATTTTGGAATAATTGACATCTACACAGATAACAAAGAGCACGTCAACACTGCAAGTCATTATTTCGAAACAATGGCGAGCTGGAGGACTTCTTACTTCTACTCCTGTAAACCTCATTTAACAAGGAGTAAGGGGAGTTGAAGGAAGAGTGTTCTTCCTTCGGCTTCCTGCTGTGTAGACAGCACCAAAAGCCAAATTAAGCTATTTCAACTTCAGCTACGCAACTGATGTAGCTCAAGTCACATAGCTTAATTCGACTTTTGCCCTGCTGTGTAGATGTGAAAGAGGGAATTTCAGAGAAAGAGAGAGCTCAGAACGCAGAGTCAGGAGAGTGATTGTTCAGAAGAAGGATTAGAGCTGAAACTGAAAACTGCAGGGGGAGGGTTCTCCTGAAGTGGGGAGTAGCAGAGTCAGATCAAGCTGGTGAAAGCAGAAGGCAGTTGAGTTGCCTGTGAATTTCACGAGGATAAGGAGCTATGCCCACAGTGGGCTGAAAAGGGATGAGGTAGACTCCTGGCTCCCTACGCTGGATAGCTGAAGACTGGGAAATCATAGAGGGATAAGCTTGCTGTAGTCTCTGGGAAAGGGTTAGCTCCACACCTGGAAAGCAAACAGAGTAGATTCTGAGGGGGGAGGTGTGGGGAGGAGGTGAGGGCTGCTAGAGTGCAGAGAAAGGTGCTGGAGCTGGACTTAGAGTGTCAATGTACTATTGGGACTGAAAAGAGTGACTCTTTGAATGCTTGTTCACATCAATTCCAATCAAGTGTGTGCCCGTTGCATGCTTGAGCATCGGTGGTGGTGGTGGTGAGCAAGGGATTAGAAAGATGATACTTCATTCTCTCTAGGAGGTACAAATTCCTTTTTTCCCACCCTCATCCTACTCCATTGGTAGTATCTGCAGTGAACAAAAAGGAGAGGCAAAGCCAGCAAGTGCCGGCCCTGAAAGTCAAGTGGCCAAAAGATTAGACCTCTTTGGTAGAAAGATCTATGCAGCGGGTGGTCTTCAATTGAGCACAGCCAATCAACAGGCTGTCCTCAGTAGATATGCTTATATAACCCTTCTGCCCGGTAGGCCTGGCAGCAACCAGGGTCGGGTTCAATATCTAGGGGTCCATCTCACACAGAACCGGCTCAAGCCCCCATCCAGTAACCTGGGAAATTCATACACCCCTGGGTGCCTCTGAGAGGCAATGCTTCCCCACTCGCAAGCACAGAGTCTGAGTGTAGGAAAGAAACATTTAATGAAACAGAGAGAGAAGTCATACGGCATTAACTTGGGAAAATACCACAAACAGAGTTCATAGCCCAAACATGAGCCAAGCCCCCCCCCCCCAGCCAAGAATCCCCCTAAGTCCCAAAGTCTGACACCCCAAAAAGTCTCTGTCCCTGGTCAGTGCTACCCCAAGTCCAAAAGTTCACCCGCAGGGTTTTACCTCCCAAGGGTAGAAATGGGAGCGGGGGGATAGACAGGGTCACCTTACGTGGTCTCAGGCCGACGGCCCCACCTCTCTGTAGGATTCTGCTGCAGTCTTTAACACGAGTCACTCTGCCACGCTCCACCAGCTGTCTCATTCCACTCCACCAGATGCTCCGCTGGTCGCCTGCCGCCGCTCCTACTAGCCGCACCGTGCTGCTGATCGCCTGCCGCCATTCCTAGCCTGCCATCGCTCTTACCAGCCGTGTCATGCCGCTGGTCGCTGCTACTCGCCTGCCACTGCTCCTACCGGCTGCGCCATGCTGCTGGTCGCCTGCCACTGCTCTTACCGGCTGCCTGCTATTGGTTCCCACCAGCCACACGGCTGGCCGCCGCTGCTTCGCTGGCTGCAATGGGTCTGGCTCCCAGCCAAACCAGTGATTTCAGCTCTTAGTGATTTCAACTCTTTAGCCACCACCTAGACTGGCAAAAGATTCCAGTTTCCACTGGACTAGCAAAAAGACTCCTCATGGTCTGGCATAGACTGGCATGATTTTGCAGAAATACTTTTAATGGAAACGTTTTTCCGTTAAAAGTATTTCCACAAAAGAGCGTCTAGATTGGCACAGATGCTTTTGTGCAAAAAGTGCTTTTGCGCAAAAGCATCCATGCCCAGTATAGACGCATTTTTGAGCAAGAAAGCTCTGATGGCCATTTTAGCCATCAGGCTTTCTTACACAAAAAAATTAAGGTGCCTGTCTACACTGGCCCTCTTGTGCAAGAGGGCTTATCCCTGAGCAGGAGTGTCAAAGTATTTGCGCAAGAAGCACTGAATTCTTACATTAGAACATCAGTGCTCTTGTGCAAATTCAAGCAGCCTGTGTAGACAGCTGGCAAGTTTTTGCACAAAATCTTGCTAGTCTAGACACACCCATAGAGTCTGCTTTAGGTCTCTCCTTAAAATAAAGGGGGAAAGGGGCAGCTTGGGCCAGTCTTATAGCTCATACCTGATAGGTGTGAAGCAGGCTGACTCAAGCCCTTTAACCCTTCCCTGCAGTTCAGTTCACTCAACTCTGGAAGAGGGGAGGCTTGTTCCTCAGAGACCTCTTACGATGATGGTGTCTCTCCTGCAAGCACTGGTGTCATGTTTTACAGTTCCCACATTTAGGGGTAGCATGATTTGTGACCCCCACAACAGCCACAAATTATTTACAATACACCATATTCCAGTCCAACGCTGATCCTCCATCAGCCCTGGCTGAACTGGATTTACATAGCCATGCCTCGTATTTCCTCCCCTTCCTGGCATGAGCTGTATTTACATATCAACAGTTAACAGTTAATTATCTTGCAGAGCTAAACAATTGTAGTGGGCACACCCACGCCCAGGACAGCTCTCTTCTTTTAGCTGGCTGATAGCAAGCAGCAGTTCAGCCCCTACTTACACTTACAACTCTTGGGATGCCATGTCCAAGATTAAGGAACTCCTCCCTGCTGCTTTTAGGAAGTTTCAGCTGTCATTGGAGAGGGTAAGACTGTTGCCAGAACCTCGCTGCAAGCCCTTCTTGATTTGGCTGACTCAACAGCCAGAACCCTGTTCTCAGGGACAGTCATGCAGCGGTTGTCATGGCTCCAAGCATCTGGGCTGCCACCAGAGGTCCAGCAAACCCTCCAAGTCTTCCTGTTTGAAGGAAAAGGTCTATTTTCATAGCAAACAGGCACTAAGCAACATTCAGTGAAGGACCCGAGAGCTACCATTAAATCACTTGGTATGCATACTCCAGCCCCTCAAAGAAAACTGTCCAGACCACAGTCCTTACAGCACAGATATACACTGAGGCCCAGACAAGAATAGTTTCATCACTGGAACAAAAACATAGGCACAGGTCCTCTAATCAGCCCATGGGCCAGGGCTATAGCTCTATCAAATCTACTGCACACCCCAAATAGGGGGTTTGAAGATGCGCTCAAGGATAGTGTACCAGATCTAACCCAGGATCCACATCATGCTTTCTGAACCAACTCTCCCACTTCTTCTGTGTGTGGTCTCATATCACATCAGACCTGTGGGCTTTATGCATGGTTGGGGTGGGATATTCTCTTCAGTTCTCCTCCTCTCCTCCCTCATAACCCTCTTCTCCGTTCCCCTTCAGGGATCCCTTATGCAGGAGGTACAATTGGTCCTCATGCTAGGTGTGGTATAAGAGGTCCCTCACAATGTAAGAGACAAGGGGTTTTACTCACAATACTTCCTAATCCCCAAGGCCAAGGGAAGTCTGAGGCCCATATTGGATTTAAGAGGCCTCAACCAATACATGAAGGGACAAACGTTCTATATGGTATCTCTAGCCATCGTTATGCCTTTACTGATCTGGGAGACTGGCCTGCTGCCCTCAGCATGAATGATGCACAAATTCATATTGCAATTCTCCCTGTACACAGGTGATCTCTCAGGTTCATGGTGAACAACAACCATTTTCATTTTAAGTTCTCCTGTTCAACCAGAGTACTGCCCCACATGTGTTCACCAAATGCATGGCAGTGGTGGCAGCCTTTTTGCACATCAGAGAAGTCCAAATCTTATTTGTATTTTGTCGACTGGCTTCTGAAAGGCCATTCCAGAAAACAACGACAAGCTCATATTCAACTGACCCTGATCATATTCCAGTCACTAGGCCTGCTCCTAAACAAGTCCATACTGACTCCCATTCAAAGAATAGAGTTCATTGGGGATGATTCTCAATTTGATACAGGTGAGAGCCAGTCTCCCATCTCTAGGTTTCAAACCATGGCCAACATTGTAAGATCACTCATACAGTACCCAATCACGATGGCAAGAGTGTGTTTGTGCCAACTGGGACACATGGCATCTTGATCTTATATGATCAGTCATGCCTCAGGACACTCCAAGCTTGTCTAGCCTCAACACACCATCTAGTGCAAGACAGCCTGCACCTTGTAGTGACAATTTCCAACAATGTGATTACCACTCTCAGCTGGTGACTGGACCCTCACAAAGTATGCAAGGGAGTTCCTTTCAAATTCCCATCTCCTACACTGATGATGGTAACAGACGCATCGGACATCAGGTGGTTAAGCCCTTCTGAGGAACCTAAGAGCATGAGAGACCAAACAGATTCCAGACTACACATCAGTGACAAGGAACTCAGGGCGGTCAGGCTAGCCTGCCAGGTTTTCCAGTCCTAAATGCATGTCCTGTGTGTGGCAGCATTGACAGACAACCCCACTGCCATGTTTTACATAACGGGGGAGAACGGTCATTTCCACTCTGCCAAGAAGCTCTGAGTCTTTGGCACTTCTTCATAGTGCATTCCATTCACCTCAAGGCCCAGTACCTCCCAGGCTTGCAGCACAACCTGGTGGACAGTGTCAGCAGAACCTTTCTTACACACAATTGGTCCATCAGAACAGGTGTTATCTGTTCAATTTTCCTGTGGTAGGGGCTCCCCCAACTAGACTTATTCATTACCAGTGTCACCAAGAAGTGCAATACTTTCTGTTCATTCCAGAACCACAGCCCAGATTCTTCCACAAAAGCATTAATGATTCACGCAGGGTAGGGGGCAGTTACTGGCTGGCTGTGTCTACACTGGCACCCTTTTCCGTAAAAGGGATGCTAATGAGAGACTTCGGAATTGCAAATTCCGCGGGGGATTTAAATATCTCCCGCGGCATTTGCATGAACATGGCTGCCGCTTTTTTCCGGCTCAGGGATTTGCCGGAGAAAAGGGCCAGTCTAGATGGGATCTTGTGGAAAATAAACCCTTTTCCGGAAGATCCCTTATTCCTACTTGAAAGTTTGTTCATGCAAATGCCGCGGGGGATATTTAAATCCCCCGTGGAATTTGCAATTCCGAAGTGTCTCATTAGCATCCCTTTTACGGAAAAGGGTGCCAGTGTAGACACAGCCTATGTGTTTCCCTCAATATTGCTGATTCACAAGGTCCTGATGAAGATATACAGGGATGGAGCAGATATAATACTTGCTTCGGCATGGACACACTAAGGGTATGTCTACACTACAAAGTTAATTCGAACTAACAGAGGTTAGTTCGAATTAACTTTGATAGGCGCTACACTAGCGCTCCGCTAGTTCGAACTTAATTCGAACTAGCGGAGCGCTTAGTTCAAACTAGGTAAACCTCATTCCACGAGGACTAAGCTTAGTTCGAACTTACTAGTTCGAATTAAGGGCTGTGTAGCCCCTTAATTCGAACTAGTGGGAGGCTAGCCCTCCCCAGCTTTCCCTGGTGGCCACTCTGGCCAACAACAGGGAAACTCTATTGCCCCCCTCCTGGCCCTGGAACCCTTAAAGGGGCACGGGCTGGCTACGGTGCCCATGCCAGGTGCAAGCCTGCCAGCACCCAGCCAGCAGACCCTTCACCTGGCACGGATTGAGCCAGCCACCCGATGCCCCCCAGCCATCCCCCTCTTCCCGGGACCAGGCTGGCGGCTCCCAGGAGCTTGCCCGGGACCGCAAGAGGCGGGCACCCGCCTGGTCCAGTGCAGACATCGTGGACCTCGCACAGGAAAGCGACTGTCTAGGGCAGGAGAGCTGCCAGCCTGGCCACCCAGGAGCAGGTTTGCATGAAAATCAAGGTGGTCCACTGAGACCTCCAACCCTGAGCCCTGAGCTTAGAATGGCTGTACTGGGTCAGACCAAAGGTCCATCTAGCCCAGTAGCCTGTCTGCCGACAGCAGCCAACCCTAGGGACCCTGGAGGGGATGGACCAAAGACAGTGACCAAACCATTTGTCTCGTGCCATCCCTCTCCAGCCTTCCACAAACTTCGGGCAGGGACACCACTCCTACCCCCTGGCTAATACCACTACATGGAGCCAACCTCCATGAATTGATCTCACTTCTCTTTAAACTCTGTTCTAGTTCTAGCCTTCACAGCCTCCTGCAGCAAGTTCAACAGGTTGACTCTTTGCTTTGTGAAGAAGAATTATCTGTTATTAGTTTGAAGCCTGCTACCCATTCCTTTCCTTTGGTGTCCTCTAGTCTTTCTATTATGGGAACTAATTAAGAACTTTTCTGTATGCACCCTCTCCACCCCACTCATGCTTTTATAGACCTCTATCATATCCCCCCTCCATCTCCTCTTTTCTAAGCTGAAAAGTCCCAGTCTGTTTAGCCTCTCTTCATATGGGACCTGTTCCAAACCCCTCATCATTGTAGTTGCCCTCCCCTCTCCCACCCTCTCTCTTCCCCTCTCCCACCTCCTTTTCCCAGTCTCCCCCAGTTTTGTTCAATAAAGAGAGATTCTGTTTTTGAACACAATTGTCCTTTATTTTGTACATCAGGAAGGGGGGCTAGAGAGGGGTAAGTGGAAGGAGGTGAGGGAGGACTGGGGTACGAGCCCCCGATGGGGAGGACTGGGCTGGCTCTGTGGGCTTCTAGGCGTGGAACCTCTCCTGCATCCCCCCAATTGCCCCCTCTTCCCAGATGGCAGCCTGCAGCAAGTGCAGCCGGTCTGATGGCCGAGTGCTGTGATGTGCCCAGTGTGGGTACTCCGGGCAATCCAAACCAGGACTGCTTTGCAAGCGGGGCACCCCTGAGAACTGTCTGTCCGGGGTGGGGGTCGGGTTCCTTTAAGCGCAGCTCTCGGCTAGCCTGAGACAGCATCTCCACGCTCTAAGTCCTCATCTGATGCCCTGCTGGCACTGCTTCCGGCCATCCTTAACCCCGGGTCAGGGTCCACTCTGTGTGGACATGCTAGTTTGAATTAGCAAAACGCTAATTCGAACTAGTTTTTTAGTCTGGATGCGTTAGTTCGAATTAGCTTAGTTCGAATTAACTAATTCGAACTAAGTTAGTTTGAATTAGCGCTGTAGTGTAGACATACCCTAACATTGGTTCACTACCCTGCTAGAGTTGCCAGTGGAGGCTCCAATATCTCTACCACTGTACCTGGACCTCATTTTCCAGGATAAGGGTCACCTTAGGCTCCCAGACCTCCAGTCCCTCCATCTCATGTCATGGAGACTGCACAGTTTAACACTTTAGAATGGCAATGTTTAGCTCTGGCTTAAGAGCTACTCTTACCTGGACAAATGGAAGAGGTTCTCCTGTTGGTGTTTTCCCATGTGTGCCCCCTGTTACACCAAAATTCCCACTGGAGACCACCCAGGGTTACACTAGTATGGATTTATTGATTGCTTGAAGAAGTAACGCTCCACTATATGTATGATATGGTTAAACTAAAGAGACTAGAGCTGCTGCTTAAGGTTTAAACTAAAGGGGGGAAAGCTATCTCACACCCTCACCCTCTCCCACGCACATGTACACCCCTTCATTTATTCATTCACACACATTCATTCCTGCCCTCAGGCACTCACACAGGCATATGGGTTGCAGAAGGAGCCAAGGCATGTTGCACCGGAATGGTCTGTCTGCTGATCATGGTTGGGGAGCTGGTCAGCAAAGAGAGCTACTGCCACATGCTCTCTCCTTTTATTGCCTCTGTACAACTCCTGTGAGTCATCCACATTCGTCACCAAGGAGCATGCCCAGACTGTCCTTGATCCAGGTCCTTTGTTTGCTCAGCCTAAATTGGTTTGATGACTCATCTCCTGGTTCCATGTGCTCAGCCTTGCATTTTCTAATCCCAAACACACAATAGTCTCCACTCACACACACACATTCATATCTCAGAGGAGAATGCAGTTTAGAGCAAGTTACAAGCAAAGTGGCAGAGAGTTATAAAGATTACAAAGTTGCAAGGCTCAACAATCACTAAGCCCGTGGTCCCCAACCCGGTGCCCGCGGGTGCCATGGCGCCCGCCAGGCCCTTTACATGCACCTGCGGAGCAATCTGAGCTGGCCCCGCCCCCGGGCATGTGGCAGGTGCCAGCCCCGGGCGCATGGCCGGCCCCGGGGGCGCCGCGCGTGCCCTTGCCGGCCCTGGCGCTGGCCCTGGCCTTGTCCCCGCCCCCGGGGGCGCTGCGCGTGCCCTTGCTGGCCCTGGCGCTGGCCTTGGCCCCGCCTCCGGGGGCGCTGTGCATGCCCTTGCCGGCCCCGGCCGCACTGGCCCCGGCCACGTGGAACCTGGGCAGCCCCTGCCCGGGATCGCAGCACATGCCGGTGCCGACCTCGGGCTTGCAGCACATGCTTGGTCCCGCCCCCGGTCACATGGCCTGTGAGCGGCCCTGTGCCCGTATGCACAGCGCGTGAGCGGCCCCGCCCCCACGCGCCCGGCAGCCCCAAAACGTTGGGGACCACTGCACTGAGCTTACAGTAAATTTCTGAACTTACAAAGCAAAGTTGCTGAGAGTTACAAAATTGCAAGGTTTTACAAAGATTACAGAGTTGCAAGGTTTAAAAGGCAATGCAGCTGAAACAGTTACAAAGCTTCAGAGAATCATTTACAAATCATCAGTAATTAAGTGATTTAGAAGACAACTGTCCCCCAGCAATGCAGTCAGCAGGAGGTTTTTGTTAGTCCGTATTTCATGTGTTAGCAGGATCTTAGGGTTTAGTGTATTTCCAGAAAATCCAGTAATAGCTCGGGCAGAAGCTTTTATGCAATACACCCATTCCCCTTATCTTGGGATTACCTCCTCCATTTGTGAATGCAAGGCCTGGCATCCTCCTCAATTTAGGGTCTATCCAGGTACTCTAACAATTCTACCTCTGGCAAGACATTTTCCTTCCAGTTTTCCAGCTGAAACCACACACAAATGCCCAACAACAGGTGCTGCACATGCTAGATGTGTGTAAAGCCCTTGCATTTTATACTGATTGCACAAGGCCTTTTAGGAAGTCTACCCAGCTCTTTGTAGTTATAGCTGACAGGATGAAGGGTTGCCCAGAATCTACACAACAAGGGTGGCACAGGGAGGAGGGGGGAAATTGTTCTCCTTGGCATCTGCTGATAAGTCAAGAAGCAATGGGCTTAAGCTGCAGAAAGGGAGGTTTAGGTTGGACATTAGAAAAAACTTCGTAACTGTCAGGGTCATTAAATACTGGAATAAATTGCCAAGGGAGACTGTGGAATCTCCATCATTGGAGACATTCAAGTGCAGTTTAGACAGACATCTATCACAAATGATATTGACTGTGCTTGGTCCTGCCATGAAGGCAGGAGACAGGACTTGATGACCTCTCGAGGTTCCTTCCAGTTCTAGTATTCTATGATTATGGATCTCCAGGGAGTATCTGGTCACAAAAAAGTTATTCAAAATATAGTTGCATAGAATATTAGGAATATTTGCATCACTCCCTGAATATTAAAATGAGTTTAGAGATGCTTGTCATTAAGGATTTCTAGTTAATTTCAGTGGTGCTGGAACTGTTTGTACAGTTGGGTGCTCTGAGCCATTGAACCAATCTGTACAGCTTATATATAATGGAAAGTATTTTCCATTGAAAAGGCCACGGGGTGTTGCAGCACCCTTATATCCCATAATTCCAGCACCTATGGTTCATTTTGACTTTAGATTATATACTTAATGCAGATTTCTCAAAGGCAAAATGTGTAGGTGCTCAAAAGTTTTCAGTCAGGCACGGAGCTTATTAGGGTATGTCTACACTACAGAGGGTTTTTTTTTTTTTTGAAAAACAGCTGTTTTTCTGAAAAAAAGTCACTTACGTCTACACTGCAGTTGTGTTCCTTCAGAAAAAAATCGAAAGAACAGGGGGGTTTTCCGACATTGGTAAACCTCTTTCTATGAGAAACAAGCCTTTTTGTGAAAGAGCTTTTTCAGAAAAAGACACGTGTGGACGAGGAATTGGGGGAAGAAAAGGAAAGAGGAAAAAGCACAACTGCCCTGGTGGCTACTCCACCCATAGTAATCACCAGGGCTCGACAAATCAGCTCGCCCACTTGCCTGTGGCAAGTAGATTTTGGCAGCTGGCAAACTGTGATGGGGTGGAGCCGCCCCGTGGCAGTGAGGGCGACCCGCCCCATACTTCAATGGCACCGGCCCCCATGCTGCATGGGCAGCACGGCATTCTGACAGTGGTCTGCACTGCTTGCTCCCGTGCGGCCACCCAGCTGAGCGGCATGCAGGGAGGCCAAGTTCTGGGACGGGAGCCAGAGCATAAGAACGGCCGTACTGGATCAGACCAAAGGTCCATCTAGCCCAGTAGCCTGTCTGCCGACAGTGGCCAGCACTAGGTGCCCCAGAGAGGGTGGACCAAAGATAATGATCAAGCGATTTGTCTCCTGCTATCCTTCTTCTGCCTCTGACAAACAGAGGCCAGGGACACTATTTCTATCCCCTGGCTAATAGCCTTTTATGGACCTAACCTCCATGAAATTATCTAGCTTCTCTTTAAACTCTGTTATAGTCCTAGCCTTCACAGCCTCCTCTAGCAAGGAGTTCCACAGGTTGTCAATGCGCTGTGTGAAGAAGAACTTTCTTTTATTAGTTTTAAACCTGCTACCCATTAACTTCATTTGGTGTCCTCTAGTTCTGCTATTAGGGGAACTAATAAATAACTTTTCTTTATTCGCCCTCCCATACCACTCATGATTTTATATACAGTACCTCTATCATATCCTCTCCTTAGTGTCTCCGCTCTGGGTTGCTTCCTACCTCTGCTTCTCCTTTCACATCCTTTGCCCCCATGCTCTGCTCTATGCTTCACTCCCCGTTTCCCTCCTGCTTTCTCTGACCTCCTCTGTCTCTCGTCCCCCTCCTCTCTACTCCACTCTGACCCTTCACTCCTCCGCCCACCGCCATTTTCTAGCTCGCTTCTCTGTTCTCCCCTCTCCCTCCATTACTCTCCTCCATCTCCTCTCACCTCTGCCTCCCTCCTCTCTTCTGCTCTCCTCTGCTCCCCTTTTGAATGCAGTGCTATCTTGCGCTGGCACCTCTCCTCCTGACATCAGGGATGCACGCATACTCTGGCCTCACCCTAAGCCCGCATGTGTGGCCCTGTCCCCACTTCTGGCACCCGTCCCAGGACTCAGCCCCCTTGCACGCTGCTCAGCTGGGCGGCCGTACGGGAGCCAGCGGTGCAGACCGCTATCAGAACGCTGCGCTGCCCTTGCAGCACGGGGGTCGGTGCCGTTGAAGTGTGGGGCAGGTCGTCCTCGCTGCTACGGTTGTCCTGATCATCCCATTCTCCAGGTGGTGCGCACCTGCACGGTGGGGGTCACACGGTGAGGGTGGTGAGTCCCTTTTTTGTCTGGCGAGTAGGGTTTTCTATAATTTGTCGAGCCCTCGTAATCAAAGCTTACATTCGAGATCAAATCCACCCAGTCTGGATGCTACCTTTTGAAAAAACAGATCATTTTTCCGATGCACTTTTGCAGCGTGGACGCTCTCTTTTGGAAGAAGTTTTTCAGAGGATATCTTTTCGAAAAGCTTCTTCCGAAAGAAACCTGCAGTCTAGACATCGCCTTAGTTTAGTCACTTTCTCCCCCACCTTCCTATTCCTGGTTTGTGACATTTCAGCAGACTAGAATTAGCTATGTGATGTCTATAACAGACAGTAATTGCTTATCCTATAGATTTCAGTATCAAATATTCAGTGTGCCTTAAACAATGTATACAGCTGTGTTTCATTAGCTACTGTGTGACTGAACTTACTTTTTGTAATTAAGTTTGTCTTTCATTTGCCCTTTTGTAAGATTGAAAAAAATCGTAAATTTAACATTTGTTTTTAAGAAACACCAAAACACACACTTGTGACTGCTGCCATTCACCCCAGAACATTGCATTAGTACTCCTTTGCTTTTGATGACAATTATAGGGTTCATAAGCTAATGTGTAGAAGATATTCTTCCAGCAGCAGCTGCATCTGGCTTCTTGGCAAACTCCTTACACAGTTGTATTGGTGGCTTTAGAGTTGCCTCTGGGTTGATAGGGGTAATGATGCTGATGGACTGTCTGGGCTGTCTTATGATCCTGGATGTCATGTTATTTTTTGATTACCATTTTAATTTAAGTAATTTTGTCCACTTTTCTCCATTTACAAATAAAGTCCAGTGCAAACCCTTTTGGAGAGCTACATTCCATTTTCACTAGCAATGCATCACTTGCTTATGCCTTTCACAAATTGGTTTTATGCACAATTCTAAGCAACAGTGTTAAAACAACCCATATCCCCTTATGCTGGTAATTAATCATGCATTAACTTTTCTCTCTCTATTAAAAGTAAAATATGAAGGCTTTTGCTGCTCGTCTGAAAACACACATTGTTTTGCATGCATGTACATAAGTCTTTTCATTGCGAATAAGACCCAAAGTGATTAAACAAGCTCTCTTAATATGTTAATTTATAATTTTAATTACAACAATCTTGTATATATAGTCATTAGTGAATACTAATATAAATATTTTTCTACCTTTTTATTCATAATGCATAAACCAATCATCCAGTTACTTCTCGGCAGTTGCCTGTTTTTGTTTCATAATACAATCTTTGTTCTTAGTTATGAATGCATTTTGTTCATTCCTGTCTTGAATAATCCCTCATTAAGCTAGTCACTTTCTGCTCCATGCTAAAAAGGAAAAATTATCATGCAAATGTGGCATGCCATATTAAAAAGCACATTACCAAACACTTTTGTTGCTGTCCTTCAATTAGTTTCCCTTCTTTGAATTTAATTTCATTTGTTGTTAAACTACTGACTTGATGTATGGACTCATGAATTTGAGGCTGCTGCCAAGAATGTAGAAGGCAAAAAATAAATAAATAAATAAATAAAAAATCAAAGACTCTTCAGAACGCAGCAGAGGCAAAACTGAAATGAATTTGTTTCACCTTTGACAATAACACTTGAACAGCATTGGAGTCGTCTGATGATTCAGCTTGGCTAATTATCCGATTATTTATTTCAAGAACAAAGGGGCTGTGTTACAATTATAGAAGTGTAAAGTAATCTGAGAAATTTGGTAATGACAGATGACTTAAATAACTTCGGAGATAAACAGTATCTGCTCAAATTTGTGTCTCTGAGTGTTCTCGGGCTGTAGCTAAACTCCTCTTTGAGTCTTGGAAAAATAGTAGAAAGCCAAAAGTTGCTGTTGTTCTCCCAACATTTCACTTGAGAAAGAAGCTCAAATTATTCTTTTGCCAGTGTGTCAAATATTCACAGTCTTTAAGGTATGTGTAAGTTGTATTTCTCTTGATTAAAAGCGTTTGGTTCAAAGCAATACTTTTTAATTGCCTAATGATATAAGTCAGTTCTTAGGAAAGAACCGCACATTTAGGAGTTCATTTGCAATATAACTGAAAAATTCATTGCATGGCAGTAAAACAATTTACTGTTAATTACAAGGAGAAGAATTTGCTGTACCATGCTCACAGATTGCCATGAATCATGCAGCACTCCTAGAGATTTATAACAGATGTGTAAGTGGGATGAATTAGCAGGGTTTAATAACAGAGACACAAATCATGCAGACTTCAAGGAGCTTTAATTGATATACTAGAATGTGACGGGCATGAATCACTCAGCCATTCAACAGCACTGTAACATATGGTCAGCTCAATATGCTGCATCTTAAATCGGTTGGTAAGTCGTTGGTTGTCCCATATGGTGGAAGCAATATATTTTTCATGATTTTTTTTGAATACTCTATTTTACATCTCTTTAAGATATTATTATAATACATGTTATTAAAAATTCCCCCGATACCTATTATGGATGCTTTTCATTTGTTTTTATATTAACATTTCTAAAAAAAAACACACACACAAAAAACCCACAAACCAACCTAAAAAGATTCTTTGGAAAAAGTCTAAAATGAGTGTCAACATCCATAAGTACAGTTGCTTCACTCATTTACTACTGACACATTTGGTACTGCTTGAAGTGTGCATGCAAGCAGAGCTTGTATCAGGAATGCTACAGCAACTGCAGGGTTCTGTGAACCAAATAATTCATACTGGTAATGAAATCAATAGTGGTCTGGCTTTGCATATAGTTTTACTCATTAACAACATTTGGAGACAAATAGGATTCATTCCATCCTGCCCCCCCACCCTCCAAAAAAATTGCACCTCCAATATTGTTGGCAAGTTCACAACTGCTCTGATTTGTATATGTTCCAGTATGAACCCTAATGGGACAGCTGTCAAAAGTGTAAGTATTTATATGTCTTTCACTGTGAATGTTACCTTTTAGAGGAGTAAAAGCAAGAGTAACACTTTGCTCCTGCAATGATCTTGAAAACCCGAAATAGCTAATTGTAGATTAATACTTATGGGTACAGAAACAATAATCTGTAATACACTGACAATATTTATTTAAACATCTGCAAGTATGTAGACTGGGTAATGGTTTTGTAAACGCATTTTTATTGGAACAGGAATTAGACAATCAGTGGGAAAGCTTTAGCAGTTGTATTAGTAAACCTGACACACTTGAGAAAGGAATATTGCATCTTTAGAACTGTGGCTGCCAGAATTTAATGTCAACAATTAAAATTTATTTTGATCCTTACCTAGTGTTTATTACTGTTTGTATACACAACAGACCTTACTAATACAGAGATGCTCTATTAGATGGAATTGCCATCTGTTCAAAATGAATTGCTGGCATCTGTCTTAGATTCTAAAACTAAAATATTATTTCAAACAAAAAAAATTAACTGCTCTTTACTTAGCAATTTCATTTTTGCATGTGCACTCACATACCTAGGAAAGGTTTATTTGTAATGACCTATGTAATAACATCTATATCTGAATATATGACTTTAATATCAGCTGTATGGCCCATCTGTCTTTACTGGTCTTTTTGGTGTCCCCCGTTACACAATAGCATGCAGCAATCATAGGCTTTTAAATATTGTTTTATCTTTACAATATTAAATATGTATTATAGCGCAAGACATTAAAACTACATAATTAAAATATACAAAATGTGACTTTGAATCTACTAAAATACAGTATGCTCATTATTTTGACAGATGTGTCTTAACAGAATGTGACTGAAAAAAATTAAATAGGTAAAATTATAGTCAATTTATCTTAACATTGTAGCTACAGGCACCACAGTGACACCTTTAGGAAAATATATACTGTATCTTTTAGTCCTGAATATTTTAAATTTTAGCTTATAGTACCAAGAAGGCCAATGTTACAGATTTATTTTCAGCTTTTCTGGGGGAGGAGGGTCTGGACTTAAGTAAACTAAGTCAGAACAGACTCTCACTGTGTGCAAGGAGGTGAATTCTCAAACACCAAGGACATTGTAGTTTAAACACTGATGTTATAGCAAAGACTTTCTGAAAGGCTAGGCTTCTATTCCATATATCACAAAATAATAAATTGTGTCATGCCAGTGTTTAATGCATGTACACAGTGCATTAACTATAACTGTAGTACATTTATTTGTGCTAGAGGAGACTTGAAAATGATTAAAAGATCAATACTTCCCTGTCACAGAAGCAAGTGTTACGATGCATTTAAGTAGTTAATTGCATAAGCCCCATAAAAGCTTCAAGTTTGGGTAGCGGGATGCCATAATTACAGTCCAAGCAACTGCCATTTATTAATGTTGGACTTCTAAGGGAGATTTGCTTGTTGTCATAAGTGTAGGCTGTCTGTGTACATTTTAGAAATAATGAATTTGAGCATTTCTGTTTTAACATCAGTAGGTTGAACCAGAGGCCTCAACCTCAGTACTCACATTTAAAATGCTGATGTACACCTAGTCTCCTCAGAGATGAAGTTTTGATTGTTAAGTCATGTTTTCTGTTTAAACCTCTGCAGTTACATTGGAATTCATTAGTGTTTTGCCCTACTTATGCAGGGAAAGCTTAGGACCTCACACCACAGTGCTTTAATTTTGACATAGTAAATTTCTAGCATAGCAGTGTGATGCTAATTAGTTTGTGAAGTCATAAATGATGTCTGTCGGAATGTACACCACACACAATAGCTGGTGGGTTTGATTTTGCCCCTTCATGACAAGTAATCATCAAGTTGGAGGAAAAGAAATAGCAACTTGTTATAGGAAAAGAAAATTATGTTTAATAATCGTGTAAAAGCAAGAATCTTTAAAAGAATGTCATTAATTCAGTCCAAATGAATGTCTACACAATCAACTCATTGTGCAGACAATGGTGTGCTGTGATGTAATTCATTAGATTTTGAACATCTGTCTTTTAGTCCAGATCATGTTATTCTGGAAGCGAGTTTGGTACCCATAGTCATTCTAGCAATGGTTTACTTGAACATGTTTGAATCATTTTCCTTCCAGGCACTCACAATGAAGATCCATTTATTAAATCTTTATTTATCAGACAGGGGAGTTACTAACAATATAAAATGGATATGGATTCCATTAATAAAGAACTATTGCAGCTGTAGACAATAGCTGATTACACGGCTTTGCTGAATCAATTTTATTCACACCTGTATGACCATCACTTCATTATCCAAACAGGTCATGCTGCCCTCCAGTGGCTTACTGTACAGCATTTAAAAAAAAAACTTCAGTGGTTTTATTTCATAATTTGACTGTCAAGTGATCAGCATAATTGTCCTGATTAAATAGGTGCCACATTAAATGTTCCAATATCGGGAAAATAAAGAAATACTATCAAACTGCCACAAAAAGGCAGTCTTTGTATTGGCTTCTTAATGTTCTATGGAGCACCAAATTTTAGAACACTAGAAAAGACAGTGTAAAACATTTAATCAAGTTGGAGGATTACCTGTATACAAGACAATGGTGCATAAAATTATGTATCTGCTTTGAGGAAGAACCTTTCATGGGAACAGGGAGGAAGTGCCAAACTGGTTATTTGCTAGAGTGCTTTCACTATGATGTGGGTCCTCAATACCAGTACTGGGGTAATGGTTGTGCTCTTGTTGACCAGAATTCATTCAGCTCATGGCAAAATCTTAATTTATCATGTACCAGAGTGGTAAAATGCAGTTAGGAAAAAGCTACTTAAGTTTGTTTTTCCTCTGAGCATAGGTCCCAACCATGTTCTGAGAACCCTCTGGCCTTCATGGAACCCCTTGAGAACAAAACAGGATTGGAGTCCAGGACTCTAATCAAGGAGTGAAAATTTAATCTGTTTTGTAGGAAATGATTCAGATAATTAAGAGCTTGTTTACACTATGGAGGAGATTGACCTTTCGGAGGTCAATCTTCAAGTGTTTGATTTAGCAGGTCTAGTGTAGGCCCCCAAATCAAACACTGAGGGCAGCCCCAACTGGTGTTGTGTACTTCTCATTGTGTGAGGAGTAAGAGAAGCTGATGGGAGTGTGTGCTCCTGTTGGCCTCCCACAATGTAGACACTGTGGTGGCTCGCAGTGTAGATGTTGTGGTGGCATTAGAAGTTTGAAAATAAAATGAGGCTTCTTACAGGGTTGAGATGGGGTGTGTTTCTTTTTAAACACCAAGAATCTTCCCAGCAATATAATAACATTGTATACAGGCTCCATGGAGGTTTGTACTTATTGATTGGTAGGCCAGAGACTGAGCTCCTCGTAATATATTATGTATATGAAATTAAATCCCAAGCACTCTGGACAGTGATACATAAGTAACGTTTTTTTTTTCCTACACATAGCTCCAAGAAAACTCTCTGCCCCTCTTCTTGAAGGAGTAAACAGCACAGTGTTAAAAATAAATTGGAATGAACCTGAGGAACTTAATGGGCCTTCTCCCATCTACCAGCTAGAAAGGATGGATTCATCTTTAGCTATATCCAGGGTAGAAGTAATGAAAGGAATTCGTTTCCGAGGAAATGGTTATTATAAATTCCCCAGTTCTACTCTCCCTGCCAATACTTACTTTACAGGTAAATGACTTTAAATTACTTACAGAATGTTTAAAATGTACTCTGCATTTGTTTTACCATTTATTATCTTCTATATCATTTTTATTGCTAGATCTGTAGATTTTACTTTGAGTGAAATTGTGTGATTGTTACTATGTAAAGACTATTTCAGTTGTGCTAAGTCTATAACTGAATGTGTGATTTGAAAGTCACAAATTCTCACAAAGAACCTCTAGAAAACTTTACCAGCCATGGAATTTTGATTCCTTTGGAGACAGACACCGAAACATACTCTACGGAGAGATCTGCAGCCTATGTGATATATTTTTCTTAGTAAACATAAACTAGGCTTTTATTTATTTTCCTGGAGTGAGAGCTCTGCTGTGTATTCACTGTTGACCATTAAGCATGTTTCCTGCCCTGTTACCATTTAGTGTTCCAGTGATGGTGTGAGAGCTGGTAAAAAAACCATCTCTCTCTTGCTTCTGCTTTGATTTTATCTAGTATTTTAAGAGTGATGGGACAAAACGTGCCTGTGCCTGTGAACTGTGTTCTGGCTGTGAGAGGGCGGTGGGGACACCAGGAGGGATGCACCAATCTGAAAAAGTGACTGGTACCAATACCTTCTGCTGTTTCTGGGTTTCTGTCTGTCATCAGCATGCTTTCGGTCTTTCTCCTGGCTCGGGAGAATCAGAATTTTTTTTTCAGGAAAGCCTGTGGCATATGCTGGGCTCTTTTGAAAGGATCTGCTTCTGTGGATGCCTTCATTCTGTGGACCAACAAGCGAATTTTCAGGGCATCAATAGAAAGCAGGGCTGATGGGGAAACGTCTCGGCTAAGCTGCTGCTGATGCCAGCTCATGGTACTGATGAAATCTGATGAAAAAGATTAAGACCAAAGTGATCATTTTTCTCTGATTTTCTCTGATGGTGACTCAAGTCGCTTTACTCAGTGCTGATGTGTTTATTGGAAGTCTTGCGTTCACTCATTTGGCTAACTTTGACTTAAGGTGCTTAAGCACAACTGTCTCTGACTGCATAGTAGGCCCATAGCTACAGCCAGTGGACTCTCTTCCACGTTGAAATTTCTTGCTGTTTGTTCCTCTGATAGAAAAGGCATGTAACCTCCCCGTATGTTTAGTTAAAATCTTTTATTTCCCATTGTGTCTTTGTGCTGTTGTGATCTAAACTGCACATCAATCCAGGGTGCAATATTTCCTGATTGTGCTATTATTATCTATTCTGTCTCCCCAGTGGAGCTTTCCACTATGGCTACGTCTAGACTGGCATGATTTTCCGGAAATGCTTTTAACGGAAAAGTTTTCCGTTAAAATCATTTTCGGAAAAGAGCATCTAGATTGGCACGGACACTTTTCCGCAAAAGCACTTTTTGCGGAAAAGCGTCCATGCCAATCTAGACGCGCTTTTCCACAAAAAAGCCCTGATTGCCATTTTCGCGATCAGGACTTTTTTGCGGAAAACAAATCTGAGCTGTCTACACTGGCCCTTTTGCACAAAAGTTTTGCGCAAAAGGACTTTTGTCCGAACGGGAGCAGCATAGTATTTCCTCAAGAACACTGACAATCTTACATGAGATCGTCATTGCTTTTGCGGAAATTCAAGCGGCCAGTGTAGACAGCTGGCAAGTTTTTCCGGAAAAATGGCTGATTTTCCTGAAAAACTGGCCAGTCTAGACACAGCCTATTAGTCTGAGGAGATCCAAAGAGTAATAGATATCACTGATTCTCCCTCTACTTTGCTCAGAGCTCCCAAGTGTTCCACTTCCCGTCAGTGGGCGCAATAGTTAAATTGTCTCATTAACATAATATGTTCCATTGTCATAAATTCTAGGCTACAAACAAAATGTTGTTTGTAGCTGAGTGCCCCAAGGATCGTTTCTAGGGGCAGTTTTGTTCAACATCTTTATTAATGACCTAGATGAGGGGATGGATTTCATGACACTAAGCTACGGGGAGAGGTAGATACGTTGGAGGGCAGGAATAGGGTCCAGAATGACCTAGACAAACTGGAGGATTGGGGCAAAAGAAATCTGATGAGGTTCAACAAGGACAAATGCAAAGTCCTGCACTTGTAACGGAAGAATCCCAAGCATTGTTACAGGCTGGGGACCAACTGGCTAAGTAGCAGTTCTGTAGAAAAGGATGTGGGGATTACAATGGATGAAAAGCTGGATATGAGTCAACAGGTCACCATTGTAGCCAAGAAGGCTAATGGCATGTTGGGATGCATGAGGAGGAACATTGCCAGCAGATCTAGAGAAGTGATTATTCCCCTTTATTCGGCTCTGGTGAGCCACATCTGGGCTACGTCTACACTGGCCACAATTTCCGGAAAAGGGATGCAAATCAGGTAAGTCAGGATAGGGAAATCCACGGGGGATTTAAATATCCCCCGCGGATTTAAATAAACATGTCCGCCGCTTTTTTTCCGGCTTAGGGGAAAAGCCGGAAAAAAAGCGTCTAGACTGGCACGATCCTCCGGAATAAAGCCCTTTTCTGGAGGAACTCTTATTCCTACCTGATTCCGGAGGATCGCGCCAGTCTAGACACTTTTTTTCCGGCTTTTCCCCCAGCCGGAAAAAAAGCGGCGGACATGTTTATTTAAATCCGCGGAGGATATTTAAATCCCCCGCGGATTTCCCTATCCTGACTTACCTGATTTGCATCGCTTTTCCGTTTTTAGGGGCCAGTGTAGACGTAGCCCTGGAGTATTGCATCCAGTTCTGCCCCCAGCTTCTCCACTACAGAAAGGATGTGGAGACATTGGAGAGGGTCCAATGGAGGGTAATGAAAATGATTAGAGAACTGGAGCACATGATTTATGAGGAGAGGCTGAGGGATTTGGGCTTCTTTAGTCTACGGAAAAGAAGACTGCGTGGGGGATTTGATAGCAGACTTCAACTACCTGAAGGGAGGTTCCAAAGAGGATGGAGAAAGACTGTTCACAGTAGTGACAGAATGAGGAGCAACGGTCTCAAGTTGCAGAGGGGGTGGTCTAGGTTGGTGGATACTGTTTTTATGGACTGAGGCTGGTGAGCCTGGTTCTGAAAGAGTAGACAGGGCAGGGAGTTGTGGACCCGGGGTCTTTCTGGGCCACTCGGTGGGGCTAGAGAGAGCACCCCATCACAGTTGGACATTAGGAAAAACTATTTCACTAGGAGGGTGGTGCAGCACTGGAATGGGTTACCTAGGGAGGTGGTGGAATCTCCATCCCTAGAGGTTTTAAAATCTCAGCTTGACAAAGCTCTGGCTGGGATGATTTAGTTGGGGTTGGTCCTGCTTTGAGAAGGGAGCTGGACTCAGCCTCCTGAGGTCTCTTGCAGCCCCATGATTCTATGATTCTATGACCAAGGGGCAGTCAAGACATTGAAGTTGCTTGTATTATTGCAACTGAACGCTAGGAGGAAGGAGAAAGTCTCTGGTGATGGTTGAAGGGGACTCTGAAAGATATAGATAGAAAGGATTGGATAAGATGTTTATAATAAAATCTCCTTTAGATTGGCAATTTGTGGCTGATTATGGTACCAATGAATGTAATTTATCATTACTTGGGATTATAATCTTTCGATGAAGATCAGTTATTAGTCATAGCAATTTGTCCAGGCTTCTGCAGATAATTCCTGGCAATCAGGTTAAATCAGCCAGCTTGATACCCAGAAATATAGAAGTCATGTATCTTGACAATTCATTAAATTATCCAGAAATAAAAATCTGGCTAGCTATATATTCAATCATCTGAATTCAGTACCCCTTCCAAAAATATGATGGGGGAGGAGGATAAATTGAAGAATGAGATGATCAAATGAAAGACATGTATGGAAAATAAAAATCATTTTAATTGTTTTCTCCACTCAGCCTTTCCCTTAATTCTTTTCCTTATTATTCATTGCTAAAGTCAGGCATTTGGCATACAGTGTATGCCATAGATGGAATGGTATTGTTATCATTATGCACGTGCACGCGTCCGTACACTTTCAGTTCCAGAGATCTGTTTATTCATTTCCCATAAACGGGAGTTGTCCTCACTTTTGCCTCTGATCATTCTTATGTTCTGAGGGGCAGGTAGTAGGGGCAGATATATTGTCTGGGAAGTTTTCCAAATTCAGCTTTTTTACAAGAAGTTAAGAAACAAACATTGACTGTACTAGGAAGCATCCTTCTGTCTGGAACAAAGTCTCCAGCTGCACAGTAAAATGTGCTCTGAGTATACATTAGATAGAAAGGAAGTCAGGTATAGAAGAAAATCACTTCTGCCACAGCTATCCACAAAGGTCTTCTCAGTTCCCAAAATCATGAAGAATTTTCCTCTATACAGTTGCATCTTTAAGGCATCTGCAAATAGTCTTCTACTGAAAAGGTGGATTGAATTATTTTGAATCATTCTGCCCTATCCTGTAGATAACCAAACATATCCTAATTTATCTGCAGTCTCCATATTCTGTAAAATGTTTAGGGAGCAAAATATTCAATTATATGCATTAAAACTCACAAATCTAAAAGTTACTTGTGCAAACAGGTGGCCCTAGAATACAGAGAGTGCATTTTCAGTCATTAAAAAAATGTGTCCTGTAGAATGTAATTTACCAATTAGTTGCTTGTTTAGCATTTTTACAATGAGTATTGTATGTCTCACTAATTTTAAAGTCCTCAGTCATCCAAAGAGATTTAATATTTTTTTCTTCACCCCTCAACATGCCTGGGAGTAATTAATGGTGGTCATAACGACAGAAGAGATGTTATTGTTGATGCTGGTTTGCTTGTTTCTTGAGAGGAGTCCCAATCTTTGATAGCGGGAGTGTTTACAGTGGCTAGTGGTTTTATTTTCATTGCTATATACAAAATATTTAATACAGAGTCTGAATTTGGCTACTGATTAGTATCCTTAGCACAGACTGAGAAGAAGAAATTACACTGCGATTAACATACACAGAGGCTGTGTCTACATTGGCATCCCTTTCCGGAAAAGGGATGCTAATGAGACACATCGCAATTGCAAATCTGCGGGGGATTTAAATATCCCCCGCGGCATTTGCATTTACATGGCTGCCGCTTTTTTCCGGCTTGGGGATAAGCCGGAGAAAAGCGCCAGTCTAGACGTGATTCTCCGGAAAATAAGACCTTTTCCGGAGGATTTCTTATTCCTACTTTCAAGAAAGAACTCAGGGGACTGGGCATAAGAATCAAACAGGATCTGAAATCACATAGCAACTTCTGAGAGAAATTCTAAACCTGCTTTTAATGCCATCTTGGTCAAGTGACCATCTGTCCTAGTTTATCATAATATATCCCAGAAATTTCTTGTGGGATGTCTGAAATAGGTGGGGTGGAATTTTTGGTGGTGGTGGGTGGAGGGGAGAAATTGTGTTTTGGTTTCCATTTATTAGTAATAACATTTGTTTCTTCTAATGTCTACAAAACGGTTGTTCAAGATTCATTACTTTGTTGATTGGAATTTACTCTATTATTTCACTCTCATTTCAGATACCAAATAAAAATAGTTCTGCTATTTTATTAACTGGTCCTTAAAGAATATTTGTGTACATCACAATAAACACAATGCCATCAGATCTTCAACAGTTTATCCAACTGCAGTTATTTCATCTTCTCTATTTAGGGAAGACTAACATCATCACATAAGTCCTTTCCTGGTCCAAAATGAAAAAAAAACCCCAAAAGGGTCTTTTGAACAGGACAACACCAAAAATACTGGAGGAGCAACTTCCATCCTGTGTGGTAGCTGTACTGCTCTTAGCAGCCCTAATAACACTTTATACTCCCTTACAGAAGCTTGAGGTAGAGCCTTTATAAGCTGCCCTTGAACTCAATCCATCAATCCCTACTCAAGATTGTAGGGAGGGGGAAACCTGGGAGGAGGGACCTGGAAGGGGGAAGAAGGGAGAGGGGAAGCTCAGGGCCCAGGATTGGGGGTCTCGCCGGACCAACTTGATTTTCATGCAAACCTGCTCCTGGGTTCGCATGTGGCCTTTGGTGGCCAGGCTGGCAGCTATCCTGCCATAGACGGCCACGTTCCTCTGTCTAGTGCGGAGATCATGGACGTTGGGGGCATCCCCCACAAACCAGAATAAGGTCCGTGATCTCCACCCTGAACCAGGAAGGTGCTCACCTTCTCCAGCCCCTGTCAGGCTCCTGGGAGCTGGCAGACTGCTTCTGGGAAGCGGTAGAGGGCTGGCTGCCAGTGGCTTGCTGGCTCATGTTTTGGGGCCTCTGTGTCAGGGGCCCCAGTGGCCACTGCTGGCTCTGGGCTGGCAGGTTTGGAGCTGGCACAGGCACTGTGGCCAGGGTCTACCCCTTTAATGGTTCCGGGGCTGGGGGAGAGGAGAGTAAGTTTTCCTGGTTGTGCCCTGAGTGGCCACCAGGGCTCCCTGGGATGGGTTGGAGGCCCCCTATTTTGAATTAAGTGTCTACACAGCTATTTCAAATTTGGCATTACTCCTTGTAGAATGAGGTTTACCAAATTCAAATTAATTTCTCCGCTATTTCAAATTAATTTCGAAATAGTGGTTTGCATGTAAAGATGCTAATTAAAATTAATTTGAAATAACGGCTGTTATTTTGAATTAACTTTGCAGTGTAGACATACCCTTAAATAAGCAGTAACCTGTGCGGGGTTTTCTCCCCCAGACACCCTCAGGTCCATTTATTTTCTCCCAGCAACTGCCTCTGCCATTCCCTAGACCTTTATGTGTTCCAGAAATGGAATAGGGGGATAGCAAGCTCCAGTCCCCACAACCACTTAAAGGAGACACACACCCTGTTACACAGGGCTTACAGGTATCTCTCTGGCTGTGTCTACATTGGCATCCCTTTCCGGAAAAGGGATGCTAATGAGACACATCGCAATTGCAAATCTGCGGGGGATTTAAATATCCCCCGCGGCATTTGCATTTACATGGCTGCCGCTTTTTTCCGGCTTGGGGATATGCCGGAGAAAAGCGCCAGTCTAGACGTGATTCTCCGGAAAATAAGCCCTTTTCCGGAGGATTTTTTATTCCTACTTGAAAGAACTACTATGTCTACAGTGCTGAGAAAAGTCGGAAAAAGATACACAAATTGCAAACTGCAATTTACATATCTTTTTCCGCTTTTTTTCTGAAATTTGGCCTGTCTACACGGGGCCAAATTTCAGAAAAAAAACCTCCTCTTTTGGAACATCCCTTATTCCTCTTACTGAGAGGAATACAGAGATGCTGAAAGAACATGTCTGCTTTTTTGGAATCTCTTCCAAAAAAGTGGATATGTTCCTTGGATGTGTAGTCTAGGCATAGCCTCAGTCTTATCTTCACAAAAGAATCATTTCAACCCATGTTTTCCTCTTCATTTTTCTTCCCTCCACTGAAGATTTTGGGCCTCTCCATGAATTTGGTGGCTTCAGTGAAGAGGAAAACCATTCTTTCACTTTTTGCCAGATAGCCATTCATATAACCATTGCCTGATGACTCCAGAAGAAAGGCAATGGATGTAGTGTAAATTACTCCACAGTTCAATCCATGTAAAATATGTGGGAGTAATAGGCAACAAGTAGCATGGTGCAGGAACAAGGGGGGTCAGTTCCCCCCTACTCCAGAGGTATGAGTTCCCAGACTTTTTCCTCACTTTCTTTAATGGGAGTTATGACAAGTAGAGGAGAGGTCCTTTCCCCATGGTCTGAGATAAAGGAGTCCAACTCCCCCCTCACACACACACACACACACACCTTCCTCACAGACACTTTCCTTCAAATCCTTTCCCCATTCATTTTATCTGATAACTATATTCTTTCCAGACACAGTACCTGCACTAACCTCATCTCAGTAAAAAAAAAAAAAAGGCCTCCTAATGGGTCCCTGCACTGTTAGCCGGAAAGACCTGACTGGTTAGCTGGAAAGGTCCTCCTGACCTGGTCCCAACTGCTTCCTGCCCTTGGTGTATATCCCCAGAAACTTTCCTCTCCTCCTCACTCCTTGTAAGAAGTTTTAAAGTGGCAATGCCACATTTCTTCTAACTACCCTTGAATGAAGGTTGCAGTGGGCACATTTTAGCAAGAATTTAGTCCTTGCACTCAAAATGAATTCACAGTTTCATCTGGAAAGCGACCTTCCTTCCTAATCCCAAGAAGCCAAAAGATCAGGAGATGGGGGGAGGGGGAGATGAATATAAATGAGTGATCCAACTCTACAAAGGGAATTATGCTGCTTTATGAACAAAACCTCTTAAAACATTTCCTAACTTTCACAACAGGGACTTATGCAACAAATATTCCAAGCTGACACTGACCTCGCCTGTGTAACAGGGGTAATATTTTCACAAAGATGAACTGTTTTTGTTAGGCATAGACATACTTTCTATCAGCATCAAGCATCTGCTTTTTCTCTCTCTTCTATATTGTAAAAAGATTTATTATTGCTAGGACAGAAAAACGCCAATTCTCCACTTGTGTATGAATTCTTATACTTAGCACTCATAGCATAACAGGTCAGCTATGAAGCACAGACTGTCACCCAGTTGCTTTTTTAGCCTCTCATAGACTCCAGAGCCAAAGGACATTGTTGGTGGTGGTCAGTGACATTCAGAACTGAAGGTTTTAAATTTATTTTCCTGTCTGTGCCGAAAATTTCACAGTAGGTGGTTTCTCTAAGAGTACAAGTTCGGATGGCAATAATTTTTAGTCCTGATCCTGTAATTGGCTCTGTGCAGAAAGAATCTCGTTCCTAAGTAGCCTCTCGGTGTCTGTTCCACATTTCCTGTTTTCAATCAGCATAATTTCAACTTACGCTTTGGACCCTATCAATTTGCCCTTTTATTTGGACTAATTCAATTATTTGGTTTCCCTTTCGTACCTTTTCCCATCAACATTTGAGATCACAATTTGGTAAATTTGCAAGCCCACTTGTTGCATGTCCTCCACCCTCTTGAATTTTTTATAAGATAAATAGACCACTGCTATCCACACTGCCCTTTTTATGTCCCAGTCTTCAAAAACAGAAAGAAAATGGTGACATAAAATAAATGATAGAAAAATCATCAAAGAAATACCTAAACAGAAATGATCAGTTCAACAAATGTATCTTAATCATAACATATATTCATCTGAAGTGCCTTTTACTAAAGTATAAACAACAGCAGAAAAATTTGTTCTTCAAAGGGGTTAGAATGCACTCAACGGCTGCGTCTAGACTGGCATGATTTTCCACAAATGTTTTTAACAGAAAAGTTTTTCTGTTAAAAGCATTTGCGTAAAAGAGCGTCTAGATTGGCACAGACGCTTTTGTGAAAAGCACTTTTTGTGGAACAGTGTCCGTGCCAATCTGGACGCGGTTTTGCGCAAGAAATCCCCGATCGCCATTTTCGTCATCGGGACTTTTTTGTGCAAAACAGTTTTTAGCTGTCTACACTGGCCCTCTTGTGCAAATACATTTGCACAAGAGGGCTTTTTCCCAAATGGGAGCAACATAGTATTTCCGCAAGAACACTGAAAATGTTACATTAATTCGTCAGTGTTCTTGCGCAAATTCAAGCGGCCAGTGTAGACAGCTGGCAAGTTTTTCTGCAAAAGCGATTGCTTTTGCGGAAAAACTTTCCAGTCTAGACACAGCCAACATGTTTTGTGACAGATTGGTAAGATACAAGGCACCATAGAAGAAGTCTGCAATGATGTTACCTGGTCCTTCATCAACATCTTCATTAGGAAATACAAGCTTGGTCTATTTTTTTCTGTAGAAGCAGACTTTGGCGGCAAGTGTTCCATATGGTGATGCCTAAGTAACTAATTTTATCGCTATCTTTGAGAAAGAGAAGCTGTTATAGGTTTTTCCTCTCTCTTTCTACTATTTCTCCGTACTGTTTGCTGTATCCAACTCACACCCTGTTGAGGCAGTGACAAAAACAATATGTAGAACAGATACATTTTGAAAAGTTTTCCATTTTAGCACTTTAACTTTTGTCCTGCCCCTGGGAGATTAGTCTAACCTACAAAAGTGAACGTTGTAAGACTGAGTATAATTGAAGTCAACTCTATTTGGTGGTAGTCTTACAAAGAATCCAGGATGCTGAATAGTTTTGTAACTATGGACATGTAAATGACTCGTGTTTATTTCAATAAGAATGGAGTAGTATGGGAGGGCATGACCTCAGACATATGCTAAGGGATTATATAGTATGTCTAGGTTTGGCCTTATTAGATGTTAACAGTCTTCTGTCTTTTGTCTGAGATAGCTGAGTTTTTATATTTTCAGTGAGATCAGAAAGCAACAATAATAATTTAATAATTTAATAATCTTGACATCAATGTTAAATCTTATTCATCTTGTGTTTCTGCTTAGTTGTGCTATTGTGCTACTTCTATTTCAAGAAGACTGGTTGGCCTAATTCAATATGTGAGCAATGCCTTAATCCAGGGGTAGACAATAGAACAGTCCATGGGCTGGATGTGGTTCACTGAAAGTGGGCTGCTGGTGTTTTATTTACATGTGTACCTTGGGTACAGCTCCTGTTGGCCATGGATCAGGATTTCTAGGCAATGGGAGCTGTAGGAAGCGGTGCAGACTGAGACACCATTTCCCACAGCTCCCATGGGCCAGATACATCAATCCACAGCCAATGGGAACTGTGAGCGGTTGTCTCTGTGGATGTACAGGTAAATAAAACACTGGCAGCCCGCTAGGGACTAATCCTGGGGAACTGCATCTGAGTTTATTGCCTACCCCTGCCTTAATCTCACACCCAGCCTCAAAAACCTTAATTAAGTCTGGGAAGATGAAAAACTTCCCTTCAAAGTGTCAGCAAAAAGATATAAACAAACAAACAAACCAGTCATTTAACTTTCACAATGAGTGCTAATCAGAACTGCTCAGTAACTCAACTGGAGCCATGATGACAGGTCTCCTGCAGTGGCACGAAGGACCCTGGTTTTACAGGAAGGAACCCAGCACAGTGTGACAGGACATGGAAAGATATACATTCAGGGGCTATATTGTCTTTGTGTGTGGAGTTATGAGGAACAGGCGGAGGGCGTTACTTTTCCCTCCTATCTATAGTAAACCATAGACTCCAGGGAGAAGGATGCTAAGGAGCCATGTGGGATTCTGCCCATGTGGATCTCTGGACCATATTTGTTTCCATACTCTGTTTAGCACGTTGTTCCACTACATTGTTATCCAAAAGAGTGAAATATAGTAATCCATAATTCTGAGAAACTAAAACACTTTATCTCACTGACTCTGATCCTTCTAAATGCTTTCTGCTGTTAAGACGTGGTTTCCACATTCCCAGTTTTTGACTTATGAATAGAGCAGTCCAGGCAGAACTACTGAACAAGGTATTGAATAGACATGTATAAAAAGACATGCATTGATTATAATTGTGTTGTGCATATCATCAGGAAATGTTTATATGAATATTATCAGTATGTGTTTCAGCTTCTAATTGATCCTCCAGAGATATCAAATTAATACCATGTCTAAGTTTGATGGGCTTTATCAATTGAGTGGCTGCTAACAGAGTAAAGAAATTAAAGGATTAAAAATGTGTGCTTATTAGGATTCACTATCTAAGGTCTAAAATCAATCAGCTCATAGAGTGAACAATGCCATTGTGTCAAAGCTATCATTCAGGATTAGACTGATGATTTAGTGGGAAAAATTGCTGTATATATTACATACACAAATTGAAAAAACCTACCATCCAAGTTAAAAGAACATTAAGGTTGCAAAATAAAACCCTTTGGTTATGAAAAGCTAGAATGATGATGCTCATGCAACCTTAATTCAGACATATTTTGCATATACTCTATCGTAGTTTTTAATAACATGACACGTTACTGAATGGGCAGCTATTTCTTTTTAATTGTCCTTATTCAGTGTATGGCCCAATATTTTATTTACTTCGTACCACCTTCTAACCTAACAGATTAACTGAGAGAAGCAGAAAGTTGTCATCTTCTAAGGCAGTGGTGGGCAAAAGGGCCTCCGCGAAGCCTCCTCCCACCGTTCCAGGAGCACGTGACGCTTTGAAGCGCCGCGTGCTGCTTGCAGAGTGGGGGGGGTGGGGAGTGGAGGAGGCTTTGTGTGCTTCCCCACCCTCAGGCCCTAATTGTCCTGGGGGTGGGGGAGCTGCATGAAGCTTACTTTACCCTGCCCCAGCCCTGCAAGGAGCCAGCAGCACCTCAAAGTGTTACGTGCTCCTGGCAGGTTGGAAGGAGGCTTCCCACACTCCCCCGCCCCAAGGCCCTGTTTGGCCTGGGGATTGGGGAGCATGCCAAGCCTCTTCCAGGACATGGGTGCCTAGTCAGAAGGGGGGGCAAAGGGGCTCCCCCACCCCCAGACCAATGTTGGTCTGGGGCTGGGTTAGCCCCACCCCTTCCTATTTAGGCCCTACCCCTTCTTGGGTGGCCCAGGGCTACTTCAAACATTTTTTAAGTGGCCCCCGGGCAAAAATTATTGCCCACCCTTGTTCTAAGGGTAGGTCTAAACTACGTTTTTTTTTTTTTTTTTTTCTTTTTAAAGAGGATAGTAAGAGAGGGAGAAAGAGGGGCAGGCTGAAGGAGCAGGAGCAGAAGGACTTCTGATCTCACTTTCGAAAGAGGATCTGGATGTAGTTTTTTTCAGGGAAAAAACCCTTTTTTGAAAAAATGCGTAAGCATCATCTGGCTTTTAGAAGGAAGTGTTCTTAGGGTTACAAGTACTTTTCTGCTTCTGCTCCTTCCGCTTGCCCCTCTTTCTCCCTATCTTACTTTGCTCCTCTTTTTTTTCCTCTTTAGCGGGCTGCTGTTGCCATCCAGATTGCTTGTGTCTTGACTAACAGTTTCATCCTTTTTCAATACATCCTCTGCTCCTGACCCTTCTGCATTTGGTTAAGGGTGCTTCCTCCTTATTGTCTACATTGCTGGGTATCAGGAAGGAAAATATTGGGACAAAGTCTCCATGGTGTCATTTCTGAGGTCCAGAACCACATCAGTCTTCTGTAGTAAGGAAGAACAGTTTATTTGGAAGTCCTAGTGAGCCCTGGCACGCTTGAGTTAGAACATGCTCATTGTGGATGGAATCTTTGAAAAACTGAATTGCCAGCCGCTACCAGGAAGAGCAAAAGGCATCTCTCTGACCCAAGGGTTCTCTGCTGACTTTGAAGATCCTTCATTAAAGCTTCGAGGTGACAAAACTCGGAGGTACCAATGAAACTATTGTAAAAAATTTTTACAAACTGGCAAAATGTCATAATTTCCCATGAACTGATTCTTTGAAATGGGCAAATTGTTTTAGCTGAAATGTTCTGAAATATTTAACATAAAGCAGATATGGCTATAAAAGATTTTAGTCTGCACAGTTAAAACAGAAAACAGACATCATCATAGGACTAGAAGGTTCTCAAGAAGTCATTTACTTCAGTTCTCTGGACTCATTGGAGCACTAAGAATCACCTAAAAATTACCTTTTGTTTTATCTAGATCAGACTAACATGGCTACCTCTCTATTACTAAGAATTACCTAGACCATCCCAGTCAGGTGTTTGTCTAACCTACTCATAAAAATCTCCCATGATGGAGATTGCACAACGTCCCTATGAAATTTACTCTAGTGTTTAACCATCCTGACTGGAAGTTTTTTCCTAATGTCTAACCCAAACCACTCTTTAAAAGGTTAAAGAGAATTTTTTCTTCCTCCTTGTGTAACAACCTTTTACGTACTTAAAAACTGTTATGTCCCTTAGTCTTCTCTTCTCCAGGCTAAGCAAACCCTCCCCCCCCAATCTACCCTGATAAGTCATGTTTTCTAGGCTTTTAATAATTTTTTATGGTCTTCTCTGAATCTTCTCTAATTTGTCCACATGTTTCTTTTTATGAGGCACTAAGAACTGCAGATTATATTCTAGTTGAGGCCCAATCAGCACAGAGTAGAGCAGAAGAATTACTTCTTGTGTCTTCTTTGCAACTCTCCTGTTAATACATTCCAGAACAATGTTTTCTTTTTTGCAACAGTGTGACACTGTTGACTTTTATTTAGCTTGTGGTCCACTACGACCTCCAGATCCCTTTCTGCATTACTGCTTCCTAGCCAGTCATTTCTTGTTTTGCGTTTGTGCAATTCATTGTTCCTTCCCAAGTGAAGTATTTTGCTTTTGTCTTTATTGAATTTCATCCTGTTTACTTCAAATCATTTCCCCAATTTTTCCTGATTATTTTGAATTTTAATTTTATCCCCTGAAGTACTTCCAACATCTCCCTACTTGGTATTTGATTCACACAATAAGTGTACCTCTGTCATTATCTAAATCAAGGGTGAAGATACTGAGCAGAACTGGACCCAGAGCTGATCCCTGTGGAATCTCATTTGATATGTCCTTTCAACTTGACAGTGTTCCACTGAGAACTACTCTCTGGGAACAGCTACCCCAACTAGATAGGAATCTTTTTTGAGTTTTTAGACCATTGAAGATCTTTGGGTGAAGCCACGAAGGTCTCTTGCCATACTTCCTACTTCCCTATGTGGAGGGATTGTTTGCTCTTATGTCCTTAATCATGTCTCTCTGAAAAACTATCAACTTTCTCGTACTTGCTTTCTAAGTTGACTTACCTGTCTGCATCCTGCCTGCCTCCCCCATCTCTCCCCACTTTCCCCTTCTCCCTCTCCCAGCTTGAGCCTGACTTTGCTGCTTCCCCTCGCCACTTGGAATTATTATTTTAAACCAAGCCCCTACTGCCCTTCCCCCACTCCACAGTGCTTTCAACACCAAGAAACATGGCACAGTAGCTGGCAGACACTTCATTGTAGCCATGACAGCCAAGGGGTGGGGAGGAGTAGGGAGGGTATGGTATTTGGGTCAGCAGCCTGGGACTGAAGTAGGAGTGGGGTTCCCAGCCGGGCTTGTGTGCCAGCAGAGGGGTCTTGGGGTCTCCCCTGCCTCCAGACTCTTGGGGAGCCACTGCATGGTGCCCGATTGACCAGAATCTGGCTGTCCCGGTGGAGACTCACCCCCCTCCCAAGTGGCTTCCTGAGCATCCCTGAGCAGCCTGGAGGAGCTGCTGCAACGATCTGCCTGCACCTTCACTTCCTTTCCAGGCAGGAGGGTGGATGGGCAGCCCTGGGCTCTGCGGGCAGGTCTGGGTCAGTGAGCAGTGCAGGTGGGACCACATGGGAGAAGTCAGGACAGGGGCTCCCTGCATTGCTGTTCTCCCCACCTCAGCAGGCTGCAGTGCCCCAGAGTGCCACGTGCACATGGCAATGCACTACCTGCACCTCATTGCACCCCAACAGGGCAGGCAGGCACCCCTGCACCTCCCGGACTGCCAGAACACAGGCCAGCATGTGGTGGGAGAGGGAAAAGGGGCCTTGGCTGGCGCAGCAGCAGCCCGGGGCCTTCCCAGTCGGAGGGGGCAGCAGAGTGGGTGAGCACAGCAAGCAGGGGGCACAGACTGCTAGTTATCATAACTATTAAAATGAAAACATAAGCTTCTGCCAAGTCATGTTGTTCATATAATAGCCATTTAACTTGTATGGCAGAAATGTCATATCCCAAATTATTAGAGGATTTGTGGATTTCAGCTATTTTATTTTCTACATTAATAATATTTGTATCACAAACAAAAGCTTTGAAAATCAGAATGAAGAGTATACTATAGTACAGCAAAATTAGTCTTATACCACCCATCTACATTGAAAAGGATGTTTGTTTGACATTTGTTAGAACTGACCTAAGATCCATATTATCTTAAAACTAATTGAGAACATAAATGGAGAGGCTGACAACCTGGAATCTTGACTTCTTAAAATTGTTGACCCGATTACTGCTAAATCCCTTGCTGACATGTTAATATGTCTTCTTAAACTGGTAAATTACACCATTCTGGAGGAGTAATGAAGTTAGTCCATTGGATAAAAGAAAATGTAAGTTTAATTTAAATAATTATTGACCTGTTTGACCTGTTCATTTCACTAGCATGGCTCTTCTCAAGGTAAGCAATTATATTTTATAGCATAGGATGGTAATCAATGTACAGGAGCTATCTTTATTGATTTAACTAAGGCCTTTGATCTGGTAATCACCAACTATTGCTATCTAGGTTGGCCTCAACTATATTAGCTGCATCCACAGTTCTCTGATTTTTAAAATGAGCAAAATTAAGACATTTTATTTAACAGTGTTAACTAAAGTTAAAGATTTGTGGAATCCCTGTAAGGATTGCAAAATGTCTCTTATCAATCATGCTAAACAATTAGGTAATATACATGAACATTACAGTCTTACAATAATATTTTGAGGGCCTGGAAACTGACTTACTTTGTTACCTAATCACCTAATAGGAGACTGTTTGATTTTGTTTTTACCAATCCTCCCTAGGCACATGGTTCAGTAATAAACCGATCTCTATAGCTGGCATTCTAGTACATTTCTCACATGCCAGACTTACAAGCAAAAAGGAGTAAAAATTTACTAGTTTATATATTCACACTTTCACACAAACAAGCACACCATAATACATTTGTGTTATGTATTTTTACATGGCTTTATGCTTCTGAATTGTGACTTGAATGGAGGCAGAAGTGTGAATTTATAAGGAAACTTGATCTTTTAAGGTTATCACATCAGTTCTGTAGCACAAAGTCCAAATGATCTTAAGAAGCATTTGGCATCTATCATGTTCAGAAAGTAGTACCAGTTTGTGGGGTATCAGAACACCTCCAAATAAACTCATAACAGTCCAGTAATTTTAATTTCCTCCTCCTCTCATTCTCTTCTCATGTACCCCCCTCATAAGTTCCATAGCCAATGGCCTGTGTGCCAAGAAAACTCCACTTTGATTTGATGAGCCTCGCCCTTTAGATTAGCAGAGGCTGATGGGAGACGGCATCAACATAACGAGAGGGGCACTCTCTGATCCTGAGTAAATGTTATAGATTGTTTTAAAGCTTAGTACAGAGACCTTACACTTAACTCTGTATTCTATGAAGAATCACTATATTGAGCAATGCTGCTCTGAGCAGTTACTGTTCCTGAGGAGAATGGGCTGCTGCTTTCTGGACTAACTGACCTGTTAAAAAAGTTTTAAAAATTATCTTTAGGTGGTGAGTTGAAATTATTTAGCTTGGAAGTCGTCAAACTGTGGGTCATTAGTGACCAGTGAATGTTTGATGAGAAAAGGCCTAGTCTCCTGGTTAGCTACAGAAGGTAGAAAGCAGTTAGTGGACATTAATATCTAGGTATCAAGCAGAAGGGAAATTAATGAAGTCGATGAACTTATTGATAGTCAGTCACTATATGTGATAACACAGTGGAGCTAGTAATTAAGGATACCATTGCTCCTCTTTAGTGGCTGAAGCGGACAGGGGGCTGCAGACAGAGGAGTTTGAGAGGGACTGCAAGAGATCCCACTGCTGAACAGGCTACCTGGTGCGAGTGAGAGTACTCGCTTTTGGTGTGAGTGAGTTTGTTCGACTGTTTGAATTTTGTTTGTTGAATTCTGATTCTGAATCTGATTTCAGGTGAGCTGCTGTGGCAGTTGGGACTGAGTGCTTGACCTTTTGTTCCCTTAATTGCTCTTTTGATTGCATCTGGTCAGCCTTCCCCTGTGTGACTCACGAGGAGGCAGTCCTGACCTAGGCAAGCAGGCTTTAAAAGCCAGAGGCAGAGCGACCAGGGAGTAAAAGCAGACAGGAGGCTGCAGACAGGGAAGTTTAAGAGGGAGGCCTATGAATGTTCAGGAAGACCTGCAACACCTGCTTCTGTCTCCTCCACCTGCTTCTGTAGCCAGACAGAGAGCCTGAGCATGGATACCTCTACCCAGATCCTGGTGTGGTTTTTCAGGGACTGTGGATTGCAATTCCCACTTACTGATATCCAGGCTGGGGAGATCATCCAATGTGAAAGGTGCCTGCTGGTGGAATCTCTCAGGCAGCAGGTGGGAGAGTTACAGGAGGAGGTGGCTAGGTTGAGGAGCACCTGAATCCATGAGCAATTCCTGGACTGTGTCCATGAGGAGACAGCTGAGGTAGCTGTCCGGTACACAGGACTGTGGGCACACCACTGGTGGAGGAGGAGACGGCTCAGGGTGGACACTGGTAGCTGGTTACTTCTGGCAGCAGGCACTGCTCCATCCCCACTCCAAACCCTCCCACCGTGGTACTAGGAAACCATTATGCTCTTCTTTATACAGAAGATAAGGAATCACCGCCTACAATGGAGGAGGAGAAGCCTTGTACCCACAAGGCTGGAAGGTCTGCTGCCACCACTGCGAATAGGAAACGTAGGGTAGTGGTGGTTGGAGACTCTCTTCTGAGGAGGACGGAGGTGCCCATCTGTCGCCCTGACATTTCATCTCGGGAGGTATGTTGTCTGCCGGGGGCCCATATCCGAGATGTTACAGAGGCATTGTCAAGGATTATCCAGCCCTCTGACTACTACTCCATGCTACTCATCCATGTGGGCACAAATGATACTGTGAGGTGTGACACTGAGCAGATCAAGAGTGACTACAGGGCTCTGGAGGTACAGGTGAAGGAGTCTGGAGTGCAGGTGGTATTCTCTTCAATCCTTCCTGTCAAAGGTAGGGGCCCCGGCAGAGACAGGTGCATCCTGGAGGTGAATGCCTGGCTGCAAAAATGGTGTCGCCAGGAGGGCTTTGGCTTCCTCAACCAGGGGATGCTATTCCAGGAAGGACTGCTAGGCAGAGATGGTGTTCACCTTTTGAGGATGTGGCAGACTCTGTTTAGACACAGAATGGCTAACCTAGTGAGGAGGGCTTTAAACTAGATTCGACGGGGACAGGTGAGCAAAGCCCACAGGTAAGTGGAAGACATGGAGTCCTGGGAGATGGGTCGGAAATGGGAGCGTGGGCTATAATGGCAGAGAGAAAGAAGGATCAGGGCAAAACTGGGAGGCAAGGTCAAATCAGCATCTTAGAGGCCTATATACAAATACAAGAAGTATGAGTAATAAGCAGGAAGAACTGAAAGTGCTAATAAATAAGTACAATTATGACATTGTTGGCATCACAGAAACTTGGTGGGATAATACACATGATTGGAATGTTTGTACAGAAGGGTACAGCTTGCTTAGGAAGGATAGACAGGGGAAAAGGGAGGAGGTGTTGCTTTATATATTAAAAATAAACACACTTGGAGTGAGGTGGAGATGGACATAGGAGACGGAAGTGTTGAGAGTCTCTGGGTAAGGCTAAAAGGGATTAAAAACAAGGGTGATGTCATGCTAGGAGTCTACTACAGGCCACCTACCCAGGTGGAAGAAGTGGATGACAATATCATCCAAAGCCCAAGATTTGGTGGTGATGGGGGATTTCAACTATCCAGATATATGTTGGGAAAATAACACAGCAGAGTACAGACTATCAAATAAGTTCTGGGACTGCATTGGAGACAACTTTTTATTTCAGAAGGTTGAAAAAGCGACTGTGGGGAAGCTGTTCTAGATTTGATCCTAACAAATAGGGAAGAATTGGTTGAGAATGTGAAAGTGGAAGGCAGCTTGGGTGAAAGTGATCATGAAATCATAGAGTTCACAATCTTAAGGAAGGGTAGAAGGGAGAACAGCAAAATAGAAACAATGGATTTCAGGAAGGTGGATTTTGGTAAGCTCAGAGAGCTGATAGGTAAGGTCCCATGGGAATCAAGACTAAGGGGAAAAACAGCTGAGGAGAGGTGGCAGTTTTTCAAAGGGACATTATTAAGGGCCCAAAAGCAAACTATTCCACTGTGCTGGAAAGATTGAAAATATGGCAAAAGACTGTCTTGGCTTAACTACGAGATCTTGCATGATCTAAAAATAAAAAAAGTCGTATAAAAAATGAAAGTAGGATAAATTACAAAGGATGAATATAGGAAAACAACACAGGAATGTAGTGACAAGATTAGAAAGGAAAAGGCACAAAATGTGCTCAAACTAGCTGCGAGAATAGAGGGAAACAAGAAGACTTTTTATAAATACATTAGAAGCAAGAGGAAGACCAAGGACAGGGTAGGCCCACTGGTCAGTGAGGAGGGAGAAACAGTAACACAAAACTTGGAAATGGCAGAGATGCTTAATGACTTCTTTGTTTCAGTCTTCACCGAGAAGTCTGAAGGAATGCCTAACCTAGTCAATGCTAGTGGGAAGGGGTTAGGTTTAGAAGATAAAATAAAAAAGAACAAGTTAAAGTTCACTTAGAAAAGTTAGATGCCTGCAAGTCACCAGGGCCTGATGAAATGCATCCTAGAATACTCAAGGAGCTGATAGAGGAGGTATCTGAGCCTCTCGCTATCATCTTTGGAAAATCATGGGAGACAGGAGAGATTACAGAAGACTGGAAAAGGGCAAATATAGTGCCCATCTATAAAAAGGGAAATAAGAACAACCCAGGAAACTACAGACCAGTTAGTTTAACTTCTGTGCCAGGGAAGATAATGGAGCAAGTAATTAAGGAAATCATCTGTAAACACTTGAAAGGTGGCAAGGTGATAGGGAACAACCAGCATGGATTTGTAAAGAACAAATCATGTCAAACCAATCTGATAGCTTTCTTTGATAGGATAATAAGTCTTGTGGATAAGGGAGAAGTGGTGGATGTGGTATACCTAGACTTCAGTAAGGCGTTTGATACGGTCTCGCATGATATTCTTATCAATAAACTAGGCAAATACAACTTTTGGTCCTGCCATGAGGGCAGGGGACTGGACTCGATGTCCTCTTTCAGGTCCCTTCCGATCCTAGTATTCTGTGATAAATTTTGTGGTCTATAATTCTGCTTTTATTTGCAAGAAGACTTGTACATTGGATCAGACGATTCAGATATGAATCCTAGTAGTATCGTAGCCAATTTGCTTAATCCGAGGTGCAATTATTGCCAGTTGAAAACTTTTCCTCAACATCTTGATCTTGATCACCATAGTCTGATAGCTTGTTTTAAAGGCACCTTGTTTTCTCAGTCTGTGCTTGTATCTTTCTGAGGTGTTGCTTCCATTATTTACTTGAATGAATCTTCTATTAAGTCATCTGTATAGAAGCACAGTCTCTTTGTAATATCCAATATTGTTAATAGATTTACTTGTGCAGGCACTGAGTACTGCAAATCACTTAATCTCAGTTTTTGTTATTCAATCAAGACCCTGATTGTCTTTTAAGACTGGCAAGGATCCCACTTCTCCAGGCAGCTATTGGACTGTGTCTTTAACAAATGAACTTTTCATAATAATGCAAAGAGTGGTACAATCAAAGCTTTTATGGTGGCTTTTAAAGGAAGGGATTATAAATTTACCCAAATGGCATATAGGCCCTCATACTCATTTATGGACATGTTGGTGGCTTTCTGTCAACCTGTTATTGATTTAAAAAGCCACTGCAGTCATCAGTAGCAGTCTTTTTGTATCTAAGTGTGACATATAACAGAGTTGGCATAAAAAGCTCTTAGTGAAACAAGAAACTATGGTAAAATCTACCTCTTGATAAAAGATTTCCTCTGGTATTGGGGGAAACCCAGGAAGGCTGAATGGTTCTATTTCACAGACAGCTCCTCAAGGTTCAGCTTTAAGTCCTTTTCTTTTTCCGCTGTATTCCTCTGGCCCCTCAGGCCTCTTGAAATCATGGGTATACACGTTGCAGATGATATTGCACTTCATATCGCAGGTCATGAAATTGATGTATTGGCAAATGAATTGAATGAGGACTTGGAAATTGTAACTAGATGGGCCAAGGAACATAAATTCCATCTGAATCCAGAAGAAAAAAGTCCACCTACTTTAGGACAAATTATAGAAGGTTTAGCTACACTTCAGAATTGGAAGAAAAACCTGTTGTCATAGCAAGGAACTTGATATATAGTGGAGTGAACTTGGACACAGAACAAACGTTCAGACCACAAGTCAGAAAGATGGGAGTGAAAACAAAGAAAAGATTAAATCTTTTATGATGTATTGCTCCTACTAATTGAGGTTCATTTGTTAGAACGCTGAAAATAGCATATCACATAGTTTGTCCAATACTTGAATAGGCCTTTCCTGTTTGGTCACATAATGCTCTTAGTAATTTTTTCTAATATTGATGCTGTGTAGTCATTTGAAGCCTGTATGATAACTGGAGTTATAAGATCCACTTATAAGACCCACTTGTGAAGACCAGGACTTTAACAGAGTTCGAGAAAGAACTAGATAAATTCATGGGCTGTCTCTACACTGCACCCCTTTTCCGGAAAAGGGATGCAGATGAGACAAGTCGGAATTGCAAATGAAGTGGGGATTTAAATTTTCCCCGTTTCATTTGTATTAACATGGCTGCCACTTTTTTCCAGCTCGGGGATTTGCCGGAAAAAAGCGCCAGTCTAGACGGGGATCTTTCGGAAAATAAATCTGGTCCCTCAGGGTATGTCTACACTACCCCGCTAGTTCGAACTAGCGGGGTAATGTAGGCATACCGCACTTGCAAATGAAGCCCGGGATTTGAATTTCCCGGGCTTCATTTGCATAAGCGGGGAGCCGCCATTTTTAAAACCCCGCTGGTTCGAACCCCGTGCAGCGCGGCTACACGGGGCACGAACTAGGTAGTTCGAACTAGGCTTCCTAGTTCGAACTAGGAGGGTAGTGTAGACATACCCTCATTCCTGATTTTAAGAGGAATAAGGGACCTTTCGTAAAAGGCTTTCGTAAAAGGCTTTATTTTCTGAAAGATCCCCGTCTAGACTGGTGCTTTTTTCCGGCAAAGCCCCGAGCTGGAAAAAAGTGGCAGCCATGTTAATACAAATGAAAGTTTAGGTCCATCAATACTTTCTAGCCAAAATAGGTAGTAATGATATCCCTAGCCTCTGTTTGTCAGGGATGATGAGGAGGGATCACTTGATGATTACCTGTTTCTCTTTACTCCCTCTGGGACATCCGGCATTGGTCACTATCAGAAGATGGAGTTTTATATTCAGCCTCTCAGGAATCATAGAAAAGAGCAGCTAACTTAGTTCAGAAATCATCTTCGTTCTCTACCTGAATGTCACCACTATTTAGGTGTGATCAGAAATTGAACAATTTAATCAAGGCTGAAACAATCATCTTGTTGTAATAGACATGTAAAGGCTACTAAAGAAAGCATTTGGGGATGGTAAGAGAGTGTCAGTGACCATATTTTCCAAAGGGAAAAAGGGTCACCATGCAAGGCTGGCCCTAGCCCTTCCCTACCTAGAACCACTTGGCAGATACAGGGGACAAGCAGGGCTCTGGTGAGCAGCAACACACATTAAATAGAGTGGCCATATTTCTCAAAGGCTCAGGCTGGCATCACACCTCACCTGAGGTCTGCCTGCCCCTGGTGCTCTGCTGGCATCACAGCTTGCTCAAGCCCTACCTCCTCTCTGCATCACAGCTTGGAGGAAAAAGAAGGGGAAAAAGGGGGAAAGAAATTGTCAATTGGAGTGTCCATGCTAAATGAAGCTGATAAGAATACTTAGTACCCACTCTAAGAACCCTTTGTTTGGTTTTATGTCATTAGGATGTGGAATGTACCATCCAGGCCATCCGATCAACATCTTTGTTTAGATTTCTGTTGTAGGAATCAAACTTGTAAATGAAATTAAGTTCTGTAGCTTCCCTTTTGAAATTGGTTTGAAATATTGTGATGACTCTGAGATCAATTAATGAGCGCCCAAGCAAGTTAAAATGTTCCCCAAATGTTGACTTTCTGGCTGATTTGTGTCCATTAATTCTCTCTCGTAGAGACTGTCCGGTTTGGCCAATGTACATGGCAGAGGGGTATTGCTGGCACTTGATGGCATAGTTCACTCTGATGTGGTGGTTTACTGGGTTAGGTCCTTTGATGATAGTGTCTGTATACAAGTGTGGACAGAGTTGGCACCAGGGCTGATTGCAGAGGCGGGTTCCTGGATGATTATGATGGTGGTGTGCTAAGTGGTTACTGGAAAGAATTTGTTTGAGGTTAAGGGGCTGTCTTTAGGCGAGGTATGGTCTGTCGCCCAAGGCCTGTAAGAGTTAGGGGTCATTTTCCAAGATAGGTTGTAGATTGTTGATAATGAGTTGGAGGGTTTAAGTTGAGGGCTGTAGGTGATAAGTAGTGTTCTGTTGTTTTCTTTGTAGGGGCTATCTTGAAGTAGCTGATGTCTGGGTACTTGTCTGGCTCTGTCAACCTGTTTTTTTCACTTCTCCTATGCCAACATCTTTACGGCTGACCTTGAGCAACATTTCTTCAGCTCTCGCCGCCAAGCATTCTTACTCTACTTATGCTACATTGATGGTATTTTCATTATATGGACCCACAGAAAGGAGACCTTTGTAGAATTTCACAGGGATTTCCACAACTTCTACCCCACCATCAACCTTAGTCTGGATCAATCCACACAAGAAATCCACTTCCTTGACACTGCAATACAATTACACAATGAACATATTTCTACCACCTTATACCAAGAACCTATCAACCGTTACACTTACCTACATAGCTCCAGCTTCCATCCAAAACACATTTCCTTATCAATTGTTTTCAGCCAGGCCCTAAGATACAGCTGGATTTACTCCAGTCCCACAGACAGAGACAAACACCTACAGGATCTATATAAACCATTCTTAAAACTGAAATACCCATCTGGAGAAGGGGGGGGGGGGAACAGATTAACAGAGCTGCAAGACTATTAGTTGTTGTTGTTTTTGAAAGTTTTTCCATGAAATTCTCTAGACTGTGTGTGGTTTCTATCTGTATTTTACTACCTGCTTTTATTCCCCTCAGCTTCAAATCATGCCTGTTTTTTGCAGTAGGAAATTGAAAGACAATCCATCTGTCCCACCCTGTACACACTTAGTACAGAGTGCAAGAAGCATGGGTGCGGACTAGTGGGAACAGTGCTTGCAATAGTCCTCCATTCTCAGGTGTGTGGCGTTCATGTGTGCCTCATAGTGAAAGAGATATCTTAAAGAGCTCCAGGTACAATAAAGTAAGTAACTTTCCTTTATTCGGGAAGTTCTGCTGAAGTTAAATAAAATAAATTCTTCTGAACTATTCCTTCATAGATTTTAAAGCCTGACAGGACCATCATGATTATCTAGGCTGACCTGTGCATCACAGGCCACTCATACTTATCTGCATAATAGGTTTCTCCAGGTGATCATCCAGTCTTCTAATTCCTCTTCAAAACTCATTGCTTCTGTTAACCCTACAAATATTAACTTATGTGAAAAATATACTGTTTGGCACTCATTTCCATAGTTATTTGTAAGACAGAATGATTATGAAATCATCTGAGTCCCACAGTTATTAGACTGTAGGCTTTTTTGAGGTGCAGATGTGGATAAATCCCTGTAATATTATCACTCATATAACTTTGTATTAAGATCTTATCCTTTTAGATATATCTTTAAGTGTTCTTATAGAATCTCCGTAACATTTCTCCTATAACTTTGTATTAAGAGAAACTTTTCTTTTTATATATGTAGATCTTGTGAGAAAAAATGTCTTTTGAGCTCCCCCCTTTCCTTGACTTTCCTGTTGAAATGAATGAAGTGTGAATGGAGAATGAAAGGTGAGCACCTCCAGCAGCAGTTGCAAGGGTGGAGAAGGTCTGGGAGCCAGATCCAAGACAATACCTGTAACGTGAGCTCATTAAGAAGACTGGACATACAGATGCCTTGGGAGTCAAGCAGCAAGTGCCTGCCCTTGGAAGAACTCTTTGAAGCAGCATTAAGAAAGGTGAGGTGATGACTAATTGGCTGCATGAGAGGGATAAATATGAGGCATCTTGCAGAGGGACTCCGGGTTTTCATCTTGTCAATATGGGAGCATCGATCCGGATTGGCAGAAGCCCAGCTCCACCCCTTCCCCATCTAACTCACCCGGCCAGTGCAGTTAGGGGGAGCAACTTTTGGTAACAAGACGGAGTGTGCTTGAGAGTGCGAGAGAGTGCATGAGTGTAATGTATCCTATGCATATGATAAATATTGATTGATCTATGTATGTTCAATAAATGTGCCGTGTTGCCTTATCCCCCTGAAAAAGATCCCAGGTGCTTCTTTTAAGCACAACATTGACAATGTCTCTCAGTATTGTGTATTGAGACACATACTGTTGTTGGAATTTTCTGCCAAAAAATTAAAAATCGTGCATACAATATTTTAAAATGGATCATATTTTATTTGTAAAAATTACACTGCATAATTGTGTCATTTCCAATTCGTTTGGTAATTCATTTTAAAATATCTGTCAGCAACTTTGTGTGTAACAACAGAGACAACAGTAAAATGGTTCCTCCAGGAACAAAGAGTTTACAAAACAAACCCTATGACAACCAGCTTCTATTTTTCTGTCCCTTTTCCCCCTGAGACCAGCTAGATGGAAAGTCATCAGATCTCCCCACAAAGCCCACACCCTGGTACCCTGGGGAGGAGGTGCAAATGTCTGGCAGTACCCCCTCACCCTAGAGTCTAGCCTGTCCAGACAGACTTGGCCAACGAGTTTGCAGGGCCCAAGGTGGCATGCTGTGGTTGGCTGCCAGGGCAGGGATCGAGCAGCCAGCGGGTGGGTGCCAGGCAGCATGGTGCCCTGAAAGCACGGGGTCCAAGGCAACCGCCTTTCTTACCTTACTCTATTGCCAGGCCTGAGTCCAGACACCTCCCCACCAGAGCCCAGGTCCTGGACTCCTCCAGCCTAGGCACCTGGATTCCACCCCCCTCAGAGCCCAGCCTTGAGACACCCTCAGAAAGATATCTATACCCCCTTTCCTGAGAATCGAGCCATGGGGTGCCCCCCAGCCCACGCACTCACACCACCATTTTGCAGAGCTCAGACGTGGGTGCCCTCGCCCAGCACATGCCTGTTGCATTCCTTCCCTTCCAGAGCGCAGCCATTGTTTCCATTTTCATATGTATTTTAGGCATTATAAATCAGCTTGTAATCTAACTGCCTGTTTAAAAGAAGCCTGGGATACCAATCATACCAGGTGATTCTGGAAGTTTGCATTGCACCGCAAAGATTTTTTCTTAACAAAACATTCCATGTGTTTTGAGAAAAAGGGAAGCAAAAAGCAAAAACTAGAAAACAACTCCCCCTCCTCCATGAAATTTAGTCCTTGGGGTACGTTTTCAGTACAATATGACATTTAACAGACAAGTCCCATTAATGCTAATGGTCCTAGGCTTTCTTTTATTCATCACAATGCTGATAGCACTTCGTCAGCTTTTTATCAGCTTGAAATATTGACAGTAAGAAGAGGCATTCCCTTAACCAGGCTTGACTATTGCTGTGTTCTTTTAACTTAGTCATCATGCAAATGCTCCTATAAATGGGCTTATTTCAGCAGATCCAAAGCACATCAACCAAATCATCTTACCCTGATGCTGGGCTCTCTGCATTGGCTGCAGTTTGCAAGAATATTCATTTTAAAATATGGATTGTTAACTTATAGAGCACGCTCTGGATTTCTGCTGTCTTATTTGATCACTTTTTTAATTACACTGATGTCTTCAGGCCCACCTTCATTTTGTTAAGAAATGAGTATTTGCGCCTTATGGTCTTTACTGAAGTTTCCATTTTGAAGCACGAATATTCCCCAGTGTCATGTTCTACCTTTAGAACTTCTGTATTGTGCTGTTAAATTTTGTTCTGTTCCTTTCCCCCCAAACTAACTCCAAAATTGTAGAGGCATTTTGCACAGATTGTACAGTACCTCTGGGTATATTCAGTGTAATTTTTTTTTCAGTGTGATTTTTCGTGGGAGCAGTAGACCAGATACATTGACATGGAGTGCATCTACATTGCATTGTAGGTCGAAATAAAATACACAATCTGAGCTATGCAAATTACCAGGGCTTGATGAACGGTGGCAAAAGCTGCTCACCTGACCCGCACTGCACATGTGCAAGACCCGCATTGCGCATGCGCGCGCCGCAAATGAACGGGACGCCCGGCTGAAATCTACTCACCACGGGTGAGTAGATTTAATACTTTGTCAAGCCCCGTAAATTACATATCTTATTTCAAAATACCTTATTTCATAGTTTGACGCTGTCACAGCGCCAAATTTCAAAATAACCCGCTGTTCCAAAACATCCCTTATTCCTCATGGAATGAGGTTTACAGGGTCATTGGAATAGTGAGCCCGATATAATGGGCTTACTGTTAAGATGTGGTATAGCTATTTCAGGATACTCTGGTATCCTGAAATAGGATTGCAGGGTAGACATGCCATGATGTCCAAGTCGTCCTCCGTTTTTTTCCCCCTTGACTTCTCTTATTTGTAGAGAAAAAATAATGAGAACAGAAAAAAGGACAAAAGAACAAAAAAAAGCAAATGAATGGGAAATGAGGAAAAGAAGAGACACACCTTGGTTTATATCAGCTAAGGAATAATCAAAGATTTCTAAGGAATTAGACCAAATCTTTTCAAATTTGTTTGATGTCCTTCTTCTCTGGAATGTTAATTCTTTTTTAGATCCTAGGTCAAAGCCACTGAGTCGGGCTCTCATCCACTGCTGTAGTCTACTCTTTTGTCCAAGCAGTCTGTAACTTTCTAAACACAGCTTCAAGCTGCTACACCATTGGTAACCATTAAAACTCCACCAAATTCAGTGTAAAAAAGTAAAAGTAAAATGTTTTTTAAGTATATCAGAAGCAGGAAGCCTGCTAAACAACTAGTGGGGTCTTTGGATGATCAAGACGCTAAAAGAGCACTCAAAGATGATAAAGTTATTGCAGAGAAGCTAAATGAATTCTTTGATTCAGTCTTCACAGCTGAGGATATTGGGGAGATTCCCAAACCTGATCCATTCTTTTTAGGTGACAAATCTGAGGAATTGTCCCAGAATGAGGTGTCATTAGAGGTTTGGAACACATTGATGATAAACTTAACAGTAACAAGCCACCAGGACCAGATGGCATTCACCCAAGAGTTCTGAAAGAATTCAAGAGGGAAATTGCAGAACTATTAACTGTGGTTTGCAACCTGTCCCTTAAATCAGCTTCTGTACCTGATGATTGGAAGACAGCTAATGTGATGCCAATAAAAAGGGCTGTAGAAGTGATCATAGCAATTACAGACAGGTAAGTCTAACATAAGTACTGGGCAAATTAGTTGAAACTATTATAAAGAATAAAATTGTCAGACACATAGATTAACATAATTTGATGAAGAAAGGCAACATGGTTTCTGTAAAGGGCAATTATAGCTCACTAATATACCAGAGTTCTTTGAGGGGGTGGTCAACAAACATGTAGACAAGAGGGATTCAGTGGATATAGTGTACTTAGATTTTCAGAGAGCCTTTGACAAAGTCCCTCACCAAAGGTTCTTAAGTAACATACATTGTCATGGGAGAAGAGGGAAGGTCCTTTCATGGACTGATAATTGGTTAAAAGACAGGAAACAAAGGGTAGGAATAAATGTTAAGTGTGGAGAGAGGTAACTAGTGGTGTCCCCTAATGGTCTGTCCTGGAACCCATCCTATTCAACTTATTCATAAATGATCTAGAGAAAGAGGTAAATAGTAAGGTGGCAAAATTTGCAGATGTTACCAAACTGCTTAAGATGGTTAAGACCAAAGCAGAGTGTGAAGAGCTTCAAAAAGATTTCACCAAACTAAGTGATTGGGCAACAAAATGGCAAATGAAATTTCATGTTGATAAATGTAAAGTAATGCATATTAGGAAATATAATCTCAACTATAAATACAATATGATGGGGACTAATTTAGCTACAACTACTCAAGAGAGAGATCTGTGGATAGTTCTCCAAAAAACATCCACTCAGTGTGCAGTGGCACTCAAAAAACAAATGGAATGTTAGGAGTCATTTTAAAAGGGAGAGAGAATAAGACAGAATATCTTGTTGCCTCTCTATAAAACCATGGTACACCCACATTTTGAATACTATGTACAGATGTGGTCGCTTCATCTCAAAAAAGATATATTGGCATTGGAAAAGGTTCAAAAAAGGGGAACAAAAATGATCAAGTGTTTGGAATGGGTCCCATATGAAGAGAGATTAAAAAGGCTTGGACTTTTCAGCTTAGAAAAGAGGAGACGGGGGAATATGATAGCAGTCTATAAAATCATGACTGGTGTGTCAGTTTAAAACAAACAAAAGGAAGTTATTCTTCATTCAGTGCACAGTCAACCTGTGGAACTCCTTGCCAGAGGATGTGATAAAGACTAGGACTTTAACAGGGTTCAAAAAAGAGCTAGATAGAGTCATGGTGGTTAGGTTTATCAATGGCTATTAATCAGGATGGGTAGGAATGGTGTCCCTAGACTCTGTCTGCAAATGGATGACAGGAGAGGATCACGTGATGATTACCTGTTGTGTTCCATCCTCTGGGACATCTGGTATTTGCCACTATTGGCAGACAGGGTACTGGGATGGATGGACCTTTGATCTGATCCATTATGGCTGTTCTTATATCATTATGTTGGTGCAATGCCAATGTGAGAACAGAATCAGGCCCCAAATATCTTTATAACAGAAGACAAATAGGGATAGAGATGACACTAAGCTAGGGGGAGAGGTAGACACGTTTGGCAGAAAAAGAGCTGGAGATTACAGCAGATGAGAACCTGGATATGAGTCAACAGTGTGCCCTTTTAGCCAAGAAGGCGAACAGCACATTAGGTTGCATTAGGAGGAGCATTGCCAGCAGATCTACAGAAGTGATTATTCCCCTTTCTTCAGCATTGGCGAGGCCACATTTAGAGAATTGCATCCAATGTTGCATGTAATCCATCTCCCCCACCCCCCATGTAAACACACTGGAGAAAGTCCAGTGGAGGGCAACCAAAATGATTAGGGGGCTGGAGCACTTAATTTATAAGGAGAGGTTGAGGGATTTGGCATTATTTATAGTCTCCAGAAGAAAAGATTGAGAGCAGGATTTGATAGCAGCTTTCAACTTCCTGAAGGGAGGTTCCAAAGAGGATGAAAAGAGACTATTCTCAGTAGCGACAGACGACAGAACGAAGAGCAATGGGCTCAAGTTGCAGTGGGGGAGGTCTAGGTTGGATATTAGGAAAAAGCCTATTTCCCTAAGGAGGGTGAGGAAGCACTGGGATGGGTTGCCTAGGGAGGTGGTGGAATCTCCATCCCTAGAGGTTTTCAAATCCCAGGGTGACAAACCCCTGGCTGGGATGATTTAGTTGGGGTTGGTCCTGGTTTGGGCAGGGGGCTGGACTCAACGACCTCCTGAAGTCTCTTCTAGCCCTAGGAATCTGATTTATGATTCTAGAGGGTGGATATTTTTAAATCACTTTGCACATGAGCCATTCGCTTGCTAATATTTGGCATTCAACTGGTGCTGGGTTATATTAGTTTCTAATAAAAACCACATCGTTCTCGGTAATTTCAGATGGTATCAGTGGCACTGAAAAAGAGAACAGCAAAAGTGCTCTCAATAACATTTTATTAAAGATGTGAGATGGCATAGTTATTGTTTAGGGGTGTGATTTTTTTTTTCAGAGTCCTAAGGGTATGTGTACACTACAAAGTTAGTTCGAACTAACGAACGTTAGTTTGAACTAACTTTCCTAGGCGCTACACTAGCGCTCCGTTAGTTTGAATTTAATTCGAACTAACGGAGTGCTTAGTTTGAACTAGGTAAACCTCATTTTACGAGGATTAAGCCTAGTTCAAACTAGCTAGTTCGAATTAAGGGCTGTGTAGACCCTTAATTCGAACTAGTGGGAGGCTAGCCCTTCCCAGCTTGCCCTGGTGGCCACTCTGGCCAACACCAGAGAAACTCTATTGCCCCCCTCCCGGCCCCGGAGCCCTTAAAGGGCCACGGGCTGGCTACATAGTTTGTGCCAGTTGCAAGGCTGCCAGCACCCAGCCAGCAGACCCTGCACCTGCCACAACATGAGCCAGCCCCCCGAGGACACCCAGCCCTCCACTGCTCCCCAGGACCAGCCTGGCAGCTCCCAGAACCCTGCCCGGGGACGCAAGAGGCGGGCGCCCGCTTGGTCAAGTGCGGAGATCGTGGACCTCATCGAGGTTTGGGGGGAAGCCTCCAATGGCCACGATCTCCGCACTAGCCACAGGAACGCGGCAGTCTACGGCCGCATGGCTGCCAGCCTGGCCGCCACGGGCCACCAGCGCAGCCAGGAGCAGGTGCGCTGGAAAAACAAGGACCTGCGGCAGTCCTACTCCCGGGCCTGCCTGCCAGGGGCCGACCCGGAGGCCTGCCCCCACTTCCACACCCTGGACCGCCTCCTGGGGGCTCATGCCGTCCCTGTCCCCCGGGACGTGATAGACCCCGGGGCAGAGGGACCGCTCCAGGAGACGGAGGAGGAGGAGGAGGGCTCCAAGAGCCAGGAGCCTACCGGCAGCCTGCCCAGGACCTGGGACCCCCGAGGCACCCCACAGAGCCGCTCGCCTGTGTCGTCCGAGGCCGGGGAGGCATCCACCTGTGAGTACCATCGTGCTCCCCTTATGTGTACGGGGGGCTGGGGCGAGAGGGAGCCCCGGGACCGTGCGCCTGGGCCTTGCCCACCACGGAGCAGCAGCTGGGGATCCTGCAGGGGCCCTGGCCTTGCAGAGGGGAGCTGGGTTTCACACACCTGGGCCCCTGGGGTAATTGACCGCTGGTCTTGTTGCACCACAGCTGCAGCACCTGGGCCTGCAGAGCGCACCACCCCGCCTGCAGCAGCTGCCCGTGCCCGGGCCAGCAGGAGAGCCAGGAACCAGGAGGACTACCAGAGGCGGCACCTCCAGTTCCTGGAGCAACAGCTCCGTCTCCAGGACCACTGGGTCCAGGAGGACCTGAGGCTGCGCCGGAGGAGTTTGGAGGCCCTGGAGGAGCAGGGCCGTGCCCTGCGAGGCCACCTCCAGAGCCTGCTGGACCAGTTCCCAATTCCTCCTGCTCCTGCTCTCCCTGCTCCCCCTGCTGCTCCCCCTGCTCCCCCTCCTGCTCCCCCCACACCCCCCCGCCCCTCCTGCCCCACCCTCCACAACCATTCCCCACCGACGCCCCTGGACCCGCAGTGTGGCGAGACGGGAGAGGCAGCCGGACTCCCACCCCTGAGCTTTCCTTTCCCTTCCTCCCTTCCCTCCCCTTCCAGCTCCCTCGTCCCAGGTTTCCACCTCCCCTCTCCCACCCTCATTCCTCCCTCCCCCCACCCCAGTTATGTGAAATAAACAGACGTTTTTGGTTGAAAAACGGGTGTCTTTATTTTACAGTAGGTAGGGAGGGGAAAGGGGAAGGGAGGTAGGGTGGAAGAAGGCCCCAGTGGGGCTTGCAAGGTAGAGGTCAGTCCTCCTCCTCCACCTGGAAGCTCTCCTGCAGGGCTTCCCAGATCCGAACGGCCCCCTGCTGGGCTTCCCGGACAGCGGCAGTGCGGGGCTGACCGTAGTGTCCAGCCATGCGGTCAGCCTCAGCCATCCAGGCTGGCAGGAAAGCCTCCCCCTTTCGCTCACACAAATTGTGGAGCACACAACATGCCGCCACCACGGGAGGGATATTGTGCTTGGCCAGATCCAGATGAGTGAGGAGGCATTGAAAGTGGGCTTTGTCGCCCGAAGGCCCCCTCCACCATGATGCGGGCCCTGGTCAGCCTGGCATTGAAGGCCTGGCGGGAGGGATTGAGGTGCCCCGTGTAGGGCTTCATCAGCCATGGCTTCAGTGGGTAGGCGGCATCCCCCACCAGGCACACGGGCATGTCCACGTCCCTGACCCTGATGTGGCAGTCGGGGAAGAAGGTCCCGTCCTGCAGCCGCTGGCACATGGAGGAGTTGCGGTACACCCGGGCGTCGTGTGCTTTGCCGGACCAGCCCACATTAATGTCCGTGAACTCTCCCCGGTGGTCACACACGGCCTGCAGGATCACGTAACGGGACGCCTGATGTTCCGGGGCACGGATGGGGATGTGTGTCCCGTCGATGGCCCCCCCGCAGTTGGGGAAGCCGAGGGCGCCGAATCCCCGGATGACGGCGTCCGGTTCGGCGAGGCGGACCACCCTGCGGAGCAGCACCCGGTTGATGGCCTTGACCACCTGCGGAGAGAGACACAGCAAAGCGCCAATCAGTGGGGCGCCTGGGTGGCTGGGAGCATTCGTGCCCTGGCAGTGCCCCACGCCCCAGTCCCGGAAGCAACCTCCCTGGCGGCGTGTAGTACGCCCGGGACAGACTGACCCCTCTGGTGCGGGGTGCGTTCGCCTCCTCCCGCCTCCTCCCGCCTCCCCTTTGTCCCTGGGGCGGCCCATCCCCTCCTCGCAGCCCCCCTTCCTCCCCGGCGCGGTGGCCGACAAGTGCCATACCTGCATGAGCACCGCTCTGACGGTGGATCTCCCCACACCGAACTGGTTCCCGATGGATCGGTAGCTGTCCGGCGTGGAGAGCTTCCAGAGGGCGATGGCCACCCGCTTCTGGAGGGGGATGGCGGGCCTCATGCGAGTGTCCCTTCTGCGCAGGGCAGGGGCGAGCCACTCGCAGAGCTCCAGGAAGGTGTCCCTCCTCATTCTGAAGTTCTGGGTCCCTGTTGGTCCTCCCAGCACTCCAGGACGATGCAGTCCCACCAGTCGGTGCTGGTGTCCAGACGCCAGACGCGGCAGGGCATGCCGGTGCCGGGGCGCCACCGCGGCTCCTCCACAGCCCCCAGGGAGGCAGGGGGCTGACGTGCACCAGGAGGTGCCAGGCAGCCTCGAGCCATTGGTGGCAGGCTTGCAGCAGCAAGTTCAGAAAATGCACCAGAAGGTGCAGGGCGAGCTGTGGCTCCATGTTGCCACCTGCGGCGGCGGCCCTGAAGGGAAGCACCGACACAGACGGGCACAGAGACCAACGCTTTGCTGTCCCTCGGCGAGGTTGGCAAGCAAGCAGGAAAAGCTGAGTACCGGCTGTCCAGGGGGGTCCCTTTAAGCTCAAGCCTCAGATAGCCTCAGACAGCAGCCACACAAAGCAACTACTGACCTGATGCCCTGCCAGAACCTGTTTCAGCTGCCCTTAAATGCCCCCCTGCGTCCAATCAGTGTGGACGCGCTAGTTCAAATTAGCAAAACGCTAATTCGAACTAGTTTTTAGTTCTAGACGCGTTAATTCGAACTAAGCTAATTTGAACTAACTAATTCGAACTATGTTAGTTCGACTTAGCGCTGTAGTGTAGACATACCCTAACAGACATAGCTATGACAAAAGGACTTTGAAATATAGACAGGCCTTAATTTTACTGGGGGAGCGAGGCATTTCGTTTTCAGGTTGGGAAGCGCAAACATGGCTTAAGCCTTTATCTCACTCTTTTCAGCTGCACTGAGGATCGAGCCCTTACATTTTTTACTGTATGCTTAATTATTCAGATTTAATGTTTGCATTATTAGTAGGTGTTGTCACATTTCATTTACATGTTCCCTTTGGGGTTAGATATTCAGATGAAGTATGATGTCTTTAACCAATATTGTATGGCCAGTCATCCAACTTCTGATTCATTATATTACAATATTGCAATCAATCATAATCTTCTACGTCCTGTATAGCCTCCTATCTATGAGAGGAGAGAGGAAGAAAGGAATTAAATTAGCAGTGAGTTTACCATATAGGAAAAGAGATATCCTTATTATAGTCATTCAGGATTAGTCAGTCATATATCTGGTAATCATTCATGTTTTAAGGAATAATATAAAAATCAACAGAAAGGCAGGAAACAATGATATTGCCTTTAATTTATGTTTGCCATAAGGAATTAAAAAAATGCAGAGGTAACAAGATAATTTAATTTCCCTTCTCAAGATCTCACAATGCAATGAGGACAAATTTTATAACTCTATATCAAAGAAAAACTTTTGAGAAAATAAAATCTGCTTCTAATATGGCCTTTATCTTTAGATGTTAAATTGTTGTTTAGAATAGATCATTAAAATTGAAAAAAAAACATGACCAGACCCTCAACTAGTTCAATTTTCCATAGTTCTGTCAACTACTGTCTTAGACTAGTGTAAACCATGAGCAAGTCCACTAAAATCAATGGGGTTTCAGCAGCATAAAAAAGAGTGAGGTAAGAATCAAGTATGTGTCTTTTCAGGTTTGGATAAAAAGATGTCTGTGTGTATGCTTTCCTTTCAGTGTTTCCTATGATTCTAAAGTTTGTGATATTATGGCTCCAAGGGACTCCAAATGAAACCTCTTGGGTTCAGTTTCATTTTTCATTATCACAGCATAGTGCACTGCCATAAATGATAGGTTTCTGTACCTTTTTTAGGGGCTGGCAGTGATCAAGTGGACAATTATATAGTCTAAACCTATTTGATCTTGCAAAGAAATTCTAAAGGGTATCATTTAACTTCTTCCATTCTTGTTTTTGCCAGTATTTTATAAAGTTTCAAGCTCCAACGAGTTCCAGCAAGTTGAATTTGCCTGCCCATGTCCTTGATTTCAGCAGTTGCAAAAAGTACTTTTTTTTGGCTTCCTTGGCTGGAAAAGATATCCTAATGTTTTACATGTCACTCTTAGACTATTCCCTGGAGTACAGATATTAACTAACTGATTAAAAATGTAAATGGTATACAGCACATATTGGAATATAGCCACTATGGTTTTCCCCATGCTTTTCTTTTTCTTAACTGGTATCGTTAATCCAGAGGTTTGAGTTTTGGGAATAAGCCAGACTCCAAATTGATGCAAAACCTTCAATAGCTGGCACACTGCACTGTGGTCATGTTGTTCCTTGACATTTATTTTGTAGATGACAGGCAGAGGAGAAGTGGTAGGGTGAATGTTGCCTAATGTACTGTGACCATATTCCCTGTAATCTGTGTGCTTGTGTGGCCACTCAGGGTAAATTAAAATGTTGCCCAACTGTTTAGCAGTGTGCCCCCAGCTAGATTTTGTGTTTATATTGGTGATGTGCATTCGTACATGCCTTGGTGCACATACAAATGTATTCCGCTCATGGCTGAAAAAAAAAAATCTCCATGTGGATGGAAAAGATTGAGGGAACATAATTGAGAGAATGGGCTACGTCTACACTGGCATGATTTTGCGCAAAAGAATCCATGCCAGTGCCATTTTAGCCATCGGGCTTTCTTGCACAAGAAATTAATGTTGCTTGTCTACACTGGCCTCTTGCGCAAGAACAGTTGTGCAAGAGGGCTTATCCCTGAGTGGGAGCGTCAGAGTATTTGAGCAAGAAACACTGCTTTTATACATTAGAACGTCAGTGTTCTTGTGCAAGTACTCGCAGCCAGTGTAGACAGGTGGCAAGATTTTGCGCAAAAGCAAATGCTTTTGCGCAAAATCTTGCCAATGTAGACACAGCCTGACTGTGACTAACATAAAATCCACTATGCGATTATTAGTCCATATGTTTGTAACGACATGATCATGAATATAAGATAAGAGTAGGCATTAATACTGAACTGAAAATAATTTTAAATTACCCTTTTAAGAACAATTTAAGTGTCTTGCCTGCTTCAGAAAATGGAATAGAGTCTAACTTTACATGCTCAGGAGTACTGGAGAGAGTGAGGAGGGACTATACAGAAGCGGGAATCAATCAGAAGAGATCTGGAGCTCTTCTCCTTGTGGCTCCTATGCAGTGCAGACCAGTGTCATCTGTGCCATCCATGATGAGGATGTATTACCCGTAGTTCCTAGCCATCTCCTCCGGAATGAGCATTGGACCTATAACTTCTTCCTACTGCCTTTCAGACCCTTTACATTTGGAGTCACTATGCGTAAGTCTACACAGCTGGGCTAAAGTTGAATTAAGCTACACAACTTCAGCTATGTCAACTGTGTAGCTTAAGTCAAAATAGCGTAACTCGGCTTTAGGCGCTATCTACACAGCAGGAGGTCGAAGGAAAGACACTCTTCCTTCAACTTCCCTTACTCCTCGTGAAATGAGAGTTACCATGTGTTGGAGTAAGAAGTCCTCCAGCTCGACATTATTTTGAAATAAAGGCTCATCACCTATAGCCCCTAACTTAAACCCGTCCAACACATTATCAATAAACTACATCTTATACTGGAACAGGATACTACACTTCGAGAGGCTCTGGGAGACAGACTCATTCTCCTATAGACAACCACTTAACCTCAGGATGATTCTTAACAACCACAGGACATACCACACTAATATCAATCCTGGAACTTTCCCTTGCAACAAAGCTTTGTCCACGTATTTACTCTGCTGACACCATCATTGGACCTAACCATTTCAGTTACAAGATCAAGAACACGTATTCCTGCTCATCCAGAAATATAATTTATGCCATCATGTGCCAACAGTGTCTGTCTGCTATGTATTTTGGACAAACTTCAGACACTTCGCCAAAGAATCAATGCACACAAAACAGACATCAGACAGTTTCACAAAGAAAAAACAGTCTCTTGCCATTTCAACCAGACTAGGCATTGTCTCAATGACCTCACTACATGCATCCTGCTTCAAAGAGTCCACAAGACTACAAAGGGAAGCCTCTGAACTGTCATTCATGCTTAAATTTGACACTTTACAACTGGGCCTTAGCAAAGATGCTAATTATCTTACCCATTACAAAGATAGCTTCCCCTCCCCTCCATCCTCCTTCTGTTCTAAAATCTGATTTGTCAATTTTATGTGTGTTCACTTTTTTTGATTGTATCCCTTTGGTATATATGGTCATGCCAATTGTCTTCCACAATTGGATCTGAGGAAGTGGGTCTGGCCCACGAAAGCTCATCACCTAATAAACCATCTTGTTAGGCTTTAAAGTGCTGCATAATAGTGTCTTTTGATCCTGTGCTGAGGCAGGGCCAAGTACACCTTGATGTTTGTATAACCTGTACTTAAATATGTCCAATGAATGGGATTCTACAACCTCCCTTTGAAGCCTGTTAATGTTCTTACAGCTAGAAAGGTTTTTTTCTTAATATCTAATCCAAATGTCCTTTGCTTCAAATAAAGCCCATTAATTCTTGTCCTGCCTTCAGTGGACTTGGAGAACAAGTGATCGCAGTCCTCTTTAGAACAGCCTTTGATACCTGCTATGTATCTTCAAATGTCTTCTCAGCACTAAACATGCCCAGTTTCTTTAAGATTTCCTTAGATGTCAGCTTTCCTAAAACTTGGATCATCACTTTTGTTTTTCTTCTCTGGTCTCTCTCCACTTTGTCAACATTTGTCTTAAAAGTGTGATGTTTAAATGTGGATATAATATTCCAATTGAGGCCTCACCAGTGATGAGTAGAGTGGAACAATAACCTTCTGTGTCTTACAAAGGACATTTCTGTTTATATACTCCAAAATTATAAAGCCTTTTCTCAGCCACATCATATTGCTGGCTCATTTGCAACTTGTGATCCATTATAACCTCTTTCAGAAGAACTATTGCCTAGTCAGTTAACCCTGGTCTACACTAGGGGATAAGTTTGAATTAAGATACACAACTTCAGCTATGTAAATTGCATAACTTTAACACAAAATATCTAAACTTGAATGTTGACACCATCCTCGCTGCAGGAAGTTGAAGGGAGAACACTCTCCCTTTGAATTCCCTTACTCTTTGTAGAAGCAGGACTGCTGGCATCGACGAGCACCCTCTCAATTCTAATTAGCGTATCTTAGCAGGTTTAGCAAATTCAAACTCCAGAAGATCAACTGCAGGTGCTTTGACCTTAACTGTAGTGTGAATATGACCTCAGAGTCTCCATTTTGTTGTTGCTCATTTGATTTTTCCTTCCTAAGTGTAGTACTTGATCTTTATTGAAATTTCATCTTGTTGATTTCAGACCAATTCTCCAATGTGTCAAGATTATTCTTTTTTCAAATCTTGACCTCCAAAGTTCTTAAAAAAACCCTCCCAGCCTGGTGTCTGTGGCATATTTTGTAAGCATGCTCTCTACTCTATCATCCAAATCGTTTAATGAAAATATTGACTAGTACCATACCCAGCACAGACCCATGCAGGACCCCCTTCGACATTTCCTCACAGTTTTATGATGAGCCACTGAAAATTACTCTTTGAGTACAATAATTTCATCCTGACCACCTCTCTCTCATTTGGTTACTAAAATCAAGATGTACCATATCATGTCTGCAGCTTCCCCCTTTCCTCAAGGACTAGGCCAATAACATTGTCAAAGAAGGAAATTTAGGTTGGTTTGGGATGATTTGTTCTTAAGAAATCCATACTGGCTCTTCATTGTAATTGTCTCTAGATGCTTGGAAATAGATGGCTTCATAATTTGTTCCAGTATCTTTTCAGATGTTACAGTTGGGTTGACTGATTTCTCAGGTCTCTTTCCCCTAGGGATGTGAAGGACTAGTCGACTAATCGATGATCCATTAAGCAAATGCTTATCGGACAGACAAAACACTAGTCAACTAGTCGCTCCCCCAACCTTGCTGCCTCTATCAGAAAGAGGCAGCAAGGGGGCAAGAAGAGAGAGGGTACTTCAAAGCGGCAGTGCCACTTGAAGCCTGGGGCCAGACCTTGGGCTTTGTGAGGCACTGCCACTCCGAAACACTGCGGGAGACTAGTTTTAGGCTCTTCATGGCATTTCAAAGTGGCAGCGCCACGTGGAGCCCAGGATCAGCTATGGACTCCCCTACTGACCCCGGGCTCCACGCAGCGTTTTTGCCTTTGAAGTGTAGCAACAGCCCTAAGGCAGAATCCCCCTATCGCTAATCGAACACTAAATGCTCAGATGCCAACTTCTTATAAATTTATAGAAGTTGTGCAGTTACATGCCATTTTTATCAATATACATACTGCTATATCAAAAGACATTTCTGAAAACACCAAGAAAAGTAGTACATCTTTAGTTCTAATATTTATGCAGTAAAAAAAAAAAAAAGCTCTGGCAGCCAAGTCTGCATTTCAGAGCTGTTGCAATCCCACCCCACACAGGTCAGATTAAAATATGAGAACAAGAAGTTACCACAGCTCATACACATCATTTCTGGCACTATATGAAAAGTGGATTTCAGAGATGCACAGCTCATAAAAAAAGAAGTGGAGCTTAACATTTTTTAAAAAATACAAGACATTGTAACACAAAACAACTTGTGAACAATCTCAATTTTCAGTTTAATTCTGTGGGAATTTATCCAACACAGCTCCTATTTTTTAGCTGCACATTGCTGTTGTATAGTATTTTTGTAAGCAGTTACAGAGTTGTACATTATACCCATGTTCACTGGATATCAATAAGGAGCAAAGTGATTCCTGGATGTATACTGTATCTTTTATGTACATGTAACATCTACTGAAATTAAAAAAAGATGTGGGTCAGCAAGTACTGCAAAATGAAACCCATCATAATAAAAGCACTTTGCAATCTACCAGGTCAGTGTGACTTAAGCATGTGCTTAAATTTAAGAAGGTGCATAAGTGTTTAGGTGAAGTTACATATCTAATGAAACCAAAGTTTTTAGCTTGTAAAATAAAGCCTGAGAAAAATATTTCCTGTTTATCAAAATTAATTGGTCAGACTTTCAGTTATATCTGTGCACCCACACTGATTTCAGGAATACCATGCTTTTTCAATTAATTTCCATCTATTTTCTTTGTGGGATAATAGCATTTCTTTTTTGCTACTAGTTAAACATATTGGCTCTTAAAAAGTAACCCAGACCTGAAAGAGTTGTGAAAGCTTGTCTCTGACCAACAGATGTTGGTCCAATTGAAAAGATTACCTTACCCACCTTGTCTCAGCATTTCTAAAGTTATTTATGATTTTTTAAAAAACCCTTGCCTTTAAAAATGGAACTTTTGTTCAGAAATGGGCCAGGTTTTACAGCAGTTTCACAGACAAAATTCCACCTCTGTTTATTTCTCATGATACATTCCTGATTGCCAGAAATGTAATATAGCTATCTGATTAGATGTATATATTTGTGGAAAACTGAATCGTATTTCCATGCACATAGTGAAAAAGCATTGTTTCCCACCTTAAATCATCATTCATTTTAAGAATATTTACAGAATAATAAAGAGGGAAATATAAACTATATATAGTCAGGAAAAAAATTAAACCACAATAAAATTTGCTAATACAGCTCTTTAGTGTAGCAATGAAGATGGGCAGAAAGTCTAGAAGAGAGTACATGGGAAAGGAGAGAAATCATCTGTAGAAAAATCTTCATGATAGAAAAATGACCCAGTAGGTATATCACTTAATTACAATGTTCATGGTACCAAATTTTTACTATTAAAGGAAGGTAATGATTATTCTGTAATTAAGACAAATTAAGACCATGGCTCAGATCCTCAACTGGTAAAAAATCATTAATATAGCTATGCTGATTTATACGAGCTGAGATCTGGTCCTATAAGTCTGGAAACTTTTCAGTTTCTTACCATGGTCCATCTGAGTCTTTTAAGAGCTATCATTTCTGGCAAGTAATGACTCTCTGAAGTTAAACAGGATTTCTTCCTTTCCAAGACAATCCATAAATACAGGCTAAAGAACCAATCTTTGAGGATTTGAAGGTTCTAATTGTACTTATATCAGTCCAAGTATGTAAGGGTACGTCTACACAGCAGGGCTTAACTTGAAGTAAGCTACACAAATTGAGCCACATCAATTGCATAGCTTATTTCAAAATAGGGAGTGTCTACCCAGGACTTTTAAAATAGAGCACTCTTCCTCTGACTTCTCTTGCTCCTCGTACAATAAGGGTTACAGGAGTTGGAGTAAGAAGTCATTCAGCTTGACAGTATTTCAACATTATTGCAAAATAACTGCCTGCTGTGTAGACATGGACTAAGTTATTTTGAAATAATGTTGTTGTGTTGACATACCCGTAGGTGTGCGTGTGTGTGTGTGTGTTAACGGAATATCTACATGTAAAATAAAATGTGTCCTGTTTCACTAGATGGATCCACATCTGTGTTAGGAAAAACGCTTTCCTTTTGTTTTCTGTCTCTGAAGGGGAACGGGAGAGGGGGCTGGAATCTCTGCTTCTCAACTCTGCCCTCTACTGTGTCTGTCTTTCAGGGTGGGGAAAGAAGTATTTCTGCAATTACCCTAATGATTTCCAAAACATTTTAAATGCCTGTCATAATATGGTATATTTAAGTGTACTAGGTAAAAACTTATTGTCAGGTTATTTTAGTTTTACAGTATGTTTCAAAATACATGTACAAATATCACATTAAAATTAAGGGATGGAATGGTTTATTACAGCAATTTGTAAATGAAATGCACAGTATCAGGTCTATAAGCCTTTCTAGTTACATTTTTGTTATTCTCCATTTTTACTATCTCTTATGAGAAGACAGTTTTGCTTTGCTTTTTATATTTCCTTATGCATAGAGCTCTATGATATAATATTGGCTAATACTCAAGAATGTCAGAATTTGAAGAGGTTTTTGATATAATCGTTTCGTAATAATATCTAAAACTGCCAAAAGGCTAATTAGGTCAAACTTAAAGTCTGAACAAGGCTGAATACAGGCACAATGAAAGTGTGAATGAATAAGTGAAAGGAGAGACACTAGTATATATTCTACAAATCTCTACTTTCAGGGCTTAAGAAAATCACTTTGATTTAGCTTTCAGTACTTTATGCTAAAGTGACTAATTTGATACCTGTTTTATTTTGTTTCTTTGCTATCCCATTATGCCCACTACTGGTAAAACAAACAGGACATTTTAGCTTTAATCTTCTTACTACATAACCCAAATAACTTCAGTCATGTTTGCATTAATGCTGCATTAATCATGTTGTTGCGTATTAATGAGTTTTCAGGCTATGCTAATTACTGTCATAGATTCTGCAGCAGCCCATTAAATATACAAATTACAGAATTAAAGAGCCAGAGCTCTTCATGATTAATCTTTAAATGGAGAAAAACTAATGATGTCTGTACAAAGTTTCTCTCTACTTTTGGCTGACTGAGCCCAATGAACAATCAATTAGAATATATAAAGAATATGAAAATGGTACATAATAAAGATAGTATGCAGTTATTCCATACAGACATTGGATTTTTTTTAAGTTTCCTGTCATATGAACTTTTATATATTTTCTCATTTTGAAGGCCTTCTTAAGTTACATTGGAGTAAAAGTTACAGGCTTTGAATTAATTATTACATACCCACTGGAAACACCTAGTTCCCTATGAATATAGTAAATCAATCTTCTCTTTTTAGCAAGGACACCAGTCTTATTACTCTCTAGTTAGTAAGATTTACAACAAACCTTGGTGAAAAGAAAGCCAAGATAAGTTTAGAGTCATTTGATAAGATCTGATGAATTAGTAACACTTTCTCCTCACAGAGTGATGTTTTGTTAAGGAAGGAAGAAATGCCCAGTAGTTAAATGGCAATATAGCAGCTAGGAAACCTGAATTCTGTACCCAGCTTTTGATCAGAAGATCAGCTTTGTCTAATCATTTAATTATTCTGTGCCTCAGTTTTTTTCTCTCTCTAAAAGTCAGTCTAATAGCGCCTGCATACTCTGGCAGGATTATTTTCAGATTTTATTAATGTTTATAAATCAAACACATTGGGAGAAATAGTGGAAGGCTTGTAAAGATCAACTGAAAAATGCCAAAGCTGCCAAACTCAAACAAATATACTTGGAAAAATTACATGAATTCCAGATCTGTTCTTCCACCTCAGGAACAGCATTTAGCTGGGAAAAGTGTTCTTATAGAACCCTCTGTAAATGTAATATACAGCAAATCACAGGTTTTCCCTGAAAATAATGGTATTTCATTTACTGTTAATATTACTCTACATATTATTCTGTAGTTACTTTTCAATTTGGAGTCAACAAGGTCTTTATAAACACTAATTAAATGAAGTCTCACAAGATCCTGGAAAAGTAAGTATATCCGTAACATTACAAAAAATTCTGACACGTGACTGGCTGAAAACAGCCATGTTAAGTGTTAGTATATTTCTATTATTTACTTCTGCCTAGGCAATCAATACTGAGGTCTTAGGAATGTAGACTGTTCAGCACCATATCTAAATCGGTGTATATGTTGAGTTCTATTTCCCTCTCAGAGTGATCAAAGGCATGGAAAACCTTTCACAAGTGAAGAGGTATTGAGAAGACTGATGGTTAGAGATGAAACAAATATGAGGGGAGCATCATAAACGTACATAAAATAATGAATGTTAGAGAAATTAAATGATGAATATCTGTTCTCCATTTCTCATAATACAATATCAAGGGGACATTCAATGAAGTTGAAAGTTTAAATGAAAACTTGAAAAGTTCTAAGCCAATAAAAGGAAACCCATTTTCACACGATATATAATTAAATTGTGGGAGCTCATTGCCATGAGACGTCATTAAATCCAAGAACTTATGAATCAAAACAAGAGTGGACATTCATATAGATACAAACATATCCAATTGCCTTAATAAACAAACATTTCAGAAGGATATTAAATCCAGGCTTCAGCATTTAAACCAATCTCTCTCTACTAGGGATAGGATGAGAACTAATGTGGAGGTCAGATTATCTCCCCCTTATCTTTTGTGGTGCTCTTATATGTTTGTAAGAAGCATCTGGTGTGGGCCAGTGTAAAGACAGGATAGGTTACAGCAGTTCCTATGTTTTAGAACAGTGATGGGCAATCAAGAACAGCGAGTGGGCCGCATGAGTGGCCCTCTCATCTCAGTGGGCCACAGAAACCTGCGGCCACTGGGGTTCCACTTGCAGCCTGTGGAGCCCATCGTTGCTCTCCATCCCCATGTGCCTCTTGCACACTGGGGCACTGGCATCCCACACTTCCTCCTCCTTCCCCCTCCCAGCACTTTCAGAGCTTCATGAATTACCTGATTCCCTCTCCATCCCTGCTCCTCTTCCCTCCCTCCCTCCCAGAGCTTGAACAGCTGCGAACAGAGCTGATTCCAGCTCTGGGAAGGAAGGGAGGAGTAGGAAATGTGGGGCTCCAATGCTTCAGTACATTGGAGGGACACAGTGGGACACAAGTTGCCTACAACTGTCCTAGAAGGTAAGAAGGTTTTTCTGAAAATTAATCCAATAATCCCTTTTGACCATTTGTTGTTTAAAGGAATGGAAAAGCTGCAGGGGAATTGTGTAATGAACTGAAATTCTACTTATGAATATTTTTAATCCATATTTTAGATTCATATTTCAGTGAAAAGCCAGGTTTGTTGTCCTAAAAGGCCTCTTGGGTTAATAAATGTTGGTTTTCCTGTCAGCTAAAGTCAATATCTGCCCACTCTACCCATTCGTTTACACAGATATATAATATGACACAATGAAGAAGCTAAGTGTCTAGTCCAAACTTAATAAACAAATCTCATAATATCTCAAGAGTCCTGACTGAGTTGTCACAACACCGCTAGATTATACCTTTAGAATGGGATTTCAGTTAAAATAAAGGAGTTCGCATCCCAGATTCCTTCACAAAGCCAGATTTTGCATAAGGTAGAAACCAATTGTAAGTTTGTTGTTTTATACAGAAAAACAGAGCAGTGGTAATCTGCATGAACAAGTAGCTGATTATTCATATAAGAGCTTTTCTATATTATTGTCTGACAAGCAGAAATCAGGGAGCTTCTCAAGTATGTGGTGTTTTTTTCAGGTAACATTTGTGAATATTTTGGTTTATCTAATTAGTTATGTGCTTATCATAGCAACCCAATTCATAGCACAACATGCAAGGTATACAAAAATCCATCCTGATGTATATAAACAATATTTTAAAAATACATGCATTAAAAACGGAAAAGGTTGAAAAGCTATGTAAAACACATTTTCTGTGATAAAGTCTGATTAAATAGGTAACACACCCATAAGGCCAATTGAGGCTCTGTTTACAGAAAAGGAAAGTAATTTCTGGTGTAAACTGCCCTTTATTGGAAATGTCTTGATCCCAACCCCTAATGTTTAAATACAGAGACTCTCAGATAAAGCAGTCTTTCTAATATCCAGTTAATCTCATTGGTGAAGAGACTGCATTTTATTGTGTCTATGTACTGTAGCTAGCAACGTTGGGCCTTACTCCCTGACTAGGATTTCTAGGTTCAGCTATCTAGGAACTACATTGAGAGAGAAGAGGTCCCTGAGATAAACAAGAAACAAAACATCAAAGTGAAATGCCATGAAGTGAACCCATAAGTAAACTGCAGTTCAGCGATTACATAACATCAAATATAATCCTTTTTTTCTGTATTTGCAGCAGTTGTACAACTGTAATGTTACACAGGCGGAGAGTAATTAAACCGATTGAGGGAAAAGAGCATGACTAGAACAGGGTAAAATACAAATACATCAAAATTAAAGTCAGTGTAATGATCTGAAACACAGCAAATTTAGACAACATCACACTAGCCAAGCAAGAATCTCATCACACGGCATCAGAGAAGTTAGAAATACAATAAAATGAAAATCCTACAGCAACTGAGGGTGCTTATTGATTAGATGGTACACACTCTGAATAAGAGGACAGCTAGAAGAGTGGTTTGAGATATATACTAGGCCAACTGGAAAAGAAACAAGATGAAGAAAAAAAAACTTGATAGAAATAAGACAAAGCAAAAGCTCAGCAAAAATATAGCAATTCAAGTGAGAACCTCAGCAAGTGATGGCAGAACTGCAAGCTAACAATGTGTCCAGGCTAACACAAAGTTTCAAAGCAAAACAACAAACTCAGCAACTGACAAATGTTAATGATTCACACAAGGAGGCAATAAAAGAAAGTAAGAAATGTGCACTATTTCATTCAGTCGCTGTTGCAATAACCTTCTAATTATTTTTGACATAGTGACCTTCTTCAGAAGAAACCTAAAAAAGCTGGATTCACTTATAGGAAATAAACTCCACAGAAGGGATTTTCCATGTCTTATCTGTAGACAACAAACTATTTCATTTATGTTTGAGAGAGTGTTTGCCAGGTAAATATTTAATCGGGCTACATTTACTATATATATATATATATATACATACACACACACACACACACACACACACACTGCCAACAGCACATTAAAAGCTTGCTGAGGAAAAATGCAGAGACCTCCACCTCTCTTAAATCTAATGAGAGATAGGGCATTCATCAACTCAGAGAAATGTAGCACCTTGTAGGAACTTAAAAGTGCAGTTAGTCCTGTGTCACAGCAGCTGAGAACAACATTCTATAACATTGATTCTGTTTTCTCTCTGGCTCTTCGGATGCAAGCCTTTAAACTGAAGGAAGTTCAGCCTCAACTCCCTTTCTTATGGGTCTGATACTAGTAATTGTAAAATGTAGCATTTGCTGGGGAAAAAAAAGACAGAGAAAAAAAACACACACACAAACAAACAAAAACAAAAAAACAAAAAACCAAACAACTAACAAAATCATCCAAAACACAGGATGATTTGGTAGTGATGGGGGACTTCAATTATCTAGACATCTGTTGGGAAACTAACACAGCAGGGTACAGATTATCCAACAAATTCTTGGAATGTATTGGAGACAATTTTTTTATTTCAGAAGGTTGAGAAAGATACTGGGGGCTGATAAGGAGGGGCTGTTCTCGATTTGATCCTAACAAATAGGGAGGAATTAGTTGAGAATTTGAAAATGGAAGGCAGCTGTGGTGAAAGTGATCATGAAATCATAGAGTTCATGATTCTTAGGACTGGCATAGAAGGGAGGACACCAAAATAAAGGCAATGCAAAAAGAGATCGAGGGATAATCATGGACCAGAAGCTAAATATAGATCAGCAGTATGACACCGTTGAAAAAAAGCAGACATGATTCTGGGATACATTAACAGGTACTGTGAGCAAGACACAAGAAGTTATTCTTCCGCTCTACTCTGTGCTGATTAGGCCTCAATTGGAGCATTGTGTCCAGTTTGGGGCACCACATTTCAAGAAAGATGTGGAGAAAGTCCAGAGAAGAGGAACAAAAATTATTAAAGGTCTAGAACCGTGGTCCCCAACCCGGCGCCCGCGGGGCTCTTCACATGCGCCCGCAGAGCAATCTGGGCTGGCCCTGCCCCTGGGCGTGCGGCAGGTGCCAGCCCCGGGCGCATGGCCGATCCCGCCCCCGGGTGCGCCACGCGTGCCCTGGCCCCGGTGCCGGCCCCGCCCCCGGGGGCGCCGTGCGTACCCCGGCCCCGGTGGCGCCGCGCGTGCCCTTGCCAGCTCCGGCGCCGGCCTTGGCCCCGCCCCCAGGAGCGCCGCGCGTGCCCCGGCCCTGCCCTTGGCCCCGCCCCCGGACACGCGGCGTGTACGGGGGTGGGCGCCAGCCCCAGGCGTGCGGCGCTTGCCAGGGGGCGCCGGCCCCGGGCGCGCGGCGCTTGCCAGGGGGCGCCGGCCCCGGGCACGTGGCTATGGGGGGGCCCCGCCCCCGGGCGGGCAAACGGCCACGCCCCCTGGTGCCCGACAACCTGAAAGGTTGGGGACCACTGGTCTAGAAAACATGAGCTATGAGGGAAGAATGAAAGAATTGAGCTTGTTTAGTTTAGAAAAAAGAAGACAGAGGGGACATGACAGCAATTTTCAAGTAAGTACCTAAAAGGGTGTTACAAGGAGGAAGGAGAATAATTGTTCTCTTTGGCCTCTGATGATAGGACACGAAGAAATGGGCTTAAATTGCAGCAAAGGAGGTTTAGATTGGACTTTAGAAAAAAAAAAAACTTCCTAACTATAAAGGGGTATGTCTACACTACCACCCTAGTTCGAACTAGGGTGGTAATGTCGTCAACCGGAGTTGCAAATGAAGCCCGGGATTTGAATTTCCCGGGCTTCATTTGCATGTTGCCAGGCGCCGCCATTTTTAAATGTCCGCTAGTTCGGACTCTGTGTCCCGCGGCTACACGCGGCACGAACTAGGTAGTTCGTACTAGGCTTCCTATTCCGAACTACCGTTACTCCTCGTGGAATGTCTATACTGCTATTTTTTTCTAGCACACTAGCTGGAGCAGGACTAATGTGAGCCTATCTACAGTGTAATATGTCAATAAAAATTACTCATCGTTCTGTTCACTAGCCTTTGCTGGGTAATCACATGTGGACAGTGCCTCATGGTTCCTTCCTTTATCCCCCCAAATGTTGCATTGTCTTCATTATATTGTGTCATCTCTGAAGTTAGGCCCAAATTCTGCAGTGCAGTCTACCAGGGCACACACTGAAACAGTGTGGAGTCCTATTACAGTAGTGGATTTTCATGAAAGATTAAGTTAATAGTTTTTATACTTCCCGAGGCAGGGATCTAATGTTTTTTCTGCATTGTGGAAATCCTAAAATAGTTGTGGTTGCTTTGAAATACGTTGTTAATACTGCAGATAATTTAAACCATTCATGCTCTTCCCACTTTTTGTAAATGTACTTTATTGCGTTTAGTTAGTATACCAACAAGTAGGACATAAAGGTTTGTAATATAATATTGATCAACTGGATTGAATTAAACTCAGAGTTAAGTCTGCTGAACTGACCAAATGCACCTGCTAAAATAAAGTATGATAGCTAAAGAGTTTTGCTTATTGTGGTGACGAGGCTAGTTCAGGATAGAGCGACTGTCCCCAAATCAATGGATAGGTGCAGGAGTTGAATTGTGGCTTTGCAATAAGCCATGTACATGAGCAGACTGGAAAGCAGATTCTGACTTGGAGCTTACAGGTTTCCTCCCAGTCTGCCTTTGCCCTGCAGGAAAGACACTTGCCAAGACATATCAGACCCACTGAATAGCTATATTAGTTAGGGCCTGGAAAAATGGAGCCAGAACTCCAGCTCAGGGACCAGCAGCTTTTGGCATGCAGCCCATCGGGGTAATCCACTGGTGGGCAATGAGACATTTTGTTTACTCTGACCATATGCAGTCACAGGGGCAGTCCCCCCGCAACTTCCAATAGCTGCGATTCACTGTTTCCAGCCAATAGGAGCTGTAGAACATGGTGCAGGTTGCAGGGGCATGTTGGCCTCCTCTTCCCACAGTTCCCAGTGGCTGGGAACAGTGAAACGCAGCCCCTGGGAGCTGCAGATAGTCAATGTAAACAAAATGTCTCACGGCCTGCCAGCAGATTACTCCGATGGGCCATGTGCCAAAGGTTGCCGAGCTCTGCACCAGCTAGTACTTGTCTTTTTGTGCTACAGTACAAGCAAGAACATGATTGAGCCCTAAATGTGTCCTGGCCCAAATGATGAGTGAAGTTTGGCCCATATCTTGTGTTTCTGCATGTCAGGAAAGCACATGTAGCCAGGGACAATATAATCTATTTTCAGTGGACCAGTGGACTGGGGGGTGAGCCAGGCCTGCCCAATCTTCTGGGTCCCGGCCCAGAGACCCTATATGTAGCAGATACCTGCCAAGTTTCAAAGTCTATAGGTATGGTTGAATCACTTCCCCAGGATGCTGCTTCTCTAGGGCCTTGCTGTAGAGTTCCCCTTGTCCAGGTTCCGTAGAGTTGTCCCTGGTTAGCCTTTAGCTGCAGGGTCTAGCTCCGCTCAGCTACAAGAGCCCAGCTACCACTCGGAGCTATCCAGGGTTCTGGTTGTCCCAATCAGCACAGAAGTCTGTCTGGGTTGAAATCCAGGAAGAAACTGATGGGCCTTAGCTAGTAGCTCTTTTTATAGCAGCTTTCTGCATTCTGATTGACTGCAGTCCAGGCTGACCTTCTATCCTGCTCGGAGGACCCTTCCACTGCTCCTGCTGCTGGCCAGGGTGCTGAAAGGCCTCCAGTGGAGAGGTCAGCTTTGTCCATCCCATCACACTGGCCCACTCCAATGTGTAGTGTCTTAGCTATCACTTTGCCTCCCTTAACTTGGAGTATTCTGGCCCAAATCCTTTTAAAAAAAAAGAGAGATTTTTTTCTTCCTGGAAAGATGTGTAAACTTGCTTTATAGATTGAAATCAGTGGGCTCGATCATGTTAAGTATTTAGGCTACTTTTAAAAATTCTTGTTGGTTTTAACCCAAGAAGCAGTAACAATGCTCTTGCAACCGTTACTGTCAGTCATATAAACAGACCTACAGAATAAGCAGAGTAAATCTTTTGTTGTAATTCAAAATCCAATTGACTTAAAATTACATTCAGATCAAATTACATCCCATGGCTGGTCATGTTTACAATGCAGGGTGCAACTGCTTTGTGCTACGAGCCTGAACTGAAGTTTATTTGTGAGAAATGAAATATTGTAGTAATTATAGTGTTGCTATTGTGAAAGCTTGTTATAATTGAATATATACAGTGTACATATTGTAGCTAACTGGACATTTTAGAAATGTCAGCTGTGAAAGCCACGGTAGAGTCTATTTCTTTTAGAAGTTGTCTTTTAAATTTTTGCTAAAAGAATGTCTGTATGTGTAATTTAGTCTCAGACTCAGAGACTTTAAGGTCAGAATGGACCATTATGATTGTCTAGATCAGTGTTTCTCAAAGTGGTCTATGAAAGCACTTTGAGAAACCTGATAATTGGCTGCACCAGTTTGTTTATTTATGACCATGGAACCTTCCTCTCAAGTAATAGGTGTAATGGCATTGCGCAAGAGGGTTTTTCTTGCGCAAGAAGAGGCAGTGTAGACGCTCCTTCTTGCACAAGAGCCTCTTCTGAAAAAAAATGGTGGCTCATTAGGTATGCAAATGAGGCTCAGAGATATTCCACACTTAGCCTCATTTGCATATTACTTGCACAAGAAGCTGCGAGTATAGACATAGCCTAGGGGCTTCTATTGGCTCCATTTCACCATTTGCAGCCCAGGGGAGCCGTGGAAAGCCATAAAATAAAAAATTCTCTCAGAGTTTTTGGAGAACAACAGACCTTTGAAATTAGGTAGGGAGAAAGTCTTTGGAGAAATGCCTATAGATTTAAACTGTTGAAATTTGTCACTCATATTGTATCAGGAAAGCCTTCTCCTTTAAGAACAAGAGGCCCAGGCCAGTCAGTGCTATGTAATTAGGAGACCAAACACATTGCTCCAATGCGAGGATAGAAGCTGTCCTTTGGTTAGGAACCAAACAGTCAGATTGGTTGGCGTTCGAGGTGGCGGTTATATCATATGAAATACCATTGCTCCTGTGCTAGTACAGGATGGGGGACAGGATACAGTTTTGTGACTGAAAAAGGGATTCTCTGTTATCCTGAAAGGTTTTGAACACTTTAATGGAGCTTGGCTGAAGGGCCAAGTCACATTTGTAGCTGGAGGAAATTGTGGGGAAATGGAGGCAGGAGTGCTGCAACACACAGCCTTTTGGCCAGGTGAGTCTTGTGACACACCTTTTCTCACTTATATTGTTTTTGAAAATATAAGACTAAGCCCATGCAACTGCTGTAGAAGCAGCAGGAGTGCACGTCATACTAGGAATATTTAGGACCTGTCTGAACCATTATATTTGGGGACCTAGAGAAAAGGGGAAAGACAGCAAGGATGGGCTTCCACCAACCATGCTCCACATCCAAGACATGACTCTTGGGGCCTCTTTCCCTCTGTGGGGATTCCATGTGGGACAGGAGGTCCCCCAGTTCTTGATTCTTGGGAGATAGAGAAAGAAAGGTTGGACCAGGATGGGTCCCCCCCAATAATCTTCCAGCACCTAACAGAAGTGGCAAATCTACCATACTGGGGATAACAGCCTTCTCTTTCAAATCCTGTAGCTAAAGAAGTGTGTGTTGCGGCGCTGAAGGATGCTGCTGTCTCTTTTCCTTTACAAAAAACCCTCTGGGAAATTACATTAATGAACTGGCCTTTTGCTCCACTCATCTGAAGAAGGAGGTTGTGCTCATGAAAACTCATGATACTATGCATATTTTTTGTTAGTCTCCAAGGCTGTTCCTACAGAGCAGCATTATTTCAGATTAACTGACATTATTTTTAAATAACAAAGAGCACGTCTACACACAAAGCCATTATTTCGAAATAATGTTGAATTGGAGGATTTCTTGCTCCGACTCCTATAACCCTCATTTCACAAGGAGTAAGGGAAGTCGAAGGAAGAGTGTTCTTTCTGTTGCATAGACAGAGCTACAAGCCAAAATATGCTATTTTGACTTCAGCTATGCAACTGAAGTTGTGTAGCTTAATTTGACTTTTGCCCTGAGGTGCCCTAAGATACTATAGGACCACTTGTTTTTTAAGTTTTGTTAACAAAATGTTAAAAATAGGTATGTGGCTTGCAAAGTCAAAATCTTGAAAGCTAAAAAATGCAAGATTTATAGTTGCCTTAATTCCACCCTTTCCTGCTTTGAAAGACAAGATGGGTGAGGTAATAGCTTATATTAAACCAGGTTCTATTGGTGAAAGAGACAAGGTTTCCGCATATGCCTTTTGATAGTCTTTAATGGGTCCCCTCAAGACACATTTCTAATGCAGGATGATTTCACAATGGGTCAAAAGTAAGGTGATATGGGTCATGGTAAATTTGGCATTTTCTAGCCTTCTTGAGTTTGTAATCTTATGATATATTTTAGAAATGTGCATCTGTCCATCTGTGATTCCATTTGTTCAAGAATTTTTCCTAAATGGTAAGAGCTAAAACCACCAGATTTGTTATGCAGTGTCCTCTTATCATATCTTAAAGCAAGGCCAAGTTTTGGTTCTGCAGGATAATGAGAGGTGTGTAAAATTTGATTGTTTCTCATAAAATGGAAAGGAAGAGATCTGGCAGGAGGAAGTTCTATTGCAGAATGACCACAGGGCAGGCAGCAAGCAGCGAGGGATGGGGACTGTGATAGCTTTAATAACCCCATTGGGCAAGCAGGGGTCAGGGTTAAAGAAAGGGACAGCTATCTACTACATATTTCAGAGCAATTATATGTTTGGATATGTCTAGACTACAGACTTTTGTCGACAGAGCAAAGCCACTGTCGAAAAAGAGCATCTAGACTACAGCCAGTTCTGTCGACAAAGCAAGCCACTTTTTCAACAGAGTCTAGACGCTCACTTTTGAAAAAGCACAGTGTGGATGCAATAGCGCCTTTGACATAACTGTAGAATGAGGTTTATCGACATTTGACAAAACTGCCACATTCTGTCGACTTTCTGTCGACAGAACTCCACGATAGTGCAGATGCAGGTATAGTTTTGTCGACAAAAGTCCAGTTTTGTCGACAAAACCCTGTAGTCTAGACACCCCCTTTGTGTTTATCTGTTCATCTGTCTCCCTCCACTAAAGAATGGTCACCTCTCCCCTAGCTGTGCCTATTGCAACTACAGTGGCCATAGACAGGTGCTTCTCAGCTGGCCTTCTCTCTCTGAGGCAGCCTGCATACTGAACCCCTCATCCTCTGCTCCACCCCAGACAATGATTTAAATGAAAATAAAATGTGTTTGAATGAAGGATCTCAGTAACATTAGGTAAATATTCTAGTCATAAATAACATTGTTTTATTTTTTTTAGGCTGTGTCTACACTACAGAGATAAATCGGAAAAAGAAACGCAATTTGTGTTACTACAATTGCATATCTTTTTTTCCCCGATTTCCAAAAGAAGCTTTTCTGAAATTTGGTCCATGTACACAGGGACAAATTTTAGGAAAAAAACATCTTTCAGAACTTCCCTTCTTCCTTATAAAATGAGGTTTACAAGGATGCTAACAAAACACGTCTGCTTTTCCGACATTTGTTTCTGAAAAGCAGACACGTTCCTTGGACATGGCAGAGTTCCAGTTCCTCTGGTATCCCGGAAAAGCTCTGAAATCTTCAGCCCTCAATGTTCAGTTTTTAGTCTTGGCTTAGTAGATGGTCTCCAGACTGTTAATTGAACCCAACTTTTTGATCCCAGGTTAGCTGGGTATAGGTGGAGTCCAGACACGGTCTTTAGCTTTGGGGCACAAATTTAGGAAAAGAATACCTGTCTCAGACCCTTCTTTGGGATATTGGAATCCACAGTCCAACTGCCTTAGGTTCCAAGCTCAGTGCTGAGACTTTCCATTCTGCCCTGAATGCTTGTGCTTATGCACACTCCTCTAGAGTTCCGTTTTGTGGTCACTCTGGTTTATAACTTAATTATTTGGAGACATGTATCAGGTAAAGAAAGAATGACGGGATTTGCATAATCTTGGAAAATTAACAAGATAGTAGAGTTTCCCCTCTCCATTTCCTGTATCCTTTGCTCTGTCTTACATTTTTCTCTTCTCTCTTTCCAAGAAATGGACTTGTGACAATTTCTGTTGATCATAGTGATCCTGTCTTTGAAGCCAGACTTTCCCATCTTCTGCAGGACCTCTTCCTTCACTGATTGCATTTTCCCACTTTTGTATTTGAAGGCACCCTGTCAGTGTATCACTTCTGGCAGCAGCCAGATTAGCTATTCATAAATGCCAAAATCAGAACCTTTTCCAGAAAGAGGAATGGCCTCTAGAAATGTGTGTCTGTCTAGTCAGTTCCTAGAACACACAGAGGGCATAATAACATCAAGACATATCTACTAGCTCGCATCTTTTTTAGGACCAGGTGTGCGAAATAGATTATAGGTCTGATGCCATCCAATAGTATCTTATGTTTCTTAATCTGAGGGAATTACCACTGATCACTAACAATTCTGTTAATCTCGGTTGTGTTCTGTACTCTCTTTAATCCTACTCAAGGGAATAAGTGATATTATTTTAAAGGTTTAAAAATCTGTGTGTGTGTGTACATAAATAAAGTTCAATTTTGAAGAGAAAGGGGGAGAAGCATCATCCAAAAAAATGTGGAAAGGCTGAAATGTTTCTAGCTGAAATACTAGTATAACTTACTTCAGGTAATATAGCACTTGATTGTGTAATATATCATATTTGTCTAGTGATAGTTATGTACATTTGCTTTTAGTAAGTATTTTAATAGCACAATTTTTCATTATCTAGAATGAATTATTTTGTATCTATGAGTGCATTGTGTTATGCTATATGAGAACTTGTACTATGATTAAAATATGAGAGTCAAAGGACACTACTTATGGGTAGAGGTAATTAACTGGCATTATCCAATATGAATATGCATTGGAGTTATGATTCTTTAATTTTTTGTAATAGATTCTGTCTACAAGAAAAGCTTTCATTACTTCTTATTTTCTGCCTGGCATAAGAAGGGGAAAATGAATGTGAAGAGGTTGAATTGTTTGATACAGATGGGTAAAACCCAATAAATTACCCTGTTCTGTATTAAGTACTTTACGGGGGATCACAAGGACATGAGTATTGATGTATTTGAACTATGCAGCAATAGAAAATCATGAAAATGCTCCTGCAGATCAGTTCTGGATCAGAAAAATAATGATTGCATGCAATAGAGGGATGGCATAACCTACTCCCCACTTATCTTTCACCACTTTCTTCCAGCTTCTCCCCCAAACTTTCTTCATCCAACATATGCAATTTTGCTCAGCTACACAGTGAAATTGTTAGTGCATATTAGCTATTTAGCATATGCAAACAAAATTTTGGAAACATGCAAAATTTTGGTTGCCTAAAAATTTAGTCACATGGACCTAAACATCAGTATAGCAAGGTTTAGAGGCTAGGGTGGTTGAGCGGTTGCAGAGGTGGACGGGATTGCTCCGGTGCCTCTCCCTGCATGGGAGGGCACTAGTACTTAACCAATTGGTCCTATCCATGCTCTGGCACCGTCTCAGCACCTGGTCCCGCCCCCGGGTTTCCTGGCCCGTATCCAGCAGCTAATGCTGCGGTTCTTCTGGCCAGGACTGCATTGGGTCCCTGCAGGGGTTCTCCATCTCCCCCTGGAGGAGGGAGGGCAGGGCCTGACATGTTTGCGCACGCGGGTTCACGTCCTCCGCCTCCGGGCCCTGCAGAGACTCCTCTTTGATGCAGGTAGTCCGGCGTGGAGCACGTTTGCGCACGCCTTCCTTCGCTGCTTCCGAGGGCTCCGATATGACCGGCAGCTCTTTTATTTGAGAGGTCTTCCGCGAGACCTCTCCGGGCTGCCGGCCTTCTACCAGGACCTCCTCCGCACCTGGAAGCTGCTTGTGGCGACCAGGTCCTTGGGAGCCACTTTGGGAGCAGACCTCCTCGCGGAGCCCCTGCTACACAACCCCCATCTATGTGTGCAGGTGGCGGAGTCTCCCTCGGCGCGCCGGAGGTTGGTCCTGGCAGAAACCACCAGAGTCGGAGACCTCCTGGACTACCGCCGGGGATACTGGATGGATCCTCAGGTGCTCACCCAGCGCATGGGGCTCTCCACCCTACGTACTCCCCGGCACGTACTTCAGGAGGTGAAGGACGCTTTGCCGCCCACTGCTCGGGTTTACCTCGAAAAGGTCCTGCGAGAGGGTGCACCCCGCCCACCCCTCACCCCCAGCCCTCCCGAACTCTCCATCGGCCCCAAGCCCTGTGTACCTTCCCGACTGCCTCCCCCTCGTCATCTTAGCCGGCTGCACGCGATGCAGCCGGTCCCCTTCCGAACCGCGCCAAAGAGTCACCTGTACACGCTCGTGCTTCACACGCTCCACTTCCCCACCCTCGTGTCCCGCCCAGACACCAAGTGGCGGGACCTCCTACCACCAATGGAGGGTGGGGAGCCCCGGTGGGCCAGCCTCTATTCGACCTTGGTTCCACGGCCCACCGGGGACATCTGCTGGAGAATCCTGCATGGCGCGTTGAGCACGGGCGTGTACTTGGCGTGGTTCAACCCCACCCCCGACACGTGCCTCTTCTGTGGCGTGAGGGAGACACTGGCACACATCTACATTGAGTGCGCCAGGCTACAACCCCTCTTCCGGCTCCTCCAGAACCTCCTCTTGCAGTTCTGGCTGCACTTTTCCCCCCACTTGTTAATTTACGCACATCCCATCCGTGGCCCCACAAAGTCACGGGACCTCCTGGTCAACCTCCTCCTAGCTATGGCCAAATGGGCAATCTATAAAATCAGGGAGAAGAGGTTGGCCAGGGGAGGGGCCTGCGACTGTGGGGCCTATTTTTGTTCCTGCATCCGCTCACGTATCCGGGCAGAGTTCCAATGGGCAGCGTCCACTGGCTCTCTTGAGACCTTCGGGGGGCAGTGGGCGCTGTCCGTGGTTCTCTGCTCGGTATCCCCATCCGGTTCCCTCGTTTTAACCCTTTGACCCTCACACCTATACCTGTTTTTTCATTATTTGTCCCCCGTAATTAGTTGGCTTTTCCAATTTCTGTGGACCCTCCCCACAGGATGGGGGGTGGTCTTTTAGATGTGGGCGGGCTAATGCCCGCCCACCTCCTGGATGCCATATAGTATCAAGCTCTTTAACCTGCTGTCTCACCCCTGCTCTGTCACACTAGCCAGAGAAAAATATAAATATATCTAAATTAGGATATTATAATAGAAGATATGCGAGTCAGGTGAATAAGGATTCAATCCAGAGAATGGGTTTAAAGTATCAAACTGCAATTTTACTGATGTGACATAAAGGTGTAAGGTGCACCCCAATCCTGTTAGGCAGCACAAAGGGACAAGAGTGTCCGGAGACAGACTATAAGCCAGTTAGGCTTTCCAGAGGGGTTCTTCCTCATTGGGCGGTCACTCTGCCCACTGCACACCTGCTACTTAAAGTAGTCCCCAAGTCAATAAGTCCATAACCTGGCCTTGCTTCAGGTGAGGGAGAGAGGCAATGGTTCGAGTGCCCGGCCTTAGTCGGGATGGACAGGAGGCAACTAGTTCAGAGGCCCAGCTTCACTCAGGATGGGTAGCAGGATGTGATTTGTCCTTTTCATATGTGTTCATTTTTTTAAATTGTATCCTTTGGTATATATGGTTGTGACTATTTTCTTCCACTATTTGATCTGAGGAAGTGGGTCTGGCCCACGAAAGCTCATCATATAATAAACCATCTTGTTAGTCTTTAAAGTGCTACATAGTCCTGTATTTTAGTCCAACTCCCAGCCTTGCTGCAGGTCAGGGTGAAAGGCAAATAGTTCAAAGGCCTGGCCTTGTTCAGGTCCTGGCCCAAGGTAAGAGTTCAGAGGCCCTGCCTTGCTTCAGGTCTGGGCCAGAGGTAAAGAGTTCAAAACACTGTTAGTGGGGCCTGGCCCTAGGTCAGGGTGAGGCAACAATAAACAATCAGCCCAGTGGTCCCGGTCTAGGCACCCAGGCCTTGTTCCAGGCGGGGTGGCAAATAAACCAGTGAGCCCTGGCCCTAGGTCAGGGTGGGGCAGAAAATACCCTAAGTACAAGGTGAAGAGGCCCAGGCCTGTCTCAGGCAGGGGCAATAAAGTCCTTAATTAGGAGGGCCCAAGCCCTGGTTCAGGGCAAGGCAGGAGCAGTAGTCCTGCAGATTTAAGAGGGCCCGGCCTGGTCCCAGGCTGGGCAACAAACACTCACAGTTTAGTGGCCTGTCCCAGGCAGTCAATCAGTCTGTAATTAGGAAGGCCCTGTCCCTGGTTCAGGGCAGGGCATCAAACAAACAGTTCACAGTTCAAAAGGGAGAGGACCAGGCCCTGGTTCAGGGCATGGGTCAGAGGTAAAGAAGTGGTGACAAACACACAGGTTTGGGAAGCTCCTTATTCAGGAGGGTTGCAGGTAGTTCACCTGCAGTTGTGGTGAGGAGGAGACTGCCACCTGATATGTGGGTGGCAGAGGCGCAGGCCCACCCACTCCACTGCCCCTGGGCCACAGCCCCGGATGCAGCAGAGCAGCTGCTGTAGGCTCAGCAGGAGCTCCAGCCCGCAACGTGCTGGCCTAGGGCTTTTACCAGCCTGGGCTACCCCCTAGGCCACTTCCTGTCTCCCCCTCAATGGGTACCTGTGTCTCTAGCAGGTTAGTCAGGGAGTTGAGGGTGGTGTTGTCCCAACAGGGTCTTGGGGGCCCCACCCAGGCTTTGGCAGTGTGCAGGTCTTCAAAGTCCAGCTGGTCCTCAGAGTCCCAGGGGTCAGGCAGGCCTCGGAGTTCGAGGAGGACTTCCTGGTCCGGCAGGTCCTCTGGTTCAGGCAGGTCCTCTGGGTCCCTGGGTACCAGCAGGTCTTCTGGGTCCAAGGGAGGCTCTGCAGGCTGGCCTGGTCAGTCCTCAGCGGCAGAGGTCTTTGCTGACCTCAAGGAAGGAGGCTAAGGGAGGCCCACACCAGGACTCAGCCTTGACTGAGCTCCCTGGCAGGGTTCTTATAGCCCTAGCCCCGCCCCTTGGCTTCTGGTCAGGTGAGTGGGTAGGGCTAGGCTGGGCCCAAAATGGCTCCCGGAGGGGTTCCTCCGTCTCCAGCTCAGTGAGTGGCCACTCCATCCCACTACACAGACCATCTAATGCCTGACCTCCCAAGTCACCTGTTGGATTTAGCCGGCTTCTGAGATTCCTGACCAATATGGAGAGGATCTCAGTCATCACTAGGGGTACGTCTAGACTACAAGGCTATTTCAGAATACTGGAGGTATCCCTGGCCGTGTCCAGACTCAGGGGTTTTTTCGGGAAAAGTAGCCTTTTCCCGAAAAAACTTCCCCTGCGTCCAGACTCAAGCCGCGTTCTTTCGAAATTATTTCGAAAGAACGCGGCTTTTCTTTCGATGGCGGTAAACCTCGTTTCACGAGGAAGAACGCCTTCTTTCGAAAGTTCCTCTTTCGAAAGAAGGCGTTCTTCAATGTAAAGGCCGTCTTCGAAAGAGAGCATCCAGACTCGCTGGGTGCTCTCTTTCGAAAAAGCGGATTTCTCTTTCGAAAGATCCGCCTGCAGTCTAGACACGATCTTTTGAAAGAGGCTCTTTCGAAAGATGCTTTCGAAAGAGCCTCTTTCGAAAGAAGCCTGCAGTCTAGACATAGCCCCTGTGTCCAAGGAACACATCCACTCTTTCAAAATCATTTTTGAAATAACAGATGCTCTATTTCAACATCTCTGTAAACCTCATTCCAAGAGGAATAAGAGATGTCTCGAAATAGTGCTTTATTTTGAAATTTGGTGCCGTGTAGATGCGCCAAATGTCAAAATAGCCTATTTCAAAATAAAATTGAAATAAGATATGCAATTTGCATAGCGCAAACTGTGTATCTTATTTTGATTTTAGTGTGCAGTTACGTCTACACAGCAGCATTATTTCATAATAACTAGTGTTATTTCTAAATAACTTAGTCCACATCTACACAGCAGGCAATTATTTCAAAATAATGTTGAAATACTGTCAAGCTGGAGGACTTCTTACTCCGACTCCTATAACCCTCATTATACAAGGAGTAAGTTGGAGGAACAGTGTTCTATTTTGAAATAAGTGCTATGTAGACACTCCCAATTTCGAAATCACCTCTTTTGAAATAAACTATACAATTGACGTCTCTCAATTTGCATAGCTTATTTCGAGTTAAACCCTGCTTTGTAGACACACTCTAAATGTCCACAAGCAACATTAGGCACCAATTTCCCCTTGAGTCCTGTGTCCAAGATTATCCAAGGATCTAGGGCCACTCTCCTAACTTTCTTCAAATTGGACACTAGCCATAAGTAGGGATAATCCAAGTAAATCCTCACTGAATATTCATGGATACAGTGGGGAAAGTCAAATGATCCTCAATGCTGATTTTGCTGTAAGGGAAATTCCTTCCTGAACCCCTCAAAGGCTCTCATACTGGGCCCACCAGCTCCAAGGAACTGGTTCTGCCATCACTGAGGACCTTAGCAGACATTGGAAAACAATGATGTTCTGTCTCGTGGACACAAAGATGGCAGTCCTGGGAGCAGAGAGAGGTAAGCTAGGAAGGAGGAGCAAATCAGACTAATAAGGTCTGTCCATGGTAGTGATGGCTTTCCTTCCATGCTCTCTGGCTTTGTGGTCCTGCGTGAGAGAGAGGGAACACCAGTGTATGATGGGAGGAGTTACAGCTCGTTCTCCCTTCCCCCAACTAACTCAGCACTCTGGTAGAATTAATATTAGAGGGGAGTGAGTAAGACTGTTGTAAAAACTGGAGTGTGTTGGTTGTGCTGCCAATAGTATGACTCCTTCTTTATGAGTCCAAAATTGCTGTCCTATGCAAGTTTAATTTACTGTTGTATATTTACTCGCAAAACACTGAATCAGGAAACTGAGTTATGTCAATGCTAAGAAATGCATATGGCATCACTTAAGGTTCTCATACGAATAATGCTCATGTGTACTGAAATTTGAGGTTTTTATCCCCTATTTTGTTGCAGAAGTTAAAAGGAATGATGAGATGGCTGTCTTTTAATTTCCCTGTGCAGAATACTGGTAAAGTAATTGGTTCCCAGGGTCATGCTTTTAAAATAGACTTAGCCTTGCATCTGGATTTGGGTGTCTTAAATATTTAACTCAATATTCAGAGCAAGCAGTTTTGCCCAGCTACCAAAGTTATATTAAGTAGTTAGCATATGCAAACCCAATTTTGGAAATAAGCAAAATTTAGGTTGTCCAAGAATTTAATCACACGTAGTTACATAGACCTAAAACTAGTACATGCATTTTTGTTTACTGCTGTTTTTTTATAACATAGCCTTAAATATTAATGGATAATTTTCTGTGGTGATTTCTGAATTTTGTAGCCATCTTTTGATAGACACATTCAGATATATATCAAGTAACTCTTTGGCTTGATATTTCATTCTGAAGTAAGATTAATGGAAGAAAATAAATTTTGTTCGTGTGCACCTTTATTAAGATACTTTAATTGCTTGATTCTAATTGCTGAATTCCTAATTTCAGAATCTGGAAAGAAGAACAGTTAGGTGACAATCTAAGATGGTGGGAAAATAATTTCTTGGTACTTATATTGCCCCTTACTATACTTCCAATATTTATTGTAAATTAAAAAAACAGCATTTTGTTTTTCCATGTGTTTTATTATTTTTGAACTTCACACCTATACATATTTCAGAAACTGTATAGATATTAGTATTCCCAATAAACTTGTGATATAGATAGGTAAGTATTATTTTTCCCATTTTGCAGATCAGGTTATTAAGGTAAAAGGTAAAGGCCAAACACTGAGTTAAGTGGTACTACTGGGATTAGAGCTGAATTATTTCAGGTTCTCGGTCCTGTCCTCAGCCACTGGCATAGGCTGCAACTAATTTCAATTACATTTCCTTTAGAAAGTGTTTTAACTCCATAGGGCCAGATTCCGTTACCCTTACTCTGAATGAAGAATGCCTAATTGCACAAATAATCCCTTTGATTTCAGCATGGCTGCTCATGGAATAAGGTACTGCTCAGTTTAGGTAATGGTAGCAGAATCTCGCATAGTAACTAAATGGGGTTTAGTTATCAAATTTCCATAGTGACATTTTGATCTGCCATTTTGTTGTTGTTGAGGGAAGTAGCTTTTCATTTCAAGAATACATCTTTATCTGGAAGAATTCATAATAGCTATCATTGGTATTAACTATCTGACTGCTTTTTTCTAACTAGGTATTAAAGTGAGCTTTAGAACCAGGGAACCCGATGGTTTGATTCTTTTTTCTACGTCACCTGGGAATCAAGAAGAATACATTGCACTTCAGTTACGGAGTGGACGGCCTTACCTTCTTTTTGATCCACAGGTAGGGTAAGGAGAGAGATAAAATAAAAATAGCTTTATTATAGACCCACAAGGTATATTGTATGCTTAATGGTATAAGATGATGGGGTGCTTGATTTTTCTTTTTTTTTCTTATGGACCCAGGTTAATGAGTTCTTCAAAAGCCTAGATAATTGGTGTTCTTTAGAAAAGAAGCATTGACTCCCCCAAGGCTTTTGTAACATTTATTTATGTTTACAAGCATTAACATTTTTAAATTAGAGTTATATTACATTTTTAAAATATTTTTTTAAATACAGTTCTTACCATACCACTGAGTTAACAGTCATTATTACCACTTTCAAATTCATTTTTAAATACCTTCACAATTGTTGTCTCTTTAAGGGTACGTCTACACTGCATGCTTATTTCAAAATAAGTTATTCCAGAATAGTTATTCCAAAATAGCTTATTTTGAAATAGAACATCTATACTGTAGGGAAGCTTCAAAATGAGTCCGAGGCAGACTTTCCTAATGTAGACATGCAATCTCGATTTAGAGCCCCAAGAGGCACTGGGGAGGAATAATGGCCCTGGTGAGGGGCTATTTAGAACGGCCCTGGTGAGGGGTTATTTCAAAATAGCAGCAGTGGAGCATCAACACATGCCTTATTTTGAAATAGCTATTTCAGAATAGGTGTTATTCCTCATGGAATGAGGTTTACAGATGTCGGAATAAGCTGTCAGTTATTTCAAAATTGTTTTGAAAACAAAGCTAGTTATCTCGAAATAACAGTGCAGTGTAGATGCACCCTTTTTTATTATTAAACAAAGATAGTCTACTTTTCTAGAAAATATTTTTCAGTTTCTCATTTGATTGTAGGCCCATTAGACTCCATGAGAGTTTTCCCATTATCTTTAGTGGAAACAAAGTAGGATCCTAACTTCAAATTGGTGCTGAGACTATGTAAATGTATACATCCTTTTTAATTCTAGTATTGAGACTTTTAGTTTTTTAACATAGCTATAATTTAAAAATACCACTCTGTGGCCATCGCATCTTACAGATATATGTCCTCTGATTGAAAGCTTGGCAATGTGCAAGTTAGGTGACTGCATTAGCTCGTTTGTAAAAAGAACCTAGAATGAAATCCTGCCCATTTGGGCTGTGTCTACATTGGCACCCTTTTCCGGAAAAGGGATGCTAATGAGACACTTCAGAATTGCAAATGCCGCGGGGGATTTAAATATCCCCCGTGGCATTTGCATGACCATGGCTGCCGCTTTTTTCCAGCTCGGGGCTTTGCCGGAGAAAAGCGCCAGTCTAGATGGGATCTTTCGGAAAATAAAGCCTTTTCCAGAAGATCCCTTATTCCTGATTTTAAGAGGAATAAGGGATCTTCCGGAAAAGGCTTTATTTTCTGAAAGATCCTGTCTAGACTGGCACTTTTCTCCGGCAAAGCCCCGAGCCAGAAAAAAGCGGCAGCCATGTTCATGCAAATGCCGCGGGGGATATTTAAATCCCCTGCGGCATTTGCAATTCCGAAGTGTCTCATTAGCATCCCTTTTCCGGAAAAGAGTGCCAATGTAGACACAACCTTGAAGTAAATGGGAATTTTTTCACTGACTTCAGTGGGGCTAAGATTGCACACTGCGAGCTGATCCAAAGTGCATTGAAGTCATGTGGAAAGCATCCCATCAGCTTCAATAGGCTTTCAATGAGGCTCCTAGTGCTGTGACTATCTTATATATTTTTATTATAATAGTGGCCAAGTTCTTGATCAGAACTGGGGACACTATGTGAAGGGTGATATAGATAAATGGAGAGCCTCTCCTCCAGGGGTTTAGTCTAAAATACTTTGACAAGGCAAACACACAGACACATACACTTATTTTAAACTATGGGGAGCTGTTAAAAATTAAGGACCAGCCTATGGTTCAAGAAATGAATTCCAATATAGTCCCCACAAAGCATTTACCGTTTTCCAATTTTGAAATGCATTATTTTACATAAGAATATTTAACTATGATAGCAGCATCATTCAGCTACTCTAGGAAAAAATGTTTTACAGAAGCATTTGACAGAATGTATTTTGAATCCAGAGAATAGTTTCTTCCAAAATTAAGCACAGGTTGGTACATGTGGTCGTGTGGTTCCAGCTTGAACTGGTGACAAATAAATGTGGTTTCTGATGTATAAAGCTGCTAATACCCTAGATTGTTGCCAAACATAATATGAAGAGCTACTTATTCAGACACCTGATCTTTAGAATGCAGCATCGTTTGTAACAATTTTAACGCTAACTAAGTACACTTTGATGAGACAGCATTTAATAAAATGCTCATTAATTTCATCATTAGCAAGGGTATGCTAAGAAGTAAGCCAGTTTCTTATGTCACGCCCAATTAGCATCCCATGCTAGTAATCCCATTAGTATTGTTGAATTCACTAATGGAAAAACTAATGGGCATGCTACCAGGGCACATTAATTGGGCATGACACCAGTTCTGGTTTTAATTATTAAACTACGATAATGAAATGTGTGTTTGTAAAATATTAAAATGTTGAAATAAGGTAAAAGACAATAAAAATAGTATATGAAAATATGCATGGGTGCATGTGGGTTTCTGTTATCATTGTGAGACAGTGAATTGATATAGAAACCATGCCTGCATATCTAAGAAGTAAGTACTTTTAAGAAAGGCACATGTATCTGTGTGGAAAACATACTGCATATGCTCATGGGAAATTACTTCCTTTTTATAATCTTAAATACATCATACATATTCTCATGCATGGTATGCACAGTGACAGCATCCAATTAAAAATGTACTGTAGAAACATGCACTATATTAAGAATTTGTGTGCTGGCCAGCAACACTCAGATAAAGTTTGAATAGAAGGGAGCTTTATTTTTTTAGGCTAATACAGCTTTAAAGGCTGTGGTAGTAATGTTCAACAGAACAATATTAGTATTTATCACATTAGTATGCTACTTTTTTCAGCAGTATAATATTAAGGTCATTGCAAGGGAGAGAAGATGTGAACAAAGGTGTGAACAAAAATTACCATAGCTATTTTTCATTTACTGCTGGGCACTGGTACAAAGATGCCAGCAACTACTGATAGAGCAAGGCAAGATTTTATTTGCAAGTTTGGAAAATATTTCTCTGAAATCTGTTCCCAGAGTAACAATTTGCAAAGGTAATTTTACTTTATTAATATCTACTGCCTTTGCAAAGTAGCATTTTTGCAGTTAAATAATTGCCTTGGAAATTTTTCTTGCTGTAGAGACAAATACCTGTAAGTCTCAGCTGCTTCTTGTTAAAAAGGACTGATTTCACCCTGTTGTAATGAAATTGCAATATAGGGTGTCAACCTTCAAACAGCTTCACACAGTAATGCTTCAAACAGTAATGCTTAACTTCACTAGTGCTGGTGTTCCCTATGTCTGTGCAGCTTAGGATTTTGCAGAATTTGACTTAATTGTAGCCAGTTCTAAACCAAATTGTAGAAAATTATATTTGTAACCTCAGGCTACATTAGAATATGAATTTAAAAGTGATTTCAGCTCCATCTCTAGATGAGGTTCACAGTATATAATAATCATGCACATCTCTACCCGTCATTTAGTTTATCCTATTGAATACTGTTGCTTCAAATATGAACAAGATGGGGGGGAGAGGGAGAGGATACAAGTAAGGTCTTTATTAAAATTCTTCTATTGTTGGCATATTAGCATTTTGTAGGCAGGGAGAAAATATATACTAGATTAGATCATTGCTCTGTCTATCCTGGTATCTTACTGCCAGAATTGGCAATGCCTCAACTATGTATTTAGAAATTCACTTTCCTCATTTTTATCTTGATTGGTGATGGCATTTTACTCTTTATTTCTTAGAAGCATAGAAATGTCCTTTTGGGAATAACTTTAAAAATAGCAAATAGCAGAGTTGTTGACTCGAGTCCCACAACTTGAATTCGAGTCCGACTTTAAGTCGCCTAGGTGACTCGACTTGAGACTTGCCTCGGGTTCATTGTTTGTGACTTGAGACTCGACTTAAGACTTGCTAATTTTGTTAAATCGAGTTGGTGAAAAAATTGTTTGAAAATGCTGATATTGATGGCTTGTACAAAAGTGACTTGACATTTTTAAAATTATGACTTGAGACATGACTTAGGACTTGACTTGAAAGTGACTTTAGAGACTCGAGACTTGACTTGAGACTTAAACTGTAGTGACTTGAGCCTTGACTTGGACTTGACAATGACGACTTCAAGACAACACTGGCAAATAGTCTTGCAGCACCTTAGAGACTAACAAAAAACAAAGATGGTACCATGAGCTTTCGTGGGCACAACCCACTTCTTCTGATGAATGGAGTTAAGGGGTCCAGTTTCCAAATAAATAAGGGTATGTCTACACTACCACCCTAGTTCGAACTAGGGTGGTAATGTAGGCAACCGGAGTTGCAAATGAAGCCCGGGATTTGAATTTCTCGGGCTTCATTTGCATCTCGCCGGGCGCCGCCATTTTTAAATGTCCACTAGTGTGGACTCTGTGCCGCGCGGCTACACGCGGCACAGACTAGGTAGTTCGGACTAGGAAGCCTAGTCCGAACTACCTAGTCTGAACTGCCTAGTCCGTGCCGCGTGTAGCCGCGCGGTACGGAGTCCGCACTAGTGGACATTTAAAAATGGCGGCGCCCGGCGAGATGCAAATGAAGCCCGGGAAATTCAAAGTGCCCTTAAGTACCCTCTGCTTAGTTTTTTTTATGTCATTGGAGTGTAGAATGTAGTAGGCCATCCAAGCAAGGTCTTTGTTTAGATCTCTTTTGCAGGTATCAAACTTGTACACAAAATTAAGTTCTGCAGCCTCCCTTTCAAGCTGTTTTTTTTAAATTGGCTTGCAATAATACGGTAACTTTGAGATCCATTAATGAGTGTCAAGGCAAGTTAAAATGTCCCCCAACTGGTTTCTTTGTGTTGCCTTTTTGAACATCTGATTTGTGTCCATTAATAGAGATTGTCCTATCTGGCCAATGTACATGGCAGAGGAGCATTGCTGGCACTTGATGACACTCATCACACTGTTGGATTTGCAGCTATATGAGCCTCTGATGTGGTGGTTTCAACTTTTTCAAGATAGGCCCAACAAAGAAAACAACAGGACAGTACTTGTCATCACCTACAGCCCCCAATTTAAACCCTTCCAACATATTATCAACAGTCTACAACCTATTCTGGAAAGTGACCACTCACTCTCACAAACCTAGATGGGGGAGGGGGAGAACAAACCAATAATTGCCTAGAGACAGCCCCCGAACCTGAAACAAATTCTTTCCAGTAACCACACAGCACACCTCCATCATAATCATCCAGGAAATCACTCCTGCCATCTACCCTGGTGCCAACTCTGTCCACACATCTACACAAGCAATATCATCACAGGTCCTAATCACAGAAACCATATTTTCTGTTAGTCTCTACGGTGGTGAAAAATAGTTGTTATTTTTTAAGTTTTTTCAGTTACAGACTAACACAGCTACACCTCTGAAACTTTTGGGAATGTTTAACACCAATTGTGGTGTAGTTTTTAGTGCAGCGACTGGGAGTCAGAATTCCTGGATTCTTTTCTTGGATTTGCCACTGTTTCACATGTGCCTCTCCATCTATCTGTGCCTTTGGGCAAGTTATGTTATTAACATTATTTGTATTCTGATTGCAGCCAAAATGTAGTATCCATTGTCCACATAGTAAGATACAGTCTTCCACTAAAGAGCTTGTAGACTAAGAAAATAAGCAATATATGATGACGGAAACAGATACAATCAAAATGTTTTTATATCTGCATTAATTGAAGTGGAAGATGCATGGCTAAGTACATTTCAGTGGTTAAAATCTCAACAGTTAAAAGTGTGTGCATATAGCCCTATGTGCATACAGCTGTATGACTGAATAGCCTTATCTTACCCATCATTAAATGGCTTATTTCTTATTTCTTCACCTCAGTTTTTCTCATTTATAAAATCGGGAGGGGGATCATTTTACTTTATAGTTCAGGCACTTTGAGATCTGTAGATAAAAAGTGCCATTGACAGGCAATATTATTAATTGTTGCTTCAGATTTTTCTACCAAACGTAATTCGTTAGCATACTGCTTCTCTTTCTTTAGCATGAGGGAGGGGAGCATAAAATTGTGATAGTGGAGAGCATAGTACTGTATTTCATTGTCAAGCATTCCCAGTAGTTTGTCAACTTTGTTTCATAGTGAGCATTTCTTTTTTGCTTCCTGCCCCCATCATAGATCTATTAACATCAGAGATCTATTAACAAAAAAGCTTATCTCTGCATTTGAAATGTGAGGTGGAAACTAGCATTAAAACAAGAGTCTGGTCTTTGTTATTAAGCCAGCATCTCTCGAATGTAAATTGGAACCACCAGTAAGAGCTATTTCACCTGCTAATTAGAATGGGACTTCTTGATTTTAAAAAATAAAAGCTAATCATGTCTTTAAATGTTCCATTCTCTAAGAGCTTTACATTAAGCTGGCTTCCTTCACTGTCAATTGAAGCATCATGCCCAAGTACAACGTTTTGCTTTTAAGAACAAAAGGTGAAATCCTGGTCCCAGTGAAGTCATTGGCAAAGCTCCCACTGACTTCACTGATGTGATTTCACTCAAAAGTAGTTTAAAGTTTTATTGAACAACCAAGATTCAGTGTACTGTTCTGCTACCTTAAAATTCTGTCTTTCTCTATCCTGCTCTGAAGGGTGAATTCTACAGAATAATTCTGAATTCCTTGGCAAAAGGCACTTTACCTGGCAAGTCAGTTGTAATTTAATGCTCTGAGATTATATTTACTAAGGATTGCGGAAGACTTACACACTGACCAATCAATCCCCAGGAAATACCCTATGAAACAGTTACTTTTCCTATAACATTATAGAAGAACATCTGTTTAAAATATGAATCATTCATTTTGATGTTATGTCTGCATCCAATTATTTTCCCTTTACATGGAGTATTTAGAAAAGTTTTGTACTTGTCATTAGCCATTGAGATCTCCAAGTGTGTCTCAGTTATGTGATCATTTATAATTTTGTATGTCTAACATAATAATAATATAACTTGGCAAGAATAATGATAAAATTAACATTTATTTTGCATGCAAACTTTATGTATGACTGACATCTTTAAATGATTTTGTTTCCACTGAATTTTTTATATAACTTTTTTCTCAAAAGTCTGACTGTCCTTAAGACTGAAATCCTCTCTTTATCAACAGAATAGTTGGATAACAACAGTGCAAACTTCCTTATATTATCCTACCAATATTCCTTTACTTAAAGAAACTACCTAGAGACAGCAACTGCCAAACAGTAACGTATGCCAGTTGTCTTAAATGTGGTGATGGCTTTTGTACACTGGACACTCACTTTACACACTGCAGGTTGCCAAATGATCATTCAATAACGGTTTGTTGAAACATTATAGAACTTCAGTTTTAAACAAAACCCCCACTAAAGTCAGTGGAGCTGCAGACGGCGTTAGTTAGCACATAAATTCTTTCCAACTTGTAGTAGCAACTAAGTTGAGTCCCTGATCCTAGACACAAACTTCTGAGTAGGTAAATTTGCCAAAGACTGGGATTCCAAAGAGATGGGTAAAGCTTGCTTGAAATTAACTATTGTTTACCAGTTTACCAAAAATGTGAGAGAGACCTTTTTTGAAAATCTTCATCTACCACAGGATGCTTTGATACATGTCTGAGATGAAGGTTGCAATGTACCTAAATGCTTATATTTTACCTACTTAGATATTATAGCAATGTACCTTCTGTTAATATGTTAAATATTTCTTGAAAGGGATCTGCGGTGGCAGTTACTCCAACAAATGATGGTGGAAAGCAATACAATGATAATGTTTGGCACCATATAATTGCTACAAGAAATCATGCTTTGGGAAAAATCACTGTGGATAGTCAGTACACAGGTAATTAACCCATTGCCATCAATTTTATTATCAAGAGAGTATTATTCACTTGCTTTCACTTTCACTTCTTCTTATCTGAGTGTCTAAAATAGTTGCACAAATTTTCATGGCAAGATTGCCCACAGTACATTGCACAGTTCTTGCCATACACAATAAAGTTTTTCTGCAATAGCTATGGTGTGTAAATCACTGGCAATTTTAATACTAGGTATGAGGATTTTTGTCTCTTTATACTTTTTGATGATTATGCTGCTATTATAATGTTGTTCTGTTGTAAAATGCCATTGTAAAGCATCATGGGGCTTGTGTAAGAGGGTACTATATAAAAATGGATAGTACTAGATTTGCACCACCATTAGTTTGATGATATATTGAAAACTTTGCATAGAAAAATAATCCCCCCCGCCCTTTTTGTTAGGTTCTTCCTCAGCTACAAGTGGAAGTACCATTATTGGGGAAAACACAGGTGTTTTCGTTGGAGGACTTCCACAGGGTTTTACTATCCTAAGAAAAGACATAGGTGAGTATAGTTGTGTTATTCATGTGATGTACCTGAAATCCACAACAGTGAAGTTGACTTACCTACCTTTGCATCACTGAAGGCTGCATTAGTGATTTGCCAGGAACCCAAGGGCAGCACTTAATTTACATAATTATTTCTATAATTGTGTAATCAAAACACATTTACACAAATTTTCTTGGGTTTGCATCTTCAGTGATAGAATTTACTTTTTGGCTGAGTTCAATAGTAATACAAGCAACATTACTTCATGCATATGTTGACTTACATGCATATAAAGGTTATGCACATTTAACTTAGTAACACATACATAAAGCCTGTGAATGCATTTCATATTTCATGTAGTATAAGGATTCCAAAGTATTTTTCAAAATAAAAAATATATATTGTGTGGGAGAGACCTTAGTATTGATGCCAAGACAAAATTAATAAATATGAAGTTATAATCATTTTAAACCTTTACAAACTTATTTGTGCCTTTACTGAATGTGTGCTTAGAAATAGGATGAAGTATGTGCTTAGCTAATTAAGTTTAAAAATGTTAGAACTAATAGGAGAAATGTCAAATGTTTTCTACTTCTGTGTCCCAAAAAATCAGAAAAACCACAGAAACAATTTTAGAAAGAAACCTGATTGTGAAAGGAATGTGAGTTTGTGTTATCGGAGCAATAAGTGTAGGGGTGAAGTAAAACTATACCCATCTCCCTTCCCTTTTTCATTTCAAAGGAAAACCTGAGTTCAAAGTTCCACAAAAATAATCTGGGAAAAATCTCATTCCTGGGGCAAGTTACTGGTAAAAGGACAAATGAAGTCTAATTTGACTAAGAAAAATCTTCAGATTCATCATTTCAATCATGGTCTTAACCTCTTTGGTGGAATGGGATGGTGGGAGAATGGAACTTGCTGGCCCTGGCTTCTAGCTCCAGGCCTTGCAGATGGTAGAAATGGCAAGAGAAGAGGGTTGAGTTGGATATAATTGAAAAGCCCTTTCTAGGAACTCATAAAACGCATTCAGACTTTTGGAAAACAGAATTTTATTTCCTGTCAAACTCTATTAAAACTGAAAAAACATCTCGGAAAATGGACTGAATAGAAAGAAAGAGATAATGACCTTTAAAAGTTATCTAGATCCATTAGGGCAGGAGACTGGACTCGATGACCTCTCGAGGTCCCTTCCAGTCCTAGTATTCTATGATTCTGTGATCTTTCTGGCCATAGGAGCAGAGGCAATTAAAGAAATGTTGCATATTCGTTAAGCAAATGGCATATTCAGGAGCTAAAATTGTCACTTTAACCTGTGGTCCTCAAATTTTAGCAACCTGAGGACCCCCATTTTTATTTTCATTTTTTTGCAGACCTGCATGCCTTTCCCCAGGCAGCCTCGGGCCCTGCCCCCACTCCACCTCTTCCCTCAAGGCACCATCCCTATCCCACTTCTTCCTGCCCCAGCTCCACCCAACCCTTCCTTTTCCCCATTTCTTTCTACCCTCTCTCCCAAGCACATCCTGTACCACTCCTTCCCTTCACCCCGTCTCCCAGCATTGCCTCAGCTATTGAAATAGTCCAGTAGGCTTAGCAAACTCCCTGGCCAAAAACTGGTGGCTGCTCTCCCTAATGGCTGGCCAGGCACTGGATTCCTCATTTGACCCAGGGAGGTGATCTATAAAGAAACTTGACATTTAAATACATATATACCTCTCTCCTTCTGTGTGTAAAATATAAAAACACCTTTTCATTGATTTTAAAAGCAGAGTGTTCACTTCATAAATGATATTTTCACTTTTGCAGGGATTAAGGCAACAATCCAGAAAGGTTTCGTGGGGTGTCTCAGTGATGTGTCTTTGCAAAAAACTCACAATCCCTATGAAAATTGGGAACCTTTAGAATGGCAGGATGCCGAAGAGCAAAACAACGTCTATCACAGCTGGGAAGGGTGTCCCACTGTCCTAATGGAAGGAGCACATTTTCTGGGCAAAGGTAAAATAATATATTGTATAATGGACCAATAAATTATCAAACCTGTATTTCAATTGTCCTCTTTTAAACACACTTTTACTAATACTGGGTAGTTTTCAGCTGGGATAAGGCTTAGATTCTATCTTTACAAGAGCAATTCATGCCTACAGAATGAATTACATTCAGCAACAGGTGCAGCTGCTTGAGATGCACACACATTTACTACAAGGAACAATTTTGCAGGTGTTAATAGTGCCTTCAAAAGGAGAGGGCACACCTTCTGAATATTAACATAATACACCAAGACGAATCAATGGAACACCATGGTGCACACTTCACAATGAAGTATTAGGTTGTTGCACTGTATTTCCTTTCTGGATTTTTGCTCCATTTTATAATGAAGTGGCTTTATAAGGCTGCATGGCATTGTTCTAGAACATCAACGCAGCCTATTGTTAGAATTCTATAAATGCAATACAGCATCTGTCTTTACTTTTGATTCCCTGCTTTGATTTATTTATTTTAAAAACACATTTGTTGTTTTGTCTTCAAGGGTTCCTGGAACTCCATTCAGATATTTTTCATGGCGGACTTGACTTTGAGATTTCCTTTCAGTTTAGAACTGACCAACTGAATGGATTACTACTATTTGTTTACGACAAAGAAGGGCCAGATTACCTTGCAGTAGGTGCAGAAGTGGATTTTTATTACAAATATTCTTTTCAGATTCCTTGTATGAGCCTTCCTTGTTAATGTTTCTCTTTTTTATTTTTTCAAATTATATAATATTATATTTATATATTCACCAAATACCAGTTCATACAATATGTTCAAATGTATATCAAAAGGATTGAAAAGAAAAAAAGTAATAAATGCATAGATTATAAATAAGAAAAATCAATGTCACCAGCATGGCAACATTTCCTACTGGATTATAAGCAATTACAATCAGTTAGGGTGTGTCTAGACTACAGGGTTTTGTCGACAAAATTATACCTGCGTCTACACTGCTGCTGAGTTCTGTCGACATAATGTCGACAGAACTCAGCAGTTTTGTAGACGGCTGTAAATGTCATTCTATGGGTACGTCTAGACTACATGCCTCTGACGACAGAGGCATGTAGATTAGACTACCAGGCATAGGAAAATGAAGCGGCGATTTAAATAATCGCTGCTTCATTTATATTTACATGGCTGCCGCGTTGAGCCGATCATCTGTTTGTCGGCTCAGCGCGGTAGTCTGGATGTTCTGCGGTTGACATCAAAGGCATTTGTCAACCTCCCAGATATGCCTCCTAGTCTAGACATACCCTATGAGGAATAACGCCTTTTGTCGACAGAGTTCTGTCGACAGAAAGCGTTATTGCATCTACACTGTCCTTTCCGTCTACACAAAGCGGCTTGCTTTGTCGACAGAACTGGACATAGTCTAGACACTCTTTATTGACAGAAGTTTTGTCGACAGTATCTGTCGACAAAAGTTCTGTCAACAAAAGCCTGCTGGGTACGTTTACACAGCAGCATTATTTTGTAAAAACTGACGTTATTCCGATATAACGTAGTGCACGTCTACAATATGAGTCTTTATTTCAAAATAGTATCAAGCTGGAGAATTTCTCACTCTGACTCATGGTAACCTTCATTTCATGAGGAATAAGGGAAGTTGAAGGAAGAGTGATCTTCCTTTGACTTCTTGCTGTGGAGACAGTACCAAAAGCCGAATTAAGCTATTTCTACTTAAGCTACGTAATTGATGTAGCTGAATTTGAGTAGCTTAATTCGAGTGTATCCCTGTAGTGTAGATGTATCCCAGAAATGTAAAAGGACTATAATGGGTTATCCAATCCATTCACTTGAAAATGTGAGATTATTCTTTTGCATATTTACAGCATAAGACTTTATCCAGCTCAGTTTAAATATCTCAAGTTACAAGTGTTCCATCACATCCCAAAGAAACTTTTCCAAACCCTATGAGAGTATCACAATCAGGATTTGTATTTCTTATAACCAGCAATAATTTTCCATTTTCAATAGGAATATAAGAATCACCACGCTGGATCAGATTAATGGGCCATTTTAGTCCATTATCCTATCTCCAACAGTGGCCTATACCAGATGCTTTTTAGAGGAAGGTGTTAGAAAAAAATGTGAGTGAGCAACTATAGATTACCTAGCTATAGAAAACTTTTCTTCCTAACCTCCATTAGCTGGTTTATGCTGTGAAGCATTACATCTTTTTCTAAACTCTGGGGGTATGTCTACACTACCCCGCTAGTTCGAACTAGCGGGGTAATGTAGGCATACCGCACTTGCAAATGAAGCCCGGGATTTGAATTTCCCGGGCTTCATTTGCATAAGCGGGGAGCCGCCATTTTTAAAACCCCACTGGTTCGAACCCCGTGCAGCGCGGCTACACGTGGCTCGAACTAGGTAGTTCGGACTAGGCTTCCTATTCCGAACTACCAGTACACCTTGTTCCACCTAGTTCGAACTAGCGGGGTAATGTAGACATACCCAGGGATATTTTTAGGTTGGTCTGTTTTAGTATCTTTTAACTCTTCATTTCTACAAATGAATTGTGTATTGCAAGAAACACTATTTCCTTTTATTAGTTTTAAATTTACTGCCTTTCAAATGTATGAACATTTTCCTTGTTCTTATATTATGAACAAAAGTGAAAAGATGAGCTCAATCCAATTCCTGCATGCCATCATTAATATAATAGTATATTAATAATATAATAATGTGTCCATGTACTTTGGAAAGTAAAACCTCCTCAATCTCTTCAATTCTCTTGGCAGAGAAGTTTATATCTCAAAATATTTACATTGGCCATCTCTGAGCTTCCTTTATACCTTCTGTATCCATTTTCACACAGCGCAACCAGAACTGAACAATGATGTCTTTTTGTCTTGCTTCAGCCTTATTTATTTATTTATTTATTTATTTATTTATTTATTATTGTTGAATCTTTGTTTTTAAATGTCCTTTGGTTTTGGTACATTTCCTTCTCCAAGGATATTGAATGTAGTTTGATGGTAGTCATTCTTACTTGGTGGCTAAGCTACCTTCCTTCTTGAATCTACTCCCATTTGTGACATGGGATTAGGTTCAGCATGATCCCTTCTTTTAGCTGTTCTAAGAAGCAGTCATTTAAGGTGATAATAACTTACTTCACTGTGCCTTGTCCTCTTGTTACATTTAACCAGTTTATCTGTAGTAAGTTTGTCATTAGTATTGTTTTTAGCTTTTGTTTCCTCCTTGATCTGTCCCAACATGGCTCATCCCATATCCTTTTCCTGATGTGGAGGTTGGCAGTACAATCCTACTATTATGTTTGTATTTTCTTGACTTTAAATTTGTATGCAGATGGATTCAACTGCATGGACCTTACCACTCAGAATTATCTCACTAGCTTCCGGGGATTCCTTTTGGGTATTGCGCTACTCCTCGTGTCTGTATGGTCCAATCTACACTCTTTGTATAGTATCAGAGAGGTAGCCGTGTCAGTCTGAATCTGCAAAAGCGACGAGGAGTCCTGTGGCACCTTATAGACTAACTGAAGTGTAGGAGCATAAGCTTTCGTGGGCAAAGACCCACTTCGTCAGATGCCTCTGACGAAGTGGGTCTTTGCCCACGAAAGCTTATGCTCCTACACTTCAGTTAGTCTATAAGGTGCCACAGGACTCCTCGTCACTCTTTGTATAGTTTTTATCTCCAGACATTATTTATTTTTGTCATTCTGCCATTTCACCAATGCCTATTACATCTCATTGCCAGGCATTCTAATTCACCTGGTTTTTCTTTAAAATTTCTGGCATTTATTATATATGTCTATATAATGAAATCAAGTATCTGGTTTTTATCTAACTCCTTATTCTGACATTTGGGGTGTGTCTAAACTACATGGCTACATCGATGAAGCCATGTAGATTAGGCTGATCGACAAAGGGAAATGAAGCCGCGATTTAAATAATCGCGGCTTCGTTTAAATTTAAATAGCTGCCGCACTGAGCCAACAAACAGCTGATCAGCTGTTTGTCGGCTCTATGCGGCAGCCATTTAAATTTAAATGAAGCTGCGATTATTTAAATCGCGGCTTTATTTCCCTTTGCAGAACAAACAAATCTACATGGCTGCATCGATGGAGCCATGTAGTTTAGACATACCCTTGTTGATCTGTTGGAGATTATTTGTGTGATCCCAACCTAGCCTTGCTCCTATCCTGTCCTTCACATTACTGTCATCCCTGGCAAATGTGTTTTTCTGACCTGTGAACTCCTCTGCCCATAGTTGAGTGTTTCTCAAACTGGTCTGTGAAACCACTTTGAGAAAACTGCTAACTGACCACTCTGGTGTGTTTATTTATTGGCGTTGTGGCCACTGAGCCTTGCAGCTCCCATTGGCTCTGGTTCACATTTGTAGCCATGGGGAGCCACAGGAAATGGCATCCCAGTCCTGTATTTGCAGATATGGGCGGAGGGAGGAGGGTCACATAATCTTTCCACAAAGATTATAATCTAAGAAATTAGATTGTAAAACCCTTTGAGCAGGTGCTGTCTTTGTGAAGCACTTAGCACAATGGGTCTTAGTCTATACCTAAAACCTTGAGGCACTATGGCAATACTGTTATTATTAGTAATGGTAATAATTAATAATATATCTGCTTGTAACAAATTTAATATTTTTTCCTCCATCTTTGATGTTTAGCAAGTTTACTGTGCATAGACAGTTATCATATTTTCTGTTGAGACTGTGCTGGACCAACTTTTATTGTGAAGAGAGACAAGCTTTCAAGCTACACCAAGCTCTTCTAACTCTGGAAAAACTATTCACAGCTAAATACAAGATCAAACTGAGGGTATGTCTACACAGCAAAGTTATTTTGAAATAACAGCTGTTATTTTGAAATAACTTTACTAGCATCTACACAGCCAAACTGCTATTTCAAAATTAAATCGAAATAGCGGAGCATTTATTTTGAATTTGGTAAACCTCATTCTATGAGGAATAACGCCAAATTCGAAATAGCTATTTAGAAATAAGTGCTGTGTGGACATTTATATCAAAATAGGAGGCCTCCAGCCTTCCCAGGGTGCCCTGGTGTCCACTCTAGCCTCAACCAAGAACACTCTTCTCCCTCCCCTCCCCTCCCCCAGAGCCCTTAAAGGGGTTGACTCTGGCCACAGTTACTGTGCCAGCTCCAAGCCTGCCAGCCCAGGCCAGAGGTCACTGCCCCTGACCCAGTGGCCCTAAAACATAAGCCAGCAAGCCACTGGCAGCCAGCCCTCCATCGCTCCCCAGGAGCAGTCTGCCAGCTTCCAGGAGCTTGCCAGGACCCGGAGAAGGTGGGCACCTTCCTGGTCCAGGGTGGAGATCATGGACCTTATTCAGGTTTGGGGGGATGCACTCAATGTCCATGATCGCCGTACTAGATGGAGGAATGCAGCCGTCTATGGCAGGATAGCTGCCAGCCTGGCCACCAAAAGTCACATGCAAACCCAAGAACAGGTTTGCATGAAAATCAAGTTGGTCTGGCAAGACCCCCAACCCTGAGCCCTGAGCTTCGCCCTCACCCTTCTTCCCCTTGCTTCCGCTTCCAGCTCCCTCCTTTCAGGTTTCTCCCTTCCCTCTCCCACCCTCTCTCTTCCCCTCTCCATCCTCTTTTCCCCAGTCTCACCAGAGTTTCATTCCACCCCTCCAGTTTTGTTAAATAAAGAGAGTTTGTGTCCATGAAAATACATGTATTTTATTTGACATCAGGAAGGGGGGTTAGGGAGGAGTAAGTGGAAGGATTTGAGGGAGGAATGAGGCACAAGCCCCCAGTGGGGCAGACCAGGGAGGCTCTTAGTGCTCCTCAGGGTGAAAGCTCTCCCGCAGGGCCTCCTGGATACTGACAGCCCCCTAATGGACCGCCCGGATGGCAGCCTGCAGAAAGTGCAGCCAGGCTCACAGCAACGTGTCCATGAAAAGTACCAGAGTGCCCAAGGGCTGCTCTGGCTCCATATTGCAGAGTGCTGTGGTGTCCCAAGTGAGGGCAATCAGAGTACGCAGAGACAAAATGCTTTGCTGTCCCAAATCAAGGTAGGCAAGCAAGCAGGGAAACCTGAGAACTGGCTGTCCAGGGGAGGGGAGGGTCCCTTTAAGCTCAGGCCTCAGATAGCCTTAGGCAGCAGCCACACAAAATAAGCCCTGACCTGAGGCCCTGCCGGACCTGGTTCCAGCTGGCCTTAAATGTGATTCAATGTCCACTCAGTGAGGACACACTATTTCAAAACAGCAAAAAGCTATTTCGAAATGCATTTTGTGTGTAGATGCGTTATTTCGAAATACGCTATTTCAAAATAACGCTGTAGCGTAGACATACCCTGATAGTTCAGTGTCTGTGCAGGGGTGCAGTGAGCCTATGAGTGAGGGACCCAAGGGCCCATCTGATGCCTCAGAGGTGAGGCTGGAATCAGAACCAGGGCAGGAAGAGCCCAGAAGTCAGGGAAATGTTTCTCTGGGGCAGTCTGGAGTGGCTGGCCAGAGCGGAGTTTTAGTTGAGGAGTTGTTGGCTGGTGAGGTTTGTGAAATTGAACCTGCACAAGCTGAAAGTATGTTGTGTGAAGAAGCACAGTGTGTGCAAGCTGGCAATTTGGCTGGTGGAAGTAGCAGTGGGGCAATAAAGGAAGCTGTCTCAGTGTATAGCTGTATGTCTGAAATTAGCCGGGGTGTTGGGACAAGGGAGAAACTGTCTTTGGTTGTCTGTCTGTGTGTGGGGAAGAGTTTCTTCCTTTGTCTGAGGAAGGTGCCCCACAGCCTATGATGGCTGAGAGCAGTGCTGTTGTTCCAGAGTTGGGTCTGGATACGGCTACGGCCCAGGAAGGGGGTGGCCCCAGGTTTGTGTCTGCTGGAGAGAAGGATTAGGTGACTCAGGTAGATCCAGTCAGTATTTTGCCAGAACCCCGAAGATCAGACAGTGGTGACCCTGATATTGTGCCTGATACTGCTGTGTTGCTGGAAGAGGGGGGAGTGACACTGTGGGACCAGGGTGACCCCTTAGCCTGGGCACAGGTGTTAACTCTGGTGCCTAATGATGGTGTGGAAGTTTACAGCCATCTGGAGAGATGCAGAAGGAAGGAAGATGTTTCTGACCTTGTATCATGTGAGTCTGTCTGTGTGCCTGAGAGGGGATTGTCTGTGAATCCACCTGAGAGGCCAGAAATGACTCGGAGTAAAGGAATTGCAGGAGGAATTGGTTGTGGTTCAGCAGGGCAATGCTGCTGCGGAGCCAGAGAAGGGTGAACTGTTGCTTAAGGAAGCTCATAGGGAAGAGAGTCCTGGCAGTGCTTGTAGCAAGCAGTTTGCAGTAACTGAGGGTATGTCTACACTACCCCGCTAGTTCGAACTAGCGGGGTAATGTAGGCATACCGCACTTGCAAATGAAGCCCGGGATTTGAATTTCCTGGGCTTCATTTGCATAAGCGGGGCGCCGCCATTTTTAAAACCCCGCTCATTCGAACCCCGTGCAGCGCGGCTACACGGGGCACGAACTAGGTAGTTCGAACTAGGCTTCCTAGTTCGAACTACCATTACTCCTCGTGGAATCCCGGGCTTCATTTGCAAGTGCGGTATGCCTATATTACCCTCCTAGTTCGAACTAGGAGGGTAGTGTAGACATACCCTGAGGGAGGTGACAATGCCTGGCTTGGAGAAGGCATTCAGGAGAAAGCTCTGCCTGTAAAAGGCAGCAGCTTGTTGTGTGAGGCACTTGTTTTGGTGCCTGACAGACAGAATTTGTCTGTTAACAGTGACTCCACTGACTTGGGTTTAGAGAAGCCCAGTGTGGATGGTTGTGGAGAGGTCTCAGAGGGACTGAGGGTTGTTCCAGATGAGGCAGGAACAGCCAGAGAATTGGAGCAGGCTGATGACCAAGTGACTGTGTGTGACCAGCTTGCTGGGAAGTCAGTGTGTATGGAACAGGATTATTCCCAGGTGAATGAGGAGAGTGGGAAGTTAGTGTCTCAGATTCAGGAGAAGGACTGGGTGGCCAAGTATGCAGAGCAGAACAGCTGTGTGGTTACTCTCTTTAGGATGCAGGAGAGATGGCAGTTAAGCTCCCATCTTTGGACACGGTGGACACTCATAATCAATCAGAGGAGTTGATATCTGGTTCCATGTGGAAACAGAAGTTGGAGGTGGACAGAAGAGAGACTTGGGAGTTTACAGCTTACTGCTGTTACCCCACTGAGTGGGGGAAGGGGGAGAATTCCAGGGCCATTGTGAGCCAGGGAGGCACACCCAGCCAGCCCTTTGTCTTGGTTAGGCCAGAGGTTTCAGATTTTGAGCCCACAGGACAAGGGGGAGGGGCAGGACTTGCTTTGGCCAAGAAGATTTGCAGTTTAAACCTGAAGGGCCAACACTGCAATGGTGTGGAGCCAAAGACGGGACATGATGGAGAATGTAAATATACACCTGATATAGGATTGTTCCTGTTACTGATGTTAATTCTTGTAACCAATGTGGTATTGTTACAGAGAAATGTAAAAGTATACAATGTGCATGATCTTATGGAAATACCATGTAATCTGTCCAGAGATGTGCCAAACGACAGACGGTATGTCCAGACATTACAGTATCTTATTTATATTTTCAGTGATCCTGAAAAAATATACATACTGGGACTTTCAAAAGACAAGCCTGGGAGCTGACATCCATAATTCTGCTAGTCACAAAAGATGAACTGAATAGAGACACTGGATTTATGGCTTATTACAACAATTTTTCATTTACTAGTTCCCCCCACCATTCCTCCCCTTCCCATGACTGGAGGGGTGTTAAATGGCCACCTTTCCTTGAAAGGCACCTTGAAATATGTGTAATCTACTTATTCGAACACATCTGTTCCACCTTTTATCTAGTGGTGATGATTTTAGGCCTCATCTATACTGCTGCTTAAATCAATGTAAATGACATTGCTCAAGGGTGGACTGCCTCTCCCCTCAAAGAGATGTAACTTATATCGACTTAATGCAGGGTCTGCACTGCGCTGTGTTGATGGGAGATGCTTTCCGTTCCACAGACATAGCTGCTGTCTCTCTTGGAGTTGGATTAATTATGTCACCAGGAAGGCATGCTCCGGTGGACATAGCTTGTCTTTATCAGATGCACTGAATCTATGCCACTGTGTATAAATCATAGTTGTGCCAGTTGAGTGCAGAAGTGAAGACAAGCCCTGAGTTGGTTTTCTAGGAGTTCAGAAGCTTGTGTCTCACCACCAGAAATTGTTTCAATAAAGGGTATTATCTCACTCATTTTGTGTTTCTAATATACTGGGGCCAACATGGCTACAACAATGTTGCATACATCATATTTGCTGTCAATTGTTATTTAACTCAGCTATATGTCTTTAAACATTTTCCTTTTCCTCTTTAAAGTTCTATAATTGTCACGGTGTGGTCTCCCCCTCAGAGTTACAGCTCCATAATCATCAGGGTTGCCTACACCCAAAGTCACCGCCCTACACCCGTGTCCTATAAGTTCTTAACCGTGTGCCGGTCCAGCGCTCCAACGCAGCGAAAGTTCGATTATGACCAGTCACCCAACTAACACCAGGATTCCCCCGTCAAGGTGGTGGGGCAGAGAAAAAGGGGGGCCCGGACTTGCCCTCGCTCACGGGACCCAGCCCAGGGCCCTAAGGGTACGGGTCGGCTCAGACCCGCCCTGGCTGACGGGGCTTCCTGCCGTATCGCGTCAGCCCACCAACCCACGAGGGTTCTGCCCTGGGCTGCTTCCTTTACCCTGCCCCGGTGTCTTACCGCGGGGAGGCTCACTTTCCCTTTCGCGGCCAGACTGCCGGCGGGCTCACCTCTGGCCAGCAGAATAGCGCGCCGCAATACCCCTGGTCCTGCAACGGCCCTTCCGGCTCGGCTGTCTCTGTGGGGAGCTCCTCTCTCTCTGAACTCCCCCCACCTTCCCTCTCTTCCTCCTCTCCCCTCCCGACTATGGCGGCGGCGTTTTAAAATGTCCCGCCACCCTTGCACGTCACCTGCCGGGAGGGGGCGGGGCCGACATCCTTACGCCACTCTTCAGTGCGCCAGACATTCGGGGGGAGGGCGGGACCTTTCCGCACTGCCCCCGTGCTCCCTGACTGCCGCCCACACGTCAGCCGGCTCTGCTCTCCCCGGCGCGGCCCTGGAGCATGCCGCACACCGCCGGACTGCTCCCCCTTTGGCAACGAGCAGCGCCTGCTCGGTGGGAGGCATCGTGCGGGGCGGGGATGTCCCATCACAGCCCCCCCTTTAAACCAGTCACCTCTCTTTGTTCCTCATCTTCCTCTCCTTCATACTGCCTTGAGAAAAAGTCAGCATTTTGGTGGTTTGTGCCGGCCCTGTGGGCTATGTCGAACGCATAGGGCTGCAAGGCTAAGTACCACCGCATTACCCGTGCGTTTGAGTCTTTCATCTTCTGTAGCCATCGCAGGGGAGCATGGTCTGTTATCACCCTGAAATGATTACCTAAAAGATAATATCGCAGCCGGTCAATAGCCCATTTTACAGCCAATGCCTCTTTTTCTATTGTCGAGTATCGGCATTCTCGTGGGAATAGCTTGCGGCTAACATACACGACCGGGTGTTCCTCCAGCCCCCCTCCCTGTGATAGGACGGCCCCTATTCCCGTTTCAGAGGTGTCCGTATGGACAGCGAAGGGGCGATCAAAGTCGGGCTGTGCTAGTATTGGGGCCCGACTCAGTCTTTTAACCGTTGAAAGGCCTCCTCGCATTCGGGGGTCCACCTTACTTTCTGGGGCATGGCTGCCCGGGTTAAGTCCGTTAAGGGAGCTGCTATTGCTGCAAAGTTGGGGACAAAGCGGCAATAGTAGCCGGCTAGTCCCAAGAACTGGTGGACCTGCCTCTTGGTCCTGGGTGGTTGGTATTTCCTCAGTGCTTCCACTTTCTCTACAAGGGGTCGAAGCTGGCCTCGGCCCACGGTGTAGCCCAAGTAAGTCACTTCCTTTTCCCCAAAATGGCACTTCCTGGGGTTCGCCGTCAGCCCTGACTCCCGTAGTTCCTGCAGTATGGTGGAAATGTGCTGCAGGTGCTCGGCCCAGGACCTACTGTAGATGACTATGTCGTCGATATACGCTGCGGCATATTGGCCGTGGTCTTTCAGCACCCTGTCCATCAGTCTCTAGAAGGTGGCGGCAGCTCCAGGGAGACTGAACGGCATACGGATGAAATGATATAAACCAAACGGGGTTGAGAAGGCTGTCTTCTCCCGAGACGATGGTGACAAGGGGATCTGCCAGTAACCATGCGTCAGGTCTAGGGTGGACAGATAGCGTGCCCCACCTAGTCGATCTAGAAGCTCGTCCACCCTCGGCATTGGATAAGCATCAAATCGAGAAAGTGCATTTACTTTCCGAAAATCGATACAAAACCGCATCGAACCATCTGGTTTTGGCACCAGGACTATAGGGCTTCGCCATTCACTGTATGATTCCTCCACTACTCCCCAGCGTATCATTTTCTGCAGTTCTTCTCGCACTGTTTCCCACATTTTACGGGGAAGGGGCCGAACCGGGTCACGTACCTTCCTTCGAGGTTCAGATTCGATGTGGTGCTAGGCTAACGTGGTCCGTCCTGGCTCTTCCGTCAACACATTGGGAAAGCATCGCAGCATGTCCTCTAGCTCCGTGCGCTGCTCCTGGGATACGTCGATTCCCATCTGCAAGGTGCCCAGGGTGGGGCGGCTTTCCTTCCCCGGGCCCAGTTCAGGGTCGGGGGGAAGAGGGTTTACATATAATACTTCGCGCTCCTTCCAGGCCTTCAGTAAGTTGACATTATAGTATCTCTAGCTCGTCCCGACAGCTTTACTTCGTAATCCACTTCCCCTACGCGTTTCACCACCTCGAAGGGCCCCTGCCACTTCGCTAGTAGTTTCGAACCCGGGGTTGGGAGTAACAATAATACCCGCTGCCCTGGTTTGAAAACCCTCAGGTGCGCTCCTCGATTATAATATTGTGCCTGGGACTCCTGGGCCGTTTCTAGGATGGCCTTAGCCACGTCTGCCAGTGTGCGTAGCCTCTGCCGTAATCTCAGTATGTACTGCACCAAGCCTCTTACCCTGGTCTCTTGCTCCTCCCAACTCTCCTTGATCACGTCCAGGATTCCCCGGGCCTGTCGCCCATATAATAGTTCAAAAGGCGAGAACCCCGTATATGCTTGGGGGCTTCTCGTATTGCGAACAATAGCGCTGGTAAAAGGGCGTCCCCCTCCCCAGGGTCTTGTTCTGTGAACCACCGTATCATGCCCTTAAGTGTCCGATTAAATAGTTCGATTAGTCCATCGGTTTGCGGGTGGTACACTGAGGTCCGCAACCTTTTGATCTGCAATAGATGGCACAACACCCCCATTAAACAGGATGTAAAGTTCGTACCTTGGTCGGTGAGTATTTCCTTCGGCAGGCCGATGCGGGCAAACATTTTCACGAGCTCTGTCGCTATAGAGGGGGCGCTCGTGTTCCGGAGGGGAACCGCCTCCGGATAACGGGTGGCATAGTCTAATACGACCAAAATGTACCGGTAGCATGTTCTTGATTTTTCTAGCGGCCCTATTATGTCCATTGCTATTCGTTCGAACGGCACCTCTATTATCGGTAGGGGAATGAGGAGGGCTTTGGGTATACCGCGTGGCGCTGCCCTCTGACACTCTGGACACGACCTGCAAAAGTCTTGCACCTCCCGGTACACCCCGGGCCAATAAAACTGTTGTAACAACCGCTTTACCGTCTTTTCATATCTTAAGTGTCCGGACCAGGGGTTGGCATGTGCCACCTCCATAAGGGCGCGACGGTACCGCCGTGGTACGAGGAGCTGTCGGGTCTCCGTTCATTCTTCCCCCCCCATCAACCTTATATAAGCGGTCTGAATGTACCTCAAAGCGAGGGCCAGTGAGGCCTCCCCCTGTAGTCTCCTCCTGCTCGCCGCCCTCCTGCGCCATACTCCAGGCATGCCTCAGCGTGGGGTCTTCCCTTTGCTCCTGGAGAAAGTCACCATCCTCTAGTTCCAGGGGGAGGAGCTCCCCTACGTCGGGATCCTCGACTTGGGGGACCGGTGGGGCTACACCCCTTGGAGGTTCTCCTAATGCTCCTAACTGGTCACCAGTCTCCTGTGTGGCCCCCCTGGCTTGCCAATCACCTACGGCCCTGCGGAACCCCGTCCAGTGGTCCAGTGGTATCCCAGCAAAGCCAGATATGCGAACTGGGGGGCTATTACTACATAGCACCAACTGTCTCAGTCATCCTTCTTGATCTGGACCCAGGTGGTGGCATATTGGTGCAGGTCCCCATGGACGCACTACACCTGCATGGGGGGACCCCGTGGGCCCTTCGGGGGGATCAAGTCTGCCCGTACTATGGTCTGGCTACACCCCGAGTCAAGGAGTGCCACCACTTGCTTGCCTCCAATCACCACGGGTCACATTATCTTACCTTTGGCCTCTTCCGTTGAATCCCCGGCCCCGCTAACGCCTGAGCGTAGGAACAGTCCATGAAGGGGCAGTCCTTAATGAGATGACCCTCTTGTCCACACCAAAAGCAGGGTCCCCAGGGCGGCCCAGCCTTAAGGGGGTTGGGCCCAGCATCAGGTAGGCGGCCCGATGCATCTCGAGGTACCTCCCTGGCCGGGAGGGACCAGGCAGGTGCTAAGGGTCTTCGTGTGGCCCCTCTTCCTGGCCCTCATCTGTCACCTTTTTCTGGACTTCCCTTAAAGTGGGGGCTTCTCCCCGACTCTCCTTTCTTGGGTGGGGGTGGTCTGTTCACCCGGCTCACCATCTCTACCCCCTCGGTGGCTTCATAATCATTCATGAGTTCGACTGCCTCACTCAGGGTATGTCTACACTACCCCGCTAGTTCGAACTAGCGGGGTAATGTAGGCATACCGCACTTGTAAATGAAGCCCGGGATTTGAATTTCCCGGGCTTCATTTGCATAAGCGGGGAGCCGCCATTTTTAAAACCCCGCTGGTTTGAACCCCGTGCAGCGCGGCTACACGGGGCTCGAACTAGGTGTACCGGTAGTTCGGAATAGGAATCCTAGTTCGAACTACCTAGTTCCCCGCTTATGCAAATGAAGCCCAGGAAATTCAAATCCCGGGCTTCATTTGCAAGTGCGGTATGCCTACATTACCCTCCTAGTTCAAACTAGGAGGGTAGTGTAGACATACCCTCAGCGTGGAGGGGTGATGCCGGCGTACCCAGCGCTGACCGCCGCTGGGCAAGATGTTCATGAACTGCTCCAGCACCACTAACTCGGCCACCTGCAGTCCAGTACGTTGTTCAGGATCTAACCACCTCCAGGCCGCCTCCTTCAATCACTGGGCAATGACCTGTCGCCGGGTCCCCGAGCTATAGTGCTCGGCTCTAAACTTCTGCCGGTATGTCTCGGGCGTAATGCCCATCTGGTCTAAGATGGCCTCTTTCAGTTTATAATAGTGTAGTGCGTCCCGGTCACTCAGGCTTCTATACGCTAATTGTGCTGGTCCGGTCAGATAAGGGGCCAACATCGTGGCCCAATGGGTCTCCGGCCACCTGGCTGCGGTGGCAACCTGCTCAAAAGTTGTCAAGTACATCTCGGGGTCATCGGCGGCCCCCATCTCAGTCAGACGGATGATTGGGCGAGCCATGCCCGCCTCGTCTTCCTCTCCATCTTCCCCTGGGGTCACCACCCCGCTCCCTAGTGGCGCCGTCAACTGCACTTGCGCTTTAAATTGTTCAGCCAAATCTTTTATCAGCTGCCGCTGTTGCTCCTGATGCTGGGCGGACAGCTGTTGGATCAACAAGGTCTGTTGTTGTTGACTCTGCCTTGGGATTCCTTTTATCCACTCGAGGAACTGGGCGGGGTCCATCTCTACGCTCCTTTCGTGGAGACGTCGCCACACCCGGCTCGCCTCCGCCTTCGCTCTCTGGTGCACAAGACAAATGCCCCCCCCCCCTTTCTGTATGAATATTCCCCTTTCCAATCAAGGGTGGGGACCTCCCTCGATACCCAGTCTCCACCATCTGTCACGGTGTGGTCTCCCCCTCGGGGTTACAGCCCCATCATCATCGGGGTTGCCTACACCCAAAGTCACTGCCCTACACCCGTGTCCTCTAAGTTCTTAACCATGTGCCAGTCCAGTGGCTATACTGATACCCACTCTGACGCAGCGAAAGTTCGATTACGACCAGTCACCCAACTAACACCAGGATTCCCCCGTCAAGGCGGTGGAGCGGGGGAAAAGGGGAGCTCGGAGCCGCCCTCGCTCATGGGCCCCAGCCCAGGGCCCTAAGGATACGGGTCGGCTCAGACCCGCCCCGGCTGACAGGTCTTCCTGCTGTAACGCGTCAGCCCACCAACCTGCGAGGGTTCTGCCTGGGCTGCTTCCTTTACTCCGGCCCGGTGTCTTACCGCGAGGAGGCTCACCTTCCCTTTCGTGGCCAGACTGCCGGCGGGCTCACCTCTGGCCAGCAGAATAGCGCGCCGCAATACCCCTGGTCCTGCAACGGCCCTTCCGGCTCGGCTGTCTCTGTGGGGAGCTCCTCTCTCTCTGAACTCCCCCCCTTCCCTCTCTTCCTCCTCTCCCCTCCTGACTATGGCGGCGGCGTTTTAAAACGTCCCGCTGCCCTTGCACATCACCTGCCGGGAGGGGGCGGGCCCAACGTCCTTACGCCACTCTTCAGTGCGCCAGACATTCGGGGGGAGGGCGGGACCTGTCCACGCTGCCCCCGCGCTCCCTGACTGCCGCCAGCACGTCGGCCGGCTCCACTCTCCCCGGCGCGGCATCGGAGCATGCTGCACACCGCCGGACTGCTCCCCCTTTGGCGACGAGCAGCGCCTGCTCAGTGGGAGGCATCGTGCGGGGCGGGGATGCCCCGTCAGAGTAATAAATTAGAAAACAGCAAAAAAAACCTAGCTAGTATTGATTTTAGGATCATTCTAGTTTACAACTGAAGTAGCAACTAAAGGGACTTAGTCCCAAATTTAAATTTTATTTTGGGTATTATGCTTGCCTGTTACCACAGACAATTTTTTGTGGAATTACAGCCATATTTTTGTGTGTAATTTTAAGTGTGTTTTTTCTTTGCTTGTTTGTGTGGAAGACTTGAAGAAATAGATAAAAATATCTGACTTCAAAGAGGGAGAAAAGACTGTACAAAAAGTGTTGTTTAATACATAAAGTAAGCAAAGAGAAAAATAAGTTCCCCTTCTTAAAGACACTTGCTGTATTAGTGAGTTTAGGTGTTACAGCTCAGTTGTTTATGACTGCACTGAAATGTGTGGTTGGATACATTTTCCTGTGTCCATTAGCAATTTTCATCTCACTTCATCCCCTCACCTCGAGGACTGTTATGTGCAGAGTACATTTCCTAATCTCTTGCACTGGAAAATAGGTCAGAAGTCACATCACTTTGCCAAGGAACCATTGTGGGTATGATGATATTCATGACTCATTCCTTTACATGGATCACACATCACCTGTACTGGACATGTCTGTAGCTGGTCAGAAGCATGGCACGAGAACATAAAGCTCCTTTCTTTTAAATGTGATCTCCCAGCCATGGATTAATATTTATTAAGTTTATATGCAGCCTGTTCTTTTCCTAAACAAACCAGAACAGATGGAATAATGAGGTCTGTAATAACAGGCAGTGCTCAAATCTCAAAATGCAAAATGGTGTATGTCGTGTTTTAGTGGCAATCGTGTCAGCCAGAAAAGTGAGTGTATGACATTATACGTGGACAAGGTGATAATCAGACCCCACTCCTTTCCTTCCTAATATGGTCTCAGAATTTCCTCTAAGCCAGCCAATCAACCTGCCTGTTGTCTTCTTAAAACCATACTTGGCACTGGGAGAAAAAGAAACTGTGTACACTAGATGTATCTAGGGCTTTGCTTTATTACACTGCCAGGACCAAACTGTTCAGACTGTCACCCTATCTATTCCTAGCCACAGCAGAGCATTCTAAATGTCAGGCTGTTTCCTCATGAAGAGTATAGAAATGGATTAGAGGTAGCTCACTGTGTTACCATCTAGGTGCTGTACTTCTCAAGTCTCCCTCCACCACAGAACAAACATTCTCCAGGAATGTGCTAATAGCAGAAGTCTGTAAGGTGGCAACATGTAGTAATCCTCCTTTGCTGAGCACTATACCAGCATGGTATGACTGCGGCAAAGGTTAAATTCAGGAGAGCCATACCTCAATCACTGTTTGATTGATTCACGTGAAACTCTTCCTTCCCATCCTCTTGAGGGTTTATTGCTTGCTGGTAACCTACAGTAAGTTTCACACTGACAAATAACTGTGGTTCTATGTTGTAGTCAGTGTGGATCCCAATGACCCATCTTTTATGCAACAGGGTACCCCCTTTTTTTTGAGTGTTCATGTACCCAGACCTTCAAATTATAACAGAAATGAGAGAATGTCATGGCTACTCCACCTTTTATGCCTTCACCTGGAAACACAAAGAGGCACTGCATGCATTTGCAGACTTGACTGACACAGCTGATCAACACCCCCCCCCCACGTCTTACACACATAACGTGCATAGTCACTGACAGTGGTATACCCACAGATGGTAGGAACTTGTAGAACCACATTTACTATAGGGTAGGTTACCATTGTTTGGATAGGTCTATATTAGATCTAGAAGGTCGGTTAAGATACATAATTCCAGCTATGCAAATAAAGTAGCTAGAATCAACGTACTTTAAGCCGAGTTTGATGCACTCTACACAGGTGGAGGTCGATAGGAGCAAATGCTCCCATTGACTTACCTTACTCCTCATGAATCAAGGAGTACTAGCACCAACCCGGGGGCACCCTCATCATTCGATTTCGTGGGTCGTTACTAGACCCACTAAATTGAACGCCAGAAGATGGATCTCTGGTATGGTAAGTATAGACTTGGTCTTAGAGTAATTGTTACCACAGTACAATCAAAATCAAATTCTTTAATGTGAGATATCATTGTTATTCTCTGTTTCTCAAAAATATAAAAATGCTTTTCCATAAGAATGTTAAAGATGTATATTTAACTTCACTTAAGATTTTGGCATAGAAAATGAAATCTATTTTTGTGGGCTTATTCATTTTTTTTGTTCACAACTACTATGTTTAAAATGATCGGAATTCTGTACTAGCCAATTTGGAACCTCAAAACATATTTGCTGGTGCATCCCAATCAATCAGGATGAACAATTTTTCAGTAAAGCAAATGGAAATTTTACTTCCACAATGAAAATTTAAGTAAAACGTATTCATATTTCAAAACTGATACATTATTCTAAAATACATACATAAACAATTATTTTAGGGATAGAAAACAATAAGGAATAAATATGGAATCAATATGTTATTGTGCAAATTTGAAATTGCATTCACTAGATAATTAAAAGGAGCTTAATCAGGTCTGACATTTAATTTCCTTATTGTCATGTCACATTTTTCTAAAAATTAAATTGACAGAAGAAAATGCTGTTTTGTCATTTTCAAAAAAGTCTTAAGCTGTTCTTTTCTTTTCAATCAATTATACTGCTGGTGAAACTGAAATCCTAAATAGGTTTCAAAAAGAGATGGTTTTGTTACATGTCAAATTGTGTCATTAGTTGATACGAGTACACTTGCTATAGTTGTTGTATCCTATGTTAACAATTGTACTGTCATTACAATTACTTGAAGGAAAAATGTATTTGTACCCTTCCTTGAGTTAAATGTCTTAAACATCCGTAACATGTTGACCTTTTCCTGCTCTGTGCAGGTGTCGTTTTTTAAAGCTTTCTTTTATTTTAAAATTCAGGCTGAGCTGAAGAGTGGAATTTTGAGCTTCCTGTTAAAAACTGGCATTGTTCTTACACAAGTGGATCTCTGGGTGGGGTTGTCCTATTGTGATGGAGAGTGGAAGAAAGTAATTGTGAAAAAGGAAGGTTCAATAGTTTCTGCCAGTATGAATGAACTGACAGAACATGTTTTGGGATCCAGTGCTCAGCAACTTAAAGTGAACTCTCCAGTCTATGTAGGAGGAATCCCCTCTGAGCTACAGGACTTCTATAAGGAACTAAGATTAGAACAAGGTAAGGAATTCAAAGGTAAATCCAGTATTAAAGGAACTTGTGTTAGTAATACTGTGGACAGCTATCTTTACTCTGGGTTGGCACTAAATGTATTCACTAAATACAGTGCTAGAAGCCATTTCAACCATGTAGTATAGATGTTTTCCCTAAAGCTATTATTGTCCCATATTTTTGCTAACATTTCCATCCATCCACCCCATGTAGCTAAACTTCTTGCTCCAAGCCTAATATTTCAAAGGTCACTTGCCCCTTAGCTTGTCTGCAAAGCCACGATGATTGTACTCTGATTTCAACATCACTTGTTCTTGGTTAGAGCTGGTAGCTTAGGCTATATCTACTCTTGCATTTTTGTTGGTATAACTTATGGTGCATAGAAACACCCCTCTATGAAAAAGGCTTCTAAGGCTACGTCTACCCAACATTATTTTTAAAACACTAGCGTTATTTCGAAATAACTTAGTCCGCGTCTACACAACAGGCAGTTATTTCAAAATAATGTCAAAATATTGCCAAGCTGGAGGACTTCTTACTCCTATTCTTGTAACCCTCATTGTACGAGGAGTAAGGCTACATCTAGACTGCATTGCAGTGGAAAAGTGTGTGGCAATTGCCCTATGGAAGCTTGCAACAGGGACGCGCCCTTTCGCCATCCCTGTAATCCTCCTTCCATGAAGCATAAGGGATGTGTTGAAAGAGCACTTTTTTCCAAAATTTGGTGCCATGTAGACATGCCAAATTTTGGAAAAGGTTCTTTCGAAAGTAAATCGGGAAAAGATATGCAATTTGTGTACCACAAATTGCATTTGTTTTTCTGATTTAACTCTGCAGTCTAGACACAGCCTAAGGGAAGTTGGAGGAAGAGTGCTCTACTTTGAAATAAGTGCTGCGTAAACGCTCGTAATTTCAAAATACACCATTTCAAAATAAGCTACGCAATTGACATAGCTCAATTTGCGTAGCTTATTTTGAGTTAAGCCCTGGTGTGTAGACACACCCTAAGTGACATAAATTAAACTGACAGAAACACTGGGGTGGACAGAACTATATCAGTGGGAGACACTCTCTTGTTGATGTGGCTATCACTTGTCATTGGGGGCTTAGAATGTCTACACAGGAGATCTTACAGCAGTGCAACTGCATTTGTACAGATGTGCTGCTGTAAGGTCTCTAGATGTGGCCTTAAATAGAATAAAGGCTTGACTACACATAAGATGCTGCAGAAGCACATTTGTAGTTAGGTCAAGACACTACCTATACTGACAGGAGGGTTCTTCCATTGACGTAAGAAATCAAGATCTATGAGGGTACGTCTACACTTGCACCCTAGTTCGAACTAGGGATGCAAATGTAGGCAACCGAAATTGCTAGTGAAGCGGGGATTTAAATATCCCATGCTTCATTAGCATAATCTCACCCGCACGCTATTCCGATGGCCAGCTGATTTGAACCAGAAAGTGCGCTCCAGACCGCATTAGTTTGAATCAAACCCCTTGGTTCGAACTAACATTACTCCTAAAAAAATGAGATCCCCACTTCATTAGCAATTTCGGTCACCTACATTTGCATCCCTAGTTCAAACAAGGGTGCAAGCGTAGATGTACCCTGAGAGGTGACACCTAATTCTCCTAAGAAAGTCAGTTTAACTATATGTTCCTCAGTCTTGCGGGTTTTTCACTATACTCAAGTTAAGCTTGGGCTGTCTTTTTTGTATATTGACCTCTTAACAAGGCAAATGTTGTAATTGCCTAATTCCCCTTGATAGTACCTCAATTCTGCATGAAATATGACTTGTAGTCATATACCAGATCATAAGCCTTTGAGTAAAAGAGGAACCACCCATGCAGAATGCAGGTGAGCATGCTTTATCTTGCTATCATCTATGTGACAGACTTGATATACAAATAAAGCTTACAATCTTAGTAAGCTTTATATGAACCCTAAATGATCGTTCCTATTTTTTTGTATAACTATCAAAATCCTCCCACCCTTGTGGTGTCTTAAGCAATCATTAAGAACATCTGTAATAGAAAAATAAAAAGTGCTAAATCTACTGCACAGTAGAAAAGCTAAAATCTTCAAGAAAAATATTCACAGCACTCCACCTACACAACTCCCCACCAGAATCTGCAATGGTAACACACTCAACCAGTGAAATAAAAGATATCCATATTAGATTGCTAGGATGCTCTCCATTATGTGGGACAATGTTGCATATAATTCAGCAGTGAATTTTGGCTGCTTTTTTGGAGGGGGGGGTTAACAACATTTTTGCAAATAAATCCTGTTTTTTAAAAACTAATCATTATTCATAATTTATTGTAATTTATAACAAACAATCAAATGGCAGTCAGTAGATTATATGTGAATTGTCTGATGTTTGTATTCAGTGTTGAACATCCCAAGTGGGGATAAATACATGTGTTGATGTTGAATATCTATTCAAGTAAATTAAACAGACAGTTTTTAAGCTCTATGAATTTATTGATATGGAAAAGTCCAAATCAATCCAAACCAATAGGTTTCACAAGTAATTAATAAATGTTTGTCCTAGTATTCAGCAGTTGTAGGATCATAATACATTATAACCTAATGCATTTTTCTGGCCCAAAAGGATTGTCTATTCTTCATGTCCCATTAATACTATATCTTACCAGCTGATATCAATTCTGAGTTACGAGAGTCCCATTTCCTGTAATCAAGGGATCTATGAACAATTAATCTAGGGCCAAACATTATCAAAGATGACTGTCTACTCTTAAGTATATCTTTAGGCACATAAGTACATTTGGCCTGATTTTCAAGTGTACTGAATTAGTCAGAAAGTGTATGTCTGCACAGCAAAGTTAATTCTAAATAACAGCCATTATTTCAAAATAACTTTACCAGCATCTACACAGCCAAACTTCTATTTCGAAAATAAATTGAAATAGCGGAGGGCTTATTTTGAAATTGGTAAACCTCATTCCACAAGGAGTAGAGCGAATTTTGAAATTGCTATTTTGAAATACGCACTATGTAAATGCTTATTTCGAAATAGGGGGCCTCCAGCCCTTCCCAGGGTGCCCTGGTGACCACTCTGGGCACAACCAGGAAAACTCCTCTCCTTCTTTTCCTCCCCGGAGCCCTTAAAGGGGTAGACTCTGGCCACAGTACATGTGCCATCTTTAAGCCCGTCATCCCAGAGCCAGGAGTCACTGCACCTAGCCAGTGGCCCCAGCATGAGCCAGGCAGCCAGTGCCAGCCAGCCCTACACTACTCCCCAGGACTAGTCTGCCAGCTCCAGGGGCCGGAAAAGGTGGGCGCCTGCCTGGTCCAGTGCAGAAATCGTGGACCTAATTCAGGTATGGGGGGATGCCTCCAACATCCATGATCTCCGCACTAAATGGAGGAATGCAGCCATCTATAGGCGAATGGTTGCCAGCCTGGCCACCAAAGGCCACATGTGAACCCAGGAGCAGGTTTGCATTAAAATAAAGGAGCTGCGGCAGGCATGTGCCAGGGCCACAGGGGGCAGCTCCCAACCAGGGGCAGACCCAGATCCCTGCCCCTATTTTGATGCCATGGACCGCATCCTGGGGGGCAGGATGGTCTGTGCCCCCCAGGTGGTTATCAACCCTTGGGCAGAGCTTGCTGCCTCCTGCCGCTCCAGCCCCTGCTGCCTCCCCAGCTACCGCTCCACCTACCACTCCTTCTCCCCCTCCTGTTTCTTCCTCCCCAACCTCCCCACACCCCCAGAGATGCCAGGGCCCCTGCACCTGTGGTGCTGGGAGACAGTTGGGCTGGTGATACCTCCGACCCTGAGCCCTGAGCTTCTCCTCCCCCTTCCTCCTCTTGCCTCTCCCTGAAAGCTCCCTCCTCCCAGGTTTCCCCCTCCCTTCTCCCACCCTTCCTCCTCCCCTCTCCAACCTTCTTTCTCCAGTCTCACCTCAGTTTCATCCCCCTCCCCAGTTTTGTTCAATAAAGAGGCTTTGTTGTAATGAGCACATGTCTTTTATTGTACAGCTGGAAGGGAGGGGTAAGTGGAAGGACGTGAGGGAGGAATAAGGCACAAGCCCCCAGTGGGGCACACCAGGGAGACTATTCCTGGCTGCAGAACATGCTGCCAGGCTTGCAGCAATAAGTCCAGGAGAAACACCAGAGTGCCCAGGGGCGGCTCCAGCTCCATGCTGCAGAGTGCTGTCCTGAGTGAGGGCAATCAGAGCATACAGAGAAAAAATGCTTTGCTGTCCCTCAGTGAGGTAGGTAAGCAAACAGGGAAACCTGAGACCTGGCTGTCCGGGGAGAACGAGGCGTGGGAGGGTCCCTTTAAGCACAGGCCTCAAATACCTTGAGTGGCTGCTGCCTGAGGCTAACTCCTAACCTGATGCCCTGCCAGAACCAGTTCCGGCCACCCTTCAATGTGATTCAGCATCCAATCAGTGTGGATGCACTATTTCGAAATAGTAAAATGCTATTTTGAAATGCATTTTGTGTCATGACACGTTATTTTGAAATAAGGTATTTTGACATAACTATTTCGAAATAAGATATTTCAAAATCATGCTATAGTGTAGACTTACCCAAAGAGAAGACTAAAATGACATGATGCTAGGTAATATTTTGGGGGACATAATCTAGAGCAGTGTTTCTGAAAGTGTTCCACAGAATCACTCTCAGAAACACATTAACTGGATGTCCGGTTTGTTTATTTACCGGCGCCGCGGCCACAGAGTCTCGTGACTTTCATTGGCTCCATTTCATCCTTTGCAGCCAAGGGGAGCCTGCTGTTTTCCCCAAATAAAAACCCATGTTCTTTGAATAATAGTCTCTGTATTGCTTGAACTGCAGGTGGAGGGTGGGGAATGAAAGGCAAATAGGTAATGCAGGAGCCACTTGTAGAGAGCCATGTGGCCATGTCTCAAAAGAGGCTTTGCATAAAACTGTCCTTTAAGACCTCTCTGATTTGCTCTGCCCCTTGCTATGCTATCCTAATCACACTGGTGTCTGGATGCTCAAACTATCTGGCTAGGCACTCTGCCTCAGCCCCCTGCCCTACCAGGAAATTTTTCCTCTTAATCTCACACAGATTATGGAGCCAAAATACTCTGCCACCATAGAGGGAATGATGAATTCACTGAGGTACGGCCAAGTGAAGAGACTCCTGGACCTTCCCTTCAAACATCCAAATACACATTTGACCACCATTCTGCACTTACTCACCCTGTTGCTGAACTTCTCCTTGCTGAGGTCCAGGCTGACCATGTATGGTATCATGAGCCAAGGGAGCAAGGGATAGGCAGGGTCGCCAAAGATCACTTCTGGTATTTCCATTTCTCCGACTCTGATTATCCTGTCAGGGGGAAAGAAGTGCCACTTTGCATCTTTCAAAAGAGGCAAGAGTTCGGAAAGAGGAACACATGATGCTCCTTTCCCAACCATCCAATGTTGATCTCCTTGTGAAACCACCACACCTGCAGCACCATGGAGAAGTACCGCTTGTGGTTGATGCCCTCCAAGGCAAGGTGGTTGGAGGCCAAGATGGGGATGTGCAGTCCATCTATGGTCCAATCACAGTTAGATATCCCCGTTGCTGCAAAGCCATCCACTATGGTGTCCATGTTTGCCAGAGTCACAACCCTCCATAACAGAATGGTATTGGCTATTTTTATGACAGCAGCCCCCACTGTCAATTTCCCAACTCTGAACTTCACCACCACTGACTAGTAGCTGTCTGGTATTGCAAGCTTCCATTGGGCAATTGCCATATGCTTCTCCACAGTCAGAGCAGGTCCCATTTGGGTGTTCTGGCACCTAAGGGCAGGGGAAGGACATTTGCAAAGTTCAAAAATGTGGCCTTGCACACTCAGAAGTTCTGCAGCCACTGCTGATAGTCTCATATCTGCATCACAGTGCAGTCCCACCAGTCTGAGCTTGTCTCACGATGCCAGAACCGGTGTTCCACTGTGTCCAGAGGATTGATGGGTGGCTGCACTAGCATCAGCACCAGCATGAGCAGCACTTTCATGCCATGCTGAGCATAGTCCTCCTCCTCTTCCTGGAGGAGCGACATGCAGATGCTCTCTATTAGATTCACCACAACCTACGATACACATCACCATCACAATGGCTTGCTGTAAACTGTGCTCCATGCTCGCACTGCTATGCATCTGCGCGGGCAATCAGGGAACAAAAAGGTGCAAGCACACTGCCTCCCCTTTATCTCATGCAAGGGGGGAGAGACTAGAGGAGTGCCTTGTGGGATGCTGGCAACATAAGCCTATAACCAACTGTTGCAGTTTTGATTGCCACGGGCACCATGAGCATAGCCTAGAATGCAAAACTGCCCATGGTGCATCACTCTCTGAGTCAATGGTAAGCTCCCTAATGGGGACGCGCTACTTCGGAACACATTCAATTCTTCCCCCAAGTGAGGACATGGACCTTTGACTTCGCAAAATCAGGTGATAAGAAATTACCCATATTAGATTTGACTTTATCTCATAGTACGGAGCAGAAAAGCACTGGAATGGGTTACCTAGGAAGATGATGGAATCTCCATCCTTATAGATTTGTAAAGCCATGCTTGACAAAACCCTGGTTGGAATGCATTAGTTGGGGATCATCCTACTTTGAGCAGGGGGTTGGACCAGATAATGTTCTGAGATCTCTTCCTATCCTAATCTCCTGTGGTTCTATGAACTGGATTAAAAATGAGTTATAAGGAACACTGGCTCAATGACAAATAAAGTGGAATAATGGTCCAGCAGTTAGCGTGCTTACCTGGGATATGAAGGACCTGGATTCAGTTCCTGTTTCACCGAAGACTTCCCGTGTGACTGTGGGCTTGTCTGCATGAACATTTTGCTCCTGATAATCTGGGATGTGGCTCTACCTCTCCCTAGTTTGCCAGGTTCTAACTGTCTCTGTTCCAGTTATTATATTACTTTAAATACTGCTATTTATATCATACACAGATCATAATAGTACTTTTACATCACTTTATGAAGTCCGTTTCCTTTTTTGAAATTAAATAATAGAAATGTCTAGAAAATTGTATAACTGCCTATTTTAAAATGTCCCTATTGTGAATAACTATATTTACTATGGTTGTAATAAGTCATATTGACAGTATTCAAGTTACTTACCATTTTGCCTATAATTAGGAGGTCTTGGCTTGTGTATTATGATGTGTTTGAGAATACGGTACCAAGCATGCTCCAGTTATGATAATCTCTGTTATGTTGATGTTTCCTCTATACTCAAATATATTTGTTGTCTATAGGCTCTTCCTAGTTCAAGTGACGGAGGATACAATGCAAATTTATGAAACATCAGTGAAATGCTGGAGCTGACCCCAAACTTTAAATCAATATCAGGCACTGATTTTATGTTAATACTTTTGAACATGTGGACAGAAGAGACAAAATAAAGATTTTTTTCCTCAGAGATGGGAATGTTTAATAATAAATGTTTATTTCAAAGTAGCAGGGATTCAACACTGGAACATTTGGCGTCCTTAACAGTTTAACATGTAAAAAGGGGGGAAATCATTTTGCAAACATAAATTGAAAGTTAACATTTATATCTAACTCCTCTTATCACAGAAAATGTAGCATCACAAGGAATAAAAATGTTTCTTAATTAACAACTGGAGCCCTTTATGTGATACTAATCCCTTACTATTTGCTAGGTTTCGGTGGTTGCATGAAGGATGTTAAATTTACACGAGGTGCTGTCGTTAACTTGGCATCTGTGTCCAGCAGTGCTGTCAGAGTCAATCTGGACGGATGCCTATCAACTGACAGTGCTGTTAACTGCAGGGGAAATGACTCCATCCTAGTGTACCGAGGCAAAGAGCAGAGTGTTTATGAGAACGGTCTACAGCCATTTACAGGTAACACATTGGGCCTTAAATAAAATACTACACTTTTATTTCAGTCTGCATTAATGTGTTCTTGAGTTCAGTCTTTCTTTTTATTTTTTTTTAAGAATACTTGTATAGATTGATTGCCTCAAATGAAGGAGGATCAGTGTCTAGTGTCTGGAGTCATGGTCGGACAAGAGAATCAGGTAAACATAGTTTCTAAGGATATCTATTTTAATATTTCATTTATCCAATGTTAGGCTGTTTTCTAGGTTCCACCATGAGAATTAAATAGTAAAAATTGCACAATATTTTAAGGAACTCAAAATTTCTTTGTATTTTGGATTAATAATTTACTGATGTTTTATTGTAGCTATAAAATTCACAAATGACATTTTTGCAATATATTTCAAAGGTGTTTTCTAAATATAATACCCCATATTTTTATTTCAGTTTAAACAAATTTGAAAGGTTGTATTACTTCATTTTAGGATGAACATATATCGATATTAGCTACACCACCAGTTTCTGGTGATATATGCAAATCTAAACCTCTAGTCAAATTACACATGTCTGCTAGAAAGAAGTCATCTGGTAATGATTGTTAAAGTGCAAGGCCACACAGGACTCACAAAAAGCATTGCAAAGCAGAAATACTGTGCATAGTTGGCATTACTGCTCATGATGGGTCACAAAGATGTGTTTGTTCACACAAAAAGATTAACCTCTCTTAAAATTTCATGAAGGAAATTTGGAGGCACTTCCCATTTTATACAGTTGGGTTTTTTACACCTTGCTGAGTTAGTAGTTTTCTGAAGACTCTTCACACTGTAAAATCTGTATCCATCAACTCTTTTCATTATGAATTAGGGTATGTCTACACTAGCCCCCTATATCGATTTAGGGAGGCTAATGAGGGCGACCGGAATTGCAAATCAAGCCCGGGATTTAAATGCGCTTGATTTGCATGTTCCCGGCTGGTTGCCATTTTAGAAATTGATTAGCCCAGCGACCAGCCGGGAACATGCAAATCAAGCGCGGGATATTTAAATCCTGGGCTTGATTTGCAATTCTGGTCACCCTTATTAACCTCCCTAGATCGAAGTAGGGGGCTAGTGTAGACGTACCCTTAGATCCAGATTGAATTGTGGGCATAAAGAGTTTCCGCTGGTAAAAGACATTCAAACAGCATTTCTTGAAAAAATGTACTTATCATATAATTTCATTTAAAAAACCATATTTACTAGAGTAAATATTTGACTTGCAAATGCATTGCTTATGTAGCTGAATGTCGCCATTTTGTCTTCCACCCAGAAAAGAGCAAATACAGCCATTTTATATAAATTATCTGACCGCCCTAAGTTTTACCATAAATTTGTATCTACAATCTGACCACAACATTGAGCAGCTCCATGTTCCCAAGGGCTCGAGAATAATTGCACTCTTTAATTATTTTGAGTCAGTTTTGTTGTGTCCCTTATGAAAAGACCATCTGCTCTCCTGTACTTTACCTTGCCCTATGCTGTATTTCAGAACTAGTAAAATCAATATATTGCTGTAATATTGTCAATAAGCTGCAGCTTTTCTACAGTATCGCATTTTTGCCTTCTATAGTAACCATCAGCATTCAAACATTTTATATTAGCATTCCAAGGCCCCTCCCACCTCAGCAAAGGATGCATTTATTTAATGAGTCTAAACGATAGGATCACTTAAGAAGATATTTGATATATGAAAAGCAGAATAATCTTCATGGAGAGGACTTAAGAGTCCACATGCTTTTACAGCAAGCTTGCCATCTACCATCCTTCTACAGTGTCCCTTGGGCCTTTCTTTCCTGATCCCTTGTGCAGTCATCGATGAGGAAATTGCTACTGGCCAGACTTTTATTTGGTATAACAATATCTAATAAATACTTAAAGGTTATGGGAAATGGGGTGAATTTTTATTAGAAATTGTAGGTGTACATGAGGTTGCCTTTTCACTTGTTTTAAACATCTTCTCATTTGATGTAATTAAAAGAAAAGGCCAGTGTGAAAGGCCTTGCACAAGTTCAATTTTTACTTCTGATGGTTGTAGGCAGTTACCTTATTTTCATATGTGATGGGACATCTGCGCCGTAAGGGTAGTAGAGCCTAATGTTCAGCCTGCTCAGAAATCCTATTACTGGTTCTTTACAGACCTGGGGCCAGGAAGTTGCAAGAAGGAGGCCAGCAAAAATGCTGTCTTGTCTCACATAGCAGGGCACAAACTCAGATGATGTTAGCAGGACAAGACTGGCCAGCTCAGCATGCTTAAGGAAGAGGGGTCCACTGAGGGAGAAGCTGGCTAGCCCACAATTCAGATCTAGCAAGGAGAGCTGGGGAGACCATTACTTAAGGAGAGAGTTGGGGGCTAACTAACAAAGCCTGCTTTGAAAGGGAAAAACTAGGCACTCCAGTTTAGGGAGAGACTGAAAAAGAGTAACCCAGAATGGGAATGTGGGGAGGGCTCCGGAAACGCTCTTCTAGACATAGGAAAGAAGAGGCTTCTGAAGGGAGGAGCCAGAGACTGCAAGTTGAACTAAATTTGAGATGATGAATGTTCCCATCTTTATTTGAGTAAGCTCCTGCTTATGCTTATAGCATTCATTAATGAATTAAATCCATAAAAGGTGTGTATGGGGGGTTGATAAATATGTTTGTCTGGGCTCATTTCTAAATTAGGTAAAGGGAAATGAGGCAGGGCATACCTGTGACACAGTGCCTGGCTGAAAGGGAGAGCACAGAGATGAACGCCAGACCATCAAACCATATTTTCAAATGCTTTTAAAGTTATTTTGAAACACTTGAATTTGGAACATGAAACTGGTCATTTTCAGAATTTGATCACATGTGATGTTTTGTGGTTTATGTACATGAGAGATCTGTGCCAAATCCCTCTACATAATAAGTCTCATCAGCTTGCTTCATTCAATTATCATTATATTGCCTGCACTTGTTAGCTGCCTACAGTCCTCCTCCTCCTTTCAAGCGATGTTGAAACACATTTGATACATTAAATGTTTTTGGAAAACCTGAACTAGACAAGAAAGAATGTTATGTAGATGGAGTTTTGATGGTTTTGAAATATAGCTTAAACTGAAGGCTCAAGATGTGCAGTCATATTAAATCAATGCTGAAAAGTTACAACTCTAATAAATTGTATTTATGCTAATGGTTCAGTCTGATTTACTGCCACCATTAAAAGTGAAGAATAGGGGCAATAGTCTTCTCAGAAGTGCCATTTCCTCTATTTTCTATTTTATCCTTCTACAGTCCCAGAAAATGTGCCAACTCCCACAAGAATTCACAGCATAAATGGTTACAGCATTGAGGTGACTTGGGACAAACCTGCAGGGGTCATAGGTGTAATTGAGAAGTACATTTTGAAAGCATACAATGAGGATGGTCCCCATGTACCCATCATCAGTGTTGAGTTGGCTGACACGACAACGCTCACAGGTAAATGTTGCTAACTATTAGTTTGAAGGGAGATGTAATAAAACAAGATGTATATAACTTATTTTGTCAAGCTGAAAAATATTAGTTGCATACAGTGTAGTATATCCATCTTTATGTGGAAATGGCTTAAATAGTGTGTGTGTGCATGCGTGTGTGTGTTTATGTACAAATATTGATTTGCTTCAAGTGCAATAGAAATGAAATGTAGGCCAAAAGATGAAAGGTATTTTACTCAAATCCATTTTCTTTCTCCCTCTTCTTGCCTTCCCAGTTCCCTTAGAAGGATGATCCTGCATGGTACTTCAATCCTGCAAACACTTTAAAGATCAAAAAAAGAAATGTGGGGCACAAGCCACATTAGTGGTTTTTGTTTTGTTTTTTACAGTCTGGGGCCTATCAGAGGGTATGTCTACACTACCCCGCTAGTTCGAACTAGGAGGGTAATGTAGGCATACCGCACTTGCAAATGAAGCCCGGGATTTGAATTTCCCGGGCTTCATTTGCATAAGCGGGGCGCCGCCATTTTTAAAACCCCGCTCGTTCGAACCCCGTGCAGCGCGGCTACACGGGGCACGAACTAGGCAGTTTGAACTAGGCTTCCTAGTTCGAACTACCATTACTCCTCATGGAATGGGAGTTCGAACTACCTAGGAAGCCTAGTTCGAACTACCTAGTTTGTGCCCCGTGTAGCCGCGCTGCACGGGGTTCGAACGAGCGGGGTTTTAAAAATGGCGGCGCCCCGCTTATGCAAATGAAGCCCGGGAAATTCAAATCCCGGGCTTCATTTGCAAGTGCTGTATGCCTACATTACCCCGCTAGTTCGAACTAGGAGGGTAGTGTAGACATACCCAGAGAGAGGTAGTAAGATGGGGAGCAGGAGCCGGTGCTGCGGGAGCCGGTTCCCCCCAGCACCATCTCCGTGAGAGAGCAGGGGGGCAGAGTGGAACTGGTGGTGCTTCTGTCTTTACATTTCAAAAGCAGAAGCATCACAGTGAGCATGGGGCAAAACTGGGGGGGAGGGGGACTCAAGCTCTCCCCTTCTCTCCCCGTACTCCCTGCAGAGCTCTTGTACATTTCAAAAGCAGGGAGCACAGGGAAAGGGGGGGCTGCTTGAGTCTGCCACTTGCCCCATGTTCCCCACGGCACTTCCGCCTTTGAAATGTAGCAAGAGCTGGCAGGGCTCTTACTACATTTCAAAGGCAGAGGCCCCCTTATCAACTAATTGAGTAGCCGATGGAAATTCCATTGACTAATCAATTAGTTGATTAATCTAAATTTAACATCCCTTGTTTGGGTGTGGGGCCAAACTCTGACATCTTTTCTTCTATGAAATGATCACAGAAGACTTGGGAAGACTCTGTTTTGCCAATAGAATCCTTTCCCTATGTGTCCGCCTTTGCTTTGTGTAGTCAGCTCTCTCCCTGGTGTTAGATGCTGAAGACTTGGTCCTTTGTGTGAGCCAGATTCTTTAGCTGGCAGGGTAGAGAGCACACAACAGATGCTGCTGTGTGATCTGTGAAGACTCGGGAGGGCCTCAGTAAAAATCTAATTTTCCAGAGTGTAATGAATGAGATTTGTTTAAGAATTCCCTAAAATTAATCAATTATATAATTCATCACAGTTAAATATCCAGCAACGTATTGGCCAAAGCTGAAGGCTTCGTGTGGCTCAGTTTTGCATGTTATAGCATACATCTCAGGAAGGGCTCGTCTAGACTCCATTCCTCTCTCGAAAGAGGAATGTAAATGAGTCCGATTAAAAGTGCAAATGAAGCGCAGATTTAAATATTCCGTGTTTCATTTGCATATTGAAAGAACCCGTACTCCTCATTTTTTCTAGACTGTGGTTTCACTTTCGAAACCCCCTTTTTTGAAACACCGATTGGGCTCATTTACATTTCTCTTTCAACAGAGGAATGTAGTCTAGATGAGCCCTACTCCTTGGGCAACTGCTTAGTTCCTCTAACCCAGGGTATGTCTACACTGCCACCCTAGTGCGAACTAGGGTGGCTAATGTAGGCATTCGAAGTTGCAAATGAAGCCCGGGATTTAAATATCCTGGGCTTCATTTGCATCTTGCTGGGCGCCGCCATTTTTAAATCTGTTAGTGCGGACTCCGTACCCGCGGCTACACACGGCACGGAGTAGGTAGTTTGAATTAGGCTCCTCGTTCCACGAGGTGAACTGGTAGTTCAAATTAGAGAGCCTAATTCAAACTACCTACTCCGTGCCGTGTGTAGCCGCGGGTACGGAGTCCGCACTAACAGAGATTTAAAAATGGCGGCGCCCAGCAAGATGCAAATGAAGCCCAGGATATTTAAATCCCGGGCTTCATTTGCAACTTCGAATGCCTACATTAGCCACCCTAGTTCGAACTAGGGTGGCAGTGTAGACATACCTCCAGTTATTATATGCTTCATGTTTGTGCATAAATACGTATGTTTTGTACACTGTGTGGCTACGTCTACATTGGCCACAGTTTCCGGAAAAGCCATGCAAATCAGGTAAGTCAGGATAGGGAAATCCGTGGGGGATTTAAATATCCCCCGCGGATTTAAATAAACATGTCTGCCGCTTTTTTTCCGGCTTGGGGAAAAGCCGGAAAAAAAGCGTCTAGACTGGCGCGATCCTCCGGAATAAAGCCCTTTTCCAGAGGATCTCTTATTCCTACTTTCAAGCTCACACAAAGGACTTTCAAGTAGGAATAAGAGATCCTCCGGAAAAGGGCTTTATTCCGGAGGATCGCGCCAGTCTAGATGCTTTTTTTCCGGCTTTTCCCGGACATGTTTATTTAAATCCGCGGGGGATATCTAAATCCCCCGCGGATTTTCCTATCCTGACTTACCTGATTTGCATGGCTTTTCCGGAAATTGTGGCCAGTGTAGACATAGCCTGTATGTGTATTTAAGAGACAATATTCACATATTTTACTTAATGCCAATTGAAGCTTCTTGATCACTTGTATTTGGTCTGGTGACTATTATAGTCATTATGTTTTATTCATTTAATTAATTAGTTTCTGGTTGAAAATTGTCCAAGCTGTAAGGAGATACCAAATGTATTAACAGAAATGGAGGTCCACTCTCAAATTATTCAAAAATCTAAAAAGGGCTAATTTAATCAGATAATTTATTCACATGAGTAGTATGACTAGGATTAAAAATGACATTGGTCAATGTGTTGTTCTCGTGCTGCTTTAATTGTGTCAGATCTGAAAAGGTTAACATCATGCTGAACAGGTCAGAGCTATTGATATACTACGTGTATGATGCAGAAGTGAAAAGACATGGTTTTATGTTACAAGGGAAATACGCAGAGGGACAGTATAGGAGCCATAACTCTTTTATCATAACCATATATGAAATGCTAGAAGATTTACCCAGCATTGTGCAGGTCCTTTAGAGCAGGAGGCCGGCCGGTGATGTGAGGTATTGCTAGAGTAAGGGCAGAGCTTTGGGGATGTGTGTGGAGGGGGGAAAGGAGTTCAGGGCAGGAGACATGAGGGATGCAGGAGTTAGGGAAGGGAGTGAGGAGGGACTCAGGCAGAGGGTGGGGGTGCAGGAAACAGGTCAGAGGTTGGGAGGATGGAGAGCTCAGAGAAGGAGGAGGGAGCTCAGGCAGGAGTGGCTGAGAGCTTCTCCCTGGGGGTGGCCAGGGGTGGCAGGGACTATGCATCCTGTCTGCTGGCTTGTCCCAGGGTCCGCCCAGGTCAGAGGGGGGCGGACACTCATGTGCCAGATTATATACGGGACGGCGGGGACCATTCACCTCACCTTTTGGCTTGTACGAGGGCCATGGGGACAGGGTTCAGGGCAGGAGGCAGGGAGTGTGGGGCAGTGTTCCCTCTAAGCTGCCAGCAGCCCAGCTTCATGGATGACTAATCAGCCCCACCTAGTCAGTCAGCTCAGTGCAGGGAGCCCTGAACCTCTGACTGGGTGGGGCTGATTAATCAGCTGGGCTGCCTCGAAGAGGGAACATTGCTGTGGGGAGTTCAGGAGTCACGGTGGGGGCTGAAGAGAGGTTCAGGGCAGAGGGATGGAGATATGTGAGAATGAGAGTTAAGGGCTGAAAAGGGTTCTCGGGACTGGGACTAGGGCTCTGGAAATCAGGGCAGGGAATGAGGAGGGGTTCAGAGCGGAGTGGTGCAGGAAACAAGCCAGGTGTTGGGAGGAGGGAAAGCTCAGGGAAGTGGGGGAGGGGGCCTCAGGGCAGGGGTGACTGCCAGATGCTCCTCAGGGGTGGCTTGGGACAGCAGGGACCATGTACCCTGCCCAGGGCCAACCCAGGGCAGAAAAGCATGCACACCTCACCTGCCAGCTTATCTCTGGGGCAGCGGGGACCATGTACCTCATCCACTGGCTTGTTCCAGGGCTGCACACCCCAGCTGTCTGCATGTCCCTGGAGCATGTGGGGCACATTGGCTGGCCCTGCTGGCGCTCTCTGGTCCAGGGCCTTAGAGTGGGGCATGCTGGCTGGTGATCTCCAGGCTCAACCTGGGAGGTGGAGGGGTGGGGCTGAGCGGGCCAGCCTTGTAGGTGTGTGAGTGTATGGGGGGTGGGATCAGGCAGGCTGTGACTCCTCTATGGGCTGGTGGGGCTTTCTTCCTGCTCCCCAGCTCCAGCACTGTGCCCAAGGGCTGGGGGCAGCGGCTTGGGCCAAGAAGGCTAATTACCTATCCAGTGACCAGGAAAATGGCAAGTCCTGGCTCCAGCTGGCTACTCTCATGTTTGTGCAGCTGCCTCCAGTGGTCACTCTGCAGTGTAGCTTTCCCTCTGATCAGCCCCCTCCCTTTCTCTGTTATGGAAAACAATTGTATTTCAGATAGATTCCATTTTCCTGGCACATCCAAACCCTGACCTTGCTTTATGTTAGGAGAAGAGGATGCTGCATACCTTATCTACCTCTTACCTTTTAGGACGAGTTCGTGAACAAATGGACTTACTAACGGACAGATGCACATTTCTAAAACTATGTTGGTAGAAACACATACACCAAAAGCTATAAATAGGCTGACACTTTAGGGTTCCAGGTCTTTTGTGCATTTTAATAAGTAGTACTGAATATAGTAAGACACAAAATAGAAGACAGTTCAAATAACTTTCCCCTGTGCGCTGCTAATATTCATTCACTTTTGCAAGCCTTAGCATACGAATATAAAATATTACTCTCAAGAGAACCCCATGAGGTTCAGAAGGCAAAAGTGAAAGGATATGCCTGTCAAGAGTCTGAGATCATAGAAACTTTGCATTCATCTTAGCAACAACTGTCGAGTGTTTATGGTGCTAAGGTAGTCTCTCTCTTCCTCAGTTTCCTATCTGTAAAATGGAAGAACAGGACTTCTCTACCTCAGAGGGTTTTGTGAGGGTCATTAAAGACGAGTAGGTGTTCACATACCAATAACACGGACTATTCAAGTGCAGCAGACAGGTAGGGGACAGCTCAGAAGTCGGTCTTGGACTACTGTCACCTCCTAACAGGTGGAGAAGTGATTTTGCTTCTCTGTAGACACATGACCTCCAGAAAGCATAGTGCTGTAATGAGCCACAATGCCTCTCAAAGCTTCCACTGATACAAAGCAGTATGCACAGATCACAACTGAGCCAAGTAATGTTCTTTAATGTCTTTTTTTAAAATACCGAATCTTGAGTTTTCTCCTTCTGGCTGCCTTAGAGCTTGATTGCAATGCAGTTTACACAGCTGGGCAGGTCTGCAGGTGGCTGAAAATGTGTTAGACAGGTGGCCACCTACTAATGTGTGAGTTAATATGGAGGAGTTAGGAAGTCTCATAGGGACTGAGATTTTGCTGGCTGTTAACACAAGTGACCTCAGATAGCAGCGAGCCATAAGAGCAGGCTTCCCTGTATCAAGAATGTATATACTTCTGTCATAGTAAATTCATTTTATGTGCAAATATTTGTATTGTTTTAAATGATTAAGTGCAATTAGTGTAAATGGGCAGTATCAAATAATACTTCTGAGTTAAAATAAATGTTGTTGTGATATCTGGATTGTAATAACAGAATTTTTCAAATCTTATATATTTCACCATTTGTGTTGGGCTTATATTTTGCACTTCACTCATTATGGAAAAGAAAACTAAGCTTTACTAATTTCAATTTTGTTTCAGATCAGTTTTGGTTTTTGGTTTCGCTAGATGGACATAGTATCTTCACTGATTCTACAATACGGAAGTTTTAAAATATTTTTAAAACTTCAGTTTTTATAGAAACGGTAGTGAAAATATTTATTTTATCTGTCATTTAGCACCATATTACAGGCATGTAATTTAGAAAATACAGCAATAAAACAAGCTCCATAGTTTGAGGAGCTTGCAGCTTAAGTAAAAAAAAAAGTTCTATGTAATTAGTTTTGTAATTTTTTGTAAACAAAATCCACTTTTTGGGTCTACAGATAGTTGACTGTTTCCTCTAACTTACTTCTTGGGGATTTAAATGTGTCCTCACTTTATTAGGTTATCAACAGACAGGAGGTAGAGAGTGGTTCATTGCCTCACAACAGAAGGCTGTTCTAATTGCAGTTATACTGCAGTCTGTTGGAAAACTGGTCTGTGAGAAAAATTGCAGGGCTTAGAGCCACTTTATTGTTTATTAAAAAACAATGACTAGAGACTGATCTGAACAGGACAAGTTGTTTATCTAATGTTTGGAATCTCTGCTTGAAGAGATATTACAATGCTACAATACTCCAAACGCCCCCAGTTTTTGGGGAAAAAAATGGAACCCTGATTGTAACTCTGTGGCTGGTTCTGCTGAATGGAATCAAAGCCCCAGATCTGTATATCTTTGAATTTTGAGGCAATCCAATTCTCCAGTTTGCCAAGTTTGCAACTCAGGAACTTATCACTATTTTGAGGTAACAAACCACACTCTATCCCTCTACGAGTGTTAATTTTCTTAATGTAACTAACTGAATAGTTTGGTTCCTCTTGCAAGCAAGATTTGATTTGGTTAATTGGACACATTAAATGCATTTAAATAAATGTGGTGAAATAACATTTCTCCATTGTATGAAAGCACATCATTACAGTATTCCACATTCTTCTCTTCAATGGTCTCCCAAAGTCAGTCCTCTCTTGTTTGTATTCTGTGAAAGTACCCAGTTTGTTCTGCCTCCTAGTAGCTTCAGCTAACAGGCCTCTGAGTCACAGAGCACAGAAAACCCTCCACATTTTCAGACAGGATTGAAAATTTCTTTATCTCATCTCAAGACTTTCTTTTTAAGACATTTTTTTTTCCTGGAGGTGTCTAGGCCTTTCATGAATGTTTGGCTCCACAGCATGCATCAAATCTCCTTCCATCTCAGACCCAAAAATAGCAGTGGAACCCTCCAAAATGAAAAGGAAATTCTGAAGATGTCACAGCTTCCTTGCTCAGTTTACAATCTTACTTGCAGGAGGAACTTTGCTCCTTCTGTTCGAAGGACAATTTGTCTTCTGCAAACCATTCTTCTAACAGCTCATTCACTGGTTCCTACTACAGATGTGGTAGGCTCCTTCAGCCCTCTCAGAGAGACATGGTAGGCTCCTTTAGCCCTCTCAGAGATTGCTGGTCTTTCTGCCTCCGGATGGGGGATGACGTGTTGTTGCCAATAAATGGAGCAGAATGAAAACTGGAAATCATTCAGTCTGTACACATCAAAGGTAAGTTCTTCATAGAGGCAGACTGGTTGGTACTCAGCAGATAGCCCCTGGATCTGCAGAATGGAGTCTTCTCCAGTTTGCATTCCAGGATGCCACAGAAACTGAGAATATGAAAATAGGACCTTTCTTAAACAAACAGAATAGCTAGATCCAAGTGAGAGGAAAAAAGCTGTGAACCCACACTTGAAATTCTGGATTTTTTTTTCCTGATCTGTTGAATTAATCTCCCATTCCAGAACTCCAAAGCAAGTAAGGCAAGAGAAAGACAACCTAATTCTAATGACTCTGTTTTGAGCCTCTTTGTGGACCATCTGGAATGATGCCATAGTCCTGTATGAGATGTATATATTTTCTCAGTGATCCCTCTTACATCCACTGCAAGTTATTTCTGCAACCCAGCATCTCCCACAATTCTGCAACACATTGCTTCTCTCCCCTCTCTGCAGCTACCTGAAGATGTTCAAAGATGCAATGCAGTTTGATTCTTCTCCTGCTTGCTACCAGATCTTCTGCCCCTGTAGCAGAGAACAGTGGAAATACAGTGAACAGTGGTTGTTCCCTCCTTTTTTTCCGTCAACTGTCTTGTGTGGCAGTTTTTCAGATAGTTTTAGTGTTTTGCTTTGCTTTGTTTTACTTTGTTTTGCATCAAGCCTCCTTCTCTTCTCTCCACTTCTTCGTTTTTCTTGTGATCCAGGATCCAGGAGTGGCAGAACTCTATGGGTGCATCTAGACTGGAAAGATTTTGTGCAAAAGCACCCACTTTTGCACAAAAACTTGCCAGCTATCTACACTGGCCGCTTGAATTTGCGCAAGAGCACTGACTTTGTAATGTACAAAATCAGTGCTTCTTGCGCAAATACTTTCACGCTCCCACTCAGGGATAAGCCCTCTTGCGCAAGAATACTTGCACAAGAGGGCCAGTGTAGACAGGCACGTTAATTTTTTGTGCAAGAAAGCCTGATGGCTAAAATGGCCATCGGAGCTTTCTTGCGCAAAAGCGCGTCTAGATTGGCACGGATGCTTTTGCACAAAAGCACTTTTTGCGCAAAAGCATCCCTGCCAATCTAGACGCTCTTTTGCGGAAATACTTTTAACGGAAAAACTTTTCTGTTAAAAGTATTTCTGCAAAATCATGCCAGTCTAGACATAACCTATATGTGAGGCAGCATTCTTAGGCTCAGCAAAAGGCAAATTAAGACTAGTTTGTTCCTAGCCAGCTAACCCTAACTCTGCTAGCATATGGGGCTCTGATTTTAACATGTTAGGTCCCTAAGGATAGTGAAGACTCAGAGAGAGTCATCTCTAGAGGTCTTTGTGCTCTGTATAAACAAGCTGCAATAAATCCCATTCTAGCCAGTCCCAGGAAGAACACCAAAGAACCAAAGGTTCTCCAGTGAAGAACACCAAAAATTCAAAAATCCAGAAAAAAAAGAAATCCAGAAAGCACTTGTCTTCTGCCTCTGCCTCCTCCATCTCCAACAAGGGAGGATAGCTCTCAGGCTCTGAATATGAAAAGGTAAATTCAGCAAAAATGTTTTCCCCTCATGCCATTTGAGACCATGTAAATTCTCGATTTAGTCCGGAGTGGAGTGCAGGATCAGGTCCAGGAGATAACCGTTACAGGACCGCTTGGGAATAATGACCATAATATAATAACGTTTAACATTCCTGTGGTGGGAAGAACACCTCAGCAGTCCAGCACTCTGGCATTTAATTTCAAAAAGGGGAATTACACAAAAATGAGGAGGTTAGTTAAACAGAAATTAAAAGGCACAGTGACTAAAGCCAAATCCCTGCAAGCTGCATGGAAACTTTTTAAAGACACCATAAGAGAGGCCCAACTTAAATGTATACCCCAAATTAAAAAACATAGTAAGAGACCTAACCTTACACCGTGGCTTAACCACCATTTAAAAGAAGTAGTAAGGGACAAAAAGGCATCTTTTGAGAAGTGGAAGTCCAATCCTAGTGCGATAAATAGAAAGGAACATAAACACTGTCAAAGCAAGTATAAAAATGTAATAAGAAAAGCAAAAAATGATTTTGAGGACAGCTAGCCAAAAACTCAAAAAGAAATAACAAAATGTTTTTTAAGTACATTAGAAGCAGGAAGCCTGCTAAAAAACCTGTGGGTCCCCTAGACGATCGAGATATAAAAGGAGCATTCAAGGACGATACAGCCATTGCGGAGAAACTAAATGATTTCTTTGCTTCAGTCTTCACGGCTGAGGACGTTAGGGAGATTCCCAAATCTGCACCATCCTTTGTGGGTGATGAATCTGAGGAACTGTCCCGGATTAAAGTGTCATTAGAGGAGTTTTTGGAGCAAATAGAAAAACTTAATGTTAACAAATCTCCGGGACCGGATGGCATTCATCCAATGGTTCTAAAAGAACTCAAATGGGAAATTGCAGAACTATTATCTGTGGTTTGTAATCTATCCTTTAAATCGGTTTCCGTACCTAATGACTGGAAGGTAGCTAACGTGACACCAATATTTAAAAAGGGCTCTAGAGGCGATCCTGGCAATTACAGACCGGTAAGTCTACCTTCACTACTGGGCAAATTAGTCAAAACAATAGTAAATAATAAAACTGTGAGGCACGTAGAAGAATGTAATTTGTTGGACAAAAGACAACATGGTTTCTGTGAAGGGAAATCATGTCTTATTAATCTATTAGAGTTCTTTGAAGGGGTTAACAAACATGCAGACAAGGGGGATCCAGTAGATATAGCATACATAATTTTCAGAAAGCCTTTGACAAGGTCCCTCATCAAAGGCTCTTGTGTAAATTACATTGTCGTGGGATAAGAGGGAAGGTCCTTTCATGGATTGAGAACTGGTTAAAAGACAGGAAACAAAGGGTAGGAACAAATGGTAAATTTTCAGAATCGAGAGGGGTAACTAGTGGTGTCCCCCAAGGGTCAGTCCTGGGACCAATCCTGTTCAACTTATTCATAAATGATCTGGAGAAAGGGGTAAGCAGTGAGGTGGTAAAGTTTGAGGATGATACCAAACTGTTTAGGATAGTCAAGACAAAAGCAGACTGTTAGGGACTCCAAAAAGATCTCACCAAACTGAGTGATTGAGCAACAAAATGGCAAATGAAATTTAATGTGGATAAGTGTAAAGTAATGCACATTGGCAAAAAAAAACCCCAACTATACGTACAGTATGATGGGGGCTAATTTGGCTATGATAAATCAGGAAACAGATCTTGGAGTTATTGTGAATAGTTCTCTGAAAACTTCCACACCGTGCAGCAGCAGTCAAAAAGGCAAATAGGATGCTAGGAATTATTAAGAAAGGGATAGAAAATAAGACACAGAATATCCTACTGCCCCTGTATAAAACTATGTGTGAGCGTGTCCAGGTCCGGGGCCACGCCCCCTGGCTACTAATGTTCCCGACACCCCACCCAGGTGCGACTCGTGTTTGGTGCCTGTTGCTGGACGCGTTTTCAGTGTGGGCAAAAAGCATCCGTTGCTCTCCAGGGCAGAGAGGGAGAGGGGGGTCCGGGTCCGCCCTCACTCACAGGCCCCAGCAAAGGGCCCTAAGGACTCAGATCCTCCGCGATCCGGTCCGGCTGACGGGGCGTAGAGCCAAAATGCGTCAGCCCACCACCCCCTCCTGGTTGTGCCCTGGGCGGCTTCCTCTCCCCCATCCACTCCTGCCAGTCTTCCAGACGGGGCAAGGAACTTGGGAGTCCTCCTCCTCTCCCCGCACTTGCCGCTCCTGGCCCGGGGCCTCGAGGTTCACCTTGCCCCTCGTGGTCAGGGTGCCCCTTTGGAGTGGGTGCCGGTCCGTGGATTCGGCTCCTGGGAGCTGCATCAATTGCACCTCTCCCCCCTGCCACCATGGCGGCGGCGTTTTTAAATGCATCACCACTTCTGGCACTCTCCGGGGGAGGGCCTAGGCCATTTTGAAGTCTGGCGGGGGGGAAGCCTGCCCCTTCTGGAACGTCTGGGCCGTTGCCTGCTGCAGCCCCGGGGCTCGCCAGTTGCACCACTGTGTGGAAGCACTCCGCGCGCCACCGGTGCCCTGCGCCTTGCTCCCCAAACAGGGCTTGCCCACTGGGGGCTTTGGTGCGGGACGGGGGCGTCCCGTCACACTATGGTACACCCACATCTTGAATACTGTGTACAGATGTGGTCTCACCTCAAAAAAGATATTTTGGCCTTGGAAAGGGTTCAGAAAAGAGCAACTAAAATGATTAGGGGTTTGGAACGGGTCCCATACGAAGAGAGGTTAAAACGACAGTTTAGAAAAGAGAAGACTGAGGGGGATGTGATAGAGGTATATAAAATCATGAGTGGTGTGGCGAGGGCGAATAAAGAAAAGTTATTTATTAGTTCCCATAATAGAAGAACTAGAGGACACCAAATCAAGTTAATGGGTAGCAGGTTTAAAACTAATAAAAGGAAATTCTTCTTCACACAGTGTGTGGTCAACTTGTGGAACTCCTTGCCAGAGGAGGCTAGGATTATAACAGAGTTTAAAGAAAAGCTAGATAATTTCATGGAGGTTAGGTCCATAAAAGGCCAGGGGATAGAAATGGTGTCCCTGGGCTCTGTTTGTCAGAGACTGGCGAAGGATGGCAGGAGACAAATTGCTTGATCATTGTCTTTGGTCCACGCTCTCTGGGGCACCTGGTGCTGGCCACTGTTGGGCTAGATGGACCTTTGGTCTGACCCAGTATGGCTGTTCTTATGTTTATGTACAAAAAGGCTGTGTCCCCAATTCAGATCCAGACTGAGCAGACTCATGAGGATAAGCATCATAGTAAAGAGCACCCTCAAAATCCTCCCCTGAGAATGCAACTCCCCCACAACCCTCCTTTTAAGGGTGTGATTAGAAAGGGTGGGGGAAATCTGACAAGAGTAAGCATATTAAATGACTCGACCTTGGATTTTAAAAGCTGCCAGAGCCAAACTATGTTATTACTCTATGGAGATTCCAAAGGGGGATGCCAAAGTAGCATTCTTCAAAAGAGATATGGTTATTCCACTTGAAAGGGAGGTTTTTTTACCCTAAAAACCCTATACGTAGGGATCCTTGAGGATGGTCATTCTCGGAGCATTTCTCATGTTTTGCAAGAGCTTCCCTGTCTTGGTCAGAAGACCTCAGAGCCTTGGAGCACAGGGATCACACCAACTTCAGCTCCATTCTCAAGAACATTTCTCTTGCAACAGCATTTGTGGCTGACAGCTCAAGGGATGCAGTGAGGTTTTCTGCCCAGACCATAGCATCCAGCTCTGTGGGCAGGCAAGTACACAGAATCTCTCCTCTCTGGAGAGCTAATAGAGATTGTAGCAGAAAATGCTGCTACATCTATGCATTCACTCCTTTCTCCAACAAGTGCTTTCAGGAAGGAGTACAAACATGCTTCCAGGCATTCCCTTTGCCCATCTTCCTTACAGAAGTCCCAGAGGAAGAATAGATATTCCAAACTAAAGCACCTGGAGACAGACCCCAGTGGTGGTCTGGCAGCTTTCAAGAGCCCATCCCCAAAGTGAGAAGACATGCCTCTACACAGAAGTGCATCTCAGAGGCAGAATATCTCTCCTTGTAGAAGAATGTTTTATATTGACCTCAGACAAATAGGTGGGAAAAATAAGAAGTCAGAAATATTCACATAAGCTATTGGTTCCACACCACCCTTTCTTCATCCAGTCCTCCATCTCCACTGATCTCACCAAGTGCAATTTGATCTGGAAGAAAATATCCCATCTCCTATACCAGAAGAGTGACAGAAGGAATTCCATTATAAGTAAAGCGTACAGGGTTCTACTCTATATTCACCATCCTTTTGATCCACAAACACGGAGTCATAGTCATTCTAGATCTCAAATGCCTCAACAAGTGAGTTAAGAAAACAAACTTTTGGATGGAGACCCCAGTTTCTACGATGTTTTTCCTGTGCCAAGGATCTCTCCTAACCACAGTGGAGCTGGTGGATGCATATCTGTCTCTGCATTCCCATCTATTTATGCCACTACAGTCTTTTGAGATTGCTTGGGACAACAGCACTGTCTGGGCTGAAACCTCCCATTAGGTGTCTTTTTTGGCACCAAAAGTCTTAACAAAGATGATGGTAGTAGCCACAGGCAGACTCTTATGCAAGGGGACTGACTTATACTCTTTTCTGGTTGACAGTCTGATCAGCCCTACAACCCCAGCTGTGGTGTACACCACTGTCATGCAAACTCTGGATCACCTGTGGTCCCACAGCTTTCTGAAAAACCTGAAGAAAAGTTCCTCGATCCCATTGATCACTCATCGGAGAGTGAACATAGACTCATTGGCAAAGAACTACCCATTACATAACATGTTTCCAAAAGTAACAGAAGGGTACCCGTGTTAGTCTGATATTGGTTGAAAACAAAAAAAGCAGTCATGTAGCACTTTAAAGACTAACAAGATGGTTTATTAGGTGATGAGCTTTCCTGGGGCAGTCCCACTTTTTCAGAAGCTCATCACCTAATAAAGTGCTACATGTCTGCTTTTTTTATGTTCCCAAAAGTTCAGGTTGTTATCCCCATCCTGCATTAGTGCACCAAACCAGTCATAGCTCAGGGCTTTCAGCTGATGGCTTCCCTGGTGTTATACATTGGTGTTACCAACTGGCAGGATTCCACAACTGGCAACTTTGAGCTTTCATTATTTAAATGCAGGACTACTCCCCAGAATGCATGAAAGATCAGGTGGTGCTCTTGAGACAGTAGCATGTTGGACACTCCCTGGGGAGGGACTTCGATTATATCTTCCAGAACTTGTGGGTCTCACAACCAATGCTAGCTTGCTAGGTTGAGGAACATCAGGGACCCAAAATGATTCAGGGACCTGACATGACAAATAAAGGGAACACAGCTTCAGTCTGGATCTCAGACCCATTACCTTGGCTCTCAGAAGATCTCAGAGTACCTCTAGGATAATCAAATCTTAATCCATTCAGACAATATAACTGCAGTTCAGTATAAAACCAAGTGCACAAATACACAATGGGTAATAACTGGCTTGGCAGTGGCACTGCTGAAAAAAATCTGGGAATTGTGGTGGATCACAATCTCAGCATGACCCAGAAATGTGAAAAAAAGCAAATGCAATTTTAGGTTGCATTAACCAAAGCATATCATGCAAGTGATGGGAAATGATAGTACCACTCAATTCAGTGCTGGTTATGCCTTGGCTGAAATACTGTCCAGTTCCAATGATCCAGAGGTGAGTGACAAAGAGGATCAAAGGGGTGCAATGCAAGCTATATGAGCAAAGGCTGGAGGAGTTGAGTATGATTAGTGAAGAAAAGAGAAGAGTAAGGGGGAACAGGATAGCAGGCTTCCAGTATTTGAAAGGCTGCCATAAAATATGGAGAAACTTGGTTCTCTGTTGCCACAGAATGCAAGACAAGAGTCAATGGGTTCAAACTACAGCCTAGCAGACTTAGATTAAACCTCTGAGAAAACTTCCTAACTTTAAGACCAGTAGGACAATGGTACAGACAGCTACCTACTGGAGGTTTTCAAAAGCTTTGGATGGTGTAGACACCACAAATCCTGCATGTTGGCAGGGGATTAGACTAGGTGATCATTTTTGATCCTTTCTAACCTTAAGATTCTATGATAAACAACCAAGGAGGAAAAATGAGCATAGCTCAGCATGCAGAATTGATATTGCTAATGAAATTGCCGAAAAAGATACTACTTTCCTAAAAGCAATACACACAAAAACCAGAGCTAAATGAGAAAGTAGACTAGCTCAGCAGATTCATATTCAATGAATCAGAAAGGTACCTGAATCAGCCATTTTTCAATCTGATCTCAAAGCTAGTCTGTTTACCCTGAGTTGATTGGTTTGTAAGTTGAAAAAAAATCAAAAAAAAATCAAAGAGATGAAAAACTTCACCTGGGAAACACATCCCAAGTTCATAAGAACAGATGCCCTGTTGCATAAGCTACGTGGTCTGCTATATGCAGTCCCACCCTTCCCTCTCACAAGGCAAATAGCCAAAAAATAAAAACGAGCAAGAAAAGAGATTGATAACTCCACTCTCTGATCTGATAAAACTGACATTGGAATCACCATTATAGCTCTCACCCAGACCAGACATTCTTCTCCAAGGCTGTCTGCAAGGGAGGTGATGCCAGCCCTAGACAGTCTTCCAGAGTGATCAGGACTTTGCTCACAGCCAGGTGAATCTACATAATAAAAGCCTATTCTGTAATCTGGATCAAGTTCAGCTTTTTATGCCAGAAACACGATGCTAATTGAAATATTAGCTATCTTACACGTTTTCCAAAAAGGTGTGGATAAAGATCTCAAGATCTGAAGGCCATAACTACTCACCCATAAGAGATTCTGACTTCTATATCATTGTTTTATCTCTCCTTCCAAACTAGTTTTCTTACCACCATCAGGGTATGTCTACACTACCACCCTAGTTCGAACTAGGGTGGTAATGTAGGCAACCGGAGTTGCAAATGAAGCCCGTGATTTGAATTTCCCGGGCTTCATTTGCATATTGCCGGGCGCCGCCATTTTTAAATGTCTGCTAGTGCGGACTCCGTGCCATGCGGCTACACGCGGCACGGACTAGGTAGTTCGGATTAGGCTTCCATGAGGAGTAACGGTAGTTCGAACTAGGGTGGTAGTGTAGACATACCCTCACATTTACTAGGCACATTTCAGAGCTAGAGGTGTTTTGCATGTTCCAAGATGGTGGTTTTAAGAACTCTGGAGTTGTTTCTTCCTAAGGTGAACTCTCCTTTCTGTGCCTCACAGGAGATTCTTGCCATCTTTCTGCCCAAAGACATAGCCCCTGCCCTGCCCCCCTACCCGGTCTGAGGAGTTGTGGCATATTTGATGTCAGAAGAGCACTGCAAATCTCCCTCAAATGTGCACAGTCCAAAGGGAGAATCAGGCACCCTTTTTCACTGCTTTCCTCTAAAATGTCAAGGTCTCAGAGTACCAGATTCTTCTGTTCCAGAAGGAATCAGGGCATGCTCTATAACATCTATGGGCATGTGCCTTCATTGTAGAGATGTGCAGAGTAGCCCCAACGTCATTGGTTAACAACTTTATCAAACATTACAAAGTGAACTTTCTGTCCTCCACAGAAGCCTCCTAAAGCAGAAAGATGCTGCAGGTGGTAGTCTAGTAATGGCCTTGCCTTTTGGACAGTTTTCAAGAGAAGCTCTATCAATCTCTTTTTCCATTTACCTTTTCTTGTTCCTCCCCATTCCTGTTCACTACTTACTATTTCCTCTGAATAGCAAAACTGAGGTGAGAGGCACTGGGTTACAAATGGAAAATTTCTTACTCAATGACGTCCTTTCAGTTAGCAGTGTCTTTTGTAATTCTGCCCACTTTGAGTGGCATGAGGGTCAGCATTTTATTTGGTCAATCTGAGAATTGACCAGATTTACATAAATAACGAGTTGAACATTGATGTTACGGTGATAAGTAATTTCCTGTATGAGTTTTTCACGCAGTTATGGAATGATTTATCTAGTGGCAAGTGAGAGAAAAGAGTGTGACCACGTGAGCCATGCTGGAGCTTTCAGATGCCTATGGAAGCTGAAGAGTAAGGACTGCAGGCTATGCTTGGCAGAATTGTGGGAGTTCCCTCTAAGCAGAAAGGAAAGGATCAGATAAGAACGTTTCCATTCCTGTGCCCAAGGAGGAGAGGCTATTTTCAGAAATTGAATGAAATACTCCCTTCTCTAAGACATTTATTCACTAACTTAAAGTATACTAGGGTTTGGAATGGATTAAGTTCAGCCACATCTCACTGTTCCCTGGTTATTCACAGGGTGAGCTTACTCAGCCTTGAGGCAAACACTGCTCAAATATGCCTCCACAAATTCCATCTATTACAGAATTATTCCAGCAAGACTTTTTCACATCACCTTTATTAAATAATTCATGCTAAAAAACCCTCATTCTCTCAAATGCAAAACTAAAATCATTTTAGGATTGCATCCTTTGAAAATTCTGCCCTAAGACAGTCCACTAGACAGAAAAGCAAAGTCCTATTTTAGAACTAGTCTCATCAGGACAAACTTGTTCAGGAAATGTTCAGGCATGCTTATTTGTTGTGCCTGTTCTGAGACTGGGAAAAAAATAAAGCTTGGTGCAATCAGGCTTTGATGTTGTTGTTGTTGGTTGTATAACACAACACTGGTTATGGTCATTCACATGAGGATTCACTGCTGCAAAAACCATAGTGTTGGAATTTTAACCTGGAATGTGATGGAAAAAAGAGAAATGTGTTGTCTGATTTTTCTTCTCCAACTATCTATGGATGCCATTACATTTCTCCCTTGGCATGCGTTTGTTGTAACAGCTTTAGGCCAGGGGTGGGGAGCCTAAGGCTTGAATGAATCCAGCTCCTGAGGCTTGAGGCTCTCCCTCAGATTGAGGAACCCATGCTGGTGTTCCAGCTCCCCTGCTGTTCCCCCGCATGGGTTGGAGTGCACAAAATCTACTAGCTTGTGTCAGAGTGATTTTTTCTGTGGGTCAGTGGCCCCTGGCCCAAAAATGCCCTCCCTCCCCCCAGGTTTAGGCCTTTGCATATGGATTTATCAGAAATTGTTAGTCTAATGGTACAATATAGTTAATCAAAATCCTTATAAAGTATTCAGTTTTGGAAATTATCTAATGTGGGCTGTTCTCAGACGAGGACTTTAATTCTACTTGCTTAACCAATGGATCTAATCTGCCTCCTGAGAACTTCAGAGCAAAGCAATATCCATAGTTGCAATAGCAATCCTGTGTGTTTGGAGAAAAAACACCAGGGAAGATACTTCTCTGTCTAATGCAATACATTTAAAAAGGAAAGGGAACCTGCAAATCTTTGAGAGTACTGCACCATGAAAATTACTCTTCAGTGCACAACAGGAAACTTGGTTTCCCCTGAGAACAGGTTCAGGCCTTTCGTTCATTTGAACATTGCTACTCTGCAACTGATGTTTCAAACGTCAGTAAACCAGAAATGTAGTCAGACAAGCGGAAAAAGTGCTTTGCCTTACTTCATGGTGGTTAGTATATGTCATCATATTCTCAAGTACCTAAGTCTGTAAACAATCACGGAAGTGTTATGCCAGTATCTCCCCATCAATATTGTCACATAATACCATTAACTAGATAGTATTTTAAAGATATCTCAAAACTTTTTAAAGATATTGATTTAATAAGCCCTCACAACAACTCTTCACAAATTGTTGAATACAATATTGTCTCTACTTTGTAGAGCAAATTTGAGTCCCACATTAGTGGGATTTGCATAGCTTAGAATCAGACTGCATGTTTTTATAATTATTAATCATTGGAGTTTTTTTTAATTAGCACTTTCAAGGGAAGACTTTTTTTCTGAAGTTTTACTCTATTGGCTGATTGACTGTGTTTAAATACAAGTATGCATATATATCACTCTGAAATCAACTCTTTCTTTATCCTTGCTATTTGGAAATCTTTGGTCTGAATGATTTGCCCATGGCATCAATTATAAAAACATTGCTCAGAGCAAAGAAAGAATAAAAATATGAATGGTGCTATGTACTCATCTGACTTGGAATAAGGTATAAACTGTGTGATTTTCTTCTATCATTATCTTGATGAAGCCCCAGTTGTGGATATATGTATGCACCTGAGTGAATATTTGATTTTTTTCAATTTTCTGGTAGTTCTGAAAAATCTAATAAAAAATTGAGCTCAGGTCGAATACAAACCAAAAATTACAAAAATAGTTGTAAAATAAAAAAGTTGGCAAATTTCATTTTGAATAAACAGTTTCGTTTTTTCACAGACATGTTTAAATCAAAAGCAAAGGAAATTACACACGGAATAGCAGGATAGGGGGTACAAATTGGTGTTGGAGGTGCAATTTTTTCAAATAAATAGTTTCTTCTCCAACAAATGTAGTTTTGGTGAACCCCAAATTATTCATGAATCTTCCTTTAGTTTGCTGAATAGTTTTGGCTCAGTTTCTTTTGTGATTTAAGTGCCATTCACAAAATGACAGAAGGGGGTTTTAGCAGCGGGAGTTTCTTTTAACCTATAGGCCAGTGGTTAGGACACTTATCCAAGACTTTGTGTTAATTCCCATCTCTGTCTGATGTGAAGGGATTTGAGCTTGAATATCCCATATGGGAAGAAAGTGCTTTCCCAGCTGGGCTCTGAGGAATTTTGGTGCAGGTCTGTCTCTTGAAGCTGTTCTACACTGTATTTACTTAAGTTCTCTAATGACTAACTGTTGATATAATCTCTTTAAAAAAAATCTTGTTTGGTTTATTTTATAACTTTTTCTTTTACAAATATTTCATAACCACTATGGGGGTGGGGAGGTGATCAGTGTTGTTTCTATTTTTTATAAGCAATGACTTTAAAATGGGTCATCATGAATTAATGCTACAAGGGGAAAAACAACGTAAAAATGAGTTACAGAAAACAACTGAGATTCTTAAAGTAAGCTAGAGGAAATACCCATTCAACTCCTATTAATTTAACTGGTAGTTGTAATTCTATGGCTAAATCCTGCAGTTGATTTTGAATACCTCATACACTGCAAAAAGTAAAGGTGAAATGCATCAAATGAGTATGCCATAAACATAAAATTCTAAATGTGTTGACAAAATTGTGCTAATGCAACCTGATAAAATTCTGTTCTTATACTAGTCTGAGATGAATACATTTTTGGCAGCTAGGGAAAAAGTATCTTTGTCTAAGTATACTGAAAGAAGAACAGAAGACACTTGATATGGATTTTAATCAAACATCTACTTCATTATACAGATTTCTGGTACTTACCTGGCAGATAAAATGTACAGTGCAGGCAAATCCATGTTTATTCACATCATTACCTAAGGCTCCACCAGCCTCCCTTAATTTACATTGAGGTCTCCCAACCAACCCATGGCTTGGACCTTACCATCCAACACACTCATAGGAAGGTTAATGTAGGCTATGAGAATGGGGGGTAGTGAAGGTTGGCTCCCTGCTGTACCAAGCAGAAGAGTCCCTAAACTCTGACCCCATTCTGTTGCTTTATCTGGCACCTTCTTTAAATCTTTTAGCAGGTCATTTAGCTGGTCCCTGGATTCCTTCCCTATGGAATACCTACTTTAGACATCTGCCACATAGAGGTGCCAGCAATTTGCTTGGCTTCCTCTCCCCCAGCCCAAGCGGGTTCCCAGAAAATTCCCAATGGCCTGTTGCACAGTAGCCCTGAAAGAACTCATTTTCCCTTGCAGGATCATAAAGGGGCTCCAGTCAGTGCATTCTCCATAACCTAAGAACTGCATCAACCATCCTCTCCAGTGGGCTACATAGTGCTTGCTGCATTGAACAGAGGCTTCCCTCACTCTGGGATTGTACCTTTATACCTTTCAAACCTCACATTCCTGAGGGAGGGAGTCACCGTCCACCTCACTGCAGCAGTCTGACTTCATTTCCCTCACAGCAGAAAGCAGAGCATACCCAAACAACCCCTTCTCCCACTGTAATTGTGGTGCAGTCATTAATGTTTGCATGATTGTGACAGTAAAGGCAAACAGATTTTGTGTCTAGGTTGGTGATTACTTTCTGACTGTTTTGTAAAACTCCTTTTGCGGAATTTTAGAACTTAAAGCTTAGGCCTTCATCGGGTCATTTAGCCAGTCCGTTATTCTGAATAAAACTTACACAAATAATCATAACAGCATGGATTCCTATCTCTGAAGACGAGAACCTGCTTAGAGAAACACCTTTCTGGAATGCTTTACAACAGTCTGGAACAGCTGAGCTCCCACACAAAACTCCTAATTTAAAAGGTGTCAGCAGTAAATGTATTTTCTAATTTTGTTGAATGGGGCATGAATACTAACACTACCCTGTCTCTACTGCAAATACCTTGCCTGATGTATCCAAATACTTCAGTCACCTTTTTCATTGTTGCATTGCACTGCAGCTCATAATCATCTTAGGATCAGCCAATACACCAAGGCCTTTCTCCTCCTCTGTTGCTTCCAACTGATAAATCCCCACTTTATAGCACAAATTGTTGTTAATCTCTAAATGCATGACCTTGTACATTGCACTATTAAATTTTATCCTGTTTCTATTGCTCCAGTTTACAAGGTCATCCAGCTCTTCCTGTACGATATTCTGATTCTTCTCCATACTGGAGTCTCTCAACTTTGTGTCATTATAGATTTTATTTGCACTCTCACTTTGTGTGCCAAACTCAGTAAGAAAAATGTTAAATAAGATTTGTCCCAAGTCTGATGCTTGAGGAACTCCACTAGTAACATCCCTTCAGCCTGACAGTTCACCTTTCAGTATGATCCACTGTAGTCATCTCTTTAACCAGTTCCTTATCCATTTTTCAATTATCATATTAATCACCATCTTCTCTAATTTAACCACTAATTTCCACATGAGTAACTATATCAAATGCCTTACTGAAATCCAAATAGATTAGATCTTCTGCCTTTCCTTTGTCTAAAAGAAATCATTTATTTTCTCAAAGAAGATCAGGTTAGTCTGGCACACTCTACTTTCTGTAAAACCATATTGTATTTTATCCCAATTACTGTTTGCTTCTGTCCTTTACTATTTTCTTTTTTCAAAATTTGTTCCAAAACCTTGCATACAATTGAAGTCAAACTAACAGGTGTGTAGTTTCTCATATCACTTTTTCACCTGTCTAAAAAATAGATATGCTAGTCACAATTCTCCAGCCATAGGATATGAATCCTGAGTTTGAAGACTAATTAAAAGTCCTTGCTATTTGGTTTGTAATTTCATGTGCTGGTTCTTTTAATATATTAGTAAGGAGACTTATCCAAGCTCACCACTTAGTTTAGTCCTATAAAGTTCTTTGAGTTTGACTCACAATTTGGATGTGGTAATTTTGTATAGTTGTATAGACAACTGTTGCTGCTTTACTTCACTGACATTTCATTCTACTGCCAGTGTCACTTATTTATCATCTTACCAGACTTCCATTTGACCATACATTTGTTGTGGCTCCTTTTCTACTGTTCAGTTCCATGCATGTGTAACCCCTCCTGTTGGCTAGCCCAGTGTGAGGTTATTCAGCATAGGGGAAGCTTGTGACTTCTTACACCACTGTGGGGGGAGAGCTAGGCCTGAGGCTGCTTGGTGTGCTCTGCGTTGTGTATGTGTGAGTGCACCTCAGACCAGACCCACTCCGACAAATCACCAGGAACAGGCTTTATTCTGTAAAAAACATAGAACAGGAAAACAGTTCAGCAGCCCCTTCTCTCAGCATGCAGCCTGTGTGCTGCTTCTAGCACAGTCCTTGCTGAGACCCTCCTGGGGGCAGAGGGCACATCCTGGCAGGAACCAGGAAGTTCTCCCAACATGCCGCAGTTTGTAGTCCACAACTTGTAGTTCCCAGGGCTGCTGCTGAAACACACTGGACCTTGGGCTACACATGTTTCCCCCATTGCAGATAATGTGAGATTAAACTTCATGCTTTTTCTTCCCAAACAGTTATTATATCCCAGCTTTAAATATTACAAATATTAAAATTAAAGTCATTTTAATAAAAGTATAGAAAATTAAATACTAGTTGTGCATACCAAGTGGTCTTAATGTTCTAGGTATGCATTTCCAGTTCTGCTAGACTGTTAACTTTACATCCATATTTAACAAATGACATTTTTCAGTTTCATGGGGTCACTGCGTCAAAATGTCTGTGTTAGGACTTTAATTTATTTCCTGAGGTTCCTTTTAGTGGGCAGGAAGAGTGGTGCATTGCTTTGATTTACTGTCTCTAATCCACCATGTGGGTTTTAAAGCTTGGAACTTATTCTGTGATGTAAATTTAAAATCTGAAAGAATTCAACTGCAGTTCAGTAGCATATTGAGCTGAACAAGACTGGGGATCTCATAACTCAAATGTTGGGAGGACGACTCTATTGCAGAGATGATGTTCTCTAATTTCAAGCAGATTTGACTGTGCCACTTACTCAGCATCCCATTCTACACACAGCTCCTGATAACTTCCAATGGTAGCTTCGTACACACATCTCAGGGCAGAATTTTGTGCTGTTAGCATCCCTTCCTGAGGCAGCCACACAAGCTAGCCACCTGAATGTCAATTATTGTCTTTAAGAGACAATAGGATACTGTACAAATTAAGGATTAAAAAAACCCAACTATTTTAAAACCTCTCTCCCATTTTCACGTGGGCCTTGGGGCAGTTTTATAACATTATTACACAACTTTCTATTTATAAATTAAAGCCTGTATCTCAAAATGCTCTTGGTTATGGGATTGCTGACTTTGTATGCTAGGACAGGCAGGCACCGGGTGTAAATTTCAATAGATGACTAAAAGTGCAGAGGAAATGAGTGGGTAATGAGAGAAGAGCAGCCAGTTCTTTAATTGAATTAAAAGCCGAGTGACACCAAAGCAGACACCTGTCCAATTACAGACAGGCCAAGGTGTTTACCATTGCTGTACAAGCGATTTGAAGATGACAGCAATCTTTCCGCCCACAGATTAACATAATGAAGGAGAACAGATTACAGCGGATGCTGGCCAAATAGCTAAGTTGGCAGCTGAGAAAAAAATAGTTTGTTCATAAATAAAAACTGCACCTTCCATTACCTACGTATTCAGTTCATCTGTCTCCTTGTTGCTGGCAAAACAGTGTTTATGTACGTGTAAAGACAAGGAGTAAATTATAAAATGTCAAAATAGAATTTCTCTGTAGAAGCCTTAGGTGACGAAACAAACCAGGTTTACAAAAATAAGCGTTTTTTTTTAGAAACCCAATCTCCTTCATATGCGTTTTTCAATAAGTATAATCAAATGCAGCGCAGATCCAGCATGTAAAATCTTTCCATTTTGTAAACTAAATAAATAAACATTCAACCAGTGCTTTGGGCATCTTTCTGAATGTACTTTTGCTGTTGGTAGTGCCTGAAGCCATTGGAAACCCTACGGAATCTCTTCCAACAAGAAATGCTCACTGTCTCATAAGGAGAATAGGCTATGGCTGCTAAATATAAAATACAAGTAAATTGTATTCAGCTGTGCTTTTGGACTTCTCTCAGCAGAGAACATGCAGCTGTCACATTTAGATGCATAGGCTCATGTACCCATTTATTGGCTCAAGGTAATTCAAACTGTGTGATTTTACTTTCCTCTTCCACCCTCTCCACCCACGCACAAGGTGTGTGTCAGTGTTGAGCATTAATGCAAAATGCATTCGTGCTAGTAGAGAAATTCTCTGGAGACACTGGTGCCAAATAGTTTAATACAGATGCATTCCTGCATTACTTGGGATGCTAAAACTTTAAAAAACATCAATAATACCTACTTTGTGCTTATCAACATGATTTCATATTGGTGTCTTCCTTCATCAAAAGATAATAGGCAAAGTTTGTTGGTACTGCTGCTGACTCGGCTTTTCCTTCAATGTGTCTTCTGCTGTTGACCTGGCTTTGCCTTTTGTGTATCTACTGTAGCATTTTTACATTAGTTTCAGAGGTGACAGTGAAGCTTTCCATTATCAACTGAAGATTAGCAGAATCAAGAACTATGATCATAGAAGGATGGTGTTGATCTTTCACCATTTTTGCTCTGAAGTGAAACTACATTGTTTGAATGTACTCCTGGTTTAAACTGTTGTAAAGGAAAGGAGAATTAGACCCTCTCAAAGAGGCAAACTGGAAGATCTTGTAGATGCCTAACATTCATGATTTTTCAGTCAAGTACAATAGTAGAGCAAGCATCTCCATTTCAGTAAAAGATTGTTCTGGAAAAGTATAGTGTCTACAAGCTTCCTAGCAAATACTAGCAGACAGAATCTGTCATTTCCCTTTTTATTGTCACCTGTAAATATAAAGGAAAAATGGCACCAACTTTGACATTTATTTTGTTGTCCTGTGCAAAAACAGGGGACGTTTTCTGCACTGACTACTAATGGTAGGGACTGGTAGTTTACTTCTATCTCCAGATGCACACATTACCCCAAAGGAAGCAGAAAGGGGGAAGGAGCCAGTGTCATGGCACTCCAACTGCATTCAAGAGATCTCGGGGCAAACTCTTTACCTCTGTATTTTCCTATTAAATATAAATTCACAGCTTCCGATAGCAATATCTTTCCCAAGCTGTTCATGAAGAAGTATAGGTTTTTATCACCCCGATACCTAAATAGCAAACTATGGCTCCCAAAGTGAAATTCTGCACTTGCAAGCCCATCTATATGTATTGGATATCAGACTATGGGGCAAGCTGAAAGACTTTATATTTCCTTTTCTTTCTTTTACTTTCCTTTTTATTTTTTTTATTTTTTTCTGAAGTTTCTGTTTGCATTATTTAATTATTCCCCGTGCTTTGAAATATGAATGACTAATGTTTTGACTAATTTCTTGAATGTTTGGTAACTTCCATTGGGGCCTCTCTATATTTTCCAATTTCAAATAATAGTGTGATTACCTACTCCAGTGCTTCTCACTGAATCATTATACCTAGCCATAGACATTTTGAGTACTAGGATGACCATTTTTTGAGGCATGCATCCAGGAGTAAAATCAAATTGATATCACAAATGGCTGATTTATAGCAGGATTCTACCCACCTCTCTTCACTAACACCATTAGGTTCTGAAAATGAACAATTATACAACTCTTTCCTTCTTGAATCCTTGGGTACTGTGTCAACTGAGTTTCATTACTGGCGTGGTGTATTAACATGGGGATTATACAATGTCACTACAATAATGTAACTCTTGGTATATTTCATAGTTTTCCAGGAGCTTGGTATCTTGGCTTAAAATTGGAAACTTTGTAGAACAGTGTTAATGCCTAAGAGAAAGATCTCTTGAGTTTTGCTCAAGAAGTTAGAAATTGCTTGGGAAAAACAAAACCTATAAGTAAAATAATTTGATGGGGGAAGAGATGACGAAAAGCTGTCAATAGTTATATGCATTAAAGTAAGATTCTGAAAGCTTGATAATATTAGCATATTGTTCTGAACAAAATGCTATTTATTTTTAAAGCAGAAACTATTCCAAATGTGCTCAGACCTTTCCTCTTGTGTTATTAAGTATATTATTTTATGTGAATATGTATTGCTGGATAATGTAATTACTGCATTGTGACTCTATATCTACATACATGGGACCACATACAGTACATACATAACAGTTTCCTCTTTTGTAGGCATGTTGACTGGCTTGCAACCCTTTACAAACTACGGTGTAACCCTAACTGCCTGCACTTTGGCTGGCTGTACTGAGAGCTCACATGCATTGAACATCTCCACTCCACAAGAAGGTAAAGTAATTTCAAAGGTCTTGACTTCCACATTTCAGTCATGAATAATAAAATAGGAGAAGAGCTAAATGCTGCAAAGCCATTTGCTGGAAAACCCCAACCTAATTTGATGACAAAGTGCATTGCCAGAGCATAATTGCTCCATTTTTGGGGGGGTGCGAAAATGAATCAAACTCCATACCCTTTAATGACATGCATCTTTAATAGCTGTAATGCAGATTAATGGGCTTTTTAATTGCTGTTACATTGTTCATGCAAGAGCCTTGTCATTAATATGAAGCATCTGAAAGATTAATGAAAGCTTCCTCATTTTACTATGGCTCAGAAGTAAATCTAGAGACAGTCTGACTAAAAAGAATTGATTGTATGGCACAGTATGAAATTGAGAATCAAACGGTTGATTTCCATGGTCTCTTTTAACTGCTAAACACTAGCATAGGCAACAATTATTTTAGTATGATAGAACCTCCAAATGCCACTTGAGCCATGTATTAATCACTGCTCAGTTTTCTGTTGTTTTTCTTAACTCCTATGCATTTTTGTTATACTTGGAACTTAGAAGTTGCAAGCATAAATTAATGTTTCTTAAGCTTCCATGAAGATCCAGAGCAGCAAGAAAGAGAAAATATATTAGAGTTTTAACTTTAAAGACCAGCTCAATAACTACTGTGCATCAATTACTAGAGGAACCGGTCCCAAAAGATCTGAAGCACATGCAACTCTTATCTCGGTTAAACATAAGATTCAGGTCAAATTCATCTGTCAGTTAAATCAGTCTAAAGCTAGAGTAATCCACTTGAAATCAGCAGTTACTCCAGATTTACACCAATGTAACTGGCTTTTATGTGTAAAATGGCTTTTATGTGTAATTTGGCTTTTATGTTGTGTGTGCTGGTGAGAGCAGCACACTTGGTTGAGTGTTGGCTTATTCAGTCCCTGGTGAAAGCAGGGAGGGCAGGCAAGGGTTCTTGGTGAGAGGAAGTCCCTTTAGCTACCCAAACTGAAGGGCTACGTCTAGACTGGCCACAAATTCCGGAAAAGGGATGCAAATCAGGTAAGTCAGCATAGGGAAATCCGCAGGGGATTTAAATATCCCCCGCGGATTTAAATAAACATGTCTGCCGCTTTTTTTCCGGCTTGGGGAAAAGCCGGAAAAAAAGCATCTAGACTGGCGCGATCCTCCGGAATAAAGCCCTTTTCCAGAGGATCTCTTATTCCTACTTTCAAGGACTAGGTAGTTCGGACTAGGCTTCCTAGTCCGAACTACCGTTACTCCTCATTTCACGAGGAGTAACGGTAGTTCGGAATAGGAAGCCTAATCCTAGTTTGAACTAGGGTGGTAGTGTAGACATACCCTCACTGGCTGGGGTTGTGGTCCAACAAAGTGTCAAATTCGAGTGTCTGTACTTGACGTTGGGTGGCCGGGATAGGTTGGGTATGCTGCTTGTGTATCACTCACCTTGCTCTATGGCAGATGCTCTGCTCAAGCTGGCCAACGTGGTCTTGGACGTGGCATTGAGGACGTCAAGGCTTTTGGTCTTGGGGGACTTTAATATCCATGCCATGGCTGTTCTGTCTGGTCCGGACCAAGATTTTATGGCTACCATGACCACCCTAGGATTATCCCAAGAAATAACTGACCCAACACGTGTTGCAGGTCATATGCTTGATTTAGTTTTTTGGACTAAGGGTGATAGAGTTCTTGGGATAAGGATTGTGTCTACACTCCCTTTGTCATGGACTGATCACTACCTGGTCAAGTTTAGACTATCTGCTGACCTTCCCGTCCACAGAGGCGGAGGACCAATTAAGATGATCTGCCCTCGGAGGCTGATGGATCCGGAGGGTTTGCTGAGGTCCCTGAAGGATTGTTCAGTCATCATGGCAACTAGAACTAGGTTTTAGCTAAAAGGTCAGTTTTCAGAACAGTGACAGGTAAATAGTGCAGCATATTTATTAACGATGTGGAAAAAGGGGAAATAGTGAATTGACAAAATTTTCAAACTATGCAAAATTATTCAAGGTACAAGATGAACCTCTCTACTATGGGACCCTCCGGACCTGACTGGTTCTGAATGAGAGAATGGGAGGTCAATATTGTCTAGCACAGGCCTGGGCAAAATACGACCCGTGAGCTGCATCCAGCCCACAGAACCACTGGATCCGGCCCGCAGACGGAGTGGGGAGCCCCAGGCAGGCTCACCCCTTGCCCCTAAGGCAAGCCACTCAGAAACATGGCTGCCAGGAGGTTTCGCTTTAAAATCCATGAGCCTGGAGGGGAGGGAGGAAGAACATAAGAATGGCCATACTGGGTCAGACCAAAAGTCCATCTAGCCCAGTATCCTCTCTGCTGATAGTGGCCAATACCAGATGCCCCAGAGGGAGGGAACACATGTGATCCCTCCCCTGTCACCCACCTCTAGAGAAATAGAGGCTAGGGACACCATTCCTACCCATCCTGGCAAATCGCTATTGATGGGCCTAACCCCCATGAATCTATTTAGCTCTTTTTTGAACCCTGTTAAAGTTCTAGCCTTCACCACATCCTCTGGCAAGGAGTTCCACAGGTTGACTATGTGCTGAGTGAAGAAAAACTTCCTTTTGTTTGTTTTAAACCTGCTGCCTATTAATTTCATTTGGTCACCCCTAGTTCTTACATTGTGGGAATAAGTGAATAACTTTTCCTTATTCACTTTTTCCACACCAGATTTTATAGACCTCTATTATATCCCTGCTTAGTCTCCGCTTTTCTAAGCTGAAAAGTCTAAGTCTTTTTAACCTCTCTTTATATGGGACCCATTCCAAACCTCTAATCATTTTGTTGCCCTTTTTTGAACCTTTTCCAATGCCAAAATATCTTTTTTTGAGATGACACAACCACATCTATATGCAGCATTCAAGATGTGGGTGTGCCATGGTTTTATATAGAGGCAATAAGATATTCTCTGTCTTATGCTCTGTCCCTTTTTAAATGACTCCTGACATTCTATTTACTTTTTTGACTGCTACTGCACACTGAGTGGCTTTAGGAGCTGCTTCCACCCCAGCACAATCCCATTGGCTGGTTTTTGGCCAGATAGTGGCCAATGGGAGCTGCTTGTTTCAGTAATTGGTAGCCAAGAAGCAACACACCCACTCCAGTCCAAGGTTCGTAATTATTCTCAGAGCACATAGCTGCAGCCTGTTCAGGGATTGAAGGCTGTTTCAGGAAAGCGCTGAGCTGCTGACTAGTAAGACTCCTGGCCAAAGCCTGCCTCTGGCACCTCAGCCCCTTCCTCCCCAACCCTATGCCCCCCTATGACTGCTCTTTACTCCACATACCCAAATCTCTGCCCCCCCTTCACCCATACCCCTCCTAGATCTGGCAGCTCAGTCCACTGCCCCAGATTACAGTCCCCTCCTGCCCTAGCTCACAACCCAAATCCCTGCACCTCAGTCCCCTGCATCCCCTCCTGTAGCCCAATTCCCTGACCTCGGTCACAATCCAATCCCCTGCACCGCAGTCCAACTGCCTCCTTCACCCAAACTCCCTACCTTACCCCAAGCTGCCTTCTACACCCAATCCCCATCCCAGACCCCACACCTCCTCCATTAATATCATGGAAGAATGCAGCCCTTGACCTCTTTCCAAATTCTTGGAGTGGCCCCCCATCAAAAAATATTGCCCACCCCTGGTCTAGCAGCATTACCAACACTTTCAGTGCTTACTGTACTGTTAGAGGACATTTAGGCCGTGTCCAGACTCAGGGTTTTTTTCGGGAAAAGTAGCCTTTTCCCGAAAAAACTTCCCCTGCGTCCAGACTCAAGCCGCGTTCTTTCGAAATTATTTCGAAAGAACGCAGCTTTTCTTTCGATGGCGGTAAACCTCGTTTCACGAGGAAGAACGCCTTCTTTCGAAAGTTCCTCTTTCGAAAGAAGGCGTTCTTCAATGTAAAGAGGCTGTCTTCGAAAGAGAGCATCCAGACTCGCTGGGTGCTCTCTTTCAAAAAAGCGGATTTCTCTTTCGAAAGATCCGCCTGCAGTCTAGACGCGATCTTTTGAAAGAGGCTCTTTCGAAAGATGCTTTCGAAAGAGCCTCTTTCGAAAGAAGCCTGCAGTCTAGACATAGCCTTAGGGGTACATTAGAGCTAAATAACAGCACAGATTACTGAGAACTAGTACTGGTGGCAGTTAACAAACTTTATGGGATCATGGGAAACTTGGCCACACCCATTAAAAGTGGACATTCAGCTAACTTAAATTATTCTAGTTGACTGATGTTTCTGGACGAGAGAGTTCTGGATTAGAGATGTTCAACCTGTAGTAAGATCCAAAGCTGACTATGAGGAGTTACAAAGGGATCTCAAAAACACTTAGTGAATGCACAAATACAATAAAATTCAGTGCTCTAAATGAAAAGTAATACACGTTGGGAATCATAATCCCAACTATACATATAAAGTGATGGGATCTAAATTTGCTGTTGCCAGTCAAAACAAGAGATCTTGGAAGTCCTTGTGGATAGTTTTCTGTGTAGTAGCAGTCAAAAAAACTAACCAAATGCTAGGACTAATAAGGAAATAAATTGTAAGCCAGAAAATATTGTAAATCCATAGTACTTCCACACCTTAAATATTGCATGCAGTTCTGTTTACCCCGTCTCAAAAGGATATTTTAGAATTGGTAACAGTACAAGGAAGGACAACAAAAATGATTAAGGGGATGGAACAGGTTCTAGAGGAAGAGAGATTTAAAAGACTGTAAATTTTCATCTTGGAAAAAAATTATTATGAAAGGAAATTATGGAGATCTATAAAATCATGAATGGTGTAGAGAAAGTGAATAATGTAGTTTTATTTACCCCTTCACATAGCACAAGAACCAGGATTCACCCAATAAAATGAATAGGCAGCATGTTAAAAACAAACATAAGGAAACACTTCTTCTTTGCATAGTGACCCTATGGATGTGCTTGTGACCCTGAATGGCTGTTTAATGAACTTTGGTAGCAATGTCCATTAGGCCTGCATGTGCCCTGACACAAGGCTAACCAGAGCCAAACAAACCAAACTTTATTTTTCTCTGTTTTTTTGTTGGTGGATTATACACAGCTGCAAGGTATGCCTGGCTCACTAGCTTTCAGGATATGGTTTTGCTCAGTTCTCCCCACCAGAGAGTGAGATAAGTTCTTCCATCAATGTTAGAAAAGTTTTATGCCTGTCTGTCATTAAGAGGCTCCTTGGGTACAATTTGCCCAAATTTGCCCAAACACAGGTCTGACCTGCCATGGGCTCCATTCCACCACCCCAGCAGCTATATTGGGATTCCTAGGTGGCATATCACAGCCAAACTTCTCAGGCGTCCAGACTTATTTGTGAGCCCCTGAGACATTCCCCCTCATCCTGCACATTGGAACCCTCAGAAGAGATCATGGAGGCATTGTGGGATAGTGTTGAGGAAGAGGTTCCTTTGAGAACCAGCATCTCTTCTTCCTCCCCAGATGAGGCACTGTTCTTCCCTCTCCCATCTTTAGCCAATGATTTCCAGCTTTTCCAGGATTTGACAAAAAAGGGTTTAAGAAACACCACAGATACCCTTGGCTGAAGTCAAGGACACTTGTCACAAATTCCTTGACATCTCACCCTCTTTCTGAACCTCTGGGGTAGTCTTCTCCATCAATGAGGCTCTTGTGGAACTGTGAAACTAGATGGCAAACCCGAGCTCCGGTGATGTATCACTCAATAAATGCTGTTCTGTTAATTTTTTTAGACACACCTGACATTGGCCACTATCAGAAGACAGAATGTTGGGCTTTGCACCATTAATCTGACTCAATATTGTCATTCTTACATTCTAAAGCTGAAAATCTGACATCAGAATGTCCATTGACTTGGAGTTGTTCTGCATAAGGGTAGATTTTGCCCTTAATTTAGTTCTTTTAATTTTAATTTTCAAATAACTTTTTTCTGATTTTCACCTATTCCAGAACTATCTTGACAGAGGTTATTCTTCTGAGATTTTTAGCCTAATTTTGTAGAATCAAATAGTTCGTTCAGCTATTAACTGAAACCAAACCTAAGTTAGGCTGGCGATATTTTTTAAAGCTCTCAGGGTATGTCTACACTACCCCGCTAGTTCGAACTAGCGGGGTAATGTATGCATACCACACTTGCTAATGAAGCCCGGGATTTGAATTTCCCGGGCTTCATTAGCATAAGCGGGGAGCCGCCATTTTTAAATCCCTGCTGCTTCGAACCCCGTGCAGCGCGGCTACACGGGGCTCGAACTAGGTAGTTCGGACTAGGTTCCTATTCCGAACTACCGTTACTCCTCGTGAAACGAGGTGTACCGGTAGTTCGGAATAGGCACCCTAGTCCGAACTACCTAGTTCGAGCCCCGTGTAGCCGCGCTGCACGGGGTTCGAAGCAGCGGGGATTTAAAAATGGCGGCTCCCCGCTTATGCTAATGAAGCCCGGGAAATTCAAATCCCGGGCTTCATTAGCAAGTGCGGTATGCATACATTACCCCGCTAGTTCGAACTAGCGGGGTAGTGTAGACATACCCTCAGTGCTGTTCCAACTCTGCTCCCATTGTGGTCTGTATGGGTTTTAGTGTAAATTACAGAGGGATCAGAGTTCGGCATATGCTTAGAGTTTTTAAAACCTCACCCTAAACTTTTTAATGTTTCATCATCCCTCTATCACAGTCAGCTGGTCTGTAAATGGTGGGGAGAGTGAGATAGCTTCACCCTGAGAAAAAATATGCTTTTTCTCTTCTGTTGCTCTTATACATATAAATCAGCTAGTGATGTCCCATGGAGAGTCATCACACTGATAAGTATGAGGGAAATTCCAGTTGCCTGTGTGCTAAATGAGAGAAAATTTTACCAAAATAATCAGGTCTGCTAGGTTTATCTGGAAAACTATTTCTACCTTCAACTCGGGCATTATTTTTATGTGAATTCTTTGATATCTACAAAGAGCACCAATTCAGTTCTAAATCCTTAAATACAAATGTAGTCTTCTAGGATATTGTAAATACACAAACTGATATTTTAGTGAATTGATAACTTAATACTCTGGTGGCATTATGAATCAAAATTACATTATTTGTGGGTTCCCCTGGAAGAAAATTATTAACGGAGCCATATATTTGCTTTATTGTGTATTACAATTTTCCTTAGCACTATTTTTCTTATTTGCTCAGCCTAGTTATATGTACTAGCCAATACAGGAATTTTTATTTAAATCAGAAAAAAATGCTCATTTTTGTGATTTAGAAACACCCCCTCCCCGCTCCTTTCTTTTATGGGGGAGCACTTACATAAGAATAGAGGTTTTTTTCTCCACAGAGAAATTAGAAAAGGTCATGGGAAACCTGTGTTTTATCTCTGTGAAGGACCAGTCACAAAGTCAATGTGTAGAGTTTCAATTTCTAGGTGTCTGGTTGGTTGGATTCTCATAGCAAAAATAATCTGATGCTAGTTTTCCAGCTATCCTTCTTTCCCTATTGAAACATAGATTACTTTGTATTGTTTGCATACTGCCAGCCAATCCTGGTTATTATTTTAAATTGCCAACATAGAGCTTTCAAATTGCCAGATATTCCTGCCAGAGTAGGGCTTCAGTTCTGCCAACCTTATGATAGCCAAAGGGATTGCTGTGAAGCTAAGGTTTAACTTAGCGTAAGGGAGGTACAACTGGGCCTTTGAGAGTGTGCCTGTTCAGGCTATGGCAATGAGCCTCCAAGCTCAGGAAGAGAGTAGGCTAGCATTCTACAAATAACTGGATGGATAGTTCTTGGAAGATAAAGCTTGGGCTGGAACTCAGACCCTGAAGCCAAAATGGGGGGAAATGGGCTGAACTCCAGCTCAAGCCACAACCTGTGGCTTCAATGAACTAACTACACAGCTATTTTTTAGACTGCTGGCAAAAGTCCTGGAAACCCAAATCTGTCAACCTGGGTGAGGAAGCTTGCTACCGTGAATTGTGTAGACATAGCCTAAGCTAGGGCTACTCAACTTTGGAATCCCCAGGGGTCACAATGATTCTCACAGCACATGCTGAGAGCCGCAACTTAAGTGTGGTTGCATGTACATGCAAATATATGCAAATAGATTATTTCACACAATGCCCCAGTGCTCCCGGCATCTCTTCCCTGGGGGATAGAAATGCTAACACCCTGTACCTGTCTGTTCCAGGCAGCCCGTCCACTTGCATCTTTCAATGCTCATCCTGCCTGAAAGATGCCTCACTGTTGTGGAGCGTGTCCCTAGCGGAGGCCATGTTCAAAGGGTCCCACCCTCAGGCCGCATGTCGAGCCCCGCAATCGTGGGTCACAAACAAACGGGCTGCGGGCTGCATGCGGCCCATAGGCTGCGTGTTGAGTAGCCCTGACCTAAACTACCAAAATGATTAGGGGACTGGAGCGCATGACCTATGAGGAGAGACTGAAGGATTTGGGCTTGTTTAGTCTGCGGAAGAAAAGAGTGAGGGGGGATTTGAAGCAGCTTTCAACTTCCTGAAGGGAGGTTCCAACGAGGATGGAGAGAGGCTGTTCTCAGTAGTGACGGATGGCAGAACAAGGAGCAATGGTCTCAAGTTACAGGGGAGGAGGTCCAGGTTGGATATTAAGAGAAACTATTTCACTAGGAGGGTGATGAAGCACTGGAATGGGTTACCTAGGGAGGTGGTAGATTCTCCATCCTTAGAGATTTTTAAGCCTTGGCTTGACAAAGCCCTGGCTAGGATGATTTAGTTGGGATTGGTCCTGCTTTGGGCAGGGGGCTGGACTTGATGACATCCTGAGGTTTCTTCCAGCTCTATGATTCTATGATAAGCCATTGCCAATGTCAAGTTTATTACACATACACACACACAATGTTAAAATATTGTTATTACTGTTGCACAGTCAAGTGTTCAAATGTTAGGATGTGCCAGAATAAAAGTTATGTGTGCATAATAATATAATAACTACATCTGTGACTAAAAAATATCTATTGTGGCTCAGGATATGAAGTCAAGAAGAGAGGAATTAAAGGTCCTGGTCATATGGTTAATTTTAATGAAAAATGTCACAAATATCTCAACAAATATCTTCAGTTTAAATGTTCCCACTTGAGAGTGCTTAAAGTTAGGCACATAAAAGCCTATTTAGGCATTTAAATAGTGGCCTAATTTTCAAAAGTGTAAAATGTTTTAGCCTCTTTTTGAAATTTATGCTGAGTATCTGTGAGAATAAGAAAAATTTAGATTTAGGTGTTTAGCTTTAGACATTCAATTTTAAGTGTTTTGGTCTCGAGTAACTCGTTTCTAACATCTTTGTTAAGATCGGTGAATATCCTTTAAAACGAAAAGCTGCTTGAACTGGCACCCATTTTTCCACCTGTAAATAATTGTTAGGTCCCGTCTTTCTTCCTTCCCATAAACTGGCTTGCTGACCAATTATATAAAAGATTCATTGCTCTAAACAATGTCTGGGGAATTTCTTAAAACTCTCTAGAGAAGTGGTGATGTACACACACAAGTGATTTTCGCTAAAAGAAAAAGTAAAAACCAGAGAATAAATCACTCAGTAGACCTAAACACTCATTTCTGGTAAACATGCCCGGTTCTCCTCCTGGCAAGTGCTGAAGAACACCCTCTTTTAGTAGCACAGTTTCAAAAAAGTAGTTGATGTCTTGTATCCATAAGAGCCCCTCGTGAATATATAATGTTAACTGAGCATACTTCTAATAGCAATCAATCACTAAAAGCTACATACCCTAGAATACCACTATGTTATGTTGTTTTCAAGTCTGTAAACTTGATTTATAATTGTGAAGGTTGGAGGATTTTTTATCTATAGACACTGATAATTCAGTGAGTGGATGTGTATCTGTGTATCCCAAAATATTACAATATACCAGAGTTTGTGCATCTGTCTGTCTGTGATTCCATTTGTTCAAGAACTCTTCCTAAATAGTAAGAATTAGGACCATCAAATTTGGTAGAAAGCTTACACTTCTCCTAACTTAAAGCAAGGTCAGTGTGCACGGACAATGGGATGTGTGTGTGTAATATTATTGTTTCTCATCACATGGAAAGGGAGAACAGTGATAGCAGGGACAGTTATAGTTCAGAATGACCACAAGGGGCAGCAAGCAAGCATTCCCCTGACAGCCCCAGAGAACTGTGAAATAGCTGCGAGCTGGACAGCACAGCCTCTTACTACCCCTGCCTGCCCTGGAGAGCAGCCACCAGACAGGCAGATCAGCCCACTGTCACTCTGGTCCCGCCCCAGGGAGCAGCTACCAGTCATCCCCACCCACCATGATTTTCCCCCATACCTCCCAACCCTCTGATCCCTACCCGTGCCCTGAATTCTGCACCCCCACTGCCTCCTCTGAGTACATTACCCTCTCCTGAGACTTCCTGCACCTATGTGACCACTGCCCTGAGATTTCTACCCTCTCCCCCCATGTCCCCACCTCCTAATGTCCTGCCTTGCGAGACCCAAGAGACACCAGATAAATCTTCTTGTAGTTACAGATAAATAATATTTTATGTGTTTGTTTGTTTCCCCAGCCCCTGAAGATGTACAACCACCTACAGCTATATCCTTCCCCACTTTCTTAGTACTGAGTTGGAGTCCTCCAAAGAGACCAAATGGTATTATAACAGAGTATACATTATACATGGATGCTGTATCCATCTACACTGCAAATGGAACCACATATATTGTCAAAGGTGAGTTGTATAGAGGTGACTCCTAAGATGGATATATTGAGCTAACTGTACATCTTACCCTTCGTGGTCCCATTAAGTGTACCCTCCTCTTAGTTCTCATGCCTGTAGCTGTCACCTATGTTGGGATGGAAACCTTGGGTTCTTGGGCTCTCTGAATGCATTATACACTGCCATCCCCAGGTCCTAACCGTGATTGCCTCAACAGGCCTGATGTGTCTTCAGGACGTGCTATTCTGTTCCTTTTGGGAAAAATGACACCAGGGACCAGACACCTTTCTTATAGCAAAGTATTTATTAGAACAAAAGAATTTAAGAGAAAAAAACAGATCTTATAATAGTAAAGCTTATTAGATACATGTCTAGTTTATAAGCTACCTAACTATCTTCCACATGATATCTTCCTATAGAGTCCTCCAGAGAGTCTCTCTCTGTCCAGGTGACCATCTCTTCCCTTAACTCATAAACCAGTACACTCACTCCCTACCTCAGGGATAGAGATGCAGCCGTTTTAGTCTGGTCTAGCTGAAACAAAAGACAGAACTATGTAGCACTTGAAATACTAACAAGACTACCAAAAAAATGAACGCATGTGAAATTGACAAATCAAATTTTAGAACAGAGTGGGGGTGAGGTGGGAAGGTTAGTGTCTGTGAGGTAATGACGTTAGGGGTGGTAATTGGGGAAGCTATCTTTGTAATGAGTGAGATAATTAGAGTCTTTGTTGAAACTCATACATAAAGTGTCAAATTTAAGCATGAATGACAATTCTGGAGCTTCTCATTGAAGTCTGGACTCACATCTGCTCTAATACCACTGACAGAGACCAGAAACTTCAGGTTCTCTACCAAGCATTTTTACACCTCAATTACCCACCCGGAGAAATAAAAAAACAAATTGAAAGAGCCAGACGAATACCCAGAAACCATCTACTTCAAGACAGACCCAGGAAAACCAACAATAGAACACCACTTGTCATCACCTATAGCCCCTAACTTAAACCCGTCCAACACATTATCAATAAACTACAACCTATACTGAAACAGGATACTACACTCTGAGAGGCTATGGGAGACAGACCCATAGTCTCCTATAGAAAACCACCTAACCTCAGGATGATTCTTACGGACAACCACAGGACATACCACACTAATACCAACCCTGGAACTTTCCCTTGTAACAAACCCCGGTGCCAGCTTTATCTACTATTTACTCTGCTGACACCATTATTGGACCTAACCATGCCAGTTACAAGATCAAGAACACATATTCCTGTTCATCCAGAAATATAATTTATGCCATCATGTGCCTAAAGTGTCTGTCTGCTATGTACATTGGACAAACTTCTCAGACACTTAGCCAAAGAATCGATGCACACAAAACAGACATAAGACTCTCTCACAGAGAGAAAGCTGTTGCTTGCCATTTCAGCCAGACTGACCATTCCCTCAACTACCTTAAAACATGCATATTGCTTCAAAGAGACTTTAACTCCAGACTTCAATGAGAAGCTTCAGCGTTGTCATTCATGCTTAAATTCATTCATGCTTAAATTCGACACTTTATGTATGGGTTTAAACAAAGACTCTAATTATCTCACCCATTACAAAGATAGCTTCCCCAATTATCACCCATAATGTCATTACCTCACAGAAACTTCCCCTATTATCACCCCTATGTCATTACCTCACAGACACTAATCTTCCCCCCTTACCCCCACTCTGCTCTAAAATTTGATTTGTCAATTTCACGTTCGTTCATTTTTTTGATAGTATCACTTTGGTATAGATGGTTGTGCTGATTTTCTTCCACATATTGATCTGAGGAAGTGGGTCTGGCCCATGAAAGCTCATCACCTAATAAACCATCTTGTTAGTCTTTCAAGTGCTACATAGTTCTGTCTTTTGTTCCTACCTCAGGGAGTCTTTAAATCTTGCCCAGTCTTTTCATCACCCCCCTTTTACAAAAATCAAGTCAGGTTTTAATTGTTTATCATCCTTTGATTAAGTAACTTTCAGCTTAGGCAAAACAAGGCTTGAAACTTGTTGGAGATAGGCAGTATCCACAAAGATAGTAGTTTTCTATTTTATTCGTCAAGTGCGTGCTTGGATGGCTTAATCTATGTTGCCTGCCTTCATAGCCCCACTGAATCTGAGCATATAATAAACATTTCACTATCTCTGATACAACTTGTATAGTCTCAATATCTAAGTTATGTATCAGGATTCTTAAATTATTACGTAGCAGCTCCAAGATCTCTTTGGGCTATTTCTATTGATGTAGAGCCATCTGAAATCTTACTTTCACTTCAATTGTTTCTCTCATCAAGATTCCATAAATTAACCATTTGCACTGTGATTATCATACACTAAAAATCATGAATTATGTGTAGCCTTGTGAAACAAAAGGAAAATCTAGTCTAGTCTCAGCATTGTACATGTTTGTGGATAGATGTAAAACAAAAAATGTTTTTCAAATAGAAATTTACCCAGGGTATGGGGATGGGGTGGGGGAGTCAGGGTCTTTGGTTATTTTTAATATAAAACCTTAACGCTCAAAGGCACTTCTGCATTTTGAGTTAGTGCAAAACATTTTTAAAAATGCATAGTTCAATTTTTTTTGCATTGCACAGGCCATAAGCTACTCGTGTGGTGGGTCAGTTGTGACACTGAAAAATGAATCCAGTTAGAGAACCTCCTGAAGGCTGTTGATGTTTGCTATAATAAATAGTGCACACTTTAAGTCAAACTTTTTCATTCTGTATTCAAAGGTAATGGATTTTTGTAACCATAGTAACCTTGTTGTATTTCTGGATAAATACATGAGATATATACATTCTGGTTTTATTTTTGAATATAAACTACCACATTATGTATTACTAATAATATGAAAAATAGGATATAGGTTAGCATAATGACAGCTTAAACCAGTATGCATTTTTCTTCTGCAAAAAATAAATATTTATCAGAGGTATAGGTTCAATTAGTTTAACACCTTTTCCCTCCTCACCCCCCCCCCCCCCCCCATTTTCTGGTATTCTTGAAGTGCCATTTATCTTTTTTTTTTCAAGATCTCCATTAATCTCTTATTGATGTCCCATAACATTATTTTTACAAATTTGAAAGCAGAAATACATGTGTTTCCAGTCTTCTTATTAAAAGCAATATTGAAAGATCTGTGCTAATGTTAAGGTTGTGCTCTGCCCCATAGCATATGTTTGCAAAATGGGCATGAATTGGAGAGGGGGAAAAATATTTCTGGGATATGTTCACCATGCTAGTGGGGTTTTTTAAAGTAGGCTACATCCTGACTGATTATTACTATCCAAGCTGTAATGAAGGGTTACTTATTGAAACTGCAACCAATATAACTTTTAAAAGTTTCCTCGCAGCAATTAAGGGTAAGCTACTCTCAAAAGGTTCAGGATTTGGCTCATCATCCAGAATGCTGGATGCTTATATGAGGCTTTTCAAGCCAGACCTGATTCTGTAAAACTCGACTAAAGAACAGACTTTTAATTACATTTTTAGTACTCATTTTTGTGGTTATATCTGGAAATAACCAACTTTCTCACTGTAATGTGGCATTTTTGTTTCTGCTCCTGAGAACATTTATATGAACATTTCAGTACCTTAAGGTAAGTTTGGTTTCCCTTTGTTTTTTGAGCCTATCATAGCTGCAATGAGTTAAGCCCATTTTGGTAATAGTGGATTCTCCATCTCTTGGGATGTAGGAAGTTTCCCTGTAGATCTATCATCATATTTTCTGCAGTAATCAAAAAAAAAAAAAAAAAAAGGGAAACCAAACTTACCTTAAGGTACTGAAATGTTCACATAAATGTTCTTGAGGTATGCTATGAAATAATCATGAATTCATGAAGTTCATGATTCTAAGGAATGGTAGAAGGGAGAAGAGCAAAATAGAAACAATAGATTTCAGGAAGGCAGATTGTAGAAAACTGAGAGAACTGGTAGGTACGGTCCCATGGGAAGCAAGATTAAGAGGAAAATCAACTGAAGAGAGGTGGCAATTTTTCAAATGGACATTATTGAGGGCCCAAAAGCAAACTATACCACTGCATAAGAAAGATAGAAAGTATTGTAAGAGACCACCTTGACTTAACCAGGAGATCTTACATGATCTAAAAATCAGAAAGGAGTCATTTAAAAAGTGGAAACTAGGTCAAATTACAAAGTATGAATATAAGCAAACAATGCAAATATTCAGGGGCAAGATTAGAAAGGCAAAGGCACAAAATGAGCTCAGTCTAGCTAGAGACATAAAGGGTAACAAAAAGACGTTCCACAAATATATTAGAAGCAAGAAGAAGACCAAAGAAGAAGACCAAGGACAGGGTAGGCCCATTGCTCAGTGAAGAGGGAGAAACAATAACAGGAAACTTGGAAATGGCAGAGGTGTTTAATGACTTCTTTGTTTTGGTTTTTGTTAAGATTGATGGTGATGGGATGACTAACCTGCTGAATGCTAGTGGAAATGGGGTAGATTTAGAAGTTAAAATAAAAAAGAACAAGTTTAAAATTATTTGGAAAAGTTAGATGTCTTCAAGTCACCAGGACCTGACGAAATGCATCCTAGAATACTCAAAGAGCTGATAGAAGAGGTATCTGAGCCTTTAGCTATCACCTTTGAAACGTAATGGAAGTGAGCAGAGATACCAGAAGACTGGAAGGATTCGTCTAGACTGCAAGCTTCTTTCTAAAAAGAGCATCCACACCTCAAAACTGGATTGAAAAAGTGATCTGCTTTTTTGAAAGAGAGCATCCAGACTGCATGGATGCTCTCTCAAAAGAAAACCCTGATTGCTATTCACAGAATGGCCACCAGGGCATCTGTGCTTTTTTCGATTGCCTCTTCTTTTGAAAAATATCCCTGTTCTGCATCCATACACACCTTTTTTTGAAAGACCTCTTTTGAAAAAGGCAATCTTTATTGTAATTTAGGGTGTGTCTAGACTACAGGATTTTGTCAACAAAAGTGGACTTTTGTTGACAAAACTGTACCTGCGTCTACACTACCGCCGAGTTCTGTCAACAGGAAGTCAACAGAACGTGGCAGTTTTGTCGACGGCAGTAAATCTCATTCTACAAGGAATAAAGACTTTTTCAACGGAGTTATGTTGAAAAAAGGTGCTATTGCATCCATACTGTGCTTTTTCAAATGAGAGCGTCTAGACTCTTTGTCAAAAAAGTGGCTTGCTTTGTAACAGAACTGGATGTAGTCTAGACACTCTTTTTCGACAGAGGCTTTGTCAACATTATCTGTCGACAAAGCCTCTATTGACAAAAGCCTGTAGTCTAGATGTACCCTTAAGGTTTGCCAATATAAAAAAAAACCCCTGCATTCTTTTGATTTAATTTTGAAAGAACGCGATTGCAGTGTGGATGTAGGTGAAGTTTTTTCGAAAAAACAGGGTAGTCTAGACATACCCCGAAAAGGGCAAATATAGTGCCCAAAGGGAAATAAGAACAACCCACGAAACTACAGACCAGTCAGCTTAACTTCTGTGCCAAGGAAGATAACCGATCAAGTAATTAAGGAATTCATCTGTAAACATCTGGAAGATAATAAGGTGATAGGTAACAGCCAGCATGGAACAAATCACGTCAAACCAATCTGATAGCTTTCCTTGATAGGATAACAAGGCTTGTGGATAAGGGAGAAGCAGTGGATACCTAGACTTTAGTAAAGCATTTGACACAGTCTCACATGATCTTCTTATCAATAAACAAAGGGAAATACAAAATAGATGGGGCTACTATAAAGTGGGTGCATAACTGGCTGGATAACTTCTCTTCTCTGATCCCACCTCGGAATACCAAAAGAAACTACACTGTCTCCCTAAAAGCCTCCCTACAGCCACTCGGCAACAAATCCACACAGAAACACCTTCTGACCCCTGACCAGGATTGTTCTATCTGCTTCCCAAGATCCATAAACCTGGACACCCCGGACGTCCCATCATCTCTGGTATTGGCATGCTCACTACTTGTCTATCCAGCTATATAGACTCTCTTCTCAAACCCTTCGCAACCAACACCCCCAGCTATCTCTGAGACACTACTGACTTCCTAAGGAAACTACAAAACATCGATAACCTCCCCAATAACACCATCCTTGCCACCATGGATGTAGAAGGTCTATACACCAACATCCCACATGAAGACGGATTACAAGCAATTAGAAACACTATCCCAGAGGACACCACTGCCAACCTGATAGCAGACCTATGTAACTTTGTTCTCACCCACAATTATTTCCAGTTTGAGAACAACTTATACCTCCAGATCAGCGGCACAGCCATGGGTACACACATGGCCCCACAGTATGCTAACATCTTTCTGGCTGACCTAGAACAACGTTTCCTCAACTCCCGTCCCCTCTTACCACTTCTCTACTTATGCTACATCGATGACATCTTTATGATCTGGACGCAGGGCCAAGAAACACTGGAGACATTCCACAGAGATTTCAACAACCTACACCCCACCATCAACCTCAGCCTGTACCATTCTGCATGAGAGATCCATTTCCTGGACACCACAGTACAAATCAACAATGGAAAATTAGACACCACTCTCTACAGAAAACCCACTGACTCATACAGTTACCTACATGCTTCCAGCTCCCATCCAGAACACACCATACGATCCATCATCTATAGCCAAGCCCTTCGATACAACCGCATCTGCTCTAATCCCACTGACAGAGACCAGAAACTTCAGGATCTCTACCAAGTATTTATAAACGTCAACTATCCACCTGGAGAAATAAAAAAGCAAATTGAAAGAGCCAGACGTATACCTAGAAACCATCTACTTCAAGACAGACCCAAGAAAACCAACAATAGAACACCACTTGTCATCACCTACAACCCCCAACTTAAACCTGTCCAACAAATTATCAATAAACTACAGCCTATACTAGAACAGGATACCATACTCCAAGAGGCTCTGGGAGACAGACCCATAGTCTCCTATAGACAACCACCTAACCTCAAGATGATTCTTACCAACAACCACAGGACATACCACACTAATACCAACCCTGGTACCTTCCCTTGCAACAAACCCCGTTGCCAGCTTTGTCCAAATATTCACGCTGCTGATACCATTATTGGACCTAACCAAGTGAGTGATAAGGTCACGAACACATATTTTTGCGCATCCAGAAATATAATTTATGCTATGTGCTGAAAGTGTCCATCTGCTATGTACATTGGACAAACGTCTCAGACACTTCGCCAAAGGATCAATGCCCATAAAACAGATATTAGACAGGATCACAAAGAAAAAACAGTTTCTTGCCATTTCAACCAGAAAGGATATTGTCTCAACGAATTACTCACCTGCATCCTGCTTCAAAGACCTTTCAAATCTGCACTTGAAAGGGAATCCTCTGAACTATCATTCATGCTAAAATTCGATGCTTTACGCCTCGGTCTCAACAAACAATCTAGTTATCTTACCCACTGCAAAGATAGCTTCCCCAATTATCACCTCTAATATCATTAGCTCACAGACATCTACCTCCCCCCCCCCCCCCGCATTCCCCTTCGGTTCTGAAATTTGATTTGTCCTTTTCATATGTATTCATTTTTTTAAATTGTATCCTTTGGTTACATTTCGGCTACATTTCTATCACTATTCTCAGAGAGTAGTTATTAACGGTTCACAATCATGCTGAAAGGGCATAACAAGTGAGGTTCCACAGGGGTCTGTTTTGGGACCGGTTCTGTTCAATATCTTCTTCAACGATTTAGATGATGGCATAGAGAGTACAATTACTAAGTTTGCAGATGATACCAAGCTGGGAGTGGTTGCAAGTGCTTTGGAGGATAGGGTCATAATTCAAAATGATCTGGACAAACTAGAGAAATGGTCTGAGGTAAATAGGGTGAAGTTTAATAAGGACAAATTCAAAGTACTCCACTTAGGAAGGATCAGTTTCACACATACAGAAAGGGGAGCAATTGTCTAGCAAGGAGTACTGCTGAAAGAGATCTAGGGGTCATAATGGATCACAAGCTAAATATGAGCCAACAGTGTGACACTGTTGCAAAAAAAGCAAACATGATTCTGGGATGCATTAACATCTAGTGTTGTGAGCAAGACACAAGAAGTCATTCTTCCACTCTATTCTGCACTGATTGGGCCTCAGCTGAAGTATTGTGTCCAGTTCTGGGCACCACATTTCAAGAAAGATGTGGAGAAATTGGAGAAGGTCCAGAGAAGAACAACAAAAATGATTAAAGGCCTAGAAAACATGAGGTATGAGGGAACACTGAAAGAATTGGGCTTCTTTAGTTTAGAAAAGAGAAGACTAAGGGGGACATGATAGCAGTTTTCAATTATCTGAAAGGATGTTTACAAGGAGGAGAGAGAAAAATTGTTCTCCTTGGCCTCTGATGATAGGACAAGAAGCAATGGGCTTACATTGCAGCAAGGGAGGTTTAGGGAAAAAAATTCCTACCTGTCAGGGTGGTTAAACACTGGAATAAATTACCTAGGGAGGTTGTGGAATCTTTATCACTGGAGATATTTAAGAGCACTTTAGATAGACATCTATCAGGGATGATATAGACAGAGCAAAATCCTGCCATGAGGGCAAGGGTCTGGACTTGATGATCTCTTGAGGTCCCTTCCAAGTTCCAATGTTCTATGATTCTATGATTCTATAAATGGGAAGGCACCCATGGTAAGAAATCTGATCTGAGTTAAAAGGTTGGGTTTTGGGTCATCAGAAATCAAAGCCATTCTGTCTCAGGACTATTCAGATTTCTATCCCAGATTTATTCATGGTTCTAATTTTAATGCAAAGAAATGTCATTGTTGCTAGAGCTGAAGAATGTTTCCTTACAGAGCCCATAGTCAGCTCCATTGTAGGTTGGAGGAGTCATTACAAAGTGATAAAAGGGAATCTTTCTTCTCCCCTGCCTATATCTGTACAGTGATAAAAATTAAAGGCTTAAAAGTCAAATTCTAGGGCTCTTCAGTGTTGTGTGTTTCTCCTGTCTGCCTATTTTGTTTATTTTTGTTGTTTTGTTTTTCCCTTTGGGTGTGACGTTTAGTGCTGTTGGCTTCTCTTTTTTTCAAAAGCCTATAATTAAACCACATTGGGCAGATGTTTCTAAGAACAGCAATGCACTTCTCTGACACCAAATGAACATCCCTTGCCAAAGCATAGAGTCTCTAGAACTTCTTAATGAAATATCTGTAAATTTTTTTCTCACATTAGCAAAACAATGTAGTTTTCTTTAATATTAGTCTCATAAATAGTTGATCTGTTTTTTTAAAAAATCAGCTCAAGGCAGGTTCTCAGCATGAATAGTTTCAGACCAAGTGGTTAAAGTTTGGCAAAGTTGTATACAACCTGAAAACTTTGTCTTATGATGAAAAGTGTCAAACAATGTTAATTCTAGTCATTGTTGTCAGTACTGCTTATAATGGGCAAAGAAATATTAATGTAACACAATCTTTTCTGAGGAGATTGCTAGTGATGGCTGATTGTCAAATCTGAACAAAATGTATCCCTCCCATGTCATCTGAGAGCTAGCTACCTCTATGAGAAAAGTTTCTGACAAAAGCTTGTAGTGAAAATAGACTTAATTTCAGTAGTGATTGAAACACAGTTGATTGTTTAACCTGGTGAGGCTAAGAAAAGCATTACTTGTAGATATCTGACACACAAAATGTGTATGTTTCTGTCCCTGTAGAGTGTAATCTCCAACATTGGCACTCAGCACACTGAGAATGCACAAGTCTGCATTTTCTTCAGTACTGCATACTTGACACTGCTAACAAATTGGGCTCATTTAATTGTTGCATATAATGATGACTCTGATAGTGAATATTTTTAAAAATATTCTTATTCATACACATCTGATTGACACTGTTGCTTTCTCTGTCACGCAGTAAGAAAGAATAGTGATTGCAGCATTTCAGGAAAGAGATACCCCCCCCAACAAGTCACAGGGACAGATCTTCAACTTGCTTAATAGAGCTGCACCAGTTTACAACAGCTATGGATCTGGCTTCATATTCACTCACATTTCTACAGATACATTATCAATCTTTTCTGGTGTTTGTGCTATGCCATTTTTTTATCATTTCGTTCTTCTGGAGAATAAAACCGAGAGCAATCCTTAGAAGAAGATAGCCTGTACGAATAGGCAATGCTTTGTCTGGCTCAAGTTGTTCTTGGACTTGAATGCTGAAAAGCAGATTTTGTTCAGAGTTGAGAAGAGAATGATGAGACTTGTTACATTTAATGATTAATAACTGGGATGTGGTGGGAGTAGCAGGAGTTCAACATTTCTAAATATCAGGCCTGCTGTGCCTAATGTTCAGAAACTGATGCACCCAAAATTAATCAACATTTATTAGATTTTTTTCTTGAAATTAAGGATAAACAGTCTTTAATATATGCTATTGCACTAATGCAATACTTCTTCAAAAACACTTTGCAACACTTTCCTTTGTGCTTTCCACAACTATTACATTCTAAAGATAACTTAATAAAATATCTGATTTTCTGTTTATCGTTAGGAATCCATCACTGTGGTCAACACTCTTACTGTACAATTAAACATGAATCCAGAAAATACTTGAACTGCAGAATTTGATTGCCAGTCTGGGAAAAAGGTCTGTTAGACCATATGATTGTTGTTGTTATGGTTATTATTCTAATTAAATTTTAATAATATAGTAGCACCCCAGTTAGGATTGAAGCCCCATTGTGTTGGGTGCTGTAGAAATATAGAAGAAAAAACCTTTGCCCTGAAAGTTAACAGTTAAAAAATACTGCAGTATTTATATGGGAGTCAGTGAGGTATTTACTATCTTCAGAGATATAATATAATACCTGCAGGAACCAAGTTTTCTGTTCTACTAAGTCCTAGAGTAACCTACTTCAAAGAATGATTCAACACCAATAAAACAATGGCACCAAGCCCAGCCAATGAGAGATGTGAGGGGGCAGAGACTGCGTGCAGTCGCTGTTGCCTCCATACTCACAAGAGAGACTTATGTAGAAAACCATTTGCCCCAGCAAGCAGCTGTTTTGTGCAGCATGTGGGGACATGGCAGGCAGGCAGCCAGTCTGTGTGCCCTGCTGAGCCACAGGACTGGAGAATAAGTCATGGCAGGCCCAATTTAGCCCACGGGACTTATTATGTCCACCCCACCCCTACTCTAATGTGTTCTGAAAGCATTGACATCTGCTTTATTAGGGTGAATAATAGAATATTTACCTCGACCTGAGGTCTTACTCTACTAAGCTACAGTTGTATAGTCATCATTCCTGCAAGACTGAATAACATATCCAAATCATAAGGCAGTACAGCAAGTAACATACTTCCCAAAAATGTACCAAGAACATTACTCCTACTGAAGGTTTCATAGGGTAAATCTACATAGCAACATTATTTCAAAATAATGTTGAAATACTATCAAGCTGGAGGACTTCTTACTCCAACTCCTGTACCCTCATTGTACAAAGAGTAAGGGTGTGTCTACACTACGCTTTATTTTGAGATATCTTATTTCAAAATAGTTATTTCAAAATAGTTTATTTCAAAATAATGCGTCTAGACACAAAATGCATTTCAAAATAGCATTTTGCTATTTCGAAATAGCGCATCCACACTGATAGGATGCTGAATTGCATTTAAGGCTGGCCGGAACTGGTTCTAACAGGGCATCAGGTCAGGAGTTACCATGTGTGGCTCCTGCCTGATGCTATCTGAGGCCTGTGCTTAAAGGGACCCTCCTCCCCCGGACACCGGTTCTAAGGTTTCCCTGTTTGCTTGCCTACCTTGCTGAGGAACAGCAAAGCATTTTTTCTGTGTGCGCTCTGGTTGCCCTCACTCAGGACACCACAGCACTCTGCAGCAAGGAGCCAGAGCCGCCCCTGGGCACTCTGGTGCTTCTCCTGGACATGTTGCTGCAAACCTGCCAGCATGTTCTGCAGGCAGGAACAGTCTTCCTGGTGTGCTCCACTGAGAGCTTGTGCCTCATTCCTCCCTCACATCCTTACAGTTACCCCTTCCTAACTCCCTTCCTGCTGTACAATAAAAGACGTGTTCATTACAACAAAGGCTCTTTATTGAACAAAACTGGGGTGGGGGAGAATGAAACTGAAGTGAGACTGGGGAAAGAAGGTGGGAGAGGGGAGGAGGGAGGGTGGAAGAAGCAAGGGGAGGAAGGGGGAGGAGAAGCTCAGGGTTGGGGGTTTTGCCAGCCCAACTGTCTCCCAGCACCACGGGTGCGGGGGCCTCAGCATTTCTGGGGGTGTTGGGAGGGTGGAGAGGAAGAAGCAAGACAGGGAGAAGGAGTGGCAGGTGGAGCAGTAGCTGGGGAAGGCAGCAGGGGCTGGAGCACTAGGAGGCTGCAAGCTCTGCCCCAGGGTCGATTACCACCGGGGGGGCACAGACCATCCTGCCCCCCCAGGATGCAGTCCATGGCATCAAAATAGGGGCAGGAGTCTGGGTCTGCCCCTGGTTGGGAGCTGCTCCCTGTGGCCCTGGCACATGCCCGCCGCAGCTCCTTTGTTTTCATGCGAACCTGCTCCTGGATTCACATGTGGCCTTTGATGGCCAGGCTGGCAGCCATCCGACTGTAGACTGTTGTGTTCCTCTGTTTAGTGCGGAGATCATGGACACTGGAGGCATCCCCCCAAGCCTGAATTAGGTCCCTGATCTCCGCACTGGATCAGGCAGGCACCCGCCTTTTCTGGCCCCTGGCAGGCTTCTGGGAACTGGCAGACTGGTCCTGGGGAGTGGTGGAGGGCTGGCTGGCACTGGCTGCCTGGCTCATGCTCACTGGGTCAGGTGCAGTGACTGCTAGCTCTGGGCTGGCAGGCTCGGAGCTGACACAGGCACTGTGGCCAGAGTCTGCCCCTTTAAGGGCTCTGGGGAGGGGAAGAATGAGAGGAGTTTTGTAGTGGTGCCCAGAGTGGCCACCGGGACACCCTGGGAAGGGCTGGAGGCCCCCTATTTTGAAATAATCATTTACATAGCGCTTATTTCGAAATAGCAATTTCAAAACTGGCGCTATTCCTCATGGAATGAGGTTTACCAATTTTGAAATAAGCCCTCCATTAAACATAGCTGTTTGGCTGTGTAGATGCTGGTAAAGTTATTTTGAAATAACAGCTGTGTAGGAAGTCAGCGGAAGAGTGCTCTATTTCAAAATAAGTGCTTTGTAGATGCTCCCAATTTCTATTTCAAAATAAACAGTAGATATAGTATAGTTAGATTTTCAGAAAGCCTTTGACAAAGTCCCTCACGAAAAGCTCTTGTGTAAATTACATTGTCATGGAATAAGAGGGAAGGTCCTTTCATGGATTGAGAACTGGTTAAAAGACAGGAAACAAAGGGTAGGAATAAATGGTAAATTTTCAGAATGGAGAGAGGTACCTAGTGGTGTCCCCCAAGGGTCAGTTCTGGGACCAATCCTATTCAACTTATTCATAAATCATCTGGAGAAAGGGGTAAGCAGTAAGGTGATAATGTTTGCAGATGATACTAAACTGTTTAAGATAGTCAAGACAAAAGCAGACTGTGAAGAACTCCAAAAAGATCTCACCAAACTGAGTGATTGGGCAACAAAATGGCAAATGAAATGTAATGTGGATAAGTCTAAAGTAATGCACTTTGGAAAAAATAACCCCAACTATATGTACAGTATCATGGGGGCTAATTTGGCTATGATAAATCAGGAAAGAGATCTTGGAGTTACCGTGGATAGTTCTCTGAAAACTTCCACACCGTGTGCAGCGGCGGTCAAAAGACAAATAGGATGTTAGGAATTATTAAGAAAGGGGATAGAAAATAAGACACAGAATATCTTACTGACCCTGCATAAAACTATGGTATGCCCACATCTTGAATACTGTGTACAGTTGTGGTCTCCTTACCTCAAAAAAGATATTTTGGCCTTGGAAAGGGTTCAGAAAAGGGCAATTAAAATGATTAGGGGTTTGGAATGGGTCCCATACAAAGAGAGACTAAAGCAACTGGGACTTTTCACTTTAGAAAAGAGGAGACTGAGGGGGGATATGATAGAGGTATATAAAATCATGAGTGGTGTGGAAAGGGTGAATAAAGAAAAGTTAATTATTAGTTCCCAAAATAAAAGAACTAGAGGACACGGCGGGTACGTCTAGACTACATGGCTCCGTCAACAAAGCCATGTAGATTACTTTTTTGACAAAGGGAAATGAAGCAGGGATTTAAATAATCGCCGCTTCATTTAAATTAAAATGGCCACCGCACTCTGCCGATCAACTGTTTGTCAGCACAGCACGGCAGTCTAGACGGGGATCTTGTGAAACAAGGCTTACAGGATCTGCCGACAAAGGGTTCTGGGATTGGCAGATCCCCGTCTAAATTGCTGCGCTGTGCCGACAAACAGCTGATCAGCACAGCACAGTGGCCATTTTGATTTAAATGAATGGCGATTATTTAAATCGCCGCTTCATTTCCCTTTGTCGTCCTGCCTCATCTACATGGCTCCGTCGACAGAGCCATGTAGTCTAGACACACCCCAAATGAAATTAATGGGTAGCAGGTTTAAAACTAATAAAAGAAAGTTCTTCTTCACACAACGTGTAGTCAACCTGTGGAATCTTTGCCAGAGGAGGCTGTGAAGGCTAGGACTATAAGGGTATGTCTAGACTACAGGGTTTTGTCGACAGAAGTTTTGTCGACAGATACTGTCGACAAAGCTTCTGTCGACAAAGAGCGTCTACACTACATCCAGTTCTGTCGACAAAGCAAGCTGCTTTGTCGACATAACAGTGTGGGCGCAAAGGACAGTGTAGATGCAATAATGCCTTCTATCGACAGAACTCTGTCGATAGAAGGCATTATTCCTCGCAGCATGAGGTTTACATACGTCAACAAAACTGATGAATTTTGTCGATGTTATGTCGACATAACTCAAAGGCAGTGTGGACACAGGTATAGTTTTGTCGACAAAAGTCCACTTTTGTCGACAAAACCCTGTAGTCTAGACACACCCTAACAGAGTTTAAAGAGAAACTAGATAATTTCATGGAGGTTATGTCCATAAAAGGCTATTAGCCAGTGGGATAGAAATGGTGTCCCTGGCCTCTGTTTGTCAGAGGATGGAGAGGGATGGCAAGATACAAATCGCTTGATCATCGTCTTCGGTCCAACCCCTCTGGGACATCTAGTGTTGGCCACTGTCGGCAGACAGGCTAGTGGGCTAAATGGACCTTTGGTCTGATCCAATACTGCCATTCTTAAGTTCTTATGTTCTTATGTTCTAACTACACAATTGACATAGCTCAATTTGTGTAGCTTATTTTGAGTTCAGCCCTGCTGAGTTAAGACCCCAGTGTGTCTACACTGCACTGTTATTTCAAGATAAGTAGTGTTATTTCAAAATTTCACTAAGAGCATCTACACAGCCATTCCATTATTTCAAAATAATGGACAGCTTATTCCAACTTCTGTAAACCTCATTCCTTGAGGAATAAGGCCTATTCTGAAATAGCTATTTTGAAATAAGGTGCGTATGGACACTCCACTGCTGCTATTTTGAAATAGGGCCATTCTAAGTTATTCCTCCTCAGTGCCCTCTGAGGCTCTAAATTGGGATAGCATGTCTACAGTAGAGAAGCCTGCTTCAAAGTGATTTTGTGGCTTCCCTGCAGTGTAGATGCGCTATTTCGAAATAACTATTCCAGAACAGCTTATTTCGAAATAGCCGTACATTGCAGACATACACATGAAGTTCAAAATACTCAACCATTATCATGAACACTGTAAAAATACCCCAGAATAGATAATGTTACACCTAGCACTGGAGGAGGGCAGATTGCACCAGGCTTATTGAAGGAGTCAGCGTCTCTTAAAGTTATATGTATATTTAAGAAAGTACATTTGATACACCTGAATTGACAAACACTGACATTGCTGGTGACAGGTACTAGAGTAATTAATGCTTCAGATCCAGGATGCAGATTCAGCAGGCTCAAAACCAAAGGGCAACTGGGACTGAGTCTTGTCATTTCTGTGTTTCACCGTCAAATGGAAGGTACAAGTCCACTCATTGGATTTAACTGTACAGATCTGGAGTCAGAAAGGAAAGCATTATGTTTATTTGTAGCTGCTCTCTTGTATCATTTTCTGTTGCAGTGCATTCGTGCAGTGTTAAATAAAATCTGCTTATTTAAAATCCTTTTAAATAGTGTTTAAATATTTCCTGCTGATACAATCTGCTAAAGTAGTTATCCTTGCTGCAGATTTCAGTTAACCTTGTCGCAGATACTAAGCCTGGAGCTACACAGACTTTTAGGGGCCTTGATTATGGAGCAAAACCTAATGGTGTCATTATAAAACCACAGCTGGACAAGCTTTTGGAATCCTTGTCCTTCAATCAGATTTGGGTAATACAGCAAGCCAGGAGAGAACTCATGTTAACCCTGCTTGGAATGCTGAGCTCTCTGGTTATCTGGGCACCACTTTCCAGAAATTGAAATTAAAATAAAATAAAACTCAGATTATAAAAGTAAAGGGATTGGCACCTTTAAATCCACCACATATACAAACACAAACTCTTTTGAACAAATAGCTTTCTCCAAAGCTAATACCAATGGATTAGACAAAAGAACAGAAAAAAACAGCATGTTTATAAAGCAATGTAGGGAAAGTCTGCATTGCTGCTTCCCATTCTGGATTTGTTCAGTGAATCAAGAGAAGGGAGGCATTAGCGTCTATCATTCTCAAGCCTTTACAAGAATTAAAGTCACTCAAAAATGTAAAAAACTGAAAATGATTCTTTTTTTTCCCTATGATCTTGTGATCAAGAGTTTGTCACAAGAAGAGATGTGTAAGACACTAGTCGTTTAATTTGTTCCTTTACAAATATGTAGATTGGATAAGAGAGTTTATCACTCAAACAGCATTTGATATTGCATTCTAAGAGAGAGAACGCAAGTGTTTCCACCTGACTGCAGTTTATTTATATATGTAAAATTAAATATAGTAGTTATCTTGCAAATCATGGAGCTGATTCTCCTGTCTCTTCCACCTTTGTAAATTAAGAGTAACTCCAAAGAAATCAGTGGAGTTTCAGCAAGTCAAATATGCTGCGAGGGGCATATCACATCCCATGCATTTTGCATTTAAATGACTGTAGATTATGAGAACCATTGGTGATACTCATTCATTTGTACATCTCTCTGGTAACAATGGTTCAATTGTGATGTTGGTTCTTCTAAGCACTTATTCCTTAATAACTATACTGCATCTATTGATTCTTCTGAAAGCAGCCACTAAGATGAACAAAGTTTATGGAAAATATAGTTTGGGTTCTGATAGTTTGAGTGCCTAAAGGTAGGCACTTCAATACACAAAAGGGATTGTGGATAAAGGTTGTGTAGTTGATAGGTGTTCTTGAATTTCCAGAAAACCTTTGAAAAGAATCCCTCACTAAAGGCTTGTAAGGAAACAAAGTAGTCATGGGATAAGAGGGACAGTCCTCTCATAGATCAATAACTGGCTGAAAGATAGGAAACAACGGTAATACAAATAATCTCATAATCTTTAAAAAATCATCTTTTCACAGTGGAGAGAGGTAAACAGTGGGTTCCCTCAAGGAGCTACACTGGGGTCTGTGCTGTTCAACATATTAATTAATAATCTGGAAAAGTGGGTAATTAGAGCAGTGAAAAACATTGACCATGATATGAAATTATTCATGATAGTTAAGTCCAAAACAGACTATGTGGTGTTATAGAGGAATTTCACAAAACTGGGAAACAAAATAACGTAATGAAATTCAATGTTAAGTGCAAAATAATGCACATTGGAAAAAATAATCCCAACTACACAGATACAATGCTGGGTTCTGACATAATTCTTCCCATAAAAAATAGATCTTTGAGTCACCGTGGATAATTATCTGAAAACATCCATTCAGTGTCCAGCAGCATTTGAAAAGGCCAACAGTATGTTATATGGCAGAGCTGTGGCTGTGCCCCCGGGTCCTGCATTTCTGGCAGATTGTGTTCAGCCTCAGAGGCTCGCTGGGTCCCACCATATGGCCTCTTTCTCTTTACTAGAGGCAGGGTGCACAGCCTACTGAGCCATACTCGTCATAGCTTATTCCATAATATGAGGGGTGAAAACCCTCTGTAGTTCTTATCTCCCTATCCAGACACAGACTCTGTAGTAGTGTGGGGGGAATCTGGGCCCTCCCACTACTCTAGGTTCTGGCCCAGGGACCCGAAGGCATCAGGATCAGATGGGATTAGTTCTACTCCCTATCTGGCAATTACTTCTTTGAGCCACTTCCCCAAACGATCCCTCCCAGTACCTTTCCTCTGGTATCTGAGCATGCTCCAACACAATCTGCCTGATTTTCAGCACCCAGCTCTCACCCAGATTTTTTTTCTCTCCCCACACCCACACCCACACCCACACCCTTTGGCTCCTTCCTTCCTTCCTCCCTCCTCATGTGCCTACCTACTAACCAAAGAGGAGCCTTATTAAACCAGTCTCATCTGGTTCTTGATTGGCCCCAGGTGGTCTAATTAGGTTCTTATTCCCTTTGTTCTGGTAGGCTCCTAATTAGCTCCATGTGTTCTAACTGGCCTGATTGTCCAGACTGCTTCTGGAAAATTCCTGCTGGCTCTAGGCCCGCTCCTGCAGTTTACCCAGGGAACAGAGACCTCATTAATCTAGGGCAAGGGAAAGTACCTTTTGGTTTAGCATATAATAATCTGGGGAACTCATTGAAATGGGATGTTGTGGTGGCCAAAAATATAACTGGTTCACAAAAAGAACTGGATGAATTAATGGAGGGTAAATCCATTGTTGGCTATTAGTAAAGCTATGATTTGGTCATAGATTCCATAACTTCAGTGAATTTCTATGACTTCTTTGGCTTTAGTCCCCTGCCTCACCCGCTGTGGCAGTGGCAGGGGCTGGAATTGTCAGTCCTCCCTACTTGTATAGCTTGGATTTCAGTCCCACTGGTAGTCAGTTTCCCATGTTCACCCCAATTCATCTGACTGCCGCAGTCAGCTGTGTGCGTCTGTATATTTTTGTTTATTGACTGCCTGTCTATAGCTTTTATTAAAATTAACTCTCACAAAACCTTAACCTTAGTGTGACGGGGCGGCCCCGCCCCGCACTCAAGCCCAGGGAAACCACCTGGTGCCGGGGGCGGAGAGGGCCCCACCCACACAGCCCTACTGGGCATGCTCCAAGGGGAGCACAGGTATAAAAGGCTGCTGGCCTGCTCAGAAGGGGCAGACTGCGGCCCGAGCTGGACCTAGCGCCCACTGGCCAGAGAGAGAGTCGCCAAGGGTATGTCTACACTACCACCCTAGTTCGAACTAGGGTGGTAATGTAGGCAACCAGGCTTCATTTGCATAAAGCCAGGCGCCGCCATTTTTAAATGTCCGCTAGTGTGGACTCTGTGCCGCGCGGCTACATGCGGCATGGACTAGGTAGTTCGGACCCGGTGGCGAGGGAGGGCCTGGGGCCCCTACCCCTCCTTCCTGAGACCCCCGTGAGTGGGGGCTGGGATAATGAACTTTGGACTAGGCCTCTGGGCCTGTGAACTGTGGAGTAGGCCGGGAGGCCGTATTTCCCCTAAAAAGGGCACTATGCTTCGGGCCGAGGCCCAAGCTGGTTGGATGATGCCCCGGAGGAGGATGGCAACATGGGCATTCGTCCCCGCCCCTGGGCAGAGGGGCTGGAAAAGGGGGTTGGTAAACCAGGGCAAAAAGGGCCCTGGAGACAGAGGAGGGGGTTGTTGACCTGGCAACAGCAGGAAGAAGGATACCTGACCGAACTGCAAGGCAGTTGGCAGGGTTATGAGAGCGACAGGACCGCTGGGAGCGGGAGGTTGCGGGCCAGTTGTGGGCCCAGGGAAGGGTGGGGCCACGAAGGGTCTGCCCCTTTGGGCAAGCACTGACTGCAGAGCCCGGAATGGGGCCAATGGACCCCGCTAAAATGATAGTGAGACTCAGGGTGGAAGGGAACCCCACAGTGGCTCTGGTAGACTCAGGGTGCAGCCAGACCCTAGTTAGGGCCGACCTAATATCCGAGCCAGAGCCAGCAGGGGCTCCCATCCAGTTGTTGTGTGTACATGGGGACGTACGGGCGTATCCGACAGCATGGGTGCGGCTAGATGATGGCCGGGATGTTGGGATCTACAGCATGGGGTTGGTCCCGACATTAGCCTACCCCGTGATATTAGGCCGAGACTGGAGAGGCCAAGGCAGGGTGTTGCGAGAGTGGGATCAGCAGTCAGTGCCAGGGCCTGGCACCCCTCCACCCAACCGGGAGGAGGCCGCCCAAGGCAAGAGTCTAGGGAGGGAGGAGAGGCCGATCCCGGGCCAAGCGATGGACCTGCCACCGACCAGGGGAGATCACCCGGCCTGGGAGGATGAAGTCGAAACCCTGGAGGTGGAGGGCGACTTCATGAGAGAGCAGAGGGAGGACCAGACCTTGAGTCGAGCTTGGGAGCAGGTACAAGACCCAGGAGAGGAGACAAGCCAAGACCCCCGTAAGCCCCAAGGCCCACGGTTTTGCGTGAGGGCGGATGGGCTATATAGGGTGGTCCAGGACCCTCAGAGGGGGGAAGACATCTGGCAGCTCCTGGTCCCCCGCAAATTTAAGAAAGCTGTACTCCGGCTGGCACACCAGCTTCCTTGGGCTGGCCACCTCGGGCGAAAAAAGACCCTGCAACGGATAGGGATGAGGTTTTTCTGGCCAGACATACACCACGCAGTGCGAGCCTTCTGTGAATCCTGTCCCGAGTGTCAACTCGCCAGTAGGAAGGGGGTGCCGAAAGCCCCACTGGTGACACTGCCTGTGATAGGAATCCCCTTTGAAAGGATCGGGTTGGACCTGGTGGGACCCCTAGAGAAGGCCAGTTCGGGCTGTCAGTATATCATGGTGGTAGTGGACTATGCCACGCGTTACCCAGAAGCGGTGCCACTACGCAATACCACCGCCTGCACCCTTGCGAGGAACTTTTTAAACTATTTGCATGAGTAGGGATACCGAAAGAGGTCCTGACCAACCAGGGGACCAATGTGTCATCCTAATTGATGGCAGAACTATCTCGGCTACTGAACATCCACCCTCTAAGGACGACGGTTTACCATCCCCAGACAGACGGCCTGGTGGAGCATTTTAATCAAACGTTAAAGATGATGTTGCGCAAGTTTGTGACTGAGGACCCTCGACACTGGGACAAGCTCCTACCAGCCCTGTTATTTGCCATTCGGGAGGTCCCCTAGGCGTCGACGGGGTTCTCCCCATTTGAACTCCTGTATGGACGTCAACCGAGGGGAATACTCGACCTATTAAGAGAAAGTTGGGAAGAACAGGAATCACGAGTCCAAGGAACGGTACCCTATATCTTATAGCTGCGGGAGCGCCTGCAGAAGGTAGGGGAATTTGCCAAGGCTAACCTCCTACAGGCGCAGGAAATCCAAGCCCGGTATTACAACCGAGGGGCCAAACTCCGCTCTTTTGAACCAGGAGACTACGTACTCGTCCTACTGCCATCCCGGGAGTCCAAGCTACTGGCACGATGGCAAGGCCCCTTCGAGGTGGTCCGGCAAATAGGAACCGTGGACTACGAAGTGAGGCTGCCGGTGAGGAGGAGAGAGGTATGAATATACCACATCAACCTCCTGAAGGAGTGGAAGACTGCAGAAGGACTACTGGTCACTCCATATCCCCCTGATCCAGAACTCGGGCCGGCTGTAGAAGACCTCCAGGGGGATGCGCAGGTAACGGTGAGCCCGGAATTAAATCTGGTACAGCAGGGAGAATTACAGCAGGTGGTCCAGAAGTTCGCACCGTTTTTCTCCACCCAACCTGGCCGCATCCGTACCACACATCACCACATCGCTACCCGGCCGGGCCATAAAGTACGAGACCAACACAGGACCCTACCTAGGAAGATGTGGGAAACGGTCCAGCGGGAACTCCAGACAGTGCTAGAGATGGGAGTTGTGGAGGAATCCCGTAGTGAGTGGAGGAGTCCCATAGTTCTAGTCCCAAAACCGGCCGGTACGACGCGGTTTTGCATCGATTTCCGCAAAGTTAACACCATCTCGCGGTTTGATGCCTACCCGATGTCCTGGACTGAGGAGCTCTTAGAACGGCTTGGCCAAGCGGAATACTTCTCCATCCTGGACATGACGAAAGGGTATTGGCAGATCCCCCTGACACCAGCTTCTAAGGAGAAAACGGCCTTCCCTACACCCTTTGGCCTGTTTCAATTCGTGACCATGCCGTTTGGACTGCATGGAGCAGCGGCCACGTTCCAGCGATTAATGGACCGATTGTTGCCGCCCCATCATGCATACACAGCCGCATATATAGATGACGTGGTGATCTATAGCCCAACGTGGATGGCCCATCTACAGCATGTAGAAGCCGTATTGAAATCCCTGAAGGAGGCTGGCCTCACTGCCAACCCGCGAAAATGTCAGCTGGAATGCCGGGAAGTGACCTGCTTGGGGTACACTGTCCAGCAAGGGACAGTACGACCACTAGTGGACAAAGTGAAAGCTGTGCAGGAGTGTAAGACACCTACAGCCAAAAAGCAGGTACGCCAGTTCTTGGGGCTCGCAGGGTACTATCGCCGGTTTATCCCAGGCTTTGCGGACATTGCAGCCCCTCTATCTGACCTCATGAAAAGTACCCAGCCAAATAAGGTACAATGGTCAGCAGACTGCGAGGTGGCTTTCAGGACCCTGAAGGGCAAGCTTACTAAAGCCCCCATCTTGTTCCACCCAGATTTCTCAAAGCCCTTTCTACTGCAAACGGATGCCTCAGAAAGGGGCTTGGGGGCAGTGCTGTCCCAACAGGCAGAGGGAGGGGATCACCCGATAGTATATCTGAGCCATAAGCTCTTCCCGCGAGAACAGAACTATGCTACCATAGAAAAGGAGGCACTGGCAATAAAGTGGGCTATAGACGCCCTAAGATACTATTTATTGGGAAACACGTTTCAGGTGGTAACGGATCATGCCCCCAAAAAAATGGTTAAATAGCATGAAAGAGACTAACCCCTGTTTAATGCGATGGTATCTCTCTTTACAGCCGTACAATTTCAGTATAACCCATCACCCAAAGAAGGCGCACAAGAATGCCGATTTCCTTTCCCGGGTGGGGGAAGAGGAAACGGGAATGAGCGAGGGGGCAGGTACCCACTTAAGGGGGGGGGGTGTGACGGGGCGGCCCCGTCCCGCACTCAAACCCAGGGAAACCACCTAGTGCCAGGGGCGGAGAGGGCCCCACCCACACAGCCCTACTGGGCATGCTCCAAGGGAAGCACAGGTACAAAAGGCTGCTGGCCTGCTCAGAAGGGACAGACTGCGGCCTGAGCTGGAGCTAGCGCCCACCGGCCAGAGAGGGAGTCGCCAAGAGGGCTGAAAGCGCCGCTGCCGGGTCTCAGCCGGGCTCGGCCCCAACGCCGGAGCCGCCGACCGATCCCCCGTGACCCGAGCACCGGACCAGACTCTGCCAACTCCGACGTTGCCGGGGGAAGTACCAGTACAGCCACCCGACTAACGCCGACAGGTGGGACCGCGACAAGCAGGGGGTAGGAAGCGACCCAGGGCAGGGAGCTGTAAAAGCCCCTGAGGGCTCGGTGCGTTGCAGGGAGGAGCCCCCGCCGAGCCAGTGGTGGGAGTCACCCGCACTACTAGGGCCCTGGGTCGGGGCCCGGTGGAGAGGGAGGGCCCGGGCCCCCCTACCCCTGCTGCCCAAGACCCCGGCGAGTGGGGGCTGGGATAACGAACTTTGGATTAGGCCTCTGGGCCTGCGAACTGTGGAGTAGGCCGGGAGGCCGTATTTCCCCTATTGCAGGGGCAGTGACCTTTGGACTAGGCCGTGAGGCCGTATTTTCCCTATTGCAGGGGCAGTGAACTTTGGGCTAGGCTGGGAGGCCGTATTTCCCCTAAAAAGGGGCACCACGCTTCGGGCCGAGGCCCAAGCTGGTTGGATGATGCCCCGGAGGAGGGTGGCAACCCCCGTCAAGGGGGAGGGGGGCGACACTTAGTTATTGGCCAAGATGATTAGGGATGCAACCTCCTGATTGGGGTGACCCTAAATCTCTGACTACTAGAAGCTGGGTGTGGAAAATAGGATGGATCACTCCATAATTACTGTGTTCTGTATTCTGCCCCGAAGCTCTGGTATAGGCCACTTTGAGACAGAACACTGGGAAATATGGACTGTGGTCTGAACTAATATGACTACTCTTAGGTTCTTCTACTCCTAGAATTTCTGATGTGTTGAGTACCCTCACTCAGTTTGAAGTCAAGTGGACCACTTATTTAGATGCCTAGACATGGATTCAGATGCCTGAGTGTGGTACACAAATTCAAAAATGTGCACTTATCTTCACAGTGGTCTGCACAGTTCTATATGACATCAAGACTTAGAAAAACCATAGTTTAGTCTTTTCCTCAGTTAATGTGTTATGTTCCCATTAACTCTTTTAGGGTACGTCTACACTACAGCTTTAATACGAGTTAACTTAATTTGAAATAGTTAATTAAGCTAATTCGAAATAATGCATCTATACACAAAAACTATTTCAAAATAGCGTTTTGCTATTTCAAAATAGCAAGTCCACACTGAGTGGACCCTGAACAGAAGTTAAGGCTGGCTGGAACAAGTGCAGGCAGAGCATCAGGTTAGGACTTAATGTGTGGGGCTGCTTCCTGAGTCTAACTGAGCTCTGTGCTTAAAGGGACCCTACCTCTACCCTGGACAGACAGTTCTAAGGATTCTCCATTTGCTTGTCTACCTCAATGAGGGACAGCAAAGCAGTCCTGTCTTGGAGTGCCCTGAGGGTATGTCTACACTACCACCCTAGTTCAAACTAGGGTGGTAAGGTAGGCAACCGGAGTTGCAAATGAAGCCCGGGATTTGAATTTCCCGGGCTTCATTTGCATAAAGCCGGGCACCGCCATTTTTAAATGTCCGCAAGTGCGAACTCCGTGCCGCGCGGCAACATGCGGCACGGACTAGGTAGTTCGGACTAGGCTTCCTAGTCTGAACTACCATTACTCCTCGTTTCACGTTTCACAAGGAGTAACGGTAGTTCGGACTAGGAGGCCTAGTCCGAACTACCTAGTCTGTGCCGCGTGTAGCCGCGCGGCACGGAGTCCGCACTAGTGGACATTTAAAAATGGCGGCACCCGGCTTTATGCAAATGAAGCCCGGGAAATTCCAATCCCGGGCTTCATTTGCAACTCCGGTTGCCTACATTACCACCCTAGTTCAAACTAGGGTGGTAGTGTAGACATACCCTGAGTGCCCACACTTGGGACACCACAGTACTCGGCCACATGGAGCCAAAGCTGCTCCTGGGCACGCTGGTGCATCTTGTGAGATCGTTTCCATCAGCCCAGCTGCACTTGCTACAGGTTGCCATCCGGGTGGTCCATCGGGGGGCTGTCAGAATCCAGGAAGCCCTGTGGGAGAGCATCAACCCCTCAGAGCCCTCAGAGCCACCCTGGACCTCACCACCGGGGGCTCGTGCCCCATTCCTCCCTCATGTCCTTCCACTTACCCCTCCCCAGCCCACCTTCCTGATGTCAAACAAAAGACACGTATGTTCAAAAATAGTAACTGGGTTTATTGAACAAAACAGGGGAGGAGGGGGATGGACCTCTGGGGAGACTGGGAAAAGGAAGTGGGAGGGGGAAGAGAGAGGGTGGGAGAGGGGAGGTGGAAACCTGGGAGGAGGGAGCTGGAAGGGGGAAGCAAGAGGAAGAAGGGGAAGGGGAAGCTCAGGGCTTAGGGCCCAGGGTTGGGGTTCTCCCTGGACCAACTTGATTTTCATGCAAATCTGTTCCTGGTTTCGCATGTTGGTGGCCAGGCTGGCAGCTTACTGCCATAGATGGCCGCATTCCTCCATCTAGTGCAGAGATCATGGACGTTAGGTGCATCCCCCGCACAAACCTGAATAAGGTCCATGATTTCCACCCTGGACCAGGAAGGCGTCTACCTTCTCCAGCCCCTGTCAGGCTCCTGGAAGCTGGCAGACTGCTCCTGGGGAGTGGTGGAGGGCTGGCTGCCAGTGGCTTGCTGGCTCATGTTTTGGGGCCACCCAGTCAGGGACCCTGGTGGCCACCGCTGGCTCTGGGCTGGCAGGTTTGGAGCTGGCACAGATACTGTGGCCAGGGTCTACCCCTTTAATTGCTCCAGTTTGGGAGAGAGGAGAGTAAGTGTTCCTGGTTGTGCCCAGAGTGGCCACCAGGGCTGCCTCGAAGGGCTGGAGGCCCCCTATTTCGAATGAAGTGTCTACACAGCACTTAATTTGAAATAGCTATTTCGAACTTGGTATTACTCCTTGTAGAATGAAGCTTACCAAATTCGAAATAAGGGCTCCGCTATTTCGAATTAATTTCGCAATAGCAGTTTCTATGTATAGACGCTATTAAAGTTAATTTGAAATAACAAATTAAAGCTGAGGAACAGCAAGAATCTCTACATTGTTTAGACTTCTTAAATTTGTTTTCCTTCAACAAAGATTAATTTTGCTTTGAAACTTTTTAAAATTTTCCATGAAACAGTGAGAGAATTTCAGTTTTATGAACAATATTTTAAATGAACTTTTGGGACTATGAAATTATCTAGGATAAAATGTGTCTACACACTTGCTTACATGAGGGTCGATCTGAGCCAGTTCTCACTCCCCATAGGAGAAGGGTTAGGTTCTTTCTTTAATATTTTAATATTTAGTATTTGTGCTAGATCCTCCTCTCTCATATTCTCCATCCCTCTTTGGAGTTGAACTCCCCCCAGAACATAGTGGATACCTAATAACGTAATTAGTCTGAAGATTAATGTGATGGTTCAAGAGACTGGAAATATGCTTTCTGTCAATTTTAGCATACAGCAAACTTCCGGGTTTTGTATCTTTGGTAAACTTTGGATGAGCATCCAGACACCTGGGTACTTGTTTAGGCCTCTTGTTTCTGTAAATTTGTGGTAAAAAACTAAGTGATTTTTTAAAAATAGTTCCAGATAATTTTACTAGTTAATAGCACTAAATTATTACTATTTAGGTTTAGAGAGGCCTTTCATTCATAGTTCTCTATACCTGAGGTTCTTATCTGTTCATAGTGAACAATACATATCTGAACATTGCACAGTCTTAAACTTAGATTTATGACCAATATTTATATATTATAAAATTATATCTTATAAAATTTATATATTATAAAAATACACAATTTGAACAGTTGGAGGAAGATTCTTGTATTGTTCAAATCTGTTGCTCACTCTCCTATATTAAGCAGAAATAAAAATGCAGGGCATAAATCAAGTCAGATTTCAGCTTGATGTGTCACAAAGATCATAAAAGGAATTGTGGCAGATTTCTTTTCCTGTTGAATCATTGCAATGATTTAACCTACATTTTTATACCCATCACTCAAATTGTTTACATAAAACTTTATAGCCAATTAGTGGGTACTAAACTTCATCATACTTTTCACCATTCCTTTCTAAAATATAGTATTTTATGATAATACACTTCTGATGTAAACATTTTTATAGATTGTAGTTTGCCTTCAAAAGTTTTTTTAATATGACAGATATATTCATACCCATCACACAGATTCATGCCATATAAATATAGTAACACTTTAATATGATGTATTACAAAGAAAATAAATAGTGCATAAAAGCACTACTATTAAGTGAACATAAATCATGGCATGCAAAGAAAATATCAGATTAGCATTCTATAAGTAATGCATAAACTCAATCTTTTAAGATGACTATCATGAGTCAGATGAGAAACAGAATTCATTACTATTTCAGTGATGGTAGCATTGCAAATACTATATTCCATTTCTGCAGATGCAACTTAAATGTTCATATATTGATTTCTTTTTCTGCCATTGCTTGCAATGTATATTATGGCATGTAAATCAACATCTGGATTCATAATTTTAAAATGCTGTTGTTGTTTAATCATTTCAGTAATATACTGCAGAGCGCAAGGTCAGCAGGCATAAGGGGGAAAGAGTTCACTGAGAAAAGTGAATTTTCATTTTGATGATAATCTATAGCCTTGTGTCCTGTATCAGGGAGTATATCTCTGCTCATTTTTTATTCTAATTTGCTATTAATCAGTGAAACTTGAGATCTTTCTATAATGATCCTTATTGTGAGTGCCTGAAGGTCCCATCAGTGTAGGTACTGAAAATGTGTAATTTTGTACAAATATCCTTATGGAAACATTTAACATTTTATTTTGCGATTTATTGGGGCAATATAAATTAGAGTGGTTTGGAATAAGTACTTGATAAAGAGCAGTAGAAGATGAAATACTCCTTGTTTGAACTTAGGATGGCATCAGAGTGGTTACATTCCGAATGGAAATATTTGATCTTGCAATGAAGACCTTTCATATTGGTTTTTACATTAGAAAGATTTATTCTGAATTGAAGTATAAATAGGTTATATGATAGAATTTACTGGGCAAATAAATATACCACTTCTAGTGAGGAGAGAGCTCATTTTTCTTAAGAAATAAATGTTTAATTGAATATGAACACTGTGTTTACACTGTACATTTCATTGTACATTTAAAGTGTGCTCACAAAACTAGTATTTTAATGATCATTTGCACATTGCTGCAATGTTAGTGGTGCACTGGAATCTTTCTTTTTTGTGTCTTTTGTAACTGATTCAGAGGGTACAGAAGTTGTTTTACTCTGGACATACAAGAATACAGATAGTACCTAAAATGCATAATATTCTAGACCCAGCAGTACTTAAGATTTCTCTCTCTCTCAGTATTCCTCTAAAGTAATTGAAGCTAGCTTTCTCTCCCTTTTGAGACTCCATCTGATTCCGGCCTGGGAATATTAATAAGACTTAGCACTTTATGTATTCAAAGCAATTTAAAAACATTAATAGTTACAATTTACTTGGAGAAGAAAGTGGGCAGTTAGTGTTAGCCCCATTTTTCAGACAGAAATGCTGAAGTACAGAGAGTCTAATGGCCTGATTTCCAGAGATGCTGAATATTTCACAGTTCCTTTGGGACCACTGAAAATCAAGCTACATGCAACTTACCTAAGGTCACATACTGGAACAAAACCAGGACTATGTAGAACTTTAAAGACTAACAAGATGGTTTATTAGGTGATGAGCTTTTGTGGGCCAGACCCACTTCCTCAGATCAAATAGTGGAAGAAAATAGGCATGACCATGTATACCAAAGGGATATAATAAAAAAAAAAAGTGAACACACATAAAAAGGACAAATCAAATTTCAGAACAGAGGGGGAATGAAAGAGGGAAGGTAAATGTCTGTGAGCTAATGATATTAGAGGTGAAAATTGGGGAAGCTATCTTTGTAATGGGTAAGATAATTAGTGTCTTTGTTAAGACCCCAGCGTAAAGTGTCAAATTTAAGGATGAATGAAGAACACAGGAGTCTGGGTTCCCCTTGTCATGCTTAATTCACTTGGCCCCTCTACGTTTCACTTCAAAATATTTTAATGAGAATTCATATAAATGTTGAACAAGCCTGTTGCATCTGATGAAGTGGGTCTTTGTCCACGAAAGGTAATGCTCCAATAAATCTGTATGGGTATGTCTACACTACAGCGCTAATTCAAACTAACTTAGTTCGAATTAGTTAATTCAAACTAAGCTAATTCGAACTAACGGATCCAGACTAAAAAACTAGTTCGAATTAGCGTTTTGCTAATTCGAACTAGCATGTCCACATTAAGTGGACCCTTAACCGAGGTTAAGGATGGCTGGAAGCAGTGCCGGCAGGGCATCAGATGAGGACTTAGAGCGTGGAGCTGCTGCCTCAGGCTAGCCGAGGGCTGTGCTTAAAGGGACATGACCCCCACCCAGGACAGACAGTTCTCAGGGGTGCCCCGCTTGCAAAGCAGTCCTGGCTTGGATTGTCCGGAGTATCCACACTGGGCACATCACAGCACTCGGCCATCAGACCGGCTGCACTTGCCGCAGGCTGCCATCTGGGGACAATTGGGGGGCTGCAGGGGAGGTTCCACCCCCAGAAGCCCACAGAGGCAGCCCAGTCCTCCCCATCGGGGGCTCGTACCCCATTCCTCCCTCACCTTCTTCCACTTACCCCTTCCTATCTCCCCTTCCTGATGTAAAAAATAAAGGACAATTGTGGTAAAAAATAGAATCTCTCTTTATTGAACAAAACGGGGAGACTGGGAAAAGGAAGTGGGAGAGGGGAAGAGAGAGGGTGGGAGAGGGGAGGGCAACTAAAATGATCAGAGGTTTGGAACAGGTCCCATATGAAGAGAGGCTAAAGAGACTGGGACTTTTCAGTTTAGAAAAGAGGAGACTGAGGGGGGATAGGATAGAGGTCTATAAAAGCAGGAGTGGGGTGGAGAGGGTGCATACAGAAAAGTTCTTTATTAGTTCCCATAATAGAAGGACTAGAGGACACCAAAGGAAAGGAATGGGTAGCAGGCTTCAAACTAATAATAGAAAGTTGTTCTTCACAAAGCAAATAGTCAACCTGTGGAACTCCTTCCTGCAGGAGGCTATGAAGGCTACAACTAGAACAGAGTTTAAAGAGAAGTGAGATCAATTCATGGAGGTTGGGTCCATGGAGTGGTATTAGCCAGGGGGTAGGAGTGGTGTCCCTGCCCGAAGTTTGTGGAAGGCTGGAGAGGGATGGCACGGGACAAATGGCTTGGTCACTGTCTTCGGTCCATCCCCTCCAGGGTCCCTAGTGTTGGCCGCTGTCGGCAGACAGGCTACTGGGCTAGATGGACCTTTGGTCTGACCCAGTACGGCCATTGTAAGCTCAGGGCTCAGGGTCGGGGGTCTCAGTGGACCACCTTGATTTTCATGCCAAACTGCTCCTGGGTGGCCAGGCTGGCAGCTCTCCTGCCCTAGACGGCCACTTTCCTGTGCCTAGTGCGGAGGTCGTGGACGAGGTCCATGATGTCCGCACTAGACCAGGCGGGTACCCGCCTCTTGTGGTCCTGAGCAAGCTCCCGGGAGCTGCCAGCCTGGTCCCGGGAAGAGGGGGAGGGCTGGGGGGCATCGGGTGGCTGGCTCAATCCGTGCCAGGTGCAGGGTCTGCTGGCTGGGTGCTGGCAGGCTTGCACCTGGCACGGGCACCGTAGCCAGCCCGTGCCCCTTTAAGGGGTCTGGGACCAGGAGGGAGGCATACGAGTTTCCCTGGTGTTGGCCAGAGTGGCCACCAGGGAAAGCTGGGGAGGGCTAGCCTCCCACTAGTTCAAATTAAGGGGCTACACACCCCTTAATTCGAACTAGTAAGTTTGAACTAGGCTTAGTCCTCGTAGAATGAGGTTTACCTAGTTCGAACTAAGCGCTCCGCTAGTCCGAATTAAGTTCGAACTAGCGAAGCGCTTGTGTAGCGCCTATCAAAGTTAATTCGAACTAACGTCCATTAGTTCGAATTAACTTTGTAGTGTAGACATACCCTATGTCTATAAGGTGCCACAGGACTTCTCGTTGTTTATGCAGATTCAGACTAACACAGCGACTCCTCTGATACTTGCTACAAACATATTAATTTTGTGATAAAAATAGGTATTTCTACTTATTAAAAGAAAATAATTGTTTGAATACATGTTACCAACCTGGCCTTTACATGATATCAGATCAGCAGAGCTATTTCATGACCACAGTAAAAGAGTTGGAGTGCCCTTTTAAGAGGGCTTCCCCTCCTCTTCCTCTTCCGTGGTTTTGAACCTATAGTGACACAGAAGGCTAGAAAGAGTGGAATGTATAAGTAACATTCACAAGAGAAAGGCGACAAAATCCTATATGTAGATATAAGTAAAGCTGACATTAACAGACATCTGGATATTTGGGGGAGGATGGATGATTAGAGTAGAGTCATAGGGAGAAACATGAGGGAAGACTGCTCAATATATTTGTCTATTTGGAAAAGCAGTGAACATGGGGAATAAACAGGAGGAATGGAGAGTACGAATACCTAAGCTAAATTAGGACTCAATTGCCATTGTTCATTGGTGAGATAAATCTCATGACTGGAATATCAGTTTAGAGGGAGAAAAGGAAGTTGGGAAGTAAAAAGTTAACTAGCTAACCAGTTACCCAGTAAATACTAGCCTTATCCGCTTGCTTACACCATAACCGGTTAAACAAAGGGCCAAGCAGGGCATGTGGCCCCCCCTCTTGCTGTGGTCCCTAGCTGGCTGGAGCAGCTCCATGGCATGGCAGCACCCTAGCTGGCCAGAGCAACCCCGAGGCATAGCACGGTGATACCACAGAAGGCTGGAGCACCCCCTGCACATAGAGGGCCAGGCTGGAGGAGCCCCACCCCCACCCCCATCCCCAACAGGCTGTCCAGATGCCAGTTAATCAGTTAAGCAATTAAAAAAAATGTCATTTAACTGGTTAACTTTTTAAGGGGTATTTACATACCTAAAAGGAAGGAGGTTTTGCATTTATATATCAAGAACATACACACTTGCCATAAAGATAGGGGGTTAAGAAGGAGAGAATAACATACAGTGTCACAGCCACAGAGACAACAAAGAGAATGAAGATGGAGTAGGAGCCCTAGTATAACACCAAAAGAGACCTAAGAGTGATCTTGAGAATAGTGGAGTTGAAGGAGATTAAATCAATTCCTCATCTGTAGACCTTGTGTTTGAGTTTAGAGATGAAGAGGAGGAGGCAGATGAGATGACTAGTGGCTGCGGTAGTCCAGTGTATGTCCCAGGATGGGAGCTTACTGCAATCTTTATTTTCCTGGCACAGAGAGAGCAGAAATTTCAATCTGTTACTTCTCTTGTTTAACGCTGCTTAATGCTTGAATTACCCAGGTATGTGTCTTATGGGAGGAGCAGGTGGTTTTATACTGCCATTCTGCTCTGCTGATTATTCTGTAGATCAGCCCTATATGGGCCAGTTGAGGAGTCCAACTAATATGCTTAACAAAATATGTCTGGACATTTTTCTCACATCCCTGTGTTCTGTGCCCTGGAAAGCTGGTCCCATAGAAACAAGTTTGCTAGGCACATTGTTTTCATTTATTTGGGATAATTGAGACACATGCTAATGTCTTTAAAACTAGGGTAAAAAGGGACTTTCCATTTTGTCAGATGAAATGTTTTTGAGCTCCTGTTGAGAGTCTGGTGGAATTTAATAGCATTATTTGAATGCCTCCAATTCATTTTCTCAAACTGTTAAGTTGTACAGGGAACATGAATATATGTGTAATTGAAGCTTTTCTGTTAAATATATATGAAAATATAAAACACATAGAATGTTAGCCAAACTATACTCAAAATAATGTAAAATGCATTTAAAAATATCAGAATATCCTTATATATGTTTCTCTAATTTTCTGGGACCAACATGGCTACAAGAATGCTACATAAGATAATGTATGGAAGTTCTCAAAAAAAGAGGTACTCCTGTCTTAGCTTAACTAGAAAAGTCTCTAGCGGAGCAGAGAGAAAGAAAGAAGCAGTGGAAACAGATGGTAGCTAAAACTAGAACGTGATTGACAATATTTGCATACAGAGCAAAGGGAAACTCCAGGGAACTAAATGGACTGATTTGGTTTGAGGCAGTTCAGAGAAATTACAAGAAAACTACTTTTATCAAATAGGCTGCCCCAGGTGATTCCTCTTTGGGAGACACATTAATCAATGCTACAGTGCTCCACCCACAGAACCCAAATGAAATCCAGAGCTACTGAAATTGTTCCTCTTTCCCCTACTTTACAGTTAGGCAGCATTGTTTTGTGGAGGCAAATTCACTGTAGCTGAAGCTTCAGGACTATCTATTGATAATGTGGCCTTCCTTTCCCATCATGCAAAACCTCATCAAAATTGGCAGTATCCCTGCAGATAGTCTCTCTAGAAAAGAGGCAAGACACACCGATAAGGGAGTGTGTGAGGAAGGTTGCAGCATTGCTGGCTATGGTGTGTCTGTTTTCTAAGTAAACAGAGGATTGTAGTTTTCCAGAGTCCAGTCAAACTTACCCGAACGCTTTTCTTTCTGAAATAATTGTCCAGTTCTTTCATTATAGTCTGACTGAGTCTACAGCAGACTTCTTTTGGAACATCTCTAAAATTTGCTGCAACACTGAGGCAGTTCATACCAGTACTGGCTATAATGGGAATTATACTATAGGCAAGTCGTCACACATTTTAGCACCTTGTTGTCTAAGTCTGTCCAGAGCAGAGCTGGACAACCCACTGATGTTCAAAAAAATGCTTGTGAACACTGATGACCCACCCGCACAAACACTCCTTCCCATCTCTGAGTACAACATGGAGGAGGGGCAATTTCCCTAGCAGTACAGGGGCTATGAGTATCCAGAGAAAACTTAAACCTCCATTCTGAGTGACAACTCTACAGAGACTAGGACCAAACCTGGAGAGGGTAGAATCATTCTGCCTGGCACTGCAACTCCCACTGATGACGGAGAATTGCAGGTGTCCAGAGGTTCATATGATGAAATTAATTTCAATATTTGCCCCTTGCTTTTCATGTTTTTCCTGTGTTTTAATATATTTTAGTGCATGTCATAGGATTGGCCAGTTTTCTTCTCTCCCCCCTCCTTTTGTTGTTACTGCAGTACTACAGTGTCTTTCTGTGTCTCAGTGTCTGTTACAGTAGCCAATCTGTCACAAGCAACTCCAGAAGGGTTGCCTCAGCAAGCAAAGGAAATAAATTCTCACCAGCAACACTTATGCTACAGATTATTAACCATTAAGGCTACATCTACACTACAGGTATTTGTCGGCAGAGAGTATGTTAATGAAGTGCTCATTAGCATTTGTTGTGCTGTCATTTGCATATCTCTACGGATGCTTTTTGTATACAGGATCTTGTGCAAAAGGAGTATTTTTGCCCAAAACAGACCTATCTACACTGCTTGTTTTTGCGCAAAAAACCTTCTGCGCAAAAAGCATCGGCAGAGATATGCAAATGACAGCTCAATAAATGCTAATGAGCGCTAATAAGCATTAACCTTAATGGTTACTAATCTGTAGCCTTTCTGTGCTCTAGAAAGTAGGATATGGAAAATCTGAAATGTGGATCTAGGGTACGGTGAAAATAGGAAAATTATGGGACTGAGGAGAGTGAATAATATACTTTGTTCTGCACGCTTGAGTGTGGGGACTTTAGAAGTCTCCTAAGGGTTCACCACTTTTGAATTATGCATCTCACTCTCACTACTAGGCGTAAATGCATAATTCTAATCTGTTCTTATTACTTATTTATAACACACCAGTAGAATGTAAATTCTATGCCTCCTTTGTACAAGCTGCACATGCCACTTAGGGATGCAGATATTTCAAGGAGCACACAGACAACTTTCCCACATAGTTTCCAATTTAATGGCCTAAACTTCTAATGATAAATTAAACTTACTCGCCCCCAGTTCACAGGGGAGAGAAAGGGGAGACAATTAACAGAAAATAAGAATTAATCTGGAAATAATCTACTCTGCATTATTATTATTTATTTTAGTTACCATTACTACATAAACTGTATGGATGTGGGGGAATGCCTGCAACAAATACTAAATATATGAGATCAGGGAAAGGTGATTTTCTTTCTTTATAAGTATCCAACACTGATCAATTTGTGGTTTTTCCTGATGATAGTTTTTGCCACAATAACTGTTTAATGGTCTTTTACTATTGAGTTATGGTTGCAACACATTCCACATATGACAACAGGCCTGTGAACTTTATATCCTAACCTGGTCATCCTACAACTACACAATAATACAAAATGTCTGACTCTACCACCTGTTATCTATGTACTCACAAATGTGATTTATTCTGGTAATCCTAGTTTAATATATCACATAAGATTGTGGCAGTTATGTTATCTGATGACATTAGTGGTGCTATATGACATGACCAGGTAGTACAACACATCAGCTAAAAGGAATTAAACCTTTGCAGAATATTTTTTTCTATGTTGAAGACGAAGAAAACTTTAAAAGGTCCCTTTTCCCAACTACATATTAGGAATGAACCCTTAGTTGTAGCTGAATTCAGCTCAGCACTGCTTAGGAGAGAGGAATAGGTGGCTTTACAACACTTTTATCTCCCTCCGCATCCTAGGGCCAGCTGGAGGCTGACTCTGCTCTTGTTCCATTTAGAATGTCTTCAGTGCCGTTCTAAAACGGTCTGACTAGGACCAGCCCTTAGGGCCCATTTCACTAGTGCAACTGGTTTTTCTTTATCCATGTCTCTTTCTTCCCAGCAATACCTCAGGATGCACTTTTCACTGCATCAGGGAAGAGTGGCATGCCTCCTATAGAACATCTCCCATCAGCAGAATCCCTAAATCTTTATTTTTAGATCTTGGAGCCTCTGACAGGTGATCCTGACTGGTTTCACCAGGAAGCTATCAAGCATTGGCACTTCAGTTGCCCCTCCACCCACTGTCACACTGCTCCTGCCCTCTGCCTTGGAGTTGCCCCCACACCACGAAGCCTCCTGCTAGCTGTGCAGGGTATGGGGGTGACAAGACAGAGAGCTCTGATGTCAGTGTCCCTCCTCCCCCCACTCCTGTACCCTATCTGCACACAGAAAGAAGGGAATGGAGGGAGCTTGGCAATGAAAATCTTGGTCACTCACACACTGTGTCTCCGTCATTCTCACAAACACACACGGTCCTTCACTCTCATCTCCCAACCCAACACATGTGGGGGGTTGTTGTTACTTCTTTTACTGCTTGAAAAGGGTTTTATTTTTGGTTTGTGACTGGTCTGTGCATTTCATAAGTTTCATTTCTCTCTTAGGCTTAAATTTAATTCTGTGAGTAGTTAGTTCTAAAATGCCTAACCTGATGTGGCTGGAGTCATTATTCCTGTGGGAATTGCTACTCCTAGAAGTGACTGGCATGTCCCTGCAGTCCCCGATAGAGGCAGAGCAGGAGGTCGCCATATGCTGTCCTTGCCTGCAGACACCACTCCTGCAGTTCCCATTGATCAGTAATGGAGAACTGTGGCCAGTAGAAGCTGTGGGCACAGTGCTTGTAGATCAGGGGCAGACCATGGCACCATGGATCCATTGCTGTACATGCTAGCTCTTTTCAGGAGTGGTGCAGGGCCAGGGCAGGAGTAAGCCTTCCTTAACTCTCCCGCCACCCACACACACACACACACACACTGCTCCACCACCTGGACGCCGTCTCAGTTAAATGGTGCCCTGATAGATCCTGTAACCTGAACCCCTCTCCTATCCCTGAACTCCCTCCTACATCTAACCTCCTGCCCCAGACGTGTGTCTCCCTGAACCCAAACTCCTTCCTAGAACTTGCACCCTGAACCCACGCCTGGACCACAATCCTCCATCCTGGGCTAAGCCTGGAGCCCCTCCTACACTCCAAACTCCTTGGCCGAAGACCAGCCTGGTGAAAGTGAGTGAGGATGGGGGAGGAAAGGGGATGGAGTGAGCAGGGTAAGGCCTTGGAGAAGGGATGGACACAGTCAGGGCCTCAGGAAAGGGGCAGGAAGAAGGTGGGCCAGGGTATTTGAGTTTGAAGTAGATCTTACATTGCTCTTAAATTGAAAAAGTGATCTTGGGGGTTGAAGACCACTAAGTGAATGGTAAAACTCATCTCCCTTTCATTACTGACGCAGTGGAAACCATGTGAACTGATGCAATCTTATCTAGCTTTAGAAATGTACAGCTTGTGGCTACTTTAAGAAATAGAGGCTCTTTTGCTCTGATTTACACTATTTATAAACCATCTAGTCCAGTATTTTGTATTTGAAAATGGTCATCACCAGACACTTCCACAGGAAGTGTAAGAACCCTGCAGTAGACAGTGGTACAGTCTGTCTTTAATATTCGGCCTCATCTTAACGTAGTAGCTAGACATTGGTGTAAGCCCTGAAACAAGAAGTTTAATATTACTTTAAAAATCTGCACATTTTTGTCATCCATCTAAATGTCTGATCCCTGTTAGAATCTTGTTAAACTAGCCCATGAGCCCATCATAAGACGGGATTTTTAGGTCTCCCCTCACATTGGTCGTCTCTCGCTCCGTCTCTCTCTCTCCTCCTCCTCCTCCTATTGCCCCCCTCTCTCTCTCAGCTCTCCTCTGCCTCCTGCCTCTCTTTCCGTCTCTCTCTTTCTCTTCTCCTCCCCCTCCTGCCTCTCACTCGGGGGACTGCGGAGCCCAAATGGCCATTTGGGCTCTGCACTCCCCGCGCTGCATGGGGAGCGCGGAGCCCAAACAGTTACTTGCGCTGCTTGCTCCCACACAGCGGCCCAGCTGAGCAGCGCAGAAGTCAGCCGAGCACCATGACAGGAGGCGAAGAGGGGCAGGGCAGTGACGTTCACGGCCAGAGGGCGGGGCCTGGAGCCGCTGTCATGCTGCACATCACCGCCCCACCACCCTTTACCTCCCACCGTGGTGCTCGGTGCTCAGCTGACTTCTGTGCCGCTCTGCTGGGCCGCCACAGGGGAGCCCAAACGGCTGCTTGCTCCGCTTGCTCCCCTGTGGCAGGAGCGAAGGGGGGCGGGGCAGTGACGTACATGACCAGGTCCCACCCCCTGGCCATGTATGTCACCACCCCGCCCCCTTCCCCTCCCACCGTGGCGCTCAGCTGACTTCTGCGCCACTCAGCGGGGGAGCAAGCGGCGCAAGCAGCTGTTTGGGCCCCACACTCTCCATGCAGAATGGGCTGCCCAGAGGGAACAGCCAGCCTTTCAGGCAACAGCGCCGCCCCGAGGAAATAGCCAGCATTTCAGCGTTACAGACTCTCAGACACTGGGCTACTGTATATATGATTCTTGGTTGTAACAGCTTCCTGAGGCAATTCATTACACTTCTTGCAGAAAAATATATTTTCCTTTGTTCACAGATTTGTGAATTCTAAGGCCAGACCACTGTGATCATCTATGCTACATTTAGACTGCAGGCTTCTTTCAGAAGTAGCTTTTTTGGAAGAGATCTTCTGAAAAAACGTCTTCCGAAAGAGAGCATCCACATTGCCAAAGTCCACACTGTCAGAACAGCCACACTGAATGGATGCTATCTCGCATTTAAACTGTGATTGCTATGGGTGGACTGTTCACCAGGACACTTGTGCTTTTTCCTCTTTCCTCTTCTTTTGAAAGAACTCCCTCTTCCCCGTCCACACACATCTTTTTCTGAAAGAGCTCTTTCAGAAAAAGGCTTCTTCCTCATAGAAAGAGGTTTACCAATGTTGGAAAAAACTCTCTGTTCTTTCAACTTTTTTTCTTGAAAAAATGCGATTGCAGAGTGAATGTAAGTCAAGTTTTTTCAGAAAAACAGCTGTTTTTCCGAAAAAACTGTAGTGTAGAGATAGCTCTAGTCTGACCTTATGCACAACAGGCCACAGAATTTCCCAAAAATGATTTCTAGAGCAGATCTTTTAGAAAAACATCTAATCCTGATTTAAGAATTGTCAGTGATGGAGAATTTATCACAATGCTTAGTAAATTGTTCAAATGGTTAATTACTCTGTTACAAAAGTATAGTCATGATTATCCACCACAACCCTCAGATGTTCTTCAGAATCACTATGTCCCAGGACAGAATCCACCATCCTGTTAAATATGCTCTACATTCCTTGTTCCTAGAGTGTACATTTGCATTGATAATAAAACATAGATTGATCAGGGCTTATTTCCTAAGTGATCCAAATCATTCTGAAACAGTTAGCTGTATTATTCATTTTTTAACACTCCCACAACTTCTGTGTCATCCAATAATTGTATTAATGATGATTTTGTTTTTTCTGGGTCATTGTTAAAGATGTTAAATATTTTAAGGTGAAAAATCTATCCCTGTGGGACCCAAATGGAAGCAGTTCCCACTCAATGACATTTCTCTGTTTACAGTCACACTTTGAAACATGCCACTCCCCCTCCCATCTTGCTCACACAATCCTTCCTAAATAGGTTATAAACATTGATTTTAACATTCCCAATAATACAACTAGATTGAGTTTATGCTCATAAATGAGCACTTTCCATTCTTCTTGTTTGTTACCTAGGCTCCTAGCATTGATGAAGAGAAGAACTTAACTGCCTATATATGTATTCTGGCTCCTTGATTAAGTTCTCAACATCTGGATTTTGATTCTGAGTGCTCATAACATCTTCCTTTCTACCCCTCCCTTTTTAGGTATTGATTTGACCCTCTCCTGATTAATTTAGCCAGCTTCTCCCTGACAATATTGGCTCCCCTTCTACTGAGGTGTAGAACATCCAAACTGTACAGCCACTTCTCTTTAGTCCAGAAGATGGACTAATGCTTCACAAAGTTAAATCACTTATCTAGCCAGTAATTCACTTCCAGAATCTTCTTTCTTCTCTTTTTCATTGTTCATGGACTAACTAAGAAGATTGCTTAGACATTCTTCTTTTTCAGCTAATTGAGGGTATGTCTACACTACCCCGCTAGTTCGAACTAGCGGGGTAATGTAGGCATACCGCACTTGCAAATGAAGCCCAGGATTTGAATTTCCCGGGCTTCATTTGCATAAGCGGGGAGCCGCCATTTTTAAAACCCCACTGGTTCGAACCCCGTGCAGCGTGGCTACACGGGGCACGAACTAGGTAGTTCGAACTAGGCTTCCTAGTTCGAACTACTGTAACTCCTTGTGAAATGAGGAGTAACGGTAGTTCGAACTAGGAAGCCTAGTTCTAACTACCTAGTTCGTGCCCCATGTAGCTGCGCTGCACGGGGTTCGAACCAGCGGGGTTTAAAAAAAAAAGGCGGCTCCCCGCTTATGCAAATGAAGCCCGGGAAATTCAAATCCCGGGCTTCATTTGCAAGTGTGGTATGCCTACATTACCCTCCTAGTTCAAACTAGGAGGGTAGTGTAGACATACCCTGAGATATTCCACAATGTAGTATCATTAGTGTTAGAGAAGAAACTGGCAACCCAGGAGCGGATGTGGTAAATGGAACTACTTTATTGCCTACACACGTTTACTTCAGACATTGAACACAATGTCAGAGTGGCCAATTGCACCCTTTAATCTATTTTAGTATGTTAATTCATGCATCTATCACTACTTTTCCTTAAAGCTTATTTAGTAATGTTAACTCCCATAAAATGAATATTAATAAACAAATAATGAATACAATTATACTCACCCCTAATTACTATTTACAGAATTTCTAATTAAATCAACACTTTTCTACTCCACAAACTTTCTAAAACAGCAGGTTACAAAGATTACAAAAAAATTAACCCTAAAAATATTTTATACAAAGCCAATGAGGATAAGCAAAAAGACACAACAAAGTAGAGCAGCTGCATGTATATCTGTTTTTCTAGGCTGCAAAAAGGAAGGAAAAAAGCATGTTGAAGAGTAATGCTTGAGCTGTGGCTGAACTATCCCAGTCCCCTATTCATTTTACATATCCCAACAATTAGTGCCAATGTGAATCATTAATAGTTTTACTAAAGTTTTTTTTGTTTAGTTAGATAGATTCTCTGCTTTTGTTAAACCCTTCCCCTCCAAATATTTCATTATGAGCATCTGACTATGCCTAGAACTCTGGGCTCCAAGAATTGTATATCTTGTCCCCTGTTCTTTCTCAGTCAATAATGACTGTGATTTTGTCAAATGCTTCTCCTGTCTCAGGGAAGCACATGTTGCAGTGAGTGTAATAGCTGCTGCTCTTCTCTTAGCTATACCCATGAGACTCTATTAAGACTCTAGACTATTAAAAACTGTTGGCTAAATAAGATTGTGTCAACTGTTCAAAATTCAGACTTTTTAGGCAAGCTACCAACACAAGACAAAGCTCACTTCCAAGCTCTTACTGAGGAGGATGAGCACATGGCCAGAACAGCATATCATCCAATAGCTGAAGCAGGAGATGGATCATCCAGGTTGATGGCAATGACCCTAATCAGGCATTACATGCTTTAGAATTTCTCTGCAAGGTTCAAAAAAACTGCACAGGGCTTGCCTTTTGATGAAGCCCATCTTCCCTTCTCTTGGGGTATATCTAGACCACATGACTCCGTCGATGGAGCCATGTAAACTAGTTTACCCGACATAGTCAAAGAAGCGGGGATTTAAATAATCTCCGCTTCATTAAAATAAACATGGCTACAGCGCTGTGCTGACGATCAGCTGATCCGGCACAGCACGGCAGTCTAGACGTGGATCTGTTGGCTGGGGAAGCCTTTGCTGACCAATCCTTTATGCCTCGTGAAACGAGGTTTACAGGATCAGTCAGGAAAGGCTTCTCCAGCCGACAGATCCATGTCTAGACTGCTGCACTGTGCCGGATCAGCTGATTGTCGGCCCAGCGCAGCAACCATGTTTATTTTAATGAAGCAGGGATTATTTAAATCCCCGCTTCTTTGACTATGCTGGGTAAACTAATTCACATGGCTCCATCGAAGGAGCCATGTAATCTAGACATACCCTTGAATTCTATTCATGTGTTCTGATCCTCACAACTGCTGGTAAACTCTTGGGGAAGTGGGAATGGAAAAATGTGGACTTCAGAGTTGATAGCAAAGTGTATCGCTAGCCACAGCTTTTGTTTTTCAAAACTAGGTGGCAAGTAATATTACATCAGTTACCATGGCATTATTTTTATTTATTCTGACAGGTGACTGTCTAGCATGGCATTGTAGTGTTGCATATTATCTTTCAATTACTACACATTACATGTGATCAATTTAAAAGTAAAGTAACAGAGGTTTTTATTGACCCTGCCAACCAATGGCCATTTTGTACACTTTGGCTGTGTCTACATTGGCACCCCTTTCTGGAAAAGGGATGCTAATGAGACACTTCGGAATTGCAAATGCCGCGGGGGATTTAAATATCCCCAGCGGCATTTGCATGAACATGGCTGCCGCTTTTTTCCGGCTCGGGGTTTTGCTGGAGAAAAGCGCCAGTCTAGACCCTTTTCCGCAAGATCCCTTATTCCTACTTGAAATAGGATATTTAAATCCCCCGCGGCATTTGCAATTCCGACTGGTCTCATTAGCATCCCTTTTCCGGAAAGGGGTGCCAATGTAGACACAGCCTTTCAGTATAACACTTTAATTTTACTATCAGCTTTTATATTGACAAATAAGATATTTGCCTATCACCGTAGTTAGATGTATTATGATATTTAAGACATTAAATAAATGTTAGGGGTACTATGAATTCAACCATGTAATAGCACAGTGGTGTGCTAACTGTACATTTTACTGATATTTACTTTAATGAACAATTCTGAGGCTATGTGAGCCTGAAAAGAACCCAGCTCACTGGATTGGCTCTACAATAATGCAGAGAATTCAAATAATTGTGTTAGAAAAGTAAGCAATGGATGTAGTACGTTTATCAGTTTCTTAAGTAAGAAGTGTTCCCACGTAATTTTTTTCTTTAAACCTGAATCCATTGAAGTTAATTATTTGCCAGCAAAGGGAGGTGTGACCATGCCCCCGCCCTTGGTCCGTCTTGGGGGGGGGGCGGTCACTCGTCTTTTCGGGTAATTCGTTTAGCCTCGGGCGACGAGCCCGTTTATGGTTAGGGTTCCCTCGGGAGGGGAGAAGGAAGGGGGGCCCGGGCCCGCCCTCACTCCAGGGCCCCCGCCCAGGGCCCTGAGGACGGAGACTATCCGTAAGTCTCTGTCCGACTGGCGGGGGGGTGCCCCTAAACACACCAGCCCACGGGATATTTCGCCGCCCTGCCCTGGGCTACTTCCTTCCTCTCCCCTACCCCGGCTCCAGGGTGTTGGTGCTCCACCCTCGACTCCTCCTGCCGAGACCGTAGACATCTCTGCGGCTCCTCCGCCGCCGGGGGGGTACTCCCCCAGCCTCCTCGTGCTCCCCCCCCTTTTTCCGGCAGCCGGCCAGCTTTTAAAGATCCCCGCCGGCCCGGGGGGAGGGGAGTTTACGCGCCCCGCCCCCCTTTTGCGTCCACCGCAGCACACCCTCTTTCCCCGCCGCCTCCCTGGCGGGGCCGCGCCTCACTCAGCTGTGGCGCCGCACCTCTCCAGCTGGGCGGCGGCGCCAATCAGCTGAGTCGTGGCTTTGCTCAGCCGCGCCACGGTGCCACTCAGCTGAGCCGCAGCGTGCGAGCAGCCGGCACAGCGGCAGTAGGTGCTTCGCTGCCCCTCTACAAGGGCACAAAGTCTTAGGGGTTGGGTGCGGGGTCTCGGCGCCCCGTCACAGGAGGAGAGATATTAGAAAGTAATATGAGGTAATCTTTCCTTTTGGAAGAGAGTGTACTCCCTGTGAAACACGGAGAGCATGTCTAAACTACATCTCTCTTTCGAAAGAGGGATGTAAATTAGGCAGATTGAAAGTGCAAATGAAGTGAGGATTTAAATATCCCGTGCTTCGTTTGCATAATTGCAACACAGCATTCTTTCAAAAAAGGGTATTTCAAAAGTGAAACAGCTGTCTAAACGTCATTCTTTTGAGGAAAAAAAACCTTTTTTCAAAAGATCCTGTATTTCTCATTGTACAGTAGAGTACAAAAATGAGGACTACGCTGCAATCTTGAGAGCATCACAAAGTTTTGCTTACCATTTTAACCAGACTGACCATTCTCTCAATGACCTTAAACCATGCATATTGCTTCAAAGAGATTTTAACTCCAGACTTGAAAGAGACGCCTCAGAACTGTCATTCATGCTTAAATTTGACACTTTACGTTCCGGTCTTAACAAATATGCTAATTATCTCCCCCATTAGAAAGATAGCTTCCCCAATTATCACCCCTAATGTTATTACCTCACAGACACTAACCTTCCCCCCTCACCACTCCTCTGTTCTTAAGCCTGATTCGTCATTTTTATATGTGTTCCCTTTTTTTTGATTGTATCACTTTTGTATATATGGTCATGCCAATTTTCTTCCATATATTGATCTGAGGAAGTGGGTGTGGCCCATGAAAGTTTATCACCTAATAAACCATCTTGTTAGTCTTTAAAGTGCTTCATAGTCCTGTCCTTTGTTTCAACAAAGTTTTGCAGATATAGTTCTCACCTTGGGCCAGTCACAAATAGTCTACCAGCATGAAGATGACTTCTTGAGTGTCTGAGTTATGGGTGTACAGTATGTTAGGCAGAGGAAGGCTTTGCCCTCCCAAACTACCAGGCATAGCCCCACCCATACTCCACCCCTAGAACGCCTGCTATAGGTGTTCTGGGGGCGGCATCTTACTGCCCACAGTGCTTTCCCTTCTGGTGCTGTGGGTCTGGAGAGGCTGGGCCAGACCTCCTTTCCCCTGTGCAACAGTGCTGGAGAGGGCTGAAAAAGGCTGGGCCATGCGGTATGCCCTCCTCAAGGGCTGAGGAGGCTGGGGCGATGCCACGTGCCCTCCACCCCCTTCCTCCCCAGGGCTGGGGAGGCTAGGGTGCATGCCTACCCGCCCACTCTCCTCCCTTCCCCATGTGTGGGGGGGTACCTTAGTGAAAGGGGCAAAAGGGGCGGCACTGAAGGTGGGGCTGGGCGCTTGCATCCTGGTGCAGCAGCTCTGAACCTAGAAGCATTTCATCACTCCAGTCATACTCCGGCTTCCACCAGACTTTATTACTACTTGCAGAGTGATGCCCAACACACTCCCAGTCCCAAATTTCCCCCCCCCCCAAAAAAAAATTGTATTCTGCACTTGCCAGTCCTCTCCTGGACAGTTCAGATACAAAAGGATCAATGTTCAACTGCTATTTTAATGGAGTTATACCCAAACCGTTCAGTTTAAACACAGCACTGGATTGGTTTAGATTAAAATATAAAACTAGTTTATTAACAAAAGTAGATGGGATTTCAAATAAATTGATGAATCAAGATATTAAAATCAGAAATAGTTAAAGAAAAATAAAGAGAAAATACTTTGTAGTATATAAAACTTAACATGGTAAACTTGAAAAACAAGCAGTCCTGTGGCACCTTAAAGACTAGCAAATACATCATGAGCTTTAAGTTTTGACACTGTCTCCTTGGGCTTGAACAAAGATTTGAACATATTATAAGGCAAACTTTCCTTACATTCAACACATTACAACTCAAAAGCTGAGTATGAGACCCTTCCTGCCCACTCAATTAGCCTCATTAGCACCAGGACTATAGTTGACAGGTATTATTTTTTCTCCCTCTCCTTTCTTATTCTGAGAATCCCACTATATTTCTCCACTCCAGATCATCTTATCTGAAGAAGAGGGGTTTTGCCCACTAAAGCTCATGATACTATATATATATTTATGTTAGTCTCTAAGGATGCGTCTATGCTGCACCTGTAATTTAAAATAAACTGCACAATTTGAGCTATGAAAATTGTGTTGTTTATGTCTATACAGCGCCAAATTTCAAAATAACCCGCCATTCTGAAATGTCCCTTATTCCTTGTGGAATGAGGCTCACAGGGATGTCAGAATAACAAGCCTGTTATATTTCAACATAACAGGTGTGCTGTTAAGATGCAGGATAGTTATTTCAGGTACCTCTGGTATCCCAAAATAGCACCGTAGTGCAGATGTAGTCTAAGGTGCTAGAGGGCTACTCGTTTTTAAAGTTACAGACTAACATGGCTACCCTCTGAGGGTATGTCTACACTTGCAGCCTATTTCGGAATAGGGCTGCAAATGTAGGCATTCGGAATTGCAAATCAAGCCTGGGATTTAAATATCCCGCGCTTGATTTGCACCTTCCCGTCTGGGCGCTATTTTTGAAATTTACAAGCCTGGAATAACTGCCCGCGTCTACACGCGACAGTGAAACGGGCGTTCTAAATAAAGCCCTATTTCAAACTACCTGGTATTCCTCCTACAATGAGGCTTAACAGGTAGCTCAAAATAGGGCTTTATTTTGAAGCCTGTCTCACTGCCACGTGTAGACGCAGGCAGTTATTCCGGGCTTGTAAATGTCAAAAATGGCACCCAGCCGGGAAGATGCAAATCAAGTGCGGGATATTTAAATCCTGGGCTTGATTTGCAATTCCGAATGCCTACATTTGCAGCCCTATTCCGAAATTGGCTGCAAGTGTAGACATACCCTGAGCTCCACAAAGGAAAGTTTATTCAAACAGTAAAGATGGCAGCATTGAATCTGATGGTGTTGTAGACTCCATGTTTGTTCTTCTGACCTGTTTGCTGAAATACAAATTTGTTTCTTCTCCCTGCTGTCTCAAAGACCTTGTTTACTACTTCTAAGTAAATTGAGGTAAACACGCATTTCTTCATACAGGATGTGAGGCAATGAGGGTGGAAAAGGGGCAGTTGCTTTAGAACCCAGCAAACATCATCACAACAAACAGGAACGTTGTGAGCAAAGCACCAGAAGTAATTCTTCTCCTCCACTCTGCTCTGATTAGGCCTCAGTTGGAGTATTGTGTCCAGTTCTGGGCATCAGATTTCAGGAGAAATTGGAGAGAGTCCAGAGAAGAGCAACAACAATTATTAAAAGTCTTGAAAACATAAACTATGGGGAAAGACTGAAAGAACTGAGTTTGTTTAGTTTGGAAAAGAGAAGACTGAGAGGGGACATGAAAGCAGCTTAAAAGGATGTTACAAGAAGAGGAGAGAAAAAATATTCTTCTTAACCTCTGATCATAGGACGAGAAGCAATGGGCTTAAATTGTAGCAGAGGAAATTTAAGTTGGACATTAGGAAAAACTTCCTAGCTGCCATACTGGTTAAACACTGGAACAAATTGGCTAGGGATGCTGTGAATCTCCATCACTGTTGAGATTTAAGAGCAGGATAAATATCTCTCAGGGATGATCTAGATGATGTTTGGTCCTGCCGTGAGGGCAGAGGTCTGGACTCGATGACCTCTCAAGGTCCCTTTCAGTTCTAGTGTTCTAGGATTCTATGATTGAAAAGGACTTGGGGCTCCTGGTCACTGCCACCACTACTCAGCAGCATCAGCGTCCAGAGTCCCCTGTGCTCTTTAAATTTCCTCTGAAGCCCCACACGGCCTGCTCTGGGCAGCTCTGAGGGCTGCCTGGTGGGGCACGGCATGGCTTGAACAGTGCTGAAGGTGGGGTTCCCCAGCTCTGCCCCTTCTGACATAGGGCCCAGCCCTTCCAGGACCACAGAACCAACCTCCAACCTTGCCCAAGGCCACAGAAATTCTGTCCCCACCCTAACTAAGAACATCATACCAGGGAACTGCATAAATTTATGTATACACATTTCACCATGCTGCTATTGATAGTGAGTTTTTAGTTTTCAGTAATATCTCGCAAGCAATGTTCCCTCTAATTTTTTCCATCTGTGTGCAGAATAAATTTTGTTATGTGCTCTGAGGAATGTGTGGAGGTGAACCACCCGTACAAACAGGTGGTACCGCATTTGAATCTCTCCCCTTCGTGGCTGTCCGGGCACTCAGCTTATAGGAACCACTGCTCACAAGGCTTATTTTGTATAAAGAATATTACAGTAGTGTGTAGGGTGTGACTATAGGAATTCTTTCAGCCACAATGAGCATTTGTCAGTATTTTAAAATAATACAGAGCTTTTACACTGAAGTAGACGTGAATATATATAACATACTCCAAAGCAGAAGATACAATAGCACCTCTATAATTTCCTAGTGTGGGAGTTAGTAACATGATAAAAACTCTTCAGTTTCTGCTGTGAGTTAAAAGAAAATCATTCCTTGCTTATTGGATTCATTTCGTAAATTGAGATCAATGAAATTCTTCCAATAACAGCTTGAAATCAATAATAAAATAGCATATAATTCATGACCCATAGTGTAAATTATAGTTTGTTTGACATTAATTGGTGAGGTGTCCATGCACTGGGATGCATTTCCCTGTAACACATCTTCAGATAATGTTTGTGGATCCATTACTGATGCATCTCAGAGTGATCTGTTTGTCGTGCCCACAACTGCCTACATTTGATCTTATGCAAATAATGCAATCAAGCAAATGGAAAACCAGATGTTTCTACTAGAGAGCCTTGACAATCAATGGCCTTTGGTGTTTAGGGGTCCTGCCATTTAAATGCCTGTTTATACCACCAGTTGTTTGAATCTATTGATTCATTATCAAACACTTGAATTGGTTGATTTTATTAGTATTAACAAATCACATGGTGCAAGTTTTTTGTGACAGCTTTGAGTTTAATTGTAAGTTTGTTGTCTTCCTAGTTAGAATTATTACAAATTCAGCCCACTTCCATTTCAGGCACTTTGGGAATGTCTACACTAGGAGGAAGATTGACGCTGCCATGGTCCATCTTCTGGGGTTCAGTTTAGTGGGACTAGTACAGACCCACTAGAGCGAATTCAAAGGGCACCCCCATCAAGGCCAGTATTCTTGCTCCTCATGAGGAGTAAGGGAAGCTGACAGGAGTATTTGCTTCCTTTGGTCTCCCACTGTGTGGGCGACATGAAAACATGATGTAAGATACGTTGACTCCAGCTATGTAATTTACGTCTTTGATACTGATGGTGATGTGGGGCCCACATACATTTCTGGGCACCACATAAATGCTTCTCCCTTCTCCCAGTATCTTAATTCTTTCAAAGGTACCTTCTTCTTCAAACCTCAATGGGCATTCTGGGAACTTCACATGTCTATTTAACTTTAAGAAGAGATGAGCAAATGTATTTATTCAGGAGAACATTTCTCCACATGTGTTTTTATGATGACCAAACTTCCATTCGTATTTTAGATGCTTCTTCCATCCTGCAACCCTCACTCATATAATTACTTTAATTAACATTAGTATGAATGGACTAATTTGCACAAATAAAGATGACATGACTGCTTCAACAGAAAGCAAAAGCAAGAAGGTAAATGCGTGTATGTTGCAGGATTATTTTCAAAATGATAGCAAAAACATGAATCATTTATTTGCAACAATTTCTAAAACTAAATAGAAAAACATATACTTTTCCTGACATACAACTCCTCACTACACTCCTCAGTGACATAGCATCGGAATAGGCTCAAAAACCAGGTACTGGAACCACAGCATTTTTGGCAGCAGGGTACTAGCTGTGGGCTCTTTGCCAGAAGAAAGAAAGCTCACCCCCAGATTAAATGATGTGAACCATTTTGCTAAAGCAGTTCCCCCAAAGAAAATGAGGGATGGGAGCAGACACCAGAAATATCCTCAACATCTACACAAAACAATCATGCTTCTGGTTTACAGGAAAGAAAAGGGGTCTATATGCTTGTCCTCCCAACCACCAGTCCACTGAGATTTTGTGTTTTCTGTAGAGTCCATGGAGACTAGCTCTACAACAATGCCTCAAAATGGAGAGGCAGGGCTGTTAATGAGGTCATGTCCTACTGCTGTCTTGAGCTGTTTACTACATATGCACCCTCTCCACACCACTCATGCTTTTACAGACCTCTATCATATACCCCCTCAGTCTCCTCTTTTCTAAACTGAGAAGTCCCAGTCTCTTTAGCCTCTCTTCATATGGGACCTGTTCTAAACCCAGGATCATTTTAGTTGCCCTCTCCTCTGCCACCCTCTCTCTTCCCCTCTCCCACCTCCTTTTCCCAGTCTCCCCAAGTTTTGTTCAATAAAGAGAGTTTCTATTTTTGAACACACGTGTCCTTTATTTTGTACATCAGGAAGGGGGGCTAGGGAGTGGTAAGTGGAAGGAGGTGAGGGAGGAATGTGGTACGAGCCCCTGATGGGGAAGGACTGGGGTGGCTCTGTGGGCTCCTCGGGGTGGAAGCTCTCCTGCAGCCCCCCGATTGCCCCCCCTCCGGATGGCAGCCTGCAGCAAGTGCAGCCGGGCTGATGGCCGAGTGCTGTGATGTGCCCAGTGTGGGCACTCAGGGCACTCTAAGCCAGGACTGCTTTGCAGGCGGGGAACTCCTGAGAACTGTCTGTCCGGGGTGGGGGTCGGGACCCTTTAAGCACAGCCCTCGGCTAGCCTGAGACAGCAGCTCCACGCTCTAAGTCCTAATCTGATGCCCTGCCGGCACTGCTTCCGGCCATCCTTAACCTCGGTTCAGGGTCTACTCAATGTGGACATGCTAGTTCGAATTAGCAAAATGCTAATTCAAACTAGTTTTTAGGTCTAGATGCACTAATTCGAATTAGCTTAGTTCGAATTAACTAATTCGAATTAAATTAGTTTGAATTAGTGCTGTAGTGTAGACATACCCTCAGTTAGGTCCGATAATGGTATCAGCAGAATGAATATGTGGACAAAGCTGGCAATGGGGTAGGTACCAGGGTTGGTATTGGTGTGGTATGTCCTGTGGTTGTTGGTAAGAATCATCTTGAGGTTAGGTGGTTGTCTATAGGAGACTATGGGTCTGTCTCCCAGAGCCTCTTGGAGTATGGTATCCTGTTCCAGTATAGGCTGTAGTTTATTGATAATGTGTTGGACAGGTTTAAGTTGGGGGTTGTAGGTGATGACAAGTGGGGTTCTGTTGTTGGTTTTCTTGGGTCTGTCTTGAAGTAGATGGTTTCTAGGTAATCGTCTGGCTCTTTCAATTTGATTTTTATTTTTCCGGGTGGGTAGTTGAAATTTATAGTTTGTGGAGTTTACTTTTTCTATCTACTGAGCCAGTCTGTGAGCCTGCCCTGGGGTGCAATTCTCTCTTTCGCCCACTGCTTACCCCTGGAAGAATCAGACCCTTTATGTTGATTAAATATGTCCCAACATTGTACACATTTCTGATTATTTTTTTCTTTTGTTGTGGATTTTTTAAAAATTCACGCGTTAGCTATGTGCATTGCAGGAATCATATTAGCTTAGTTGATGCTTTTTTGGTTGGCAGTAAAAACCCCAGGACTTGGTTCTTCTCTCGTTTCCATTGATGTAAGTCAGAAATAATTCCAGTGTGTGCAGCCAGTGAAATTACATGAGTGTAAAACTGGAATCAGAGGAAATACAAATCCATGACATTATGTTTCTGAAGTATTTTTATTGTTTTTCATTTATCTCATGTGTACAAATATTTGTATAAAAATAATAGTTCTTATTTTATGTTTAGTCCATGTTATATGTTTAATTCACTCTGGGAAAACTTGTATTTGTTATGTCTTATGTACAAAAAAGTCAGAATTTTTCTGGGATTTTAAAAGATATACATTAACACAAAACATGATTTTATTTTCATGTGCATCATACTATTCCCAAAATCTCAATTTTTCACACTTCATTGAAGGACTTGCTGACTAAAATATATAATTATTAATTTTATTATTATTTCTTTTTAACAAATAAATAAAATTTCAGTATATTATCTTTTTTTTTAGAATCTTTAAATATTCTTTTAACAAAGCTTTCCTTGTCAAACATAGAATTCTCAGTAAAGCCAGTTATATTACAGCAGCCAGATGTGTAAAACTGAATACCTTTATAACATTTAATTAACAATGATGCTAAGTTTTTTTCAGGCTTCTTTCTAAAGCAATTGAAATCTACCTTAGAGCTAACTTTTGCAACTGTTTTGTTATTTTGCAACTTATTTTAGTCAGAGAGGCTTGGGTTAAAAAAAGTACATTTTATAATTATGTTCATGAAGGGAAATATAAATGTATAGAGCCTATGCTAGTTTACAAGTTAATGATGGCCGAAACCATGCTTTTCTGAAGTTCATTTCGTGAAATGTTCTGTAGGATGAATCATCATATTTATTGATACTTAACACTCACATGTTGAATAACACAGTTTCTTGTGGGGAAATATCCTGAATGTATCAATCAATCTGTGTGTGTATTAATTTGTGTGTGTGTGTGTGTGTGTAGAGAGAAAGAGAGAAAGAAAAATATGATTTAATCATCTCAGAAATATAAGATTGCTTTGCTTTGTATTCATGCTGTATACCAGTGTAGTTAGTGTCTGCATTGTTCAATGGGGCCATCAAAAGCAAACTGAGTTCTGCATGATGTTATTAGTCCGGATTTGCAATGGCCTGACATTCAGAACAAATATCAAATCGGAGACATTTAGAAAGGGAAGGTTCTCCCTGACCCCCATATTTTTTATTCAATACATTATTCATCTAAATAAAAACATTAAAAAAGTACAGCCTAAAGTAAATTCCTATTTTCCTTTTTCATAGATTTAGCAGTTTTTACACCACACCAGTTCTTTCTCACTGCATGCACGCTTGTTGGCTGTACAAACAGTTCCCAGGTCACCTTGTGTACAGCACAGCTGCCACCAGCTCACGTAGATGCCCCAGTCCTGACTGCTTTGGATTCCAGAACGATATATGTACAGTAAGTACAGATTTTCTCTTTCCTGACAGCACAATGGTGTATCCGTTTATGCAAGAATCCCAGTGAGTTCAATCAGGGAAAGGGTTTGTGACATAAAATTAAATTTATTATGATTAAATGCACAGAAGTGATTAGTTTAGTGGTTCTGTGAACCTTTGATTATCACTTGCCAACTTAATTTCCATTTTGTCTTTACGCAATCAGGATAACCTACATGTGGGCATAGCCTCAGTGCAAACTTCAGTGCAGGAAAAATGTGCTAGTCATATGACAGTTTTGTAGCTCTAGCATTACATATGTTGTTGTAATCATTTATCTAGTGAGCACAAATACGGCATTAAAGAAGTCTTTTTTAAAAATAGCATTTGTTCTCTCAGACAGATACACGGAAGAAGGCTTTAATGTGTGGCTTGATCATTTTCAGTACTTTTAAATTGATTTCATTTTACTGTTGTACAAATATATGTTCAAACTCATTTAAAAATCTCCACATTTCAATAATAATGTGAATCATGATTGAATTTAATGGCGTGTTGCTTTTATTTCCAGATGGAAAGAACCAGTAGAAGTAAATGGAATTTTGAACTGCTATATATTGTATATGGCCAGCGAAGAGCAGAATTTTACAAATTGGAATGTAATCTATAACAGCACAGAACTTTTTCGGGATTACACTATCCAGCAGCTTTTCCCGGGTACTAAATACCACGTGAAGCTAGCTGTAAGTTTTAAAGAGCTGCAATGGATGAGAAAAATGGTGAAATTCACTCTATTTATTGTTAACATCTCATATACATAAATATCTCATTTGGCCAGGTTATTTAACCTCTTTATTAATTTATTTATTTTTGGTTAAAGGCCATCAGAAACAGGAAAAATAACAAATGGTCAACATCAGTAATAATCTTGCATCTAATGCTGTATTACAATGAATTTATTTCTTCATTTGTTTAATGCAAAGATTTTATCTAAAATATTGTAGATAATTAAAGGGAAGATCAAAAGCCGCTAGGAGATTTAGGAGCACAAGTCCCATTAACTTTCAAGAGCAGAATATTTGAAATTGGCCAGGTAAAACTTCACATCTGTTCAGAGCTTGCTCCAGGAGAGCCTTAGCTTTCACCATAAAGCCTCATAAATAAATGTGTGTTAGGATGAAACATAAATAGTTTGTGTAGAACAAAATAGAAGCTTGTTTTGTTTTTTGTTTTTTTTAAAGTCTTTTAAAAGACCTTGATGTTTTCATTGTAGTTTTTGTTCAGTCGTTTTTTGTTGTTTTTTGTGAAATGGAACACTCTAGGTTCAATGGCAAAACTGAAAACATCTGAATATAAACATGAGATTGTCCCTGTTTGTTTTAAACACACTCTTCATTTTATAGCAATACTATATAAGGATATTTGCTTTGATAAATGCCATAGAAAAATATTCTGCTCTTGATTATGAATAAATTTACATTTATGTAGACTGTGTATGCATTCATTTTATTTAACATGCTTTGAATGTTCTAAATAATATACCACAAAGAAAATAAACCACCTTCAAGTAACAATAAGGAACTGACTCAAACCCACAAAGGTAAAGGACAATCATTTTAAATAAAGCTAATAAACTATTTTTGGATTGAATTGTTTTGTGGTTAAGCTTGCTAGCCCAGTAAATGGTATGCCATGCTGTCCAAAACCTATGCAAAATTAGTGTGCCATGTAATTTTGTTTTTACCTGATTAACATTAATGGGTATTTTATATGTAATATAGATATGTAGCACATGTTTTTTTCAATTTTCATCTTCATAGTCTCTCTTTAAGTGGTCCCCTGGAAGGTCTCTTGGATGGCCAAGTTGTCTGTCTGGCCAAGAAATATGGCTGACTTTGAAGTGCTTCAGTTCCATTATTGTACTGGACAGCATGATGGGGTGGTAGGCATGTTGGCTCAGTATAGAAGTAACTGACTGAAATGTAATGGCAAGCAACATGCAGGGAATCACACTAGATGGCCTTAATAAATCTGTGACTGAAGTCAGAAGCTCTGTTCCATACAAGTGGCAGAATGGACTTGACCCATGTGTACCTGAAAGCACAAGGCTGATTTGGAATGTACACTTACGGCTCAGACCTATGCACTGTTGTCTGGTTTTGTGAGGTGCTTAGCACTCTCACCTCCCTGGGATTCTGTGAGAGTAACAATTGATGGGGCTTAGCAGCTCCAAAGAATGGTCAGTCCTGTTCAGGACAGTGTCTTTAAAACACCACATGTGTTGCAGTGCCACTGTATGTTCCATCCAGAATACAGTGTGGTTAGACTCAGCATAGAATTAGAATAAAATATTGTGTGTTCAGTCACTGGATTTCAAAAAGGAATGAACTTACTTTTTAATGCATTTAAGGAAACAAATTCATATTATGTAGTGATTTCATCTGCCAAACCAGGGCTACATTTTCAAAGGCAATTTAAGAATTTGGGTCTTACATCTCACTGAAAGCCAATAAAATTTAGATTTCTAAGTCAGTTTTGATCAAACACTCTAAGAATACATTGACACATTCGGATGAATGAATGTTGAACACAACACATTTTAAAAGTGAATGGCCTGGATTATATTGATTTATGTCCAGGACCATATGCATAGCCTTCTGAGGCACAAAAGTCATGGATCCATGTTGTCCAAAATGCATGTATGGTCAGTCACAGGTAAGGCAGGCCTGGTGTGGTGGACTCCAAAACAAATATGCTCCGCAGCTGAGAATAGTGGAAGTGCCACATGAGAAAGAACTCAGGAATGTGAGTTCTCTGCCATTTTGCACCTGTGATATGCTTGCTTCGTGAGTTTTTCATGAAACCCATGAGGAATAATCCATCTCTGGTATAGTTTGTGGCTGAAACACTCTGGTCCAACCCCTGAAAATTGTTTTCTAATCAACACCATCCTAATGCTACTTGGTATCTAGGGTAGGTTTGGGATTGTGCTGGTGGGGAAACCTGGCAGTGAGAAGTTCTTGGGCTAATTTCCTTCTCTTTCACTCTGATTCTTGCTCTCTTTAAACAATATTTGCGGCTGAGCCATATGGTCCCATTTCATGTTTTCTCTGACTGACTAACAGAACAAAGCAAGCAGCAGTTGAGGAATGAAATATACCTAGGCTGTTACGACTTGGAGCTTCTTCCCCAACAGATTGTATGTTAATCAGCTGACTAAGAATCTGATGTGCCCTATGATCAGTGGATTCCTGCTGATACAGAGCTTGATCCAAACCCCATTGGAGTTACTGGGGATCATCCCATTGATTTCCCATAATTTCTAAAACCCAGTACATAGGAAAGGATGTACACAGATTTCCTAAACAGGTGTGTCATGGTGACAGAAAGTGGGATATTTCCCACTTGAATAGTGAGTATCTGATACAAATGTGGAGTGCAAGAAGCCCAGGGAGCTTCTGTGGGAGAGGAGATTGAGCCCACCAATCTGAAAGATATAGGAAAAGGATAAAACCATTTAAATTCAAAACTTACCTCACTGTAAATTGATGTAATCTGTTGAAGAAAGTCCTCTAAAATCAATTCAATATCTGTATTTTACACCATCGCGGTAGAGTAAACATTGATTTGTGACTTTTCGGAAAATCATGGTTTTGTTCTTTTGCATTCCCTTTGGGAGGGCAAAATGAGCATTGTGCTCAAATTCTGCAGTTGCTCTGGATTGCAAAATTCCCAGTGAAATGAATACATCCTGTGTGTGCATAAAGCAGCCTGCCTGGGCAAATCTCTGATGAACTGTGTACGTTCCTGTTGACATTGCTGATGTGAGTGCCCAGAGCAGGAAGTGACTATGAAAGCAGATTAATGCCTTCTCATTTTAAGACACAGAGAGAAGTGGGGAAATCTGCGCAAAATGGGTTCAAAAGGAATTACTCCAGATTGAAAGGAATCTGCCTGCCATGAGTGCTTATTGGATGCAAGATTAGGACTTCTGTTTTTATTTGGGGACTCATCCTGCAAGTGCGACTACACATTTTCTTTGGCACATTGTCTATTCTTGTTTCAAATGGGGCTACTAGGATAAATTTAAGAACCTGGATAAATCCTAACAGGATTGGAGCCTTTATTTGTTTTCTTATTACTTTTAATTTTTCAAGTTAAAAACATCCTGTGTTGAAATGTTGGTACACTAATCCAACAGACTTAAAATGGCTTCCTGATAGGCTTTTCAAAAATGTTGATTGCATAAATGTTTATTTACTAGCATTTCAAAATGCTTTCATTGTTGTTTATTAGGTAAATGCCTAACTGAATTGCTAAAAAACAAACAAAACCCCACTCTGATTTGCCTCATCTAACACAGAGTCTGCCAGATCCTGTGACTCCTGCTCCTATGAGAAACCCTGGCATTTGCTAGTAGTCCCAGTGCCAGTAATACCATGAGTAAGGACTAAAGATTCAGGCCCACAGTTTATTACATAAATATATAGGGAGAGAACATAAAAAAGTCTATTATATAAGTTAATATGCACAGCTTCTTGTATGTCAAGAGTGTTGTCTCATGATTAAGCAAAATGTGGAAATCATGTAATGAGCTGATCTCTGCTGGCAACTAAAATACAAACGATCTGACCTCCTTATCCATTAAGATGCACTCAGCAACTGTTATGTATTGATTTATTATAAATTAATTTTTTCACTTTTTAATTGCATTTGAAAACTAGTAGTCAGTGCGCTCCCATAAAGTACAAGAATGTCCTGATGATAATTTCTTTTTCCTGTGGCTATTCATTGAAAGATATATTTTTCCTTTCTATGTGCAGCACTAGCCATTTGGTATTTTCCCTGTCCGAAGGTTCTGAGTGCACATTATTCAATTACAAGAAGAGTTGTGCTACTATAAATGATATATATTGTACATATATACTGTAATTTTCTTTAACTATTGCAGTGAGAGCAATGGAATTTTAATCGCCATGACTTACATTCCAATTGAAAATACTGTAAGTTCAGCATTAGTGGGGTTAGCATTAGGTTTCATCCTTACAGTACTTAAAGACTATCTAAAAGCTAAATATAATCAAGTAGGATATTTTTTATGTGAGGGAATATCTTTGTTCCAGGACAGGGATGGGAAGAAAGCCCTACAGAAATATGTAAAACACATGCTTACTGTGAATCACACAAGCTTTATTAATTTCTGAAGAGTAAAATTACAAATCTTTATAAAAATTGATTTCTAGCCTTTATATTTTGGCATCACTTTGGTTGTTGATTTGCTGTGTTTGATATTTTAAGGCTTGCACAGGAGGTGGATGTACAATAAGTGAAGCTAGCATAGCTGTTACAGATGAGAGTACACCAGAAGGTGTTCCTGCTCCAAAAGCCCAGTCATATTCATCTGACTCCTTTAACATCTCATGGACTAAGCCTGAGTATCCGAATGGTAAGTGAACTCTTTTAGCCTCAAGTTAAAAAGATGATTAGTAAAGGTAAATTAATATTCTAAATGGCAGCTTATATGTGGTGCTTAATTTTTAATGATCATTTTAGCACATAAAATACCTGAGATAGTATCATTGTCTGTAGCTAGGAGATTGTGGCTTTCAGCCTAGCACATGATTTCAGTAGCTCAAAAGTGCTCCCTTTTGATAGTTCTTGTGTATTGCATCTTTGCTTAATGTTTTCCAGAGCAACTTGGCTACCAAAATAGGTATTCTTTGAGCATGACCATATAGGGGCTGCATTGTACCTAATCCTAACAAATTATTCATTTTTATCCAGTTAATATTTTAATTGTCAGATTAATTCATTAATATTCTTATTCTTATCTTCTTTTATTCTTAAAATTAATTTCATTCTCTGTACTCACAGAGACACAGAGACAGGGAAAGAAAGGGAGAGAAAAACCCCCACATCTTTACTGTTTTGGAAGTTTGACAATAAAATTATTATAATTTGAAAGATTTTCTCTGTGTGTTGTGTACATGCCTTAAATTTTATGACACTTGGATATTTCAAAGATATAAAAATGGGACTTTCATTTCCCAAATTGTATAACTTAATGCCTATTCCATTAAAATAGCAACACAGAAGGAGGGCAAAACATTTAAAATAATTGAGATTATTATGCTTTTCATAATCAAAATAAAACACTGATGCATATCAACTATTATGAATTGCAGAATAATGTGAGTTTTCCTCCTTTAAGTTTGCCTGTTTGAGAATAACATATCCAACGCTCATATAGTTTGGTTTCAAAGGTTCGGATTTTTAAAGGTATTTCGGTATTGCAATACTCATTGTTGCTCCTACATGCCTAAATCTCTTTTGAAAATGAGATTTGCGCTTCTTAAATTAGTTAGGCATTGCAATTCATGGAGCAACAGCACCTGCTAACTTTTAGTGTTAATCTGGGCCACCACACTTTGAGCAATATAAAAGTATATAGGAATTTTAAAAAATTTATTTTAATATACTGTATCATAGTTACATTAGATGTGCAAGTAAATGCTAATTGGCAATTAAGGTTACCATTGTTTTTATGTTGTTAATGTTTTTATTATTTGTAGTTATATGGGCCTGATCCCCATAACATTCCTTGTGGCACAACAAGGCAATGAACCCTTATTGAATGCCATCGATGTACTTGCTACAAAACGTAGAGGAAGGAATAGGAAGAAAAATTTAAAATAATTACATGGCTTAGGGCCTCAGCCCCATTGTTTGTTTGTTTGTTTGTTTGTTTGTGTGTTTGTTTGTTTGTTTGTTTTTGATGGGAAGTTTCTGATCATTCTACTCACAGAGCCTGTGATATAGTGCTTTCAGTCCGAGGCCCAAGCCTGCGATCCTTGCTCTCTAAAAACTTTGGCTGAAGCCAGTGTGGGATTCAGTTCATTAGGAAGGTAAAATCAGGCCTTATGTTTTTAATTTGATTAAAATTAAAATCAAATTTTATCTAAATTGTGTGAGAAATTATTGAGTTGGTAGGAGGTGATGGCAAAATTATACATAGACTTCACACTCTTTTTAGTACAGCAATTATAGCTTATAGGTATGGCTTGGTTTTATTTACACTGCAGAATCAAACACAAACCTAGAAAATGCTTTGAGGAGTTCTATAGTGGCTGGAGAATGGAAGTCCTCTACCCTAGTCTCCATCAGCCTTTTGAGGCTGAAGGCTTCCGTAGCCTTTGTGACTACGCTGTCCTCCTGGGCAGAGACGATTTGGCCAGTGTAATTTTGTAGTGACACCCCAACAATCATTCCTGGAGCCTGCTCTTCCACCTCAATTTCCTGGGGCTGTGCTCCACAAGACACAAGGAGTCCTCCTAGGTGTGCTTCTCTCTCCTTGCCTAACCCCAGCACAGTAGAACTGCATATTTTCCATTGTTTTCAGCCTTCTCTGGCTAGGGAGTCAGCATGAGTGGATTTTGCCTTCGGAGGAGAAAGATTCTAGACAAATATGTGGAGGCTACAGATGTTGCTGATAAGAGGAGTGCTAGGGTGACAGGGCGGGTGTGAGGGCATACGGAAAGGCTGCTCTGTGGTCAAAGTTAGCAGCCAGACTTAGCCAGAATCTATCCTGTTGACTTCTCAGGAGAGAATATTAAACTGGTAGCCCTGCCATAGTGGCAATTTCCCTCTTTTCTTGTGAGCGTGGCTGGCTCAGAGAAGAAAGAGGTGCTACCTCTTTTTAGGCAACTGGCACCCAGATAGACGTTAGCAGGGATCGGGGCCTGTGCTTTTGAGCCTCACTATAGTTAGTACTCACTTGCACTGGAATGAAGAAGGGGTTGGATCATTTGTCACTTCTCCTTTGTCCAGCCATCAAGAGACTCACTACAGTCTGGGCCTGAATCCTGTTGTGAATGTTGTTATGCTACTATTGCTTCTTTTCTAGCTTTGCCTAATTTTTGGAAGGCTAATTGAAAACAGAACCATTTTAAAATATATTATTGAGTAACCATGTTATCTCAGGAAGATCTGAGTCTCTGAGGAGCTCCGTGTTAATCATTTTCAGCAAGGCTGTGTCTAGACTGCATCCCTTTTCCGTAAAAGGAATGCAAATTAGACACCTCGCAATTGCAAATGAAGCAGGGATTTAAATGCCCCCTGCTTCATTTGCATAAAAATGGCTGCCGCTTTTTTCCAGCTCGGAGCTTTGCCAGAAAAAAGCGCCAGTCTAGATGTGGATCTTTCGAAAAATAAAGCCTTTTCTGAAAAATCCTTTATTCCTCTTAAAATAAGGAATAAGGGATCTTTCAGAAAAGGCTTTATTTTCCGAAAGATCTGCGTCTAGACTGGCGCTTTTTTCCAATCTAGACACCATTTTCGCGATCGGGGCTTTTTTGCGGAAAACAGTACTGTTTGAAAAAGACTTTTGCCCGAACGTGAGCAGCATAGTATTTCTGGGAAAGCACTGACAATCTTACATGAGATCGTCAGTGCTTTTCCGGAAATTCAAGCGGCCAGTGTAGACAGCTGGCAAGTTTTTCTGCAAAAGCAGATGATTTTGCGGAAAAATTTGGCAGTCTAGACACAGCTGCATAGTGTAGTCAGTGTGATTGCTTTGTTCAGGGGCCAGGAAGGATATACAGAAGCACGTTTGGTGATATTAGGCATAGGAGTGTCTCTTTAGTTAATCTGGGCTCTATCATGCTTCTTGTACCGGTGGCCTCAATAAAGGATCCCCTCTATACTCATTAGAACCAAGTCTTGTCTTACCTTTACCAGATCAGTTATTCCATTACCTTTTATCAAAGATAGTTGCTTCTTTTTTTCTATTAATTTTTTTGAAAATTCTCTTTTGTCTGATAATTATCCTTAAATAGTAAGCTCCTCAGGGCAGTGCTCATGTATGTGTACGCTGCATACAAAAAGTTGGGCCCTGGTACAGATTGCAATCTCTAGGCCCTTTGTTAATGAATACAGGCAGTCCCCGGGTTACGTACAAGATAGGGACTGTAGGTTTATTCTTAAGTTGAATCTGTATGTAAGTCGGAACTGGCGTCAGCCGCTGCTGAAACTGATCAGTTTCAACTGCGGCTGAATCTGGATGCCAGTTCTGACTTACATACAGACTCAACTTAAGAAACCCAGGCGTCCACAAGTCAGCTGCTGCTGAAACTGATCAGCGGCTGATTCCAGGAAGCCTGGGGCAGAGCAACTCTGCCTCGGGCTTCCTGTAGTCAGCGCTGGTCAGTTTCAGCAGCGGCTGACTTGGGGACGCCTGGGACAGAGCAGCTGCGGTGCTGCTGGGTTGCTCCAGTAGCGCGGCTCCTCGGCGCTACTGGAGCAACCCAGCAGCACTCCAGCTGCTCAGCCCCAGGCATCCTGATTCAGCCACTGCTGAAACTGACCAGCAGCGGCTGAATCAGGACGCCTGGGGCAGAGCAGCTGGGGTGCTGCCGGGTTGGTCCGGAGCGGCGCTGCGGAACCAACCCGGCAGACCCCAGCTGCTCTACCCCAGGGGTAGGCAAGAAAAGCCTGGTCTGCTGGGGGGGGGCCCTAGCTGCACCCCCCACCCCTCCAGCAGACCAGGGGGACAGGAGCAAAGCCGCAGAGCACGCCCCGCTGTGGCCGTGCTCCAAGACTTTCCTCCCCGTCTCCCTGCAGACCAGGAAAACGGAGAGCAAAGCCCGGGCTGTCCCACTGTGGGCATGCTCCAAGGCTTTGCTCCCCATCTCCCTGCAGACCAGGGAGACGGGGAGCAAAGCCACTGAGCACGCCCGCAGCGGGACATCCCGGGCTGCAGGCGTGCTCAGCGGCTTTGCTCTCTGTTTACCTGGTCTGCAGGGAGACGGGGAGCAAAGCCTTGGAGTATGCCTGCAGCGGGACAGCCCAGGCGCGCCCGGGCTGTCCCGCTGCGGGCGTGCTCCGCGGCTTTGCTCCTGTCCCCCTGGTCTTCTGGGGGGGTCCAGCAAAGCCGCTGGACCCCCCCAACAGACCAGGGACACCAGAGCAAAGCCACCCAGGTGGTGGGAGTCCCGCTGCCTGTGCGGCTTTGCTTCGGGGCAAACGAGCAAAGCCGTCCAGGCAGCGGGACTCACGCCGCCTGGGCGGCTTTGCTCGGGTGTCCTTGGTCTGCTGGAGGGGGGAGTCCATCAGCTTTGCTGGACCCCCCCAGCAGACCAGGGAGTCCGGGAGAAGCTTTTCTCGCCCCGGAGGACACGAGTGGCGACCCGCCGCCCGTCAGCTCCGGGGCGAGAAAAGCCCCGTTCGTAAGTGTGGATCCGACGTAAGTCAGATCCGCGTAAGTCGGGGACTGCCTGTATATGAAATAATAATAAATTATAAGAAATTACTCAGTGCATCCCATTATATTTGCCTGATTTCATGCCTGACCCTGGAAAAATTTAAGCAAGTGAGAAACTTTACTCAATTAAAAATTAATTGAACTATTCATGTGAGTAAAGGTACTTTTTTGCAGGATTTATATACATGTTTATATGTATGCTTATATACTTTATATACCTTTCTTTTCATCTTCAAACTCAGGCATCTGACTGAGACATGGCACTCTGATATATAAGCTCTGCTGTGATGTCCCATCATCTGATTAATAATTTAAGGTTTTATTTAATAATTAAATAAAATAAAGTGTGAAGTCTTGGCCCATTGAAGTCAATTGTGAAACTCCAGTTGACTTCAGTGGAGACAGTATTATACTCTATGCTGGCTAGACTCATGACTGCGAATAAAACACCTCCTTTTCGTGGCCACTGTGAAGCCTAAAGATTACAATGGACATGTTTAACATTAACTGTTTAATTGCTGATCATTTTAGCAGTTTCTCAAAAATATTCAGCAATTCTGAATTAATAAGCAAATTTGTAGACAGGCTTTGAATCCACATTGAATGTGCTTTATAGATAGTCACCAACTAATCTCATAATAGCTCTTTGAGATAGGTAGGGAATTATATTATTGCAAATTCCCAAGAAAAAAAAGTTAAATAGAGGGAAGATAGGTTAAGTTTCTTGCCCCCAGCCACAAAGGGAATTATTGTCACATTTAGAATGAGAACTTGATTTTCTCACTCAGCATCTAAAATCCAAACCACGAGTACATCTCATTTCTGTTCATTCTCAAACCCACATTTTCTTATTTGCACAGAAAATTGCAGAATTAAAGAAGACCCCTGTGAAACAGAATCATGTATTTGGATGTGAGCATTAAAATCAGAAGTAATGCATTGTCTTTATTAAAATGACAATTGTTTTCTGATATCTGACAGTACTCAGAGAAATACCAGCAGTTCATATTTTATTTTAGAAAGTTGCTTTTCATAGTGTGTATGCTGCACAGTGTTATTGCAGGAATCATTCAAAATACTTATCCAGGTAAGAAATGTTGAATTATAGTGGACATCCTATAGCTGTACTAATCACACCTACAATATTATCAAATGAATACATAGTGATTAATGCTATTGCAAAAAATACCAAAGGAATTAATAACAACTATGCCACTATTTTAAAGTGTTAGTGTTATTTCTATAAGTACTTAAAGTTCTTCCGCTTCATTTCCTGTGTAAGACAACCTATTTGTCAAGGCTTACATTTAAGACTGTCCTGGGCAATCTTTATTTTTATATGCTTCTTTTGAAGTAAATTCAATATATTTTATACTTATGTTAACTTATTTATTTATTGTAGGCTAAACACAACGGCTGTGTCTACACTGGCATGAATTTCCGGAAATGCTTAAAACGGAATACTATTCCGTTTTCAGTATTTTCGGAAAAGGAGCGTCTACATTGGCAGGCTGCTTTTCCGGAAAAGCCCTTTTTCCGGAAAAGCGTCTGTGGCCAATGTAGACGCGCTTTTCCAGAAAAGAGCCCCGATTGCCATTTTCGCGATCGGGGCTTTTTTCCGGAAAAGACTACTGGGCTGTCTACACTGGCCCTTTTCCGGAACAGTGTTCCGGAATAAGGACTTATGCCTGAGCGGGAGCAGAATAGTTTTTCCGGAATAGCGGCTGATTTTGTACCGTAGAGCATTGTTGCTTTTCCGGAAATTCAAGGGCCAGTATAGACAGCTCGCAGCTTATTCCGGAAAAGCAGCTGATTTTCCGGAATAAGTGGCCCAGTGTAGACACAGCCAACATGCTTTATTTCTCTTTACATAGTGGAACCTCCCATGAAGTCCCAGAGGAATTTTGCCTCAAGCAGGATGTCAAGATCTGATGTGATATTAGTTTGAGGGGTTTTTTTTCATATGATTTCTGTCTCTGTCTTGTGTTCAAGCTCTTAGGTTATGTCTACACTAGCCCCCTAGTTCGAACTAGGGAGGCTAATGTAGGCATTCGAAGTTGCAAATGAAGCCCGGGATTTAAATATCCCGGGCTTTATTTGCATCTTCCCATCTGGGTGCCATTTTTAAATCCCACTAGTCCGAACTAACTGCCCTTGGCTACACATGGCAGTCAAACGTTAATTCGAACTACTCCTCATGGAGTAACTGTTACTCCTCATGGAATGAGGTGTAACAGTTAATTCGAACTAAGGACTTAGTCCAAATTAACGTTTGACTGCCGCATGTAGCCGCGGGCAGTTAGTTCGGACTAGGGGGATTTAAAAATGGCGCCTGGACGGGAAGATGCAAATAAAGCCTGAGATATTTAAATCCCAGGATTCATTTGCCACTTCAAATGCCTACATTAGCCTCCCTAGTTCGAACTAGAGGGCTAGTGTAGACATACCCTTAGTTTTTTAGGGGAGAAAAGAATCATGAAGTTCAGTGCATCAATTTAGCATACACATCTGATTCAGTTTAGCGTAGGTAGCTGTGAAGCACAATACTTCAATGTTTCATAGAAACACACCAATTTTTATTCATCTACCATATCCTCGATCAATTGAGAGGCAAAATCCCTTCTCAGTTTCAAACATAGTTTTCAATATAAGTTCAAGCAATGCAGCTTTGGGGAAGCATAAATGTACTGAGATTATTCAACCATAAGAAGGCTTTTTTCCCTTTTTAATTGACGCCTCAGGCATATCCTGCACATGGGTTCAGATCCACCACATTCAGCATACCCAGACATGGTTGCAAAGTAGGGGTGGGGGTTCTCTGGAAAATTTTGTCTACAGAATTGCAAATATATTTGTAGTAACTGTGGGTCTGATTTACAAAGATGCTGTGCCCCCTACAAATCCAGTTGAAGTCAGTAGGAGCTGCAGACGTTGAGCACCTTGCAGGATTGGACCATAGTAATTTTGTGCTCCTTACCCCACCACCCTCAGTTTGATTCATGAGCTAAAATTATTCAATAATTGTAGAATAAATAATAGTTCCCCAATAATCACAAAAAGTGTCATTCTTATGCACAACAAAATTAACAATGAACAAAGTTAAGTGAGTGCTACTTGAGAAAAATGGTCCTAAGATGTATTTAGATTTACCCTTTACTGTTTCTTAGTGTATGCTTTCAATGGAGATTACTGCAAACACTAGGATACATTTAGCTGTACTGGGTGGTAAGTGGCTTGTTTTTAATGGTGCTTATTGAATTAATATGAGCGATTATCTGATGTTTGAATGAGCCTGAGTGAGGTGGAATTCAGACAAACCTAAGTGGTATCAGCTGAGTGTCCTTTCAAATTCAGCACGGAAACCAACATTTGTAGTATAAACCTAAGCAATCTGACATTTGAAAAGATTTATACAGAGCCTGGCATACCACAGCTGTTGACTAATTAACTTTTGTGTAGTTCTTCTAGTTCTGAGGCTATCTGCTGAAGTGGCATATGTACAGTTTAGGCTTTAGGGGATAGTAGTGCCCACCATATAGCTTCCTTTTTAAACCTGTGGCAATTCGTTAAAAAGGTGCAAGAGTAAGCATGTCAAAGTTATGAATCCATGGCACAGCTTGAGTGCTGGAACACTGTGGTGGAGGGCTTTTTAAGACGTAATGTGTGTGTGAAACAAATCTTGCTTGCTTTTTTCCTAAGAATATGGTGCATATTACAGATTTAGAATTAGAGCTGGAGGAAAATGTAGTGTGTGCTCCAAAGATACTTGCAAATGTGGGTTGAATTCAGCAAATTGTTTCAGCTAACACTGAAAATAAAAATTTAGAAATGCAGAAAAGGAACCAGTTTGAAAATGTAGTTGCAGGTCAATGTTTCATTTTGAAACATTGTTTCACTTTGATGCTTCTTTTCAAAATGTGGTTGCCATTTAATGTGAACAATTTTTTTTCTGTTTTCACTGTTTTCTTATGGGAGAAGGACCCCAGTTTTGGAGGATCAGTATCCCTGTTGTTAAAAGGGTCAGTACTATAGCTCTGTGACATACTCAAACCAACTTTAATGTTAGCTTTGAATTTGGGGTTTATTGTGTTTGCAAATCTAAGCCTATTCTTGCTATAGTCTTATGCAATGAGCATGAGCTATCTGCTGCAATCCCTTCACCAGATGCTCAACTGACCCTTGGATTCCAAATTAAAACAAATGTATCCAAATGTGAGGAGGAGATGGGGGTGGGGTGCCATGTGGAGGTTGAAAGTTCTTGAACTCTAGACTGAAATAAACCTGTAAGGGACAATTCTTTTAGTTAATAAAACCAAACTGCTGTGTGCAGTTATTTCGCCTATCTATAAACTGATTCTTACAGGGGTCACACATAGTATTAGTGTCCCCATTTGACAAGTGAGCACTTACAGTTCCCTTAGACATGAGACCAGCAAATCTCTGCATCCAGAATTAACATCAGTGCCAGAATCACCATCATACTCCCCTTGCAAAATACCACTAAAGTTAACTATGTGGCTGGAGATTTTATCCCTTTGATTTTTAACAAAAGCACATCTGTTTTACTACAAGATCTGTACTATATTGTGAAACAATCATATTATACCTATTCTGATCACAGTACATAGACCAGCACAGATAAAAGTAGGTTCTATTTAATCAGGGCAGGCAAAAATTCTGATCTAGAAAAGGACAGTTTAGTAGTGGATCTAGTTCATTTGAGAATAGCGAATAGGAAGTCTACATGCCATTTGCCAACAAAAGGGAATTTCCCTAAGGTATTTAGTGTGACAGAATACATTTTCAGTCTGCTTATAATGCATCCTAAATGTAATAGAGCTTTACATAAATATAGACTACAAGTGTTGACTATTTGAAATATTTTAGCCTTAAAACAGACTTTTTTAATGTAAGGAATTCCTGTGCATATGTTCCATTGGATGAAGGCTAAGGTCAATGTGATAGTTGAAGGGATTGTTCTTTTGGCCTTGGTCTGAGCACTCCTTCAGCATTTCATTTACAATGTAGATCACTATTTTTTCTAAGTGTGAGGGTGTTAGGCTTTAAAATGGTTGCTATATGTCTTTCATGTCTTTGTTTTAATCTACATGCGCATGAAGAGTAGGCTGTGAAAGAGAATTGCCTCAACTTTCTCAGTGCTAAGATTGCCTTGACAGTTTTAGTTCAGAAACACGTATATTATACTATGCTCTTTGGTACAGTATAAGTTTTGTACAAAATGAATGTGGACCTCTGGTCGGATTTTCAACATTTAAAGATGGAGAGTACATTTTGTTTCACTGACATATATGCATTGCTGCTACAGGTCATGAAATCCTCAATTACTTAAAATATTAGTTAACACCAGTCTTAATATTTTGTAGCTTTCATGGTTCTTCCCCTCCCCTCCACATCCTTCTGTTGTCATACAGGTATTAAATTGATCCTGTTAAATCTAACATTGTCTTTGCAGGTATTATTACTACTTACAGATTGTATATGAATGGCATTCTGATTCATAACTCAACACAGCTAAGTTATTATGCTTATGGGCATGCTCCTTGGAGTCTGCATTCCTTCAGAGTCCAGGCATGTACTGCAAAAGGTTGTGCTTTGGGTCCACTGGTGAGTACTTCAATTTGCATTCTGGGAATGTAATAAATGTCAGATGGCAGTGAATATCAGAGTAAATGGTGATGATTCACTCTGGTCAGTACTAACCCATCTGGCAAAATGTGACATTTTATAAAAAATGCCATTTAAAGAGCTGCTAAGGATTTGATAGGTCATCACTAGGCACAGTTCCAAAATAGCACATAGGTACAGTAAAAGAAGTGACAGGGAGTTAAATGTGAGGCTGAAACACATATTATTGAAATTAAGTAGAATTAAGATGTTTAAAAGGTGCAGATGAGGTTTAACCTGATTTATAAGGGGACACATAAAGAAAGAATTACTATTCCAGTAATGAGCAAAATTTTAGTTGCCTGATGGAAAAGGTTATTTGAGGATATAAGGCAAAGGGTAATTTGAGGATTATAGAAGACAAAACATAACACTGCAAAAAATTGATATTCTAATTTACAAATATTTGTAAAATCCAAATCAGTATTTAAAGAGAAAATACGTTATTAATCTGGTACAAAAATCATTGTATTTGCAATTTAAGTTTACAGTAATTTCAGCATCAGCATCTGAAAACACATCTTCTAAGGATTAAAATATTTATATATATTCTAGAACTTTGGAGAAGCAACTGGACTAGTAATTTCAGTATGTTTTGCTAATATTCTGTAATTGATCAATAATTTTAATAATAATTGCTCTGCTTGATTTTGCTTTAAACATTGCTAAATTGGCCCTTTATATTTTTCGTAGATTTCTTTTTTTTTTCAGTAAAGCTCAACCCCCTATAGTGTTTTAACAGTTTTAAAAATACAGTTGTCTAGTGGTTTTGGAAAAGTTGTTTTCCCCTATCACTCTGCATTTATATTAATATCATACTTTCTAATCCCAATGAACTGTGCTATATACATTTTACCTCAAAGTTAAACTTCAGGGTTCAAGTTTTGCATACTTATTGGTGATCACATTTCTTATTTTCTTTCCAAGCTTAGTTACTTTCACCTGGTGGTAACATCACCTATACATAGAACAGGGCTGAAGACTTTGTAACCATTAAACATTTTATAGCTAAGTCTACTTTGATGAATATTTACTCTTAAAAGCATGAGTTGCTTTTTTCCAGTTTTTTAAATCTGTTTTTAAAAGCTGTACATATAACAGAAATTTAAACTTCTGTTAAGAATTCAAACTCTGGAATGAACATCTAGATATTACATAATTCACAGCTGTTCCTATGTGCCAATAGCATCATTAAACATGCGGTCTCATAGTACCCCTTTGCAGTTCATATATAAAAAAGTAATGTTAATTCAGTACATCAGAGCCATCACATATGCACTAAAATAAGGAACAACAAAACAATTTAAAAATAGGGTTTTTTTTTTAAAAAACTTTTTTACTTTCACTGAATTCCAAACATGGTCTTGACTTTCAATACAATTGCTCTTGTGGATATTCACTTCATCCCATGCCCATTACACAAACTATTTTCCCAAGCCAGTGATCCATCTATAATCACAGGAATTGAAATACAATGTCTTTATTTAGAGCAACTCACCTAAATGCTGCCAGGAAGTTCGAGAACTACATCTTCATTTGATTTTCCGAAAGACTTCTATATCAATTACAGTATAAATGCAACACTTTAAAAATACTTTGCCTCTTTGAGTACTCTAAATACTACAGGGGACATTTCCCAGTAGTAAACTGATATTATCCTTCCAGCTATTTTTGTTGCTGATCTTTTATTTAATGTGTCTTAATCGATTGAAGAGATGCTACCTTAAGCACCAGATTCTTCCAGCTTACATTTTCTGAAGGGAGCTGTGAAGATTTTAATCAGTTATTTCAGAGTTGCCAGTTGCACTTATCAGTAAGAATTTTTGTTTTAACTGCTTTTCATAGTAGATACAATTATTTCAAATAAAATATAAACCTACAAAGTATGTATTCCAAAATGTTTCATTTTAATTTCTTGCTAGCAACATGAATGGTGTCTCATTTTAGAAACTGTGCTAATTTCATCCTACTACTTTGGTTAAGCAAAAAGACTGTTCTTGAAGAAGTAAAGTTAGATTCTCTATTTGATTCAGTAGGAGAATTCAGATACATCCCTACATATAAAACTCTACTGTTTTTGAAATGTACAAACCACTGAAAAAACAATTAGTATATGATTTAGAAAAATGAGAGAAACTAAGACATTAGAGGAGATGTCTTGACAATAATTCCATAATATAATGAAAGATAAATATGATTAATGATCAGGAAATATTTCTATTCTCATTTAGCTATTTTAAACATCCTAATTTCACCTGTTTAGGCTAACTGTATTTTAGCATATTCTTCTAATATACTTTGCCAAAAATATTTAGTATATAGGCATTATTATTACTTTACCCCTAGTTCGGATTTTTCTTAGCCCGGTTTAAGTGCATTACTTTTTAAATGATTAAATATTAAAATTCTTAAACATCAAAATACTTTGACTATAT